>NC_077227.1:68970251-69577751 GCF_027887165.1 Monodelphis domestica | reverse complement strand
CATGAAAAATGGATATCACTTCTTCCTTTGAAGATTTCCAGGGAAGGAGAGGTAACTAGAATCCCTATAGTGGCTGGCTAAACTTATTTTCCCTCCTATCTTAAAATTAGAATGAACATTAAAATTATAGAAACATAGAACTGGAGAGAACTCCAAAGGGCCATATTTTGCCTAGAATGAACCAAACTGGACATTGGGTAGATATTCCATGGGAAATAATGATGAAATCTCCCTTGGAAAGATCGTCAGATCTTTTTTATTTTATTTTATTTTAGAAGAAACAGGCCACAATTAAAGAATGGACTTTGGTTGGTTTTAAGGGGATAGTTTATAGTTACTAATCCTCTCAACACTCACTAGTATGGTTGTTTTTCACTTTTATAGGACTTTAGAATTTACAAAACAATTTCATATTCACTATTCTAATCCTTTATCTGACAAATCTGTACAATAGGTAGATTAGGTAGTTCATTCCCATTTTATCTCCATGAAGATGAAGGCACTACTGACTCGCAGCAAAAATGGGACTGTTAACTATTTTTCTCCCCACTAATAGCACCAAAGACTCAATTTCTTGTCTTTTTCTACTTGTTCTTGTTTCTACAACTTCCTTGTCTGCAGCTGACTGATTCTTCCTCAACTTCACCAGCAAGAGGAAATAGAGATTTCACTTGTTTTCATCTCTGGTCTTTGAAATCATTACATAACTCATCCATGGGTCTTAAAGTTTTTTTTTTTTTTAACTACAAATCACAGTAAGGAAATGTATAAGATATGAAATAAAAACAAGATGTCACATTTTTATTCTCTCTAGTTCTCAACTTCCTCATCTGTAAAATATAAGGGATTATATAAAATGATTCTTTAAGACCTTTCCTATCTTATCTCTATGATTCTACAAAACAAGAATTTGACCTTTAAACTTTGTCTTGCATATCCATATACCATGAATGTCCTTAAACTTACTTTCTCTTTTAAATCTTACCCAAGAAGTTAGCTAGATGAGCTAGTTCCTAGTATAAGTTTTAGGTAGATTCCTTTTGGTCACAGAGAATCTCAGATTTTCTGGGATGTTTTTCAATCTTTGGTCTAGATATCTAAGATGCAGACTTTTGTCAACAACATCATGAAACTATAGAATTGGAGAAGCTGAAAGGACCTCAGTAGTCATCTCATCTAATATATTCATGAAAGGAATCACTGATGTAACATATTCAATATTTGATCATCTAGGCTCTGCTTGAAGACCTCTAAGGAAGGAGAATTCACTACCTTTTGCAGGAGCCCATTTCCTTTAAATAGCCTAATTTGTTAGGAAGACTTTTTTTCCCTGACATTTAACTTAAAATTTGTCTCTGTAATTTACATTCATTGTTCTCAATTCTTCCCTCTGAGACTAAACAGAACAAGTCTAATACCTCATTTATATAACAGTCCTAATGCTTGAACATCTCTCTCATTTACTCCCTCCTCCAGTTCTTCTTTTCTTCAGGCTAGACATGCCTAGCTCTTTTAGCTGATTCTGATAGGTCCTTGCTTAAGGCCTTTCATTATTCTGATTGCCTTCATCTGAACTTTGTTCAACGTATCTCTCTAACTTCTTAAATCAGTTTCCAGGGCTGGATACTCCATGTGGGATCTGATGAGAGCAGAGTATAGTGGGACTATTATATGTCTGTCATTGGAAGCTATGCTTCTCTAAGATCATATTAGCTTTTTTGGCTACCTTATTGTGCTGCTCACTCACATTGAACTTGGTCAACCATGAAACCTCAGATCCTTTTTCAGAGTAACTATTTCTAACCATTTCTTCTCCACATTATATTGAAAAGATGATTTTTTTTGGTACTCAAGTGAATGACTTTCTGTTACTTCCTATTGAATATCATCTTGTTTTCCTTACCTTCCCCTCACACAAAATTCATATTTTTGCCAAAGCTTTAAGCCATCCACTATGAATCTCACAGTCACTTTCATTACCCTTAGACTCTGTGATTATTAGTTCTTGATTCAAGCCATCTGGGTAATAAAGACCTTTCCCTATCTAGTTTCCAAAGTTCCTTTCCCTGGGCTTAAGGTCTTCTATCCTACTTCTTCAACATGTTAGAGATCTGAATTGGCAGTTTCTGGAAGTCTTTCCTCAAACTTGACAAATCATATTTCTCCTGAAACAAATTCACTCTCTGGATGTCATGACCAGTTTTGTTTTTAGTTCTTTGGCTGAAGTTTGGAGTGTCTTACACTGGCAATGGGGCCCCAGCCTCTCCTGTACAAAATCAGGAACATCTATTGGACTTGCAGCCAAGTTCCTTTTTCTAGGGTGACTTTGATCTGAATGAACACATTCAGATCTTGTAAGCTCCACACTAGGGCTTTTTTGTTTGTTTGTTTGTTTCTTCCTCTGGCCAACCCATTCATTACATAATAATAATAACAATTGATATTTGTATATCACTTTAAAGTTCCCAAAGTGCTTTGAATAGATGATCTCCTTTGAGGTCCCAACTGCCAAGCTGAATAGGGATTATTACCTTCATTTTACAGATGATGAGATTGAAGTTTACAGAGGTTAAGTGACTAAGTGACTTGCCTATAGTCATACAGCTAGTCAGTGCCAGAAGTGGAAACCCTATTCATTATACTAGGTTGCTACTAGGTACATGTTAGCTTCCTGAAAATGGAGCATTGTAAGCCTATATGTCTTGGGTAATGGAATTAAGTAACTCAAGTTTCATTAATTAGGGAGTAATCACCCTCTAGGGCATTGCAAAGAGGCAGCTGTCGTAAAGGGAGAATATTTCATCTGTAGTCAGTAGGTTTGGGTCTGAATTCTGAAGAGTCATTTGCCAGCACTGTGACTGCAGAAGTCAGTTTCCTCATCCATGAAATGGACATAATTATACTCACTAGGGTTGTTGAAGATTAAATGAGAAACCAGCTGACATTTCCCTTAGCTATTATTATTATCTAACTAATGCCACCTTTAAACATTTTTTTGGTGCCTTTTGCTTTTGATCAGTTATTTTCAGGCATTCTTTCAAGGTCCCTAACTACCCAGAACACCTTCTATTGAAGCAAAGAAAATGATTATGCTGCTCTAATTATTATTACAGGTACTGGCACATGGCTCTTCTCAATACTTCACCTCTTCAGCTTATTGCAGACAGTCAACTTCCTATCACCACCTTGATATTTATCTCCCCTGAGAATTGGAGTTTGCCCAGAACCCAGAAACCAGGAGTCTTAAAAATACCAGAGTCTCTCAGGCCAACCATTCTACTTTCAGTCCAGTCCCACAAAGCTGTCATTCAGGGAAGCAATTCCCATGGAGAAGGGAACAGCTAACCCCATCAAGTTGTCAATCAACTTCCTTCTTGCTGAAATAAGACATTCTCAAGAAGAGGCCAGAGGTGGCAAGTCAAGCCACCACCAGTAGCAACACTTGACTGTCTGGATGGAGATAGACCAAGATTTTAAACACAAGAACCTTGGGAAAAGCAGTACCTTCTGGATTATTAGCCCTGCTTCAGCCTTGTTCCTACAGCACTCACTGAGGGGAGAAATCATTGAGGAGAGGGGCCCATGTTCTTCATCATCTCCAACATCAGTGATTAACCAGGTTCCACCAGTAAGTAAACCCAAGAGTCCTGAGAGTAGTAGGACTTCCAGATCACAGACCCTTGCCATTAAATCCTTGGAACCATCAAATAGTTCAGCAGGAAAAACAAATATGCTTTTATTGGTGAAAATTATATTAAAAAGAATCCATCTTTGCCTCCACAGACTAAACACCATGAAGCCTTTCCATCTGACTTCAACTGAAACCTCTTATGTGAGCTCTTTGAGAGCAAGGGCTAGAATTTCTACTTATATTTCTAGTGCTTAGAATAGCCCGTTGTTTAATAAATGTCAATTATATATATATATATATATTTTATATAATGTATTTGATATATACAATAAATGCCAGTTAATTATTTAAATTTTCAAGGAACTGTGTGGGTGGTCTCTCCATTAATATGGATAAAAACTGCCTCTGTGCCTTAAGTGATTGTTTTCAAAATCTGAGGTGACTAAAAAAAATCACTCCCCTGGAGTCAACATGATTATTGCCTGTTCACACTTAGCTTATCCGGTCCTTGAGTGATAGGCATTCAGTCTAGCTCCAGGCCTTTTCAGGACCCTGCCAGAACTTTCTCACTTCCGGCAATGCCTTGGAGCATTCAGATCTACTTCCACCTCAGGAAGAGATTTCACCTCAGTGGAGGACCATGCCAATATTACCAGTGTTGTTTGATTTGAAGTTTTACAATAAGGGATTTTAGTAAGCTCATTTGCCCCCTAGAAACAACTCTCTTAATGTAAATTCAATTGAAGGGCTCAGAGAGAAGGCTGAGTGAGATGTCAGTCAGCTAAGCCTTGATAAGTCTCCTCATATGGTTCAGGCCATATTGTCAGGTTGCACAGGTTGGCTTTGTATAAATTAAATTGGTTCCTGAAGAAATCAAAATAAGCCCAGCCTTGTGGAATTGAGCTTGAGGAAAAAATACAGCTTCAGCTGCCCTCTTTTCCAGCAATCAATGGCATGGAAAATTCCAGAGTTTGACTTTGGTTCATAGGTGTTGATGAAGTAGGAGAAGGTTTGTTTTGAAAGATAAGTGGAATAAGTTACAAGTTAATTCTCTTTGTCTTTCACTCTTTTCTTTCTAGAAATGAACCACCCTCCTGATTTTTGGTTAGGTCAGCTTTTTGGATCGTCAGTTGAGCCGCTGATAGCTCCTGTTATTTGGTTCCTAGCTCTGAAAAAGCTAAGGAGCTTCTGGACATAGGTTTGTAACCTGCTAAAGCCTTTGGGTCCTTGCTCCTTAAAATTAGGTTGGTGTATTTTTTGACCCTTACACACATCATGGTAATTCCCACTTCTTTGCTTTCCTTCACCTGGAACATCCTCTTAGCTCCTTTATATTTAAACCTCACCTCATCCTTCAAGGCCCAGCTCAAGTCTCTCTTCTTTGGTGCAGCCCTTGTTGGCTACTCCAGTTCATGCTTCAGCATTTTCCTTTTTGAATTATAGATCTTCAAGTCTCTATCCCTGGTTGGAATGGGTGGATAAGAACAGTTGATTCCACCAGCTATGAAAGAGGCTAAAGCAAGTGCTTTGGAGCACTTAGAGATTAGTCAGACAGTGAAGACACCATGACCATCCACTGCATCCTGGGCCATTGCCATTTGTCTTGGCTTTTGGCTTGCTACTGGCCTTTGATGACTCTGGAAGAGAGAGGTTGATGACTTTGTGCCACTCTGCCTCATTTAAATCCAATTCATGCACAAATCAAGACATACCAGTCATTAGTGCTCTTTGAAGCAAAAGACAAACAATAATAATCAGTAAGAGATTATAAAAAAAAAACAGATTAAACTACTTTGGGAGGTAATGAGTTCCCCATAATTGAAAGTTTTCAAATAAAAGTTGTATGATTTCTTGTTGAAGGAATTTTTACTCGGGTCTTAGTTTGAACTGGATAGCTTCTGGTATATCTTCAATCTGTGAGATTCTATAATCCCTTGAAATTTTTCATTTTCTTAACAGAAGGGACACAATCATGCACAGAAATTTTATGAAATAAATAAAAAATATTAGCTTGTGCTCCTTTCTTCTAGACAATATTTTACCTTGGTGTTCTGAATAGGAAAGAAGCTTTCAGTTAGCTGATTGTCTCTCCTGATATTAAAGAAGGAGGATCCATTTATAGCAGTTTGACCTCTTGGTCAATGAAGAATGATTGACCATAGGGGTGTGAATTGTTCCTCTAGAGACCTTTCTCTGACTGATGTTTAAGGAAAAACCAGTGTTCAGGGTGAGAGTCAGGAGGTTTATTGAAAGAAAAGAACTGAGAAGAGAAGCCCAAGGTTGAGAACCAATGGGGAAAATTTTGGCTTGCAGCAACAAAGATATGGAGTCATTTGAGCTCTGGCTTCTTGTTTTAAATTCCAGTCAGGTGGGCAAATTAGAAGGAAGGACAGGGAAAAGCAAGTGAAGCTCAGTGTCAATTATTTGCAACAGAGGGTTGTCAGACAGGGTCCTAGAAGACCAGGTGGATATTTAAAGTCATTGGAAGACTGAAACCTGACAGATGATTTTGGCATTTTTAAGGCTTCCCTTTGCTAGCTGCACCTTCTATAGGAGCTTCAAGGGAACTATTCATCACTTTAACCATTAGCAGATTAGTTGGGGCCTTTTCCTTTAGGGAAGATTCCTACCTCTGGGCCTGGATCCCCGAGACAACAACATTAAGGGTGAGTGTACAGAAGTTCTTCCACCTAAGGAGAGTTGACTTACTGAGAATATACTTCTGGTCCATTTAAGACTAAAAAGAGGGCTGAGAGGACACTGACACACACACACATTCTCTCTCTCTCTCTCTGTCTCTCTCTCTGTCTCTCTCTCTCTCTGTCTCTCTGTCTCTCTCTCTCTGTCTCTCTGTCTCTGTCTCTGTCTCTGTCTCTGTCTCTGTCTCTGTCTCTGTCTCTCTCTCTCTCTCTCTCTCTCTCTCTCTCTCCCTCTCTCTCTTTCCCTCCCTCCCCCACTTCTCTCTGATGGGAAGATTTGGAAAGATAAAAACAGCAAAAGAAACTTAGAATGATTTCATATAGATTATTGGTAGACATAACTAGCCTTTCCTCTTCCCCTCTAATCTCCAAGTCTGTAGGAAAATACTCCAGCCTCTTGTATCAGACAGAAAATGGCTTCAAATAGCACTCCATCTCTGGCATTCTAGAGTATTTAATAATAACAATGATAACTGCTAACATTTAGGTAATCTGTACTATGGACAAGGCACTCTGTTAAGAGTTTTTGGAAATACTATCTTATTTGATACTCAAAACAGCCCTAAAAACTAGGTGTTATTTTTATTCCCATTTTACTGATGAAGAAATTGTAATCAGGCAGAGTTTAATTGAATTTCCCAGGTCACACAGCTTGTAAGTGTCTGAAGCTTGATTTTGAATTCAGGTCCTCCTGGCTGAGCCTGGTACTCTATTGTGCCACCAAGTTGCCTCTAGACAGAATATTGTAAGATATCATTTGATTAAACTCATTGTTTCTAAGCAGGAATGTTGTTTATGAAGTCAAGAGTTTAAAAGCCCATTTTGCTTCAAATACCCATACTTTTTAGAGTTAAAAGGGACCTTGGAGGCCCTCTCTCTAACTAAATCCTCTAATTTTATAGATAAAGGAAGTGAGACCTAGAGTAATTGAATAACTTATTCCATATGAACAGGAATCAGCAGAATTGATATTCAAACCCCAAACCTTGGACTGCATACTTAATTAGTGTATTTACTCCTTGAAGGTAGTCCCTTTATTGATAGGGTGAAAAAAATTGTTTATTAAACCCATTACTATATTCCAGATATTCTGCTAAACTCTGGAGATACAAATTCAAGCAAAAAGAGTCTTTGCCCTTTGGGAATTTGCATTCTAATAGGAGAAACTAAGACTTTAAAAAGAGATGAAAAGGTAGATGAGGTGGAGGTGAGTCTAGGATAGGGGAAACAAAGGTAAAGTGTCTATAAATCCATCAGAGAACGGGGCCACAGCAATAGAAGCATCTTCTAAGGTGAGAAGGATGCTGGAACATAGAGAAGTCTAGAGAACTAGAAGCAAAGTCAAGAGAAGAGTGAAAGACAGCATGAGTCTGATAGACATTTCCTCAAAATGAACATTTTAGGAGAAACATAGATTGTAATCCCTCTTTGTTCATAACTAACATGTATTACTGTGACCTTTTTTGGGGGGGAAAGCATTACCTTGTTCCTAATGTTTTGGTGATGAGCTTAACTACTCTTATGTTTGGATAAGAGATATGTCACTCTAATGCCAGGCTTATTCTATATAAACCTTTCCAGCCTGGAATGATCATATGAGAATTGCCAATATAGCAGTCTAGAAGAACTACCCAAAGAGCAGGCTGGTTTCTGAAGAGGTAGAAGAACTAGAGACCAAATTGACAATATTTTCTGTATTATGGAGGAAGCAAGGGAGTTCCAGAAAATCATTAACTTCTGGTTCATTGACTACACTAAAGCCTTTGACTGTATGGATCACCAGAAAATGTGACAATTCCTTAAAGAGATGGTAGTACTAGATTATCTTACTTGTCTACTGAAGACCTGAATGTGGGCTAAGAAGCAACACTAAGGACCAAACATGGAACAACTGATTGGTTTATTTTGGAAAAGGAGTATGGCAAGGCTGTCTACTGTCACTTTATTTAATTTATATGCAGAGTATGTCAGGTGAAATGCCAGTTTGGATGAATCAAAAGCTGGAATTTAGGACACCTGGGTAACTATCAAGAACCTCAGATTTGCAGATGATACCACTATGATGGAAGAAAGTGAAGAAGAATTAAGCCTCTTGATAAGGTTGAAAGAGGAGAGTGTAAAAGCTGGTTTGAAGCTGAACATTAAAAAATCTCCTAAGATACTGGGAACTAGCCCCATCACTTCCTGGCAAATTGAGAGAGAAGAAATGGAAGCAGTGCCAGTTTTAATTTTCTTGAGCTCAAAGATGACTGCAGAGAGCAACTGTGGTCATGAATTTAAACGATGCTTGCTCCTTGGAAGGAAAGCCATGGAAAATCTGGACAGCATACTAAAAAGCAGAGACATCACCTTGCTGACAATGGTCCATATAGTCAAAACTATGGTTTTTCGAGTAGCAATGTATGGATGTGGGAGTTGAACTAAAAGAAAATGAGTGCCATAGAATTGATGTTTTTAAATTGTGACGCTGGAGAAGACTTTTAAGAGTCCCCTTGACAGAAAGGGGAATCAAATCAACCAATTAAAGAAATTATTTTCAGACTATTCACTGGAAAGTTAAATAATCAAGGTGAAGCTTAAATACTCTGGCCACATAATGAGAAGACAAGATTCATTGGAAAAGATCCTGATGTGAAAGTTGAAGGCAAAAAGATAGGGAGATGGCAGAGGATGGCTAGATCATGTCCTGGAAGCAGTGAACATGAACTTGGACAGACTTTGGGAGATAGTGGAAGATAGAAGATTCTGATGTACTGTGGGCCATGGGGTCACAAAGAGTCAGAGACAATTGAACCACTCAACAACACATAAGAAACTATGGTACTATAATAGTCTTCAAGGACTGGGATTACTTTAACTCTGCACTTAAACATAGAACTTGGATAAAGGGCAGTGGTAAGAGGTACCAGAAGGATGTCACAAATGTGAACTTCTCCATAAGCCCTGGACAGATTAGCCTTGATTTCCTACTCTAATAATTTCAGAATGCATAAATTATAACCATAACAAATGAAGACAGACTATTATTTATTATTCTTTAGTTCTTTTTCATTGGAGAAGGGTATAACTACCAAACAAATACCCAACCCTAGCTCTTGATGTGGAACTATTAGTGCCTTTGTACACACACTATTTCTTCCCAGCCCTGTTTCCAGAAAGGCAGGGCCTGCAGATAGATCTTTCATTACTGAGACTGAAAACACTTCATCCTTCAGGTTATGCCTCCCTAAATGAGGCTAGAGGGAAAGGCTGAGAAAGAGGTTTTGAACAGGGAAAGGCCAAATGCATTTATATGAGACTCTTCAAGTATTAAGTGAACTGGAATAAACGGATTTTGTTTTTTGGTAGATATACATAATAAATGTAGAGAGGTATCAGTTGTAGAGGATTTTAGGAGAGAAGTACCCCTTACCATCTCAACCTCTGCAGAGCATATGTGACTAAGTTTTGTGTGTGTGTGTGTGTGTGTGTGTGTGTGTGTGTGAGAAAGGTATCTAAAATGGATTTTTGGAGACATGATATCACAAGCAGAAATATAGCTTTTCTCTGCCTATTGCCTTTGGGGAAGTCAGTTCTCTTGTTGAAAGTGAAACCTGTGCAGAGATTTTTTTTATCACCCTTCCCTTCTTGCTTAGAATCAATACAGTGTCAATTTGTTCCAAGGCAGAAGAGTGTGTAAGGGATAGACAATGTGGGTCGAGTGACTTGTCTAGGGTCACCTAGCTTGAAAGTATCTGAGGTCATATTTGAACCCAGTACTTTCTATTCCTAGGCCTAGTTCTTGATCCACTGAGCTATCTGGCTTTCCTGCTTCCATCCCCAGTTACAGATCTTAATAGAAGTGATTTACTTCTGAGTAGTTGGAGGTTTAGACTTTGCTAAAAGTAGTCACTTATGAGATTTCATGCACTTTTATTTGTGATTCCACTCATTTATAATAAGGTTGCATATTTGTTTGGTCATGCAAAGTTGGAGAAAATAAAATAATCTTAATTAGAATGGGGATAGAATAAATTTGATAAAGTTATATATATACATATATATATATATATATATATATATATATATATATATATATATTTAAACCTTAGATAGAACAAGGACAAGCACTAAAAAGAAAAGTAGAAATATATGCCAGGGGTATTAATTTCTTGCAGGTGTAAAATTGATTGAAGGAGTCCTGTGGTTGGGAGCTTATATCTGAAGTGCCACCTGATGACATGCAGAGATTGTACTCTGAGCAGCCATTCTTGCTCATTTTACCTTCCATTCTTAGTTCCTGTATAAAACAAAGGTTTCTTATATGGAGGAAATATATCTTTAAAATGTGGATTGACACAGAAAAAGTAGGCAGGATATGTCAAGGTGGAGAAAAGGTATGAGTGAAAGAGATGAATTGAGTAATTTGTATGTGGAATACAAGCAGGTTTTCTTGGCTGGAAAAGTGGGATATTGGGAATAATGTGAAATGGAGAGTTACAGAATTGAATTATAGCAGTTGAATAGACTTAAACTTATGACCTTAGTACCCATAACTTCTATGTTCTCCAGTACACAACTGAATTTTGGGGGTATAAGGATTCTAAACCAAAGGAAAGTAGAACCTCTTAAGAAACTCACCCCTTCATCTTTTTTTTTTTAAAAACCCTTACCTTCCGTCTTGGAGTCAATACTGTGTATTGGCTCCAAGGCAGAAGAGTGGTAAGAGCTAGGCAATGGGGGTCAAGTGACTTGCCCAGGGTTACACAGCTAGGAAGTGGCTGAGGCCAGATTTGAACCTAGGACCTCCCATCTCTAGGACTGGCTCTTAATCCACTGAGCTACCCAGCTGCCCGCCCCCCCTTCATCTTTGAAGCAAATAGGTTCCTATTTGGATAATATGTAGATATTTGAATAAAAGGCCAAGGCAAGCGGGTGCAGCTCTGCCCCCAGCCACTGACATAACACTTGCAGCTAGGTGAGGAAGACCTTTCTGAATATATCTGCTGCACTGACCACACTCATTGAAATTTTTCCTGCTGGTCTACATTTGATCTGGTTCTAATGCACCTCTTCCCAATGCATTATCTTAATCAGATCAACCTCTTTAGAAATGGCTCTGGGATAGCCTGTCCATATCCTGCGTCCAACAAGTGACATTTATTCTTAGTTTTATGGTTTGAAAAATGCTTTACAAAATGATCTTATTTGATCCTTATAATAGCCCAGGGAAGTAATTACTAGCTCCATTTTGAAGATGAAGAAACGGAGGCTTTGAGAGACCAAGAACTTTGTCCAAAATGTTGGAGATGCGTTTTGAACCTAACTCTCATTGACTTCCCTGGATGCCCTTGTGAACCTACAGCTCAATACCTTGTTCCTGAAAGGGTTATGAATTCCAATGATAAACTTGAGCCTTATATGATAGGTATCAAAGCTCACATATGCTTTAACTGCCTAGAAAAGGTCCTTTTGATTTGTGCTTGCAGATCTAGCTGAGTTCTCATAGACTGGCCCCTCACGGAGAGCTTTGTCTCTGTGTTATTGATCATCATGCCGTCAGGAGGCACCTAAGATGTTTGGGCTAGGTCCCCTTGCTCATCCTTCATAGTCAAGGCACCATAAGAACAGTCTGGCAGTGGCCACCACCCATAAATCAGCACCACCACCCCGCAGAAATGGCTGGGAGAGATCTTTGATTTCAGAGCCATTCCTGCTGCCACGCTTTATGGGCCCCTGCAAATTTTCAGAGAGTAAATCATTAATATCCAATTTTGGGAAGTCAGTGGAATGTAACTGCAGCGTCGGCAATGTAAATGAAAAGTATAAAGCTATCAGCAGTATATTAATTTTATCGTGCTCAAAACAGAACAAGGAACAGTAGTTTATAGGTACAAGCCAGCCTGGCCTGAAGGGGTAAGCCAGCCATTATCAGGGTAGATTAATTCCCATGGCAAAAGGCTTAATACTATCTGGAGTTTTTCAGACCCTAGCAATTTGCTTGTGGAGAAAGTGGAAAAAAAGTTCCAGCAGAATCTAAAGTGAACATGTTTCTTGAGATATATGTTACTACATTTCTCTAGAGTAGGCAGTGTGGCATGGGGTACTGGACTTGGTGGCAGGGTTTAAATTCCATCCGTAGCACTTACTAGCTCTATGACCATTGGCTAGTCATTTATCTGCTCTGAGACTCAGCTCCCTCATCTTTAAAATGGGGAATAGTAGTATTTAACTCGTGGTTGGTTGTTATGAAGGTTTCTCATTGGATTTTTCAAATGTTATTTGATCTGGTCCTTATTTTAGGTTTTTGCTGGAATAGGCATGTTAGAGGTGGTTAGTTTGCCTATGTTCAGGAAAACATATTTTTTTTTAATTTAAAAAAAATTTAAATTTAGAACATTTTCCCATGGTTACATGATTCATGGTCCCCCCTCCTCTCCCTTTCCTCCCTGCTTCTGGAGCTGACAAGCAGTTCCACTGGGTTATACATGTATCATTGTTCAACACCTATTTCCCTATCATTCATATCTGCATAGAGTGATCTTTTCACATCAAAACCCTAATCATATCCCCTATTGAATAACATGATTGATCTTTGTTTTTCTTTTGCATTTCTCCTCCCACAATTCTTTTTCTGGATGTAGAGAATGTTCTTTCTCATAAATTCCTTTGGATTCTACTGAATCATTGCATTGCTGCTAGTAGAAAAGTCTATAACATTCAATTGTGCCATACTGTATCAGTCTCTGTGTACAATGTTCTCTTGGTTCTGCTCCTTTTGCTCTGCATCAATTCCTGGAGCTCATTCCAGTTCACATGGAATTCCTCCAGTTCATTATTCCTTTTAGCACAATAGTATTCCATCACCAACAGATACCACAATTTGTTCAGCCATTCCCCAATTGATGGATACCCCATCATTTCCCAGTTTTCTGCCACCACAGAAAGTGTGGCTATAAATATTTTTGCACAAGTCTTTTTCCTTATTATCTCTTTGGGGTACAAATCCACTAGGTCAGAGGGTAGGCATTCTTTTAAAGCCCTTTGGGCATAGTTCCAAATTGACCTCCAGAATGGTTGGACCACAGGAAAACATCTTTGCCAGTCCCTAGGCCCTCATTTTACAGATGAAGAAACAGAGTCACAGAGAGGTGACCATGGGCTACTGTGATGTGGAAATCACTTTAAAAGACTGATATATATTAATTTAAGGTCACCAAGGAATTCAGCTATGTAATTCCTAAATGAAAACTCAAGTCAGCAGTCAACCTTTTTATGGTGTTTTAATTACAAACAGGAGGAAGAAAAGTATTAGAGGGAAAGAGAGAGAGAGGGAAAGGGGAGAGAAGGAAATAGGGCTTAAATACCCACTCTGCTTAAGCTGAGCCAAAGGCCCAAGGCCCTGGATAGCCAAGGCAAAGAAAAGAGAGCAGTCTCTATCACTCAAGTGACCAAAATGGAGAAACAGTCTCAGGGCTCCTCCACACCAAGCACCAGGCTTCAACCACCTTTTTTTCCTCCACCCAGGAAGTCCCCAGAACTCCTTAGCTGTCCTCTACCTCACTTCCTGTGTCTCACCTGTGCCAATGGTGGCTCTAGCTTAATCCAGGACTGCCCAGAGGTCTGTCCCTTTTGTACATGTCTGATGAAGGCCATATTCTCAAATAATTAAATCTTGAGCTTTGCTGCAGCCCTTCCTAAATCCTGTTACCCTGAGTAGGGTGGAGATTGTAATTTCCAAGACCTGATTCTGTCATTCCAAGTATCTCTATTGTTATTGATCAGGAAATAGCCAAATCCCATCCTCTAAAGAATGGTTTGAACAGGGTTAAGTAGTTTTGAAATTCATACTAAGAGCCACAGTTAGTGCCAGTTAGGACTAGAACCCAATTTTCCTGACTTTTTATAAGGAAGTCTTAATAACTTAATTTTTTTTCCTATGTATGCTTATATAGTTCTTGTTGACATCTTTTCTGTCTCCCTCTCTCCTCTCCATCTGATTTAGGTTTGGATCTGAGGACATGTAGGCCTTAGGAACTTCTAAAGATGTAGAATATGTTTTGCATGATAATACATGTATAATCAAGATCCAATCTCCTGCCAGTACCTGGAGGGGGAAGAGAAGGGAGGGAGGGAGATAAATTTGATCATATAACTTAGGAAAAGTTGTGTGGAAATTTGTTATTAGACATAATTGGTAAAAAATTAAAAAAGTACATAAAAATGTAGTCAACTTGTAACTGAAGTTAGTAATTAGTAGACTGCTGACAATTTGGGATGATTTGAATAATCCTACCCTACTGCTCAAACAGAGACAACTAAAGGAAAATTAGGATGCTTTGTTGCTCTGGAACAAATAGGAGCATTCCTATGGGGTTAGAAACTTATTATGGCAATAGAGTGGGAAAAGATATTAGAGTTCACTGTGCCTGAGGCCAGAGCCATAACTGGTAATTTTGGCATCTGGAGTGAGCAGCATGAAATTCATCCTTAAACCAACTTTGTAATTCATGATGTAAAAATAATGCAATTTTTGTGCTAAGTAATTAAGACAAATTTGGTTAAGCAGGAACAGGAACTAGTTATTAAAGGGCCTCACAGTTATGCACATCTGGTAACTTATTTTAACTAATTATTCTTGCTAATAGAGAGGCTGTATGGTATCATGGATAGAAAGCTGATTGTGCAGGCTGAGTGACCTTTTTACTTTGCATACTCAGTTTTTAGCACTATGCTTGGCACAAGTAAGTATGTGACAAATGTTTCTTTCTTGACTGATTGGCATAGTCTTTTGTGTTTCAGGACTATAAATTGCAGAGAAAGTGCTTTCATTGAGGAGGCTCAGGGTCAGCTTCTTTTATTGATGAAATAAGAGGTCTGTAGGAAAAAAAAAACCCAACACCTTTCTATGTCCTGTTAGTTGTTCCTACTTTCTTATAAGAATGTAGCTGCTAAATTTTTGGACCTAATAAATTTTGATTCCTTAAGGCAAAAGACCTCATTGTTTTACTTTACTTTTAATTCTTTTTGAACCCAAGGTCCCTATAGACAATTTCATGAAACTGAAATTCAATAGTAATCCCTGATCCAAGATGATGAGAGGCTGATGGGCATGGCTAAAGAAGCAAGGGAATATCTGTCTTTGGTCTGATTCTGTTTCACTAGAGCTGTGATGGACTACAGAGAGAACTGCAATCCACACCAGACATGGAGAACTTTTGAGGTCTTTTACTTTATTGGCAAAGATTGGGTCAGCAGCACTCAAGGTTCCCCCCAACCCCTTGAATGATGTTTGGAGCTGGAGAACAACATCAAGGGTTTAACAACTGGGAGTAACAGAGAATGCCACTTAAAGTTGTCTACTGGTAGTACAAAGGAACTATATAGTTACCCCCCCAAAGAGATTAAATTACTGGCAAAGAGGGGAGCAGTAAAATCATGTGGGTGGGCTTCATTCACAGAAATGTGTGCTATTTGATACTGTTAAGTGATTTGAAATGTACTTTGGTCATCACTGGAATTAATGGTTAATCATTCAAAGATTTATGTTTCATTTTTATCCTGTCAATGAAACTTTTTTTGATATAATGATGAATGATGAACAATTTGAGGGATCAGTCTCAATATATTTCATGGGATCATGTAGATCCCTAGGCTTCCTTGGAGTTGGAATCATGCAAAATATGATTCAATGAAGGGACAGAGTCAAGATGGCAGCTTAGAAGCCACAAATGTTAATTCCTTTGTGAAAACCCTTACACACCAATAAAAAACAAAGTGCCTCGAGGGGCACAGAAAAACCAAATACAACAGGACAGAGGCAGGGGACCCTCCTGCTTGATTCAGCTTAAAAGGTACAGAGAGAAGGCTGAATTCTCAGGTTTAAGGAAAAGAAAGAAGGAAGGTCCCAGGACCCTTGCTCTACCTACTGTGTTGAGACTTAGGTAGTTGATGGCATCTTGGGGTGAGGGCTCCAGCCTAGAGGAATGCCTTGCTACCACAGCTATGTGAGGCTCAGGTCTCTGACCACATCTGGCTAGGAGACAGCTAGAGGAGAGGGGAAGGGAGGAGGGCAGCCTGGTTGAAGCCTGTAGCTGCTACTCCTCCATCTTGGGCCTCAGACTGGAAGTTTTGGCCTCAGGGCACATTGATCTCTGTAGATCAGCTCAACTGGCTTAATTCAGTCTATCAATAGTGCAGATAAGAATCCTTCAGAGGGCAGAAAAGCTCAATCTCCAACATCCCTCCCACACCTACTGTACTGAGACCCACAATAAGAATCTGGTTGACTCAGATCCCAGGGTGAAGGCTGCAACCACAACAGAGTACCTTGGTACCACCACTGGAAGCTCAGGGCTCTGACCAGGCAGCTGGCAGGGAGGTGGCTGCCAGAAATGAGTAGAGAGGAGGACAAGGGTAACTACCTTTAGCTGCCACACCTTCATTTTCACCTTCAGCTTCTGCTGGCAGCTGGGGAAGATCTGGCCTCAGGGCACATTAATACAACAGGTCAGCTCTTTCAGCCTAATCCAGTTAATTAGCAGAGCAGAGAAGAAACCCTTTCAGGGAAGAAAAGCCCAAACCCACAGATCCAGCAAATAAACAGAGGAACAAGAATATAGCCAATAAGGAGAGGGAAAGAAGTAAAAAATATGAGTAACCAATAGAAAAAGAAAAAAGAAATTATAATCAACAGCTTCTCTTCAGGTATGAACAAATAGAACAGAGGAGGACTAAGGAACAAAATCTTAGGAACTTGAGCAAATTGGACTCAGGCTTTGGAAGAACTCAAAACACAATTCAAAAAACAATTAAGAACGGCTAAAGAAAATTGGGAAAAGAACTTAAGAAGCAAAATAAGTTATATGGAAACAGAGACACATGAACTAAAACAAGAAAATAGTGTCTTGAAAGCCAGAATTGACAAGTTTGAAAATGAGGCAAAGCAAGTAAATGATGACCTACAAAGAAAAAATAGATCAAAAGGAAAAGTAAGATCAAAAAAGCTAGGGAAGAAATTCAATCTTTAAAAATTAGAATTGAACAACCAGAATCAAATGGCTTCACAAAGCAGCAAGGGCCTATGAAACAAAGTCAGAAGAATGAAACAATTCAGGTAAATATGAAACACCTCATTGATAAAACAATAGACCTGGAAAATAGATCCAGGAGAGAAAATTTAAGAATTATCAGACTACTGGAAAATCATGACAAAAGAAAAAGCCTGAACATTATTCTATAGGAAATTATCCAAGAAAACTACCTTGACATTCTTGAGCAAGAAGGTAAAATAGAGATTGAAAGAATCCATAGATCACTTCCTGTATTAAAACCCCAATTGACAATGCCCAGGAATGCTATAGCCTAGTTAAAGAACTTCCAGAACAAGGAAAAGATACTACAAACTGTAAAAAGAAACCATTCAGATATAATGGAGCCACAGTCAGGATTACCCAGGACCTGGCTGCATCCACACTGAAGGACCAGAAGGCATGGAATATGATATGCCAGAAAGCAAGGGAACTGGGTCTACAACCAAGAATCAATAACCCAGCAAAATTGACTATATTCTTCCAGGGAAAAAGTATGATCATTTAATAAAATAGAAGATTTCCAAGAATTCCTGAAGAAAAAATCAGGCTTAAACAAAAATTTTTATGTCCAAATCCAAAACTCAAGAGAATCACCAAAACGTAATTAAGAAAGGGGAAAAAATGCTTAGGGGACCCAATAAGTGCAAATGATTTTTATTCCTATATGAAAAGATGATATTGGTAACTCTTAAAAATTATTTTTATCATTGGGGTAGCGAGAAGTTTACTTAGAGGATACAGTGCCAAACTGTATAGGATATGTCAAAAATATAAAAAATGGCATAAAAAAGATGAAAATACTAAGAGAGATGATAAAAGAGAAAAATGGGATATATATATATTTATATATATATGGTAAATATATATATATATTTATATATATATATATCATAAATTTCATACAGAGGGGAGGGGAGAAAAGACCACTACAATGGAAGGATAGAAGAGGCTGGCAATAGAAGCTAAATCAATTGTACAAAAATTCAAGCCATTCCCCAATTGATAAATGGGCAAGGTACATGAATAGGCAGTTTTTAGATAAAGAAATGAAAGCTATCAATAAGCACATGAAAAAGTGTTCTAAATCTCTCATAATTAGAGAAATGCAAAACAAAACAACTATGAGGTACTACATCATACCTAGCAGATTGGCCAATATGAAAGCAAAGGAAAGTAATAAATGTTGGAGGGGGTGTTGCAAAATTGGGACACTAAGGCATTGCTGGTGGAGTTTCTAATTGATCCAGCCATTCTGGATGGCAGTTTGGAACTATGCCCAAAGGACTTTAAAAGACTGTCTGCCCTCTGATCCAGCCATACCACTGCTGGGTTTGTACCCCAAAGAGATAATAAGGAAAAAGATTTGTACAAAGATTTGTATAGTCACTCTTTCTGTGGTGGCAAAAAAAAAAAACAAAAAAACTGGAAAATGAGGGGTTGTCCATCAATTGGGAAATGGCTGAACAAATTGTGGTATCTGATAGTGATGGAATATTATTGTGCTGAAAGGAATAATCAACTGTATGAATTCCATGTGAACTGGAAAGAGCTCCAGGAATTGATGCAGAGTGAAAGGAGTAGAACCAAGAAAACATTGTACACAGATTGATCATTGTGGCACAATCAAATGTAATGGACTTCTCTACTAGCTGCAAAGCAATGATCTAGGACAGTTCTGAGGGACTTATTTTTTTTAAACCCTTACCTTCTGTTTTGGAATCAATTCTGTTCCAAGGCAGAAGAATGGTAAGGGCTAGGCAATTAGGGTTAGGTGACTTGCCCAGGGTCACACAGCTGGGTTGAGGGACTTAGGAGAAGGTACACTATCCACATCCAGAGAAATAACTGTGGGAATAGAAATGAGGATGATTGATCACATGGTTCAATGGGAATATGATTGGGGATGTTAATGTTAAGTGATTACTCAATTGCAAATATTAATATGGAAGTAGGTCTTGAACAATGACACATGTAAAACCCAGTGGAATTGATTATCAGCTTTGGGAGGGCGGAGGGAGGATGGAAGGGAAAGAACATAAATCATGTAACCATGGAAAAGCATGCTTAATTAATTAGTTAAATAAATAAATAAATAAAAACACTATGATTCAATGAAAAGAATACTGGATTTTGAATCAATTGATTATCTGTTAAAGGAGGATTCTGAAGTGGGATACCTATAAGATTCCTTATAGATATATGAGCCTGTGATTTAGATTTGTATCTAAACTGGCTAATTATTTATTACCTATGTGAACTGGAGGAAATAAATTTCCTTCCTGAAGGTTTTCAATTTTTTTTTTGCTTGATGTGGATCCTTTTGCTATTCTGGTGAAGCCTGGGAACCTATTCTTGGAAAAAAAAATTAAAAATACTTAAAATACACATAATTTCAAAGGAAACTAATTACATAGAAATACAATTATCAGGACTTTAAAAAAAGTTCACAGACCACATATTAATGACTCCCTGAGATGCTCTCTAAGGTCTCTTTCATCCTTTGATCTTAATTGTAAAAATTCCCCTAAGATATATTCAGCACTTTCCTATTGTGGTATACCTATTCAAGCTTTACACTCATAAAAATTTATTTTTCTGTTGGCTTTATTTTAATACACCTATGAAGTAATTATTGTGGGCAATCCTTTCTAGTAAAGATCACAATTCTTCTGTGATCATTCTGCCTTTTAACCTCTAGCACCAAGATAGATGCCTCTTTTGGTTAAATAATTTCCCTATTTAGTTTACACTAATCAGAATCCTTTTCTTATTGGCCTTTTAGACACATTCCTTTTGTTTTCTCTCTCAAATATCTAGATCTTCACTGGATGAAATAGAAACATGTAGACAGTTACACCTACATAGGTCATGCATAAAGTTAGTATATTAAAAAGAAATCCAGACTCAGAAAGGATTCATGGTAGTCCTTGACAAAAGATGTGTTACCTCAGGCAAAGTAGCTCTTAGCACAGACTCTCACAGAGAGTAGGTGCTAAATAAATAAATACTTATTGATTTACAGATTGACTGACTAAATGATCTTTAAAGACTGAAAAAGAAATCCAGACTCAGAATTCAAGTAATATATGTATGAGTATTAATAAAATATACTTTTAAATATTATGTTATAAATAGTTTTGGAATAAATAATGATGTGGCTGTGGATTTGGAGATTTCTATTATGGAAGGTTAGACACTCTGAAGCAGTATATTTACTAGGCAGCCATTTATTTATCTCTATCTATCTATCTATCTATCTATCTATCTATCTATCTATCTGTCTGTCTGTCTGTCTGTCTGTCTGTCTGTCTGTCTATTTATCTATCTATCTATCTATCTATCTATCTATCTATCTATCTATCTATCTGTCTGTCTGTCTGTCTATCCATCTGTCTATCTGTCTGTCCATCCTTCTGTCTATCTATCTATCTATCTATCTATCTATCTATCTATCTATCTATCTATCTATCTATCTATCCATCTATCCATCTTTCTATCCATCTATCTATCCATCTGTCTATCTATCCATCTATCTAGCTCTGTTTGTCTATTTTTGTCTATTATTCTTGTCTGTCTGTCTATATCTATCTATCTATCTATCTATCTATCTATCTATCTATCTATCTATCTATCTATCTATCTAGGTATCCATGTAGCTCTCTCTCTCTCTCCCTCTCTCTTTCTCTCTCTCTCTTTCTCTCTCTCTTTCTTTCTCTGTCTCTCTGTCTCTCCCTGTCTCCCTTTCTCTCTCTCTCTGATCATGGACTAATCATTTAACCTACTAAGCCTTATTTTCCTTATCCATAGAATGAGGGAAAAAAGTTCTTTCCTTTACATTTTAGGATTGATGTTACAGTACAGCACGTTAAATTTCTTCAAGTCCTATATAAATGACAGCTATTACTATTGTTATTGTGGTTGTTATTTTGATCACCTTTCTTTTTCTTGAGTTGATCTTTAATCCTGCCTCTGATAAATAAGGACAGTTATTCTTTTTCAGAACAACCTCTTAACTCATTGGAGATGCTGTACCACTAGTATTGGATGATGAGTAGAGTTGAAGATACCATTTTGGCATGTTGTCACTGAGATGCTAATGCCAGAAAGGATACTTTCAATAACATGCTGCATGATTGGAAGATTGGCTAGGAGCTGCTGGTGCTGTTTCAATAGATTTATCCTGTACTTATCCTTCCTTTAAAAGGTGCTTCTTTCTTTCTCTCTTTTTTTCCTGCCCCTCTTTCAGCATCCCCTTATCACTTGTTTCTATTGACTACAAGCTGTCCCTGGCTCTAAAAATAATCGATTTACTGCTGTACTTCACATTAACTATTCAAGGAAACAAAACAAAGGCAAATCACACATCAGATATCAGTTTCTGTGTGGGAAAAATGCAATCTAAATAACAGAAGCATCCAAGGGAAATGACCTTGTTTATCTTGTTCATTTCTCCCAGTTTGTCTCACTTAAGGAGGATGAAAATCGGATTCTTTTTGCCTGGTGATCTGCAGTGCCGTCTGCATAGCTTATGACAGTTATGAATGATAAGAAGAGGCTATCAGGGCTCCTGAATGTCACCAGCAGAACAGAAAGGGGCTTTTCCTAATTTCATTAGAGACTACCGATAATGAAAGACAATGCTAAAGAGTCACTGGAGAAATGAATCAGTTAAGACCTTGTGCTGTAATCTGGACACTGAGTATTCAGATGGCACCAGGCCAATGATGAGAGCAGAAATTAGCTGCTGAAACATATTTGTATTGCAACTCAGTGTGAGGAAATGTACTTTCAATGGAGATGTCCCATCCACTGGGGGAGAGAAAAGAGCTGTTGCTAAAGCTCCCTTTGGAGGGATAACATTAACAATAATAGCAGCTAGCATTTATATAGCACTTTAAGTTTTGCAAAACACATTACAAATATTATCCCATTTTAACCTCCCAACAATACTGAGGGGTAGGTACTATTATTGCTCCTATTTTACACGCGAGGACATTGAAGCTGACATGGGTGAACTGACTTGCCCAGACCCATATAGCTAGAAAATGTGTGAGTCCAAACTTGAATTCAGGTCTTTCTGTCTGTAGGTCCAGCATTCTGTCTACTGCACCAACCTGGTTGGGGCTGGGATGAGAATAGCCAGTAATCCCTTTACAAGGACTCAGTTTCCTGTGTATCTTTTCCTGATTGTCTCTAGCTCCTATTTTTCCTGGTGTTAATAATAACTGTTTATTATTATTATTAATTATTTAAAAATTATATTTAAATTTAATTTAATAGTATATCAAATAAATATTAATAATAAAACAATTATTTATTAATGATATTTATTAAAATTAATAATAATTTAATATAATTATTAATATAGTGTTTCAAAGTTTTTGCTATATTTATTCTCATTTAAGTCTTATAACAACCATGCGATTCAGGTATTGCAAGTATTATCATTGGAGAAACTGAGGCTCAGAGGGATTGACTGGTTTAAGATTACAGAATTAGTAAGTTTCAAAGAAATAACATGAGCAAAGGTCTTCCAAATTCTTAATCTAGCACTCCATTCACACTCTTATTCTTGAAGTAAGGCAGTTGGGACTTCTCTTCTAGAAGTGTTGGAATTTGGGAATAAGGAACATATAAATATAAATGGGGAGGACACCATATTTAAATGATTAATTCACATATATGGCAGGTGAAATTATTGCTTAATAAATCAATATAGTAGGAATTTGAAACCTTTGTTTCTCCAGTTATTTCAGATTTCCCCTCTTATACATGTAATCCAAATACATTTTTCTGAGCTAGTTTTGAAAAATGATTTTATTTAAAAAAATTTTTGTTCTAATTTCATTAAGATTGGAAGGGGAAAAATGTTCTGTGTTATGTTTCAAAGTAAAAATAAAAGCAACTATGCCTTAGTGAGCTTTCTCCATTTCTTCTAGACCTGCCTAAATCATAGGTTCCTCTAGCACATTTTTTATTCCTTTGGTCATCTTTTCAGATAATTTCCTTAATGTGCTTCTGTTGTCCCAATGTCTGGAATATGAGGCGTATTTAAACATCAATGGAAATTGCTTTGTTTGGTCATATTTGGCACTAACCAGTTAAATGACAATTCTTTCAGTACGCTGAGAAGACCTGGGATTACATGGCCTCTAATGCAATGCATGTGAAGCCTTGAAACCCATGCTTTAATTCCTTTTGGTAAAAAGTTTTATTGATGCTTTTTGTCTTTTTATCATGGCCATTTTACTCCTGTCTCCCTTTCCCATGAGCCTACCTGTTATGACAAAGAAATACTGATTAAACAAAAAACATTCAATATAATAATTGCATCTGAAAACTTTGCTATCTTAGATCTCTGCTCCTTTGCCAGGGAGGGGACATATGAAGGGAAGGTAGCTAGGGGAGGGGCAGGGAGATATTTTTAAATGTTTCCAGAATTTTCTTTTTTAATAAATTACTTAGATTAAAATTCCATTTGCCATTATTTTTCATTAGCATTATTGTACTTATTGTATAGATGATTCTTTTGGTTCTGCTTATTTCACTCTATCATTTAGTGCCAATCTTTTCAGGTTTCTCTGAACTTCTATTTGTCTTTTCTTCCTGAACAATAACATTTTTCAGATTTTTTCCCACAGTTTATGGGCAAAACTTTTCCAGTTCTTTGCTACCATAGAGTGTTGGTATGAATTGTTTATGTATATACACACATGTATGTATACACATGTATAAATGCACATGTGTGTTTACAAACACATAAATATGTGTTTAGAATAATATAACAAATATATGTGTATATAAATGTAGTGTTGGTTATACACACACAGATATATATTTCTGCTTTCATTTTCTTGAGGTATAGGCTCAATAGTGAAATTCCTGGGTCAAAGGATGGGGGCAGTTTAGTCACTTTTATTGTATAATTAGACACTGATAATGAGAATACTTGGATTATTTTATAGTTATATCAACAGTTTATAAATGTGTATGTCTTCTTACAAGTCCTCTAGCATTGATTCTTTTCCCTTTTGTCATTTTTGATGATATGGCAAGTACAAGCTGAAACATTAAAATTACTTTAAAATTTTCTTTTACTTATAATGATTTGGAGCATATTTTCATGTGGTCTCTTATAGTTTGTAATTCTTTTTTTAATACTATTGGATCATATTTGATCACTTATCACTCCCTTGTTTAGTTAGGATTTTTTTTTTCTGTGTGTCAAAAGTAAATGATCTCCTTCTTTTAATTTTTAATAGTGTGAACATATTTATTCAGATCATCTTCCATTTTGAATGTATGGTGGAATTTGGCCTAAACCACATTTATGCAACACCATTTTCATATTTTCCCAACAGTTTTTTATTGAATTGAATCTTTTTTACCATTTAGAGTTTATTAAACAGTGCAGTATCATTTTTGATTTTTCTTGTTTCTACCTCATCCAATTTGTTCTACTGATCTATTTTTCCATTAAAAAATATCAAATACTTTGATGAATATTGCTTTATAATATAGTTTGAGGTCTGGCAATGCTGTGTATCTTTTATTTGTATATTTTCCTCTTTATTTTCCTTGAGATTCTAGATATTTTGTTCTCCTCAATGAATTTTATTGTTATTATTTTTTTTTTACAGTTCTACAAAGTATCCCTGGATTGGTTTAGCACCAAATCAATAAATTAGGTAGTTTTTTCCTTTTCATTTTTTTGTATTGGTACAATCCAATTATGAGCTGTGACCTCTTTAATTACTGAAGTTTTTTATGTAAAGAGTGGTTTGTGGTAGTATTTATAAAACTCTTGTATGTGTCTGTAGAATTTGTTGGTGTGCAGTCATTTTTCAGTTGTGTCCAATTCTTTGTGACCTCATTCAGAATTTTCTTGGCAATGATATTGGAGTTGTTTGCCATTAAATTTCTATGTATTTTGGATTTATTCTGAATGAATTTCTCTTATTTCCTGCCCCCATTTAATTAGGAATGCCTTAATTTTAAATTTAAAAATGGAACATCTGATTGTAGCGTATCTATAATAGATGACTTTTGTATCTGAAATTCTAGACACTGCCTTAACATTTGCCCCTATAGAACTGAGAGGAATTGCCATGTACTCAAAAACAAGGTTTTTGTTAAATTTCATGGTTCCCTTACTCTGGTTTGTAGCACACACAGAATAGTTTATGTGGAAGAAATTAGCCAATCTTAACTCCACAATAAGTCTAAATTTTTTTTCATTCTTAGGTCCTACAGCTCCCAGACAAGTTTAACATATCCCTTATGCCTTAAGTTTTGTTCTGATTTTCTGTCTGCAAGGAATTTGCTTCTTTTGGACTCTAGAGCTTCCTTTCAGAGATAGTTATGTCTGACATGGAACAAATTTCCTCCAAACTCTGCCTCATCCTCAATACCTTGCAAAAGGTCACCTCAACAGATGTCATGAGGCCACTGCTAATGCTTTTCTATTCAAATTTCTATTCAAAATTCAAAATTTAATTTCTATTCTCCCACAATGGGAGAAGTTGTTGACTGACTCAACATTCAGCTTATGGCTTGGGTGAATCTACAACATAAATTCAATAAACAGGTTTGGGGCTGATAGTGCTGAATTGGAGCTGCCAATGAAAGGCAAAAGTGAATGAAATACAGAATTGCTGATTTCCACCAGATCTTGTGCATCTTTCAATAAACATCTCTAGCTTCGAGTCTCTTGTGTAAGTCACTCTAGCACATTGTAATTCATTGCAATTCAAAACCTCAGCTGGTCTATCAGGCTAATACATTTTATTGGTACTACTTATGGAATTTTCTCTCTGAGTTGACCTTTTCAACTGACAAGGGCTATTGTCATAAATTTTCAATAAAATGATAGTATATAAAAACAATCAGTATCATCAGACCTTCTCATGAGTCAACAAGCATGTGTTTTCAGCGCAGCCTAAATGAACAGGGAAAATAGGCATGATGTGAATCAATATAGCATCTGTCATACCATCTCAATTGAAAGAACCTTCAGAAGCTGATTAATCAACTCCAGCCTGAAACAAAAATTCCCTTTACTACATTTTAAAAAGTTGTCAAACAGCTTTTGATTGATAATCTTCAGTCATGGGGAATATAATGCCCTCCGAGGTAGTCCCTTCCCCTTTTGTATATCTTTATTCATTGGGAAAATTTTCCTTATATTGAACTGAAATCTGCTCCTCTCCAGTTTTGACCTGTAGTTCCTAATTCTGTTCTCTAGGGTAAAACAGAAATATAATAGAATCATAGTCTTAGAGTTGGAAGAAATTTCAGAAGCCATTTAGTCCAACTTGTATTTGAATAATAAGACTTTCTGCAGAATTACTGACAAATGGCCCTGTAGTCCCAACTTGAAAACTTCAGCGACAGAGGACCCACCACTTCCTAAGGCAGCTATTTCCAACATTGGACAGCCCTCTTAGCAAGTTCATTTCCTTTTGTATCAAATTGAAATTTGCCTGACTATAAATTTTACTTCTTGTTCCTAATTCTGCCCTCTGGAGGCAATCAAACATTAAATTCATTTTCCATGATCATCTGGAGTGTGTTTACAGAAGGGTCACCTTTGTCAAGGGCATTGAGTCACTGCCATATGAGATTGGTTGAAGATAGGAGGAATATTTAACCTGGAGAACAAAGATTCAGGGAGAGGAGCATGTTAGCAATGTTTACATTTTTGAATAATTGTCATACAAAAGAGAGTTTAGACTTGTTCTGTTTGACCCTGGAGAGTAGAACCAGAATCAATGAATGAAGTCATAAAGAAGCAAAAAACTTCCTGAGAAGCAAAGTTGTAAAAAAGTGGAACTGGACTTTGTCAGTATTTGGTGGGTTCCCCTCTTATGGAGGTCTTCAAAGAGAACCTGAATTGTCAATATATTGCCAAGCACATTTATTTAGGGTGTGGCCTTCAAGGTTGTCTTCAATAAAAAACAAATTACAATTCTGTGCTTTCTGGTCAATTACTCAGACCCCCCTCACTGCCACCCCATGCATATTCTTCTAATGCACCTTAAATCTTTTGAGGCAGCTTTTCCTTAGGACCAGAACAGGGTTTATTTTATCAAAAGCCCATATAGGGCAGTTAGATAGCCCAGTGGATAGAGTGATAGGCCTGGAGTTGGGAGGGTCTGGGTTCAAATGTGACCTCAGATACTTCCCAGCTATGTAACCTTGGGCAAGTCACTCTCAGTTGCCTAACCCTTACTGCTCTTCTGCCTTAGAGTCAATACTTAATATTGATTCTAACATAGAAGGTAAGTTTTTTTAAAACCCATCTAACTTACTGTACTATGTATTCCCTATTAATAGTTTTCAGACCATCCTGAGATTTTTAACCAGTTTTTTTTTTTGCATATAAATAATCTGCAAGTCTAGTATAGTCCCTCTTCCATGGGATAGTCCTTTAGATATTTAAAGACTATTATCATGTCTTTTCTTAGGATGCTTTCTTCTGGTTAAACACTCCTACTGCCTACAAATGTTATTTCTTTGTCATAAAGTTCCAAATGTTTTTCCTGTTTGGAGCACCATTTTCTGCATAGGCTTCAATTTATTAATATTCTTCTCAAAATGTAGTATTGTGTATGAATAACAATTCTACAGGTATGGCCTTAAAAAAAACCCCAAAACTCTTCCCTTCATTATAAGAATTAATACTAACTATGGATTCCAAGACAGAAGAGTGGTAAAGGCTAAGCCATTGGGATTAAGTGAATTATCCAAAGCCTAGAAAGTGTCTAAGGCCATATTTGAACCCAGGACTTACTGTTTCTAGGCCTAGCTCTCTATCCACTGAATCACCAAGCTGCCCCAGGTGTGGTCTTTGTAAGCCAGGTCTTACTAATAATGAGCTTCAGGGTCATACCAAAGCCACAGTCATTTTCTAAGTTTCAGAAAAGGAAAATTTTGCTCAGTGACAAGTTGGAAATAGAGACACAGATCTCTAGTTATTTACTTGGACTTTTGAGTGCATGGCGACTTACAAAATGTTAGTGCCCAAGTTTTTTCACTGATTCTAACAATGAAGGGAGGTTCCAACCAGAAATCTCATTGACATTCTGTGCTTATTCATGTGACAATGTGTTGAAAGAGTCAGGAAGAAATGGATCTAATTCATTAAGAACCATTAAAGATAAAATGTATGAAAGGAATTTCATTTCATTATCTTAAGAATCTATGACTTGATCCTTGTGAATATTTTCTCCACTCAGAGAGAAAACAAACCCTTCTTTTCTTAGTGGGAAGTCTTTATGAGTTGCTCTGGTAAAAAAACAAAACAAAACAAATCAAAAAACCTCCCAAAACAAACAAAACCCAACAACTCTCTACCTACCTTTCCATTTATCTATGTATCCATCCATCCATCCATCCATCTCTTTCTTTCTATCTGTCTTTTGTGGTCAATTTTATGTTGAGCCCCCTGAACTTAGCTAAATTGGTCATCAATTAGTCTATTATTTTTTTGAAAAATTTATTTAATTAGATGGTTTAGAATATTTTCCCATGGTTACAAGACTCATGCTCTTTCCCTCTCCTATCCCCTCCTGTATCTGATGCACAATTCCACTGGGCTTAACATGTGTCATTGATCCAGACCTATTTCCATAATATTAATATTTGCACTAGGGTGATTGTTTAGAGTCTATATCCCTAATCATATCTCCATTGACTCATTTGATCAAGCAGTTGTTTTTCTTCTGTGTTTCTTTTCCCACAGCTCTTCCTCTGGATGTGGATAGCGTTCTTTCTTATATGTCCCTCTGAATAGTTCTGGATCATTGCATTGCTATCTACTAGTCTATTATTGATCCCATTCCTAGAGCATTCCCTGGAGAGTGGAACTTGGCAGAGCATGTATATCTGGGAAAAACAATTGAGAGGTGATCCCTACACTATGATATTCCATCAGATTGGAACTGAATGGAGGAATGAAACTTAATTGAACTAGAAAGTCATAAAGTGATGAAACATTTTTTGGGGCTATCTATTGAATCGTTTTGAACAAGTATTGATTGTGAAAACTAGCAGAGAAAAATCAGCAGCTAAAATCTGTTTTTTTCTTAATGTATCACATCCACAGGGCCTAGCTCTTTTATGAACAATTGTGCGGTAAGTAAACAGAGATAGGCAAAGCCTTGACAAAGTCTGTAATAATATCTTCCATTCAGGAAATGCCATGGAAAGTAATCATGCTATGCTTTCTTTTGGGAGGTGTTAACCATGCTTCTGAAGTGCTATTCTGTATTTGGCAGCAACTGCCAACTTCAATTCACAAAACAAAAGGGAGAAGATGAACAACAGATGTATAGAAGTATAAAAAATTGATGGCCAGCAGCAGCAAACAGCAGCAGCTTTGAAAGGTGGGGTTCTAACTAGATTCCTATGAATTGTTTATGATTTTGCCCATACATTGCTTTTGTATTAATAAATGGACAAGGATGATTTGCAGATGTCCAGACTAGGGCAAATGTGGCCCATAGATTTTTGTCTATGTTCTCCATTTAAGGAAGAAATTAAGAAGCATGAATGCAACCAAAGGCAGAGGCAATTAATGTGATGCACACATAGCTAAATAAGCCATTTAAATGTATGGTTACCAATTCCCAGCTCTGCCCATTTGGAGAAAGGCCAAGAGCATAGTCCCCTATCAAACATTTCAAAACTGGCTGCTGTGCAGGAATCTGACAGCAAACTTCCCGCTAGGGGCCTGTCAGGGAATGTTTAGGAAATGTCTTCATAAAGGGTTCAGGAAGGAAGCTCTTAAGACTGAAGATTTTCTGTGGCTTGTCTGGGTTAGAATGGCTTTGGGGGAATGAATGGAGTTGTCAGAACTTAGAGAATGAAAGCTCAGAGCTTGAAATTTGCCCCAGAAGGAGCAAAGTATGGACCCACCTGTATAGGTTTGGCATACTAAATGTGAACATTAGTTTAACTTAAATTTCAGGTTCTTCCATTGCTAAACTAATCTCTACAGGAGCCAAATCAACATTGACATGGAGTGCCACAAGGAGGGGGTTGAGTTCTATTTAGAATGAAGAGCTTTCATGAATGTTTCATTCATCTTTTCCTATGATTTAGCTATTTCACCTGGATCTGTTGTGTTGAAGTTTGTAGGGAAATTAATATTTTATAAAAATGAAAAATGGAAACCAACAGTGACTAACATCTAAAAAACATTAATGTTTGCCAAATGTTTATATAATCTCATTTGAACTTCATGACCTTTCGTGAGGTAGACACTACAGGTTTTCTATCACCATTTTACAACTGGGGGAAATGATTTGAATCCAGATCTTTCTGACTTCAATTTCAGTGTTCTTTCCCTTATGTCATATTATTTCTCATAAGAATGAGTGAGTGTGAAGCTTTTTCATGCCACTAGAAGCATTTTGCATATCAGAAACAAACCAAGATTGTTGGGAAGGGCTTTGGAAAATTATAGGGACTAGATTATCTAAGATTGCTTTCACTGAGTGATCAATTGACTCCTACAAATAGTAAATAGGTATTCTTTCCTGGTAGAGGGAGATAACCTAGATGACTTATAAAGATGCCTATGAAGGAAAAGGTCATATTATTTATATATATATATATATATATATATATATATAACATAATATATATATATAAATATACACTCCATTCAGGATGAAGTAGAAGTGAACATTTATAGCTGTGGTTAATAAAATGGAACATGGTGGAGAACTAGTTCTATATGGCAGCTTAAAAGTACAGGTATCTTCTCAGCGGGCGTGATAAATTAGGTATGTTCCCCCCCCCCCCCTAAATGTTAGTCATTTGATTTGTCTATTGTATTTTGCTGGTCAGTAATATGGGTTATTGATTCTGTTGCCTCCTTTGGATCCCCTGTATCTTGAAAATATTTGGATGCTAACAATATTTATGAAAAAAAGTGCTTTTTGTCTCAGGTCCTCCTTAGATTTTGTGTTTGACAATCTAGTCTTTGAATTAATGTACTATGTCTGTATATAGCTTTTTTCTGCCCTTAAAGAAGTTAGATGATCTCATTGGTGACTTCCTTTTTACATCATTTGTACACTCACAATGCTGTGCCCCATGAAATCTACACTATATTTAAGAAAGTCTCCTAGTTGCTACATGGTCCTATTCCTGGATTTGATTTCTTGGCAGGATAAAGGAAAGAAAGTCTCAGACTTTCAAGAAGGAGGTCTTTGTGACTACATATTTATTTTTAATCTTATAAATTATGTTTTCAAAAATTACATTTTATATTTTTTCAATTATCTAGCCTTTAGTTTTCTCTTTCATCCTCTCACTTGTTTAAAAAAATCCTTTATAATAAATGATCAGAGTCAAGTAAAATGAATTTACATATATTGGCCATGTCTAGTAATGTGGGTCTCATTCTGCATGTTAATCCCTTAACTCTCTGTAATTATCTAGGCATTATTCTTCACTACCAGCCTCTGGAATCAAGGTTGATTAGTATGTTGATGAGGCTTCTAAAGTTTTAAAATTCTTCCTTTTTATGATGATGATGTTATGGTATAAATTATTTTCTTGTTCTGTTTACTCTACTCTGCATCAGTTCATATAATAATTACTGGTTTCTCTGAAACCATCTCTTTCATAGCTTATTATGGCATAATAGTATGAAAATGGGATTCACTCTCCCCTTGCCTACTTTTAAATTTAATCAACCAAAAGCAAAGATACCCCCTACTTAACATTAAGTAGGGGAGGTTCACAAAGCACTTACTAAATTGAGATACACATCCAGAAGTGACTGACTGACCCTCAGGCAGTGTTATGCAAATTTAAAGACTGCAATTGGTCCCCATAAAGTAGAGGAAGGGACAGGAAATGATGTAAAAAAGGGACTATAAAGAATGATGAACTTCTTGTCCAAGAGGTCTTCAGTCTTCTTTAGTCTTTAGCATGAATCTTCATTGTGAAGGACTTGGGGCTGGTGACATGAACTGCTTCTGGTTACACTGCTCTTGGATCTTCTCCCTTTGGACTTTGGATTGGGTGAGTGAAAAAAAAAACCTGACCCTCCTTTCCTGGCTTCTGGAGAGATTAGTTTCAGAGAGGCCTTCCCTTTTGGAGGAGGCCATGCGTGTGGAACCCTGGGTCCTCCAGTTGAGGGTTAACAGCTCGGCTGGGCTGAACAGAGCACAAGAGCAAATATTTAGTGTGTTAGGTTGGATATCTTCTTTACCCTACTTTTACATTTCTCTATTTTCACTCTTTCCCTCTTTTTGTAAATAAAGCTGCTAAAAAGTCATTTTGACTTGAGCTGTATTAATTTTTAAATTGGCGACCACAATCTCTTATATTTAGTCCATTCATAAATTTAATCCCCTACCATAGTATTCCATTACATTGATATGCCATAAATTATTGACATTTATCAATAAATGGGGACCCGTTTAGTTAAAGTTCTTTGACACTGCATAAAGAGAGCTATATGGATATTTTTGTACCCTCTTTCTCTAATCTCCTTGGGGGTATAGTACTGAGATTTCTTGACTGGAGAGAAGTTGAACAAATACCATCATCCTTTTTAGTCCCCAAACAGTCCAGCTTTTTTGATTGTCCTACAACAGAAGAATATAACGAAGAGAGGTTGAAAAAAAGGTTCTTCACCATAGCTTCATTTTTTCTTTTTTCTTTTTTTTCTGTTTGAGGAAGTAAAACTCTTAGAATACTTTTTCTTGCCAAGAAATATGAAAAGAACTCAACACTACAATGGATTTCTGCCCCACGAGTCAGATGAGAATTGAACTGAGGGAAGTAGAAGAGAGAATATTTCAAAGAGCAGGAGCAATCAACTTGGGCATCTGAAAACAATCTGGCTGAGGAGGAAATAGTTCATAGACATAGGATAAAAAACACACCAAACTATAGATTTCAAAATCATATCTCCTCCCTCTCACCCACTCCCAGTAGATGATGGACATAGTGGCATGTGGCCATGAAAGTAGCAGCTCAATTGAAGACTATAGCATGAAGCTGAAATAACTGAGAGAAAAGAATTGTTGCATTCCCCTAATGGGGAGAGGATTCCTGTTGTTGTTTTGTGGTTCAGTTATGTCTGACTCTTCTTCATCCCATTTGAGATTTTCTTGGCAAAGATACTAGAGGTTTTATCCATTTTCATCTTTGGCTCATTTTACAGGTGAGGAACTGAGGTAAACATAGTTAAGTGACTTGCACAAGGTCAAACAGCTAATGTATCTGGGGACAGAGTTGAACATAGAAAGATGAGTTTTTCTGAATTTGGGCTTGACACTCTAATCACTGTTCTACCCAGCTGTCCCCAGAGGTTTCATAATCCTAGCATATTCCAGTGAATGCTAGATGATTGAAAGAGCTGACTGGGTTATATCCTTCCCATTCAGGTGAGAGGTTTACTAACTATAACATCCTTAATTCACAGTGGATAATAGGGTATTTCAAAGCTCCGTCAATTGATGGGTAGTAGAGGATTAACAAGGAGAAACAATCTTGATACTTAAAAAAGAACAGTATAGGTGTAGTTGCAAGTAGGGATTTGTGATGATATTAGAAATTTATATAGTACTCTATAATACTGAAGGTGTGAGTTGCCTTTTAACACTTGTACCTTGGCCACAAATGGTCTTTGCTTAATACACTTCTCCACATGGATACTTTGGTAACATGTGTTTTTTACACATCAATGATATATACAATACCTATACACATTTTCTTTTCCCACTGATGATCTATGTATTTATGAGAGGGTGGGTTTCAGGTGTGGGATTGAGGGAGTTCTTTTTTAGCTGCTTTTGATTACTATGCATTTTCATTAAATTGTTTAGCTTTGAACTCTATGTACTTTGCCTGATTAATAAGAATAAGTAAGTATATTTATAGAATCTTGTGAGATATGACTAATAAGAATAATTATATTTATAGAATCTCATGAGCTATGGTTTTGAGAGAATTCAGACCTATATATTAGCTTAAATGCCACAGGCCAGGGTCCAGCCACACTCGTGGCTCCAAGGATCCCCAGAAGGTGGAGTGGATAGATGAAGTGTATGTTTCTGCCTGGGTCATGCTCTGTATGAAGTGGCTGCTTTGCCATGCCCAGGTTTGGCCTTTATTTTTATATCCATTTTTTTTGGCACACAGATACATTAATCAACCTACATGTTTGAGTAAAGATAATCAGATAAGTGATACATTAACTTTTAACAAATTATTTGATTAACATTATGAGATCATTCTATATATTTGTATGGTAGCTATTGATTTTGACAGGAAACACAAAGATTCTACACAAGATAAATGATTTTGTCACAGGTGGCTTGATTTTTCTCATTAACCTGTGTGGAGCTTTGAGCTTACAGACAATCAAGGAAAATCACTTATTGTCTTTAATAAAAATAGATAATCAATTGGAAAATCTAGAGAATTCAATAATCATAACAGTGAGGTTGAAAGATCAGAGAGGTACTGAGAACACAATTCAGATTTAATATTAGGCTGACCATTTTTCAGGGTTTACTAGGGCGTTTCTCAAGGGGTGTTTTGGTAGGTAGAATCAAGTCATTGAGGAATGGTGGAGCTTGGTGTACCTGTACAGGTCTTTCCTTATGAATGATTTATGTATTGGCTTTAAGAGAATGAGTTTCTGTACAGGGGGAGTAGGGGATATTCTGGGTTTGGCTTGTGGGTACAGCTTTTGCTGAGAATTTTGTACCTAAGCAAAAGTTAACCCATAATAATCTTTTGGGTTTGGTTTTGTGAGTCTAATCTTTTGGTGATATTTTGGGGAAATACTGTGCAAGCATTTTGCTCTTATATTAATTTTTCTGAGACTAGGGAGAGAACAACAATCATGTCAATTTCATTAGTAAAGAATGTGTGGGCAATTCCATTCTGCCAAACAGTCAATTTGTGACCTCTTGGCATCCACGAGTGACCTTGTCAAGACATCGTGGCCTGATTGCTCCCAGCACTTGAAGTTAGTACAAGGGTTCATAGTTGAAGGGGGCACTGGATACAATATTATCAGAAGAAGAATACTCTCTAGATTGTCAATCAAGAGGTATAATGGTATAGTTGATAGGACACTGTATTTAGAATTAGGAAGATGAGTTAAAGACTATCTTCAGACAAGTAGAATTCTGCTTATTCTTTCTGTGCCTCCGTTTCTTCATGTGTAAAATGAAGGTTGTTGGACTTGATGGACTCTAAGGTATAGTTAAGCTCTAAATCTATTATCCTGTGAAAATTTTTGCTGTCATAGACCCTTTCTATTTGTGGCCTCTGCTCATATCCATGGAACTTCTTGAATATTACTCCTGGTTTGAGTTACCTCATGTGTATGGATCAGCAAACATTCTAAAATATAAATCATAAGCTTTTATCAATGTGTTTTGTTTACTAGCCAAGTGGAAGATACTTAGTTAAGAACAAAAAAAAGGCATTTTACTAAATTACATAGAAGGATGAATGACAAGAAAGTTTTCCCCCCATTGATTATCACACCTTTATGGAATGAGAGGACATAAACAAGGATCAAACAAGGAAAATGAAAGATAAGGAAGATGTAGGGAACATGTGTGGTAAGGGCATGCTATATTCTGTGAAGATTAAGTTTAACTCTCCCCTGATTGTAAAAATGAAATTAACTCTCCCCTGATTGTGAAGATTAAATTGTAACCCCTGCCCATTTTTAGATTTAATCACCAAAAGTGTAAACACCCTACTTACAGTAGTGGGGAAATCTGTCCATTTTTAGATTTAATCACCAAAGGTTTAAACACCCCATTCATACTTGAGTAGGGGAGGTCTGTGACCCAAGTGTGCAATAGTGGGTGACAAATCAGAATTAAACTGACTGCCCCTGGGCAGTCCTAAAGCAAAGCTTCAGCTGTGACTGGTAGATGTAAAGTTAGGGGAAGGCACAGGAAGTGATTCAAAAGAAAGTGTCTTTAAAAGGCATTTACAACTTCCTGTGAGACAAAGTTCTTCATCTTTTGATGTTGAGACTGGAAAAGAATCTGCTGACTGGACCTGAGATCCTGTTCCTGGTGAGGCTGTTCTTAAACCTCTTCCATTGGACTGACATGTGGTGAGTGAAAAGGTTGATTTCTTTCCTGAATTATTCTGAAAACAAAACAAAACAAAACAAAAAAAACAACTAGCCTTAGGAGAGACCTACCCCTTGAGTGAGACTTCCCCAGGTCCTTTGCTTTGCCGAGGCCAACTAAGGACTAACTCTCCCTACCTGGGTTGATCCAGGGGCTGGGAATAAATTACTTAGTGCTTAGGCTAGATATCTTACCCTATCCTCTCTCTGGTTCAAATCTGGCCTCAGACACTTCTCAGCTATGTGACCCTGGGCAAGTCACTTAACCCCCATTGCCTAGTCCTTACTGTTCTTCTGCCCTGGAACCAATACAAAGTATTGACTCCAAGACAAAAGGTAAGGGTTAAAAGAAAAAGAAATAATTTAGTGACCTGCTTTCTGTCCTGGGATAGAAGTTCTCTCCTGCTCTGTACTTTCCTCCACTTACATTTGGTGAATGCTCTGCTATTGGAGGTCTCTGCTGTTGTTGGACACATTTGCTATACCTGGCTGGTGTCTCTGTTGAGTTCTCTACCTCAGCAGGTCTTCAGCTTTGTAGCATCTTTTGGGTCCTCTGCTACCATCTGCTGTGTTAGACAGTTATGCCTTTTCTTTCACATGCTTTCTCTTTTGCTGGGCTTAAGTGCCCCAATTTCAGTCTCTGATCTAACTTGGGGTTAGAGAATTCCTTCCAAACCCTGTCATATCTTAGTCATTGGTTTATATCCCCTCATAACATTTCAGGGACTTAATTTGGTAAAACTACAAAGAAGGTAAATGAAGCTGGGAAGACTAGATTCTTTTCAACCCTATAATAGTACTGCCTGTCATGTAAATTGCCTTGAACTAAAAGTCCAAATAGAATTGGTGATCTCATGCCTAGTTATTTTGTTTTTATTTTCTTTCTTTGGTTATGAATCTCTGCCAACAACAGAAATCATTGGTCTCGCTGTATTTAAACAAAAATAATGAAACCTTAATCAGGTAATAAAGCTATACTCTATTTTCTGGCACGGTTATGAGATTTGGTTGGGAACAACTATGTGACTGTGAATCTGAGAAAAAAACTGCCATACTAGGTTGGCCACAGAATGACGATTTCCCCCCCTACTCTTTCAGAGCACTGGCCAAGTCACAGAAAAATTGTTATCTGTGACAGTGGAGGGGGTAACCTGGTTGAAGAAATAATTCCTCTTGTTAAATACTCCCTAGGAATTCTAGATGACACTTCCAAATTTGTTTTGAAAATTATACCCTAGGACCTCTGAGAAAACTATAGAATCTTCTAAGAAAGATTTGTAAGAGACATATGTAGGTAATTTATATGCAAGTATAGCTAATAATATATAACATACATTACTTAACTCAGCAACAGACAGTATAAGTTACATCACATCTTAAGGCACTGGTTACTAAGAAAAAACATGTTTATTTTTATCTCAAGTAGCCATATAAGTTTAAGATTAATAATCATGTGAATTTCAGTTCACAGAACTGATTCTACCGTACTAGTTTCAAGGACAAACATTACTAGACAATTATGTTATGATTACATGGTAGTTGATTTGCCATTTTGAAGGTCATGATTAATGGAATAAATAGCAGAAACACAATATTATTTCCTTTTCCTTTTTTTTCTTCTCAAAGAGAAAAAAATTTCCAACTTGAATCATGTTGGCAGCTCTGCTGCCAATACTTAATTTCTGTTTTTTGAATTTTTTCTGGTCAGCTTCAGACATCCTGGTTAAGAAGGTGAGTGCCAGTGGTGTTGGGTATGTCTTGCCTCACTTCATAAACTAGGACAGTCATCATCGGGGGGGTAGTGCCCACATAAGAGAAGAGATTGGCTGGCATGGTTTGGAGAATTTGTGAGGCATTGGAAGGTCAGAACATGATGCATGAGGTTGATAGTAAAGTGAGGGAAAGACAGAAGATAAAGAGGTACTACAAGTCAACTCAATAATATAAAATATTTTGTGAAAAAATAATAATTCAAGGACAGGTGATTTCATTCTTTAACTGAAACAGATGGCAACCTCTATATAATTTAGTAGTTGGTTTTAGACAGTTAGGATGACCAAGAAATTCATCATCCTGCTGCAACATGGTATTGCACTTCTCCAGATTTAGCAAATGGATAATAAGATTACAGTTCATTGCTGAACCCATATTCAGTCTTTCTAGCTTGTCAAGACTTATTACATCTTGCCATCCATGAATATGGCTTGGAAGAACCTAGGGTCACCTCCAAGCTTCAATAAGCACTTGATGGTATTTCCCCAGAACTCCATGGGGTAGGGCAGGTATTATTAGCTCTGTTTTACAAGTTGCAAATTAAGATTTAGAGATATTAAGCCATTTACTAATAGCCTCCTAGCTAGTAAGTATATAGGCAGTATTAGATGCAGGATTCAATTGCAGGCCTTCTGCCATATGCTACTTGGGTCATATTTAGAGTTAAATTACCTATGTTCAAAATCTGGCCTTACTATTACCTAACTACCTATGTGACATTTGGTAAGTCATTTAGCTTCAATGTCTAGCTTTACATCTGTGATCTTGTGATGTGATACCAGTCAGTTCTCCTCTATAAGCCTCAGTTTCTTCATCTGTAAAATAAAGGGGTTGAATTTGATGGCCTTTAAGGCTCTTTGAAGCTCTTAAAATTCTGTGAATCCATACAATTGCAATAAGATCCCACAGAGCAAGGGGTTATAAAGTTAGATATGGAAAGGGGCTTTTGAGATCATCAAGTCCATCTCCTTTATTTTACAGATGAAGAAACTGAGGACCAGAGAGGTGAAGTGACTTACCCAAGGTAACACAGGAATAAATGGCAGATCCAGTATTTGAATATAGGCTAAAGGATCACAGAGGACCCTAAGGGTCCTCTAATTTGTACCACACTGTCCACTCGAAATCTAGTGCTCATTTCTATCACCATTTATTAGTTACTTGCCAGTTCCCAAACCCTGACCAGATCTTTTTTTTAAATCAAATTTTAGAACAATTAACAAAATAATATCAAGATACTGGCCTCCTACCAAAGCTGTAATAACCACTTTAAGGCTTTAAACAGTGAGAGGATCACAAAGTGCCACTAAACTGTAATACACAAGGAACTTCTTTTCTTCTATCTTTTCCTTTTAAAATGTTAATTCCCTTTATCTTTGAAACTATAGTAGGTTTTTGAAATTCTAATTGTCCTTTCTCTCAGGGAATGGTACCTACTTCCTTTTTTTCATTAGGCTTTTATTAATTAAAAGTCAATTACAATTGGTAGCTCCCATGGCAGATCTACCAACTCTTTATTAGGGAATATTCTTTAATTCTCCCTCTTGGAACAATGGCCAATGATAAGGGGTGCAAGGACAGATTCTGAGTCAGGGCCTTTGAGAGATCAGGCATTTTCCTTCCTCAATCTTTTCACTTTGGGAAGGGAGAGAAAGTGTTAACCAAGACATTCTAGAGGCAATTGTGGATGACAGTAATTGTTTTCATAATATTCCACATCACTGGCTCCTAAAGCACTAAATCTCAAGAACCTTTAAGATGTCAAGACTGCAAATGTGAAACAATTAAGATGGGGGAGCTACATTTCAATTATCAAATGTAAAATTCCAGGTTCAGCTGTGGCAGTTGGTCAAGAAATGCTGGTGATTACATTATGATAAGCAGAGCTGTAGGTGTGTCACTTTTCAAACAATAATGCACTCAAACCTAAACAGTGTTAGCTATAGTGTGGAATCCAAGTCAATTCTGAATATGATTCAAAAAAGATGAATTTCTGTTTAGATCAAGATCATATTGCTCTGCTCAAACTGGTCATATTCATCAGAAGAGTTAAAATAGTAATCTTAAATTATCAATCTCATTTAGAGCCCTATTGAAAAGATTGTGCTACCTTCACTAGAATATCTCTTTAATTTTGTTTCTTTCTTTATCCTTCCCTTTCCTTCTTTGTTCATTTCTGCTGTATGGGACAGTGTCAAAAGTCCTGGATTCAGAGGTAGAGTTCTGGATTCCTTGCTCTTCTACTTATTATCTATGTGATCTTGGGTAAGTCATATAACTTCTCTCTGCCTCATTTACTTCTGTAAAATTAGAGATCTGGATTAGTTGATGTCTAAAGTCCATTTTAGCTCAAATTTATGATCTTATGATTTCTTTCTCTTCCCCCCTTTCTCACTCTTATTTACCTTTTCTCTCTTCTTCCTTGTAAGTTTACTACCCTCCTCATTTTCCCTTTTTTTCTCCTTTTTTTCTGATTTAAGGCTTGTTTCTAGCTTCTTGCACAGTGCTGTGGGACATGTAGACAGTTTATATATGTAAATAATAAAGCTAACTATACATCCAGTATACATTAGATATGTAAAACCAAGCATCATGCACATAGTAGGCATTTAAATGTTTGTTAAATTGAAAGGGACTTTAATTGTTAAGTGACTCTTTAAATTTCTTGGGGATTCACCAAGTGTGAAATCAAGGAATTATCAAATTGCCTAAACCTGCTCCATGACTGCAGAAGCCCTGCTGGGATTATCCAGCTGTGTGTTGGGATCAAATAGGGTTTTGAGGAAGCAGCCACAGAGATTCAATTTCTACAAATGATGGAGAAAGCTCTTTCTTTGAGAATGAAAGTCCTAGAGAAGCAAGTTTACCGGAGAAAAAATACTGACATGGAATATCAAGGGACAGCAGATGAGAAGACTGGAGTCAAGAAAGGTGAAGTCACTTATATACTAAGGTCCCATATGTGATAAATGGCAGAGTTGGGATTTGAACCCAGATGTTCTCCTCCTACCTCCAAATCTGTTGCTTTTCCCACCTCTCCATGTTTCATATTTTCTTACATCTTGTATTTCTTTCCACTCTATTTCAAGGGATAGCCATCAGAGAGCAGCTGTTTGATTGCTTCCCAGCATAGTATATTTACTACATTTTTTAATCTGGGCTCTGTGAACTTGTTTTAAAAAATATTATAACTATTTCAATATAGTTAATTTCCTTTTTTAATCCTATATATTTATTTTAGGCATTTAGAAACATTATTCTGAGGTGGGACCCATAGGCTGTCAAAGAGGCCCATGACACTAATAAAGGATAAAAACATTTGCAAATTTGTTCATTAATGCCTCCTGGTGAGCTTTGCAAAAATGCCAAGTTCTCTTAAAAGTTGGGACAGAGATTTTGAATTTCTAGCATCAAATATTAATAGGTGTGGGAAGGGGGAAAGAGCATTTTAAATAATATATTCCATCAGGGCAGTGAAAGGGACATACAGAGAGCCAGCTACTCCAGATGTTGTAATGTAAAAGAAATTGGGTGATTTAACTTCAGAATTGGCATTTAGCTCTCCTCATTTTAAAGCCTGTGGAATTATCTGAGTATCCTAACTTCTGACCCATCACTATTACCATAGTTTGTTTTGAGTTCAGACCTTCCTCTTCCTCTTATTGAATTGTCTTAGAAAAATTATAAGCAGGACATGTGGAGTTTAATAGTTCCTTGAAAAATATAGCCCCACTCAGATGTGATTTGAATAATTCTACCAAGTAAATGAAGAGCTAAACTAGAAAATAATTTCTTAGGGATTGGTGCAGCCTGTCAGGTCCTATTTCAGGAGGGAATAGTCCTTTAGGGGAAGAAGGCTGCCTAATTCTGACAGAAATTAGAATTCACAGTTGGAGTGAAGCTTCAGTCATCTGAGAGGTGACGTGAGATATGGAGTTCCACTGAAGAGAGAAAGGATCCTGTAATGACCCCATCCCTAGATGAAATTGCTATGGATATGGAAAGCATAAGTCTTCACAAAGGAAAATTTCTAGTCTCTGTCACTGGATTTGGATTCTTCAAAACTCAGAGAGGAAAACAAATGTAGATATTGCTCTTTGTGGGGAAAGATTTCTTCCCTACAACCCATCTTTGCAACTAGATCTTAGTTTAAGGTTCAAGGTATGCTTTAGATTAGCAGTCAATTAGAAATCATAGCTAATGATTCCCAGAAGTATTTCTTTCATCAGACTGATGAGAGGACACTTTTTTCATATTAAGAAATATTTGAAATAGAAGATAAATAGGGCAACAAAGGGTTAAATTAAAGAGTAATGTTTCTAGCACTCATACTAAGAGGCTATCACCTTCCAACCTGCCTCCAGGATGGGATTGATGGTGGGGTAATGGCCTTAAATGCTGCCTCCAAAACAAGAGCAGCATACCACAAAACACTCATATTAAGGGTCTGCAGCAGCAAAATTGATTGTTCAGGTTTTGGCTTCAGATTAGCCACTTGGAATTTCTTTTGATCCTTAAACATACGCAGAATTAGTCATGAATGGGTATTGCAATTTGGCCTTTCCACTTCTTTAATCTGTGGTCCCTTTTCTTTTAGTTTGGCAATTTTTAAAGATCTCATAATAATTGTGTGAGTTAGGTGCTATTATTAACCCCATTTTATAGATGAGGAAATCAAGGCAAATAGGGGATAAGTGACTTACCCAGGGTCACACAGCTAGTAAATTTCTGGTTCTGGATTTAAATTCAATTCTTCCTGATTCTAGGCCCACCACTCAAACTATGGTGCTAATTAGAATGAGAGTGTAGGATGCGATCCTCTACCTTGAGTGCATGCCATCATTGTGGGTCTCTTTCCCTTTGTATAGTCACTAAAGCATGTAGAGATGGTATGATTTTTATCCTGACTGCTAGTACTCCTTATCACCTCCCACCCTATAAAAATCGAGTGAACAGCGATGAAAACAATAAGAATAAAATTCTGGGTAGTGTAGTAGAACTGAATTATTGAGGTCATCTCTGGGTTTCTGTTTCTGAAGGAAAATCACTTTGGGGTCACTGGGAAATCTAACAGATGGGTACCAATTACTGAATCAATCAATGAAGCATTTTATTAATGGCCTATTATATGCCAGGCAGTGTATTAGTTATTGAGGCTACAGGTACAAAAGTTAAATTGTCTCTACCCTTTTGGAGATTATTATCTAAAAAGAGGGTACAACACAGGAGACTTGTCAGGGAGGGGAATTTGGGGTCTGAGTAGTCATAGAGATTATGAGTGGGGACAAATAATGGATTGCCTTCTCCTTTCCAGTAGCAATGATAGCATTGATTTTTATTTTTTCCCCCCCAAATGAATCTAAGAGCTAGAATAGATAGATGACATGACAGCAGAGGAAGATATCAAAATATCTATACTTGGTAGACCCGAGTTTTCTGGTGGATTGCATAGGATTGATCAATGGGGAGACTAGTAGCCAAAATATATGTTAAAATTAATTGTGGTTGAGACTGAAATATATTATTATAGGTGGCCACCAGGGATTTAATTTCTAAATCCCAAAATGAATTATTAAAGTAAATGGAACTTATGGTAGTTTATTCACAAATATTTATAATAGAAGGAAGATATTAAGGAATGAGAAAGAGAGAGAAAACTCTGGCTTCTTCTGATACCAGTTAGAATCTCTAAGCTCCAGCCAGGAGAAGAGAGTCTCAAGAAGATGGGCCTTACCTGGAGGCTTCATGCCTCCAGAAAGGCAGGATCACTAAGTCAGTTAGAATTTCTAAGTCCCAGCCAAGGGAAGAGAAAAGCAAGTCCACTAAGTCACTCTTTCACTCACCAAGGGTGACAGTCTAAAAAGAAGTCTGGGTGTTGGTCTTCCAGTCGCTCCTCTGTCCTTCACTCCAAGCCTGGGTGATTGACTGTCCTTCTTCAGTCTTTGTTTCCTCTATTTAAAGACCCTTTTCTCTTGTGTCAACTCCCCCCACCCCCCAAATTTTCAAGTCTACCAATCACAGCAGACACTTTTCTCCAGGACTGCCCACTCTTTAGTTCTCACCTTCTCTAGTTACATTATATCTTTTTGGGTTCTTTTGCTAAATTCACCTTTTTTGTTACTTAACACCTTTTTGTAGTTAAAATCTAAAAATAGATTGTAGCTTACAATTCTAGCTTCACTATGAAGGAAGAACTATGCATTTTCATTGTTACAATTAGGAGATAGCTTAATCCAATCTTCACAGGATATAAAGTATAATCTTAAATCACCTAGATATTGTGGTTAGAAGTGAATTGTCACTTATCAGCCAGTTAAACCATTTCAGCCTCAGAATAAAATCCAAAAGGTGATTGGATTTAGTTGTGTGTGTGTGTGTGTGTGTGTGTGTGTGTGTGTGTGTGTGTGTGTGAATGTTCTCTGGAGATTTAGGGTGGTGACAAAGGAGGCAACCACTGGGTAGATAACAATGAACTTGTGTGTGTTTCCTGACCAGTTCACGATAAGCCCATGCATGTTTTTGCTTATCAAGAGGACCACACTCTCCCTGTCTCAACTCCCCTAGTCAAGAAGAAGAACTCAGACCTTCTAGTATCAGGTAGTTTGCCCTGAAATAGTAATGGGTTTTCCCCAGTGACCAAGAAATGACAACATAGACAGCTAGTAGGAATGAAAGGTTAAGATAGTGAGAGAAGTAGCTGTCCAGTTGAGCAAAAAGTAGAAAAATGAGAAACTGATTCATGGCAGTTTCCAGTACGGGAATCTCTTCTGCAAGGACTATAAATGGCAAGGAAGAGAGATTGTGTGTAGGATATTGTGGGATTTAGGATTTCTATAAACTCACTCTAAATAATGCTAACATTTATTAATTGTTAAATGAAGTCAATAAACATTTATTAAAGTGTCAGGTATGTGCCAGGTATTGTGCTAAGTGTTGAGGATAAGAAGAGAGCCAAAAACATTCTCTGGTCTCAAGGAGTAGATAATTTAATAAGGGACAATGATATACAAACAAAATATATACAGGATAAATTGGGGATAAGTCTGATATATTTTAAGGCTTGCAAAGCATTCTATTTAAAGTATCTGATTTGATTCTTAAAACATTCTTGTCAGGTGCTACATGTGTTAATTTCCTAATTTTACAGAGAAGGATCAGAGACTCGCAGAAATGAAATTTTACCAAAGGTCTCACAATTAGTAATTATCCTCAGTAGGATTTGAATTTGTCTCTCTTGTTTCCAAGTCCAGTACTTATTCTACTCTATTGTTCTAACTCTTTTATAGATTATATCATTGATTCCATTTTCTGTTTTAAAATTTCAATTGATATATTATTCTTTTGACAATGCACTGTCAAGTGGGTGTCATTTCCTGACCAGGCTGTCTCATTAAATGGTTGGTTTCCTCATAGAAGTTCTTGCCAAAAGAATTATTCTGGCCCTTTCCACTCTTGGCATGATCTAGGCTATTTCTTTTTCCTAGCATGAATACTCTACTTCTCCCTAATTACCTAATTCTATTCTTCCTTGACGGCTTGTGTCGACTTCCAACATCAAAGGTTTCCAATCATTCCATTCCTTATTGATAAGTCCCTCTTATGAACTTTTGCCACCATTAATTTGAAACTTAGGCTGGATTGCTTTTTATTGTTATTTATCTTTTTATGTTTTATACCCACAACTAGATTATAAGGCCCTTGAGAGAAAGGATCATAGTTTATATCTTTTTTTGTTATCTCTAGTTCCTAGAGAACTGCTCTGCATATAACAAGCAGTTAACTGTCACTAATATTTATTAAGGGACTGTTATATTCAAAGTACTATAGAAACAAAGATTATGATGCAATCATATTGTCCTTGCCCTCAAAGAGCTTCCAGTCTGGTAGGAGGGACACAACACATACACAAATAAGGTTAATAAAAGGTAAATCATGATATAAGTAAAGAAGAGATCCAAAAGTATGCTTGGACAATCTGAGAAGGCAGAACACATATTTAGCTGGGGGAAATGGGATAAGCATTTGTGTTATAGGTAACAGGTGAATTAAGTCTTGGAGAAAGGGAATGATTTTGCCAAAGAGTTGAGGAGAGGCTGTGTTTTGAATATGAGAATAGCTTGTGTGAATAAAGGGAGAAAGGAAATGGCTTGCCAAGATCAAGAAACAATTAATAATTCAGTTTGGTTAAAACTTAGCATATGAAGGGGGGAAATGTGAAATAAGACTAGAAAGGCAGATTATATCTAGATTTTGGCAGGCCTTGAACTCCAGGCTCTAAAGTCTGTTTTTTATATTTTTTTCCTTATAGACTGCAAGGCATTACTGAATTGCCACTTAATAAATGTTTGTTGATAAACAGGGAAATTAATTAAACAGACTGAACATAACCGTCTATCATATTTTTTTATAATAATTTACATTTCTACACTTTAAAAATTATTATTTTGAAGAATCATTTATCCTTCTTGGTGATATATGGGGTATCTGAGAAGGATTAGTATCTCTGGTTGTGAGGGCTTGTTGAGTTCTTTTAAGGGCTGGCTATACAACTTCAGTGTTCATGATTCACACAACTCTTACCTGTGTCTCCAAGAAGCTGTAACATGCATTGTGAGGTGGGGTAAATCAGATTGAGAGGTAAAGGCGAGGCCTCAAAACCAGTGGGGAACTAGGAACTAGGGAAATGTCCAACTCAAGAAGGTTGGCTTCTCCTGGAAGAATGGATGGATGATATTTGTTTTGGATATTTGGATATTTGGATAATTTGTTCCAACAGCCATGAAGGCAGCTGAAACAGGCGCTATAAAGTGCTTAGAACTTTCCCAGACACCAAAGACACCATGGTCATCCACTTTATCCCAGGCCATTGCCAGTGATTCTGACCTCTGTCTTACCACTGGAAAAATTTGGAAGAAAAAGTGAGACTGACTGCTTTGTGCAATTCTGCTTCACTTAAATCCAATTCATGAGCAAGTCAAGACATCATCATCTTGTGATGTTATTGACTTCTTTTAAAATGAAGGATGAATAACAATACCTCATTTGGCTCATGATAGTTCTATGGAATGGATGATTCTTTAGTATAGCCATTTTTTTTGTAGCATTGTAGAAAATAAACAAGTAATATTTAAATGTTTCATCCAAGGTAATACAGCAAATCATTTTACTAGCTCAGACTAGAAGGAAACTACTTAGTGCATTCTTATCCTGTTCAGTATTGGGGATAATATTGAAGAAAGAGGTGATATATTCTTTTCCCTCAACTTGCTTAAAGTCTTCCTGGGAAATTCAGTCTAACACATATTAAATAAGATGTTGAAATACTAGCCTTTCAGTCATAATCTTCATGACTTTCCAGGGACTAAACAGTTAAATATCAGGGGATTTCTTGTCTCTCACCAAGCATTTGGTTTCTATCTTCCTTTTATATCCAGAGCTTTAGGGTTTGCAAAATATATGATCATATTTGATCTTCACAATAATTTTATAATTCAAATGTTATCTCTAATCATTATTATTCCTACTTTACCATCAGGGAAATTGAGACTCAGAGAAGGCAAGTAACTTGCCTGTGGTTACATAATAAGTGTTCGAAGTATGTTTAAACACAGGTCTTCTCTGATTCAGAATTCAGCACTCTTCACTGGGACTCTATACTGTTTACAATCCAAACTTCATGACTCAGCCCCAGGGCCACAAGGCATGTCTAGAGGACTGCTCCAATGAAGTTATTGACCTCTCAACCTTCAAACATTTTGCTCCAAGTCATTCTGAGATTCCAGTGAAACCTTGGTATTTAATGCTTCATCATGGAGAAAGGAGCACTGCAATTGGACTTGGAAGAATTGGCTGTGAATTCTAGCTCGGCTACTTACTTGTTGGGTGGTCTGAGGTAAGTTTAACCTCATTTTCCCTCATTTTCTTCATGTATATAAAAACATTCTATCTGTACTATCTAGCTCCTGGGACCAAGCATACAGGTCAAATGAGATAATGGATATGAATTTTTGGTAACTCTAAGTACCACATTAACACCAGCTATTGCTTTTATTTTGAATTCAACAGCAATATATTTATTCAGTACCTGCAATGTGAAAGGGATGATGCTAATCCATCATTTTATATTTTTTACTTTGTGTCCCTAAGGGAGTAAAGGACCAATATTTTGGTAGCTGTGTGGTCATATCCTATTCTCAGGGACTTCTTTTGGAAGTTTTAAGAGGGACCCTAGGAAGAATGACTCTATTAAATGTTAGTCATATTCAAGTAAAGAAGGGGTTCAAAAAAGGACTTATGGATTGAGATAGATTAGCATTGAACAGAGAACTTTGTATTCTTGATGAAAAGACACATGATAGTCTCTCTTCAGATGGGCATCTCCTCAATGTGGCTACTTTCAAACTCCATCCTAGTACAAGACTCTCTTTGCATCTGCATTTATTCTAAACCAAAGTACATGAATTGTCTTCATCTGAGGACTTTATGAAGTAGACCAAATTGTAGGACAGATTAACTCAAAGCAAATACATTTAATTACACAGAACAGCAAATTAGATAACAAGGAAAAAATCAAGCAGTAAGTATTCACCAAAACCATTTCCCCAAACCACAGGTTCTCAAATCTCCAGGGATTGGAAGCTGTGAGTACAACTGAGGCGCCCCATGTTGCTTTTTAGTACAGTGCTTCAATTTAGGAAATGGGAGAGTGGTGATAGTGCTTTTCCCTTAGGATGAACATCAAATCCTTGATGTTTGAAAGGACTTGCATTTCACCACCCAGCTGTTGAAACATTGCCAAAACCCTTCTTGTTTCCTCTGTGAAACTGGAGGGGAAGGCATCTCTGGCTCCCACTTCTCTTGGGAGTATGGCAGCACTTGATCCAGACTCATCTGAGGGGAACCACTTCCTGTTATGGTTTCTACTGGAAGTGCCGGCAAGACATAGCTGAAGAGGAATTGTTCTTGCCACTAGCTCTAGTATGAAGTGAGATTCACTTCTCCATTTTGAATGAATGAAGAATTTATGAAGTGCTTACTCTGTGCAAAGCACTGTACTAAGTGCTTGGGACACAGAATCTTTGCTTTAAATAATGTCACACTAATCGATCGGGGAGACAACACCTAAAGAAAGTTTCAGCTACAGATCTCATGGAAAAGTCCTTAGGATGCTATGACAAAACAGATGTTCATGCTTCATTAATGTCATTTTAACTGATTAAAATCTTTAAGTTTCTGCTACTGAATAATTTGACTATACTAAGAACTGATAGCAATTCTTTCTGTGGTTGAAGCACCTGCAGAAGCAATTACCAGGTCATTTCTCTATAGGTTTTACTTCCCAGAATGGAGTGAAATGGCTTAGAAGCTTTGCTATCTTTAAGGCTCTTGACTTCAGGTTCTAGGTTATACCCCTCAGTGTCTGAGAGAAGAGGATGGCAGTGTTTTAACTTGCCTGGCACATCCTGCCTTCTATTTCTCTCTCAGTGTACCTTGCTTTCAGCAAAGCCAGCTTGCCTGTTGTGTGTGTGTGTGGCAGATGGTGGAGGTGGTTGGTCCTCATTACATGGGAGCTACTTCCCCAAATTATGGCTATGAGATTTGAGAGAGAAGCAAGACTTGTGGTCTGGGGAGGTGTGCTACTCCCAGGGTTCCTTTGTTTATCTGCCTGTTGGTGATGTTGGTCAGTAGTTGTTACTGGTGGTACTGATGGTGAGTCCCTTCTCCTAAGTGATTTCTCCTCTTCACGATGGCTGTGGAGGACTGGGTAGGATGCTTATCTGATGATTTCCTCTTCTCTTTGCTTTGTCTGGATCCATTTTTTCTTTTTCTAGTCCTCATTTTGTTCCTTAGTCATCAAATGGCTTTGGGATGTTAAATTTGCTATGTTGAAAACTGCTGCTTGAATCATGGCCTTCTGAGAAATGCAGCTTAGGGACTCTAGCCTTCTGTGCAGGAGCAAGTGTTAAGAAGTTAAATGTTTAATAATTATTACTCTAAAATGGTGCATGATATACTTTTAAATTTAATCTGAATTATTACCATTTCCCATACTTCCTTAATAATAGATAATAGATCAACAAAACAACAAATCAAGCTCTTATTTTAAATGCTTGCCAAGTTCTGAGTTATAAATGCTCACAATAAAAATATAATAATTGACTTTCAGGAGCTGGTTTGAGCTGGCTCCAGCATGCCCTTGCTTCTTTTTTGATAGAGAGACACATTGTAGACTGCAGGAAAATACATGGAGTTTTAACCATTTAAATAAAAACATTTATGCACATTCTCTCAAAGGTTGTGGTGAACATATAGAGGAAAGAGATTTGTAGCAAGATTCCTAGAGCTGAGGGATCTCACTGTATCCTCATCTCTATAAATGAGGATACACTGATATATCTATCTATCTCTATCTCTATCTCTATCTCTATCTCTATCTCTATCTCTATCTATTTCTACACACAATTCTGCCTTCCTCTTCCTACTGTCTCTTTCCACTCTCCATCATTCTCTGAGAGACAGACACACAGATAGAGACAGACATGGAGATATATATAGAGAGAAGTGGAGAGAGGAGGAGGAAAGAGGGAAAGTGGGCACAGAGAGGGAGGAAAGTAGGAGAGAAAGGGGTAGAGGGAAATAGAGAGAAGAAAGGGGGGGATTCCTTGAAATGCTGCAATATAGAGAAATGAAATATATATATGCACAATATTCTTTAAAAGGCAATATATGTACCTACATATACAACTTTCTTTCATCTTGCCAAGGGATTCTGTGAGGCTCTCCATTTTCTTCTCTTTTCTTTTCCTGAATGGGGATTTGATCTGTGGTTTCATTGGAATAGGGTACCTGTGGATGAGAAAACTCCTACCAAAGCAGGTTGGCATCCTCTTTGCAATTTAGGCTTAAAGAATTGCCTAGAGGCAGGATTTTTACCCAGGTCCTTCTGACTCTGAATCTAACATGTCTACGAAGACTGTTCACTAATTCTTGGAAGGATCATGTGCCTAGCCCAGTGTCAAATAGTTAGTATGTGTGTGTGTGGTAGGATTTTAGCCCAGCTTCTACTTCTGAAGATGACTCTCTATTCACTATACCATGGTGATTCATACATGTAGCTATATGAACATATTAATTTGTAAAATGCTCATATGTATATGAATTAATATATAATACAACAGAGAAAGCATATAATAATAAACATATATGTACATTTCCAATTCATATTTCAATATGAAGATATGTTTTGCTCATATGTATATAAATGCTGTAAACCTCAAAATTTCTTAGACTTATAAATGTTGGAAATTTCACCATTGGGAAATTTCATGCTTGAAAAATTTCCTATTGATAGTGGGTCTTGGCTATTGGAAAGTGAACCCCATTGGCATGTGAGGTTCCTCCTCCTCCTTTCTTAAGATTACTTTAGGACAGAAACCTTTTGCTGAACAATGGAAAGGACTTTGACCTATGCTTAAGCATAGAACAGGAATTTCTTTGAGTCATGATAGATTTTAGAATTGATACAATGGAGATACTTGGAATCAATCTCCACCCTACTCAGTCCTAACAGGATTGAGGAAGGGCTGGCTGCAGCATAGATCAAAATTTAATTATTCCAATCTCTACCCTACTCAGGTTAACAGGATTTAGGAAGGGCTGTAGCAAAGGATCAAAGATTTAATTATTTGAAAATATGACCTTCAACAGACATGTGCAAAGCCAGAGACCTCTGGGCGGTCCTGGGTTAAGCTAGAGCCTCCAATGGCACAGGGAAATTGATGGACAGTGATTGGTAGATATGAGAACTGAGGGGAGGGAACTTGGATGGTTTCCTTAAAGAGAGAGGGGTCTGAAGACTCAGGGGTGGTGGTTGAGGAGTTTGTCTGAGTGGTTGGAGTGTGCTCTGAGAAGCTTGCTCTGAAGGAAGATGAAGGTGGAGGCCTCTGAGACTGTTTCTACATTTTGGTCACGTGAGTAATAGGGACTGATCTCTTTTCTTTGCCCCAGCTATCTAAGGGCTTGGGCCTTTTGGCCCAGCCTAAACAGAAGGGGTATTTAAGCCCTATTCCCTTCTCTCCCTTTTCTCTCTCTCTATCTCTAATTCCTTTCTTCCTCTTGTTGTAATTAAACTCCATAAAAGGTTGACTGCTGACTTGAGTTTTCATTTAGGAATTACATAGCTGAATTCCTTGGCGACCTTAAATATATATATCAGTCTTTTAAAGTGATTTCCTTGTCACAATGCATGTATGTGGGGGGTGTATACCGGCATCTATCAGCATATTATATCCTTCTTTATCACTTGAAGATTTGCCATTCTCTGATATCTTCATTCACCTTTGGTCAGTTTCAATTTGAGACAATTTTAAAAAATATTGTTGAAAATATAACTCCTACTTCCCAAATTCCCAAACCTTTCTCATTAATGTATGTTAAAGTTCTAACCTCTTAAAATGTTTACTAAGACTAAAAAATAATCACCTCATCTGCCAAAATGTTAAGAAAAAAGGATTTAGCATAATACATGGAAATTATTCAAGAAAATATGAGCAATGATTTTTCTTTTCAATTGAAAAAATTATGAGTAAATGAATATTGCTGGACTGGTCTCTGGATATTGGGACACTGATTTCCTCAAAGGTGATTGATTTTCAGAGCTAAGGCACTGTACTATCAGTTGCTAAGGCCTGGATTCACCTGTATTTTTCTATAGGGGCTGATTGTTGGTATGTTCTCATCTGAAACATGAATTTGGGAACTTGATGAAAGACAGCTTCTTTATCTCTGGATGACTGATGGGCCATAGGTCTATTGGTTTATTCTATAATTTGGAATTACATTCACTATTGGCTAAAATCTGAACAGACTAGCGGTTTCTTCCATTTATTTTTCTGATTTTACCTTAGGCACCTTTGTGCCACATCTCTCAAAGAAAAATGTCCTTGGTTTTTTCAAAGGCAATTTTTGAAATAATTAGTTTCTCTTTCAACAGTGTACCTCACTTTGATCGGCTCTGTCATTGTCTTTCCAAGAACACATATCAATACTTGGGACTGCCAAGGGAATCTTTGTAGTGTTTTGTTTAATTTCTCCAAATCAGAGGCAGACACTAGGAAGCACTCTGGCTTAAAGGGACTGCTTGGCCTGAGTTATCATTCCATTTTAGTCTTGAGGTCTCTTCCTGGGTGAATCAAACAACTAATGAACAAAACTGCAACTGATGAAATCACCAGGATGCCTATTTACTGTTGTTTGAATCTTCTAATGACATTAATATGCAATTATCTTTTAGAAGGGGAGATTTAGTGACATACATTACTGGACTAGACCTTTGCTTTGCCTTTTTCTAAATTATAGGATCATAAGATTTAAACTGTAAGCTATATGAGCAAGGGAATTTTCATTTATTCCTTGTATCCTCATTGATTGAGGATAGAGTAGTGCCTTCTGAACTCATATTGTTCTGATCAGCCACAACTGAACACACTGACTCCAACGCTGTCATATCATTGGTCTCCTTCAAAAACGAAGGATGAGCAACAGATTTAGAGCGAGGAAGGTTCTTTAGAGGCCATTCACCTCAACCTCTTTATTTTAGCAACAAGGAAGCTGAAGGACAGAGAAATAAAATTATTTGTTCAAGGCTGCACAGGAAATAAGCAGCTAAGCTAGAGCTTGTGGAACATATTTTTATTCTCTAGACAATGAATTATTTGAAATGAAATGTAACCTTGGCCAAATGGTAAGTCCTTTTGTGGCTATTCCTGGGCATGTAGGATCACAGATAGAAAACTGGAAAAGACAAAGAAAAAGTTGGAGGTCATCCAGTCCAAACTCTTTCATTTTCCAGATCAAATCAAGTTCCAGAGAAGTTAAGTGACTTGCCTAAAATCATATAGTCAGTGACAGAGCTAGAATTTGAATTTGATTTCCTTGACTCCAAAGCCGTCTGTGTTCCATGACCCTATTGTAGGACAAATCAAGGATATTTATGTGTAAACAACATCAAAAATAATTAGTTTTTGTTTGACTAAATTTTATCAAATAGAAGAAAATCTGGTTTGTTGGCTAATATTCATTAGTCTGTTATGCCTCAATCATAATCCTTCTTGCAATAGCTATTTTATAGTTAATTTGCAGATTGTTCTTTTGATTTTGCTTTCAGATTAATTTCAGATTAATTTAATCTTTATTCATCACTGCATAGAAATTAACCAAATATTATTTGGTCACTCATTCTTGTTTTTTAAATATTACTGTTGATAAATTGTTATTATTTTATCATCACTTCCAAACACATCATTCTCATTTTCCTTCCAGAATCATCTTTCATTACAAAAAAATTTAAAAAAGAAAAAAAATTACCAATATATCAACCAAGTCTGACAGTGTTATATTTTCATCATTTTCCACCTCTGCAAAGAAGAAATATTATTGAAATATGGAGTTAAAGATCTCAGGTTACATAAGCAGCATTTGAGAGAAATATCTATTTTACCATATAAACTCCTTAAGGTATGTTGACTAGAGTTCACAAAGCTTACTTAGTCACCTGGGGCTCATTGACTTTACTGTGTCATCCCTCTTTCTCCATCTGTTTTTGCTTCTTCTCCAGAACCATATGTTCTCTCTCTCCTCTGCCCAAGTTCTATTTAGAAAACCAGCAAGATCAATAAGCTCCATTGTTTTATGAGATACATCAAAGAGCTGAATGTCTGCCCTGTTATTCCGACTCTGATGCGACATGCCTATAGGCTGGATTTCTGGTTCCTTCCTAAGGCCAACTTGGTGATACAGTGCTAATTCATTTACTAACTTTTATTTGAGGGCCAGCATTTGATGTATGATTGAAACAGTATTTTTGTCCCTTTGCTATAGATGTTTTCTAGCAGCCCAGGTGATGCAGAATCCAATTGCATTAACTGCTATACATTGTCAAAACCTATCAGGAATATTTTCTGTTATCCTGTACTATTATTATGGCTATATTAACAGCTTGCCAAGTCCTCTTCAAGATATATAAAGGATATAATTTCCAAAAGAAGGTAGATCTAAGGCCATTGCCCATATACAAATGAGCCCAAGGCTTCCCCCGTCTTCAGTTTTGAAAGATGAGGTGCCAGGTCTCAATCTCACACTGTGGCAACCTTGCCTTGCTCAGTGTTCAGGAATAAACACTGCAGCATAACAGCATGTGCCCAACTGGGAATCCAGGGGAAAGCAGCCAATATTTAGAGCAAGGCGCTCAGCAAGAGCACAGAGAAATGGCTCTCAATTCATGGGAGGATTGTGCAGTGCTGTGACAAGGTATATTTACAAGTCAATCTGAGAGCCTGGGTTATATACTTTATTACATTTCTTCCCTCTAGACAATCTAGAGAATAAGGAGACAGACTTCCTCTGGCTCCTGTTTGGAACCTCTGTGTGTTGTATCAATGGACAGCTGCTGTCTTAAGCTTTTTAATTTGGATTGCAGACTGACCTTATAGCAAAGGGATAGGAGTCACTCAGTATTCCTTGCTGTGCTTAGATTTCATTTACTTGTGCATTTGAGGTCAGTTTTAGGAGGGGGAGAGAGGCCATCATGCTCCATGCCCTGAATATTCATTCCTCCATCAAAGGCAGAGACCAGCCAAAGTAGAGTGGCCATTTTTGCTTTTTTTTTGGGGGGGGGAGAGTGAATAGGAGGGGGCAAAAGGACTCAATCAAATTTTAGTCATGAAAAGACAAAGCTTTCCCTTTAAATCAGGTAAAGAACACCACTGAAGAAGTGTTTCTGGGGAAAGGGGTTGATTCCCTGGTCCTTTTTTTTTTTTTTGGTCAGGACTAGGTTTTGAACTCCACAGTAGAAGACATACAAGGCATTATCAATACCTATCAAGCCTGGGAAGACAGCGTAGCAGCCCGAGATCGAAGCACAGTAGCCAGAGTGACAAAGTCTAGATGGATACATGATTGACATTAGGGAAATCTTGTAGGAATAGCAATAGGAACAGCTGTCCAAGCTGGTAGGTAGTCCATGAGGGTGAGAGCCAAAGTGTAGGGTGGCAGTCTTTTCAGGGGAGAAATGCCAAAGGAAATGAAGTTCAAAGATAGGGTCATAAAGACTAGTCACAGTAGTCAGGATTGAGATAGTGCTTTAAGGTTTGCGAAGTGCTTTGCAAATATTTTATGATCAGAAGAATCCTGGGATTATATGTTATTAATTTTTTGCATTATTGTAATATAATGTAATTACATAGAATATTATTATATTCAGGTAAGGAAACAGAGACAGGTAGTGATTAAAGAACATGCATGTCCAAGGTCACATAGCTAATGTGTCTGAAATAGGATTTGAACTCATTTCTCCCTTATTTCAAGTCTAGCACTCTATCCACCTAGCAACTTAGGATGCTGCTTCTAATTAAGCATAGGGAGAAATTTAGAACTCTATGGCCTGGACTACTAGCCAGGGAACCAAGACAGAGACCCAGTTGTCAGAACTGAGATGCATGTGAGAGCTCAGGTATCAGGACCAGAATACAAAGTTAGAGCTGGGGCAGAAGCAAGGCTGGCTTGAAGCTAAGCCACCTGAGCTATGAATCCTCAGGCTCTCTATTTTTCCTTTGCATAAGAGCTGCACTGATCCTGGAACTGGGAACTAGGGCAAGCCTGTAGGTAGGAGCTAAGTGCACCCAGTTATGATGACTGTAGGACCATAAGAGCACGGAGTCAGTTCAGCCATAATACTTCCTTCCTCCTCTGCCCTTGCATTGTCATTGATGTCTAAAGGCAAATGCTAAGTGTATTAGAGATGTAACGACACTGAGAGAAGAAGGGTTAGTCTGCACAGACGTGCTATCTAAATCAGCAGAGTACAATTCAAGCAGACAAATAAGAAACTGGAGGCACAGAGATCATACATTAGAAATATATGGGCTGTAGTGGGAATGTCTGATGAGGCTTATATGGGTTACTATTCTTAGTTTATCTTTGAGAATCAGTAGGGGAACTTATTGTGATCCAGGTAAGGATGCTCAGAAGTCATACATTTCCAGGTGAAATTTGAAGGGAAGAAGTAGGGGGGAGGGAGGGAATTTGAATAATAGGACAATAGGGGTGGTGGGTGAGGAATAAGTAGAGAAGAGAATATTTGAAAGGTGGAGAAAGGGAAAACAAAACAACTCACCCCCCAAAAGGAGCACAACAAAGAAGGGAGTAGTTTGTCATTTTATATTTAATCTAGAAGAAACAAGATTTGTGTTTCTTATTTTCCTGTTTCCTGCTTCAGGAGTCCAGAATTAGAAATAGGATACTTTCTAGGTTTGAGATGCTTAAACAACTGTGGCCAAATTCTTAAAGGCAAAAGGTTTACATGTGCTGAACTAACCCTGACATGTCTGATTAAGACCATACCCAATCAATGGAAGATTTTTTTCCCCCTCATAAGAACTAGGGAAAATTCATTACAATCCATGACTGTTATAAGAATCTGTGTTCCATTTTAGAAATAAAGGGCAGAAGGAAAACTGATCAGATGGTAAAAGCCCTTCCAAGTCCTCAAATAGATAGATGAATGCCTGAGAAATCCAGGAAAGAGGACAAAATCTGAGCAAAACACATTCCAAAGGTGTCACTGATAGAATGAGTAACTGAATCTCAGAGATGGAAGGTTTCTTCAGTCTGTACCAGAAAAGGAATCTTCTCACTAGCATCGCTTATAATGCTTTCTCTTCTAGAAAATTTTTAATGATAGGAAATTTATTACCTCTTAAAAAAATTTTTTTTATACTGTTAACTTTTTTTTTTTAGAACTGATACTGAGTAAGAGGTAATTAGGGTTAAGTGACTTGCTCAGGGTCATACAAATAAAAAGTATCTGAGGCCATATTTGAACCCACCTTTTCCAGACTCCAGGTAGGAGTTTATTTACTACATTACCTAGCTACACCACTTATTACCCCTCGAGGGCATTTCACTTTGAGATAGCGCTAACTGTTAAGAAATGTTATCTCATACCAAACCCAAATTCCCTCCCCCCTCCCTGCAATTTCCAAACTACTTCTGCCCTCTGAGGCCAAAAAAGTCAAGTCCTTCTTCCACATGACAGCCATTCAAACACTGAAAGGCTGCAATAATGTTCTTCCTATCTTCTCTAGGATGAATATTTCCTGTTGCCTCAACCTGGATGTACTCAAGTTTGTTTAGTCCTTGTAAAAATCATGCCTGGAACTGAATATATTATATTAAGTGTGGTCTGGTTAAGGTAAGGGAAAAGATAAAGGGTAAAAGGAATAAGCATTTATTTAACACCTATTCTGTTCCAGGCATTACTCCAGGCTTTACACATATTATCTCATCTGATCCTCATAATATCCCTTTAAGGTAGGTGCTATTAATGTCCTTATTTTCCGATGAAGGAAACTGAGTCAAACAGAAGTTAGATAATTTGCTCAGGATCACATAGTTGGTAGGTCTCTGAGACTAGATTTCAACTTAAGTCTTCTTAGCTCCATGACCAGAGCTCTATCCACTGTGTTACCTAGCTGCTTCTAGGTAGAGGACAGAAGGACTATTGCTCATTCCCTTTCTCATTCTGGAGTCTCTACTTCTATTTATATAGCATAGAATTAAAGAAACCTATTTTTTTTTTTGGCAGCCATATAACACTAGTGCTGGATGCTGAGCTTGTAGGCTTATAGGCTACCAAACTCTTCTAGATTTGAAGTACTACAAGTAGCCAGTGAGAAAACAGTCAGATGGTACTGCTGTGGGAATTCCCAAGAGCTGTTCATTAGGAAGTAGCATGCCCCTGAGAAGATCTTAAGGAGTTTCTTCCTATATAAATCTAAAATTTATATCCAAAAGATAAGCAACCAGATTGATTAACACAGAGCTGGCACCTCCTCTTCCTCAATGCATGTATATTTTTAATCTTAAGCATCCCTGGCTTTATAGCATTTATTATTGATGCTTTCTAGTGTTTCTTCATTTTTCCAGTGTAACTTTCTGAATTGGGGATTTGTGTCAGGGCCAGGCTTTAGGCACTTCTGGAAGGAATAGTCAGTCTTCTTGGATATTATTCTGTATTATCTGAGGATTGGAAAATGAACTCTGTTTTCCAAGTAGCCTAGGGAGGAGTGATTGATCAGTCAATGGAAGGAGACAATGAGGAGCAGCCTGAGCTGGAGCTGTCTGATTCTGGGCCATGTTGTTACCTTTCCAATCAGAACTGGAAGTCTTCTATGAACTGAATTCCCAGACTGGGACTATGTTCAAATCTAGACTCAGATACTAGCTGCGAGACCCTGGGCAAGTCACTTAATCTCTGTTTGTTTTGAAGTCTTCAGTTGTAAAATGGAGATAACAACATCATCTCTTTCACAAGGTTGGTGTGAGGATGAAAAGAAATAATATATGTAAAGTGCTTAGCACAGAGTCTGGCGCATAGCAAGTCTTATAAAAATGATTCCCCCCTTTTCCCTTTCCTTAGTATATACAGATTTCTGGCGGTTGTTTTGTGTTGATTGGGGCTGGCAAAATGCAGGTACTATGGTTTCTACATGAATTTCTTAATAATGTAGCTCAATTGATAGAACATTGACTCTGGAGACAGGAGGACCTGAGTTCAAATCCTGCCTGAGAAACTTTCTAGTTATGTGACCCTGGATTAGCAACTTCTTTTCTATCAGTCTGAGTTTCCTCATTTGTAAAACAGGTATAATAGCAACACTTACTTCCCAGGGTGGTTGTAAGGATCAAACGATACAATATTTGTACTTTGCAAACTTTTATACCCTCTATAAATGCTGGCGAGCTACTATAATGTCTCTCTAAGCATTGTGAGAGTATTCTAATTTCATTCGTTCTTCCATCTTTGGTCTGGGACTACATTAAGCAGTTTCGTGGTGCTGACTTCTCACCTATTGCTTCATTTTGTCTTCAAAAATCTCTATCAGGTAGATAAGGAAATGATTATTTTCCTTCCTTTTCAGAAAAGAAAATGTAAACACAAAGAGGTTAAATGATTATTTGGAACATTTCAGAATGCATTATTAAAGATAATCAGTGAAAATCTAGAAAGGTGATTCTAAATGTCATAAAGGTGGTAATGAAAAATGTTCATGACGAACTAGCTTTCCTTAGCCTTCCTTCATTTGTTCCTTCATTCCTTCCTTTCTTCCTTTCTTCCTGGTGAGGTCAATGTTGTAGATATAATTTACACTGACTTAAACAAAAATTTGATAAAATTTCTCATGCTTTTTCTGTGAAAATTAGAGAGAGATATGTGCTAGACTGTTGCACAATTATTGGATTTAGATCTGGATGAATGATTTATGAATTTGGAAGTGGAGTGCCATAGACTCTGTTCTTGGTCTTGTCTTGATCATTTAAAAAAATCACTAATTTAGCTAAAGGCATGGTTATGGAATTTATAGATGGTCCAAAGTTTGGAAGGGATAGCCATTACATTGGATGATAGAGTGAGAACCCCAAAAGGCCTATAAGATTAGAACATATTAATGAATAAAATCAGTTGAAATTTTATAGAGAAAAATGTAACATGCAGGTCTGACCAGCATCCTCTTAATAAATACACTTCTGTGGCTTTGCATTGCCCTAGAAGCAAATAAAATTCTCTGTTTGACATTCAAAGCCCTTTAGAACCTAGCCCCTTCCCATCTGTCCAGTCTTTTTATACCTTATTCCCCAACGTAGTGACCGTGGTCTGGACAATAGCCATGAATATGATACTCCATCTCTCAGCTTGAGGCATTTTCTCTGGTTATTCTCCATGCCTAGAATGCTCACTGACTTCCTTTATGCCCTAACAAAAATCCAACCTTCAATAGCAGCCTTCCCTAATCCCTCTTAATTCTAGTGCTTTCCCTCTCCTGATTATTTGTTTATCCTGTATATAGCCTGCTTTGAATATATTTGGTTTGCATGTTGTCTCTCCCATTAGATTGTAAGCTCCTGGAAGTCAAAGGTTTTCTTGCCTCCTTTGGTATCCTTAACACATAGAACAGTTTATTGAATATAGCATGGACTTAATAAATGATTATTGGTTGGTTGATAAAGCTGACTTCATGGGAGGCATAGTTATGATGGACGTAGATGGTCAGTAATAGAAGCTGGACCCTCATATCGGAAATCTTGTATTTTTTACCAGTTAGCACTAATTAGGCATAAATTACAAAATCTGTATTACTAAGAATTTAACTGTTGTGTACTATTAATCTGTTATAATAGTTTTATAATCTGTTCTGTATTTATGTCAGTCTTATACCATTGATCACTTGTACTGTTCTGTTCTGTATTAATGTCAACATTGTACTGCTATGTATTATTAATTGCTTATACTGGTCTTATATTGTACTGTACCTTCCCTATGTTCCCCATGGAGATAAGGTCATCCCAGGAAGTTATTGAGGCTTCTCCTACCACTGGGTTTTTCTGTCTGGAATGCCCCAGAATGCCTAGGGGTAGACTATTCAATAAATGTATAAACCATGATCCACCCTTTGGGTTACTCCATCAGTCCCAGGGGGTTTCAGCTTCAGCCCTTAGGCCACATCAGCACCCCAAACCTCTTCTTTAAATAAAGGTTTTTATATCTCTGGATAAGAGCAGAGTCTTGAGCCTTCCATTTTGGGGGCAAGATCTTGCTACAAACTTTGGAGTGTTTTTTTTCCCATGACAGTTAGACTTTAATTTGCCTGGAAAAAAAACAACCTAGGAGTTTTAGTGAACTGCACTTTTAGTAGGAATTAAGAGTTGGATATAGGAAACAAAAAAACCCAATGTAATCATGGGCTGCTTTCAGGGATGTGGTGACAGTTCTTGAATACTGTGTTTTTGCAAGGTCACATCTGGCAGTGCCATATTCAGTTCTGGACACAACACTTTGGGAAGAACAGTGATAACACAGAGAATGTCAGGAGTGGGAGTGGGAGAGTAACTCAGGTGATGAAAAGCAGGAAATCATTCTTGTGTGGAATGGTTGAAGGAATGGGGAGTGGTGAGCCTGGGAGACATGGCAGCTATTATTAAGTCTTTGAAGTGCTTTCATGAGGAAGAGGGATTTGATGTGCTGTGTTTAGTTCCTGAAAAAAAGAATAAGCTGTATAAGAGGATCATAAAAGCTTTATATCAACATAAACTTCCCAACAATTAGAACTGTCCAAAAAATGGAATGAGACATTCTTGTGAGATTTCTCTATTTGGCTATCTTTAAACAAAGACTTGACAACCATTTATTGGCTTTGGATTAGGTGAGATGAACCCTAAGGCTACTTCCAACTCTTTCTGTTATTATGTCAGTGGTCAAGGTATAAACAGCTAGTTAATGATAAGGTCAGGTCTTCTGATACCTGGTTTCAACATCTCCACTGGATCTCATTGCCTTTAGAAGTGTAACATCATCAATATCCACTAATCTATCAACAAGAATAACTTAAAATTAATGTGAAACTACTAGAAAATAATTTTGATTTCTTTGTTTCATTAATTTGCTCTCACCTTTCTATTCCCTCCCATATCCAATGAAATTCTCTGTGGCCTCCCTGAGAGTAGAAAGGAGAATGTTATATACTTAATGGGATAGTAAATATTGGGAGCTTACCTGAGACATTGTTTGAGAGGAGAATGTCCACCTCCAGCAGAGGGTTAACATAAAGTGTAGGTTATTAAACTAAATTATTGGCAGAATAAGTTGCTTCCCCAAAGGCCATTCTCCCTTGTGTGATATATGTGCTACAGTGCCGGCTTTCCTAAAGGACAGATGCTGGTGGGGCACCTTTATTAATTGCTAAGCTCACGTTGTTTGACAGCCTGACAGTCAAAGTAATCCACTCTAGCTCTTTGGGGGTGCCCACACTTTTAGAAACAGAATATCCAATACATGATGTCAATGGCATTTGCTGAAATGGATCTTGGAGGAACACTGCCCTTTGAAATTGTGCATTTAGAGAAAATAGGTTTTGCTTCAAAAAATGTTCAATGGAGGTTTGTGATAACCTACAGCTCAAGAGGCCTCCATAAGACCTCTGTTCACTTCCACCTAAAATTAGCTTTCTGTCCCTTGAATTCTTATTCATATCTCTCTCTATTGGCCCTAATAATATGCTACCTTCTATTTAACAAAACATTTTTTATTTGAATTGTTTAATTTTGTTGTTAGAAACCATCATCTCTGTTGTAGACACCAAAAAAAGATGAAGGTCTAATCTAACCCTCTCTACACTGTTATTGTAATAGTCCAATCTCTAAACTGATTACTCTAATAGTTCATGACAAATATGACTTGTGAGTAGTAAAACCACTTTTCCCCAGGAAACGCAAATGAAGATATACCTCTTGGGCATATATCTGAGCTTATTCAACCCCTTAGAGAGTTCCAGAAACTTGAGTCTATTAGCACAGCATAAAAGGTCATATAGCTAGCTCAGGGCAGTAGTTGTAGTTAGTAGTATGAGGATTATACCAGTTTTACTCCCACACTGGGACTCAACTGTAGGCATCAGATAAAAAAATAGAAAACGTTTTTCATTGCCAGTATTTGAAAGCTAGTATCTACTTATAATGCTTTTAGAGAATGGGATAATACTTTAAAAAGGAGGGAAAAAGTAGAAGACTGATTAGACCTCCCCTTAGAAAAACAGGATGGTTATAGGGGTTAGGTTTTTTTGAGTGTCATTCTTTCTGAGTATAGGGAAGGACAGTCCAGGGACAGACTGCTATGAATAAAGGTACAGGGCAAGAAAGTAGAGGACTTGCTCAGGGGACAGAGAATAATGTCCACTTTGGAAAAATCACAAAATGTATGGAGGAAAATAATATTATTTAAACCTAGAAATATAAGCGATATAGGATATATAAAAGATCTAAGAGCTACATAAATTCTAGACAAAAGAATCTGCTTCTTTCATTCTGATCTCAAAAGAAGAAGTATCTTTAATTCTATGGCTAATGACTTGATTTGTGCCTTTGATCCTATTAGTTTCTGAACCATCTAAAGCTTTGTTTCAACAACCATTCCTCCTTTTACATATCATTTCAATTTTTCTCTCTTCATTAGTTTTTTCCCATATACCTGCAAACAATCATATCTTCTCAATTACCCAAGAGTCTTCTTTGACCATTCTAGCCCATCTTTTCTTAATTTTGAAACCTCTTCTTCCTTTTATTTCCAAAATTCTAGAGATTTTCTATAACTATTGACACTTTCTCACCAATTATTCTTTTCTAAGTTCTTTGTAATCAATTAGTCAATCAGTTTGTTAAGTGCTTACTTGCTGGATACTATACTAAGTGCTAGGGATAAAAAGCTCCTCTCATTTCCACTCTATTAGAAACAAACAAACAAACCCAACCCTTATCTTCTGTCTTAGAATCAATACTAAATATCATTTTCAAGGCAGAAGAGTGATAAGAGCTAGGCAATTGTTGTTAAGTGACTGGTCCAGGGTCACACAGCTAGGAAATGTGTGAGATCACATTTGAACAGAGGACCTCCTGCTTCCAGGCATGGTTCTCTATCCACTTAGCCATCTAGCTGCTCCTCCACCCCATTCTAATGATGAAAACAGCATGTAAATACTCATTAAATATACTCATAGGTCTGCTAAAAGTACACTCAGAGATTTTCAATAAAGTAATTGCAAAATTCTCTGGCCTCTTTCCTCTTGATATTTTTTATCTTGGCAATCTCATTTATATTCAGAGTTTTACCTATTATTTTTCTGTAGATGACCCACTACTCTCTATCATATCTATTCTGAGCTCCAGACTCAACATCTCTTTGTTTACATTGTTAATTGATTCATTCAGTTGCTTTTTCATATTTAAATGTTTCCTTTGTTTTTCATTTTTTGTCTATTCAACAATGTTAATCGTATATTACATGCAGAGCACTGGGTTATATTTTGTGAGTGACAAAATATTTAGATAAAATATAGACCCTGCCCTATTTTTTTTACTATTTTGTAGAGGAATCAAACACACAGATATTATGATATACAGTATTATTTGATAATTTCATCAGAGACATGACAAAATAGAATGCCATGTGATTGATAAAGATAGCAAAAATTAAATGACAAATATTGGAGGAGTCATGGGAAAATGGTCCACCATTATACCATTGGTCTTGTGAACTGATTTAGCAGTCTGGAAAACAATTTAAAATTATTCCTCCAAAATTGCTAAGGAGTAAATACCCTTTGACTCAGCTATATTACCTCTAGGCTTATACCCCAAAGTAATCAAAGAAAGAGGAAAGCATTTATATGTATAAAAATATTTGTATTAGATCTTAGTAGCAAAAAATAGAAACTAAGGAAATGTCCATTTTATCCTACAGGTATCTCTCACTGTTTAGCATAGTGCCTGTCACATAGTAGGTAGTTAATAAATGTCCATTGATTGACTATTGGGAAATGGTTACACATGTAGCATATTAATGTAATAGAATTTGTCATAAAAATGATGAAATGAATAGTTTCAGAGGAAAGTGGGAAGAGTTCTGTGAACTGCTGCTGAATTAAGCAAGGAGGACCAGGAGAACAACAATGAGGGCAACATTATAGTCAAAACAAATTTGAAAGTCTTCAATAACTCTACTTAATGCACTGATTAACCCTAAGTCTAAAAGAATGTAGACGAAATGTTACTCACTCTCTCATAGAAAGTGAAATGCAGAGTCACATTTTTCAGACATCATGGACAAAATGGGAATTCATTTTCCTGAGCTGCAGCTATGTCTTAAGGGATTTATTATTATTTTTTTTTTAGTTTGTCTCTTCTCTTTGCTCAGTGTGGGAGAAAGTAGGGAGAGAGACAGAATTATAGTAGGATAGACAGAAACCAACTTTGGGGAGACCAAAATCTATAAGCATCATCTTCTATCATGCATTAGTATGGAAGCCTTTAGGAGATGGCATCCTAATTCAAAGGAATGTTTCTGATGTCAAAAATTTTTGGTTCTTTATCAGGATAATGTGGATAATTATGGGTCCCTGCTTGGATCTTTGGGTACTATTCAATTTATGCTTTAAATATGGCCACATACTCTTGGTATGATTAAGGATGACTCTAGTTTTATAGAAAATCTTTTTGAAAGCATATTAAAAATCTTTATTGTTTCTCTAGAACTAGCAAAATATTTCTCTACTCCAAAAGGCTCTTTCCCCAAAATCCTGGTAAGTACAGTAGTGTAACATTTAAATTAGTTTCTCTACTAAAAGTATTATATTTTTAGAGGTTTATTAAAGGTTATTAGAATTAAGAAATAAAGAAAATACAAAATAAGAAAGCATGTGTCTAGGGCACATAGCCCATTCACAGCCACTCACATCTTGCCTGCCTGTCCTTAGAAGCGGAAGCAAAGAGGCTCGAAGTAGGCAGAGAGTCAGTTTAAATACAAATTGTGTTCTCTGCCCAGGTGAGGACTCAGGTGAGATTTTAGGGAATTCTGGGAACTAGCAAGGACTTCTGGGGATTGAAGTCTCGGGTTCAAATCTCCATTTTACAGTAGGAAGATGGGTGATAGGTAAAGTAGAATACAACTTTTCTTAGGAAAATGGATTAAGGGTAATAATCAAACTTAACTCATGTCTAAGTAAGATCATTGCCTCCTTATCCACCTGAAACCATTGATCCCTCTAAGGGCACTATTATTTTTCCTCTTCAAGGTTAAGATATTGATCACAGAAAAGAAATCTTTACAATTATGAATAGAAGTGGTCAGTGAAAGACCAGTGATGACTAGCCTTGTTTATTGACTGGGCACTCTATTTTGACAATTTATAATCTTTTCCCCATTCAAAATTCTTATAAATGTTACCTAGCATTTATCCTGGGGACAGAACGTCATGTTGGACTGTGTGGGGAAGTATTCGCTTTTGGTCATCATCCTCTCTCCAGAGTTGAATTGGCTTGCATATAGATTAGTGCTAAGTCAAATAAAAAATTTTTTTTTATGGCAGAAATGTGTCAATCAAGGATTTAGTACTAACATTTTTAAAAAACCTCATACAAGACTTTTGGAGTTCGTTGGCAGAGGTCTTTTTATATTTTCCTCCTGACAAAGAAATATTTAGAGTTAGGATGAATGGTTGGAATATAGTCTTATTCTCCACCTCCCGATTCAGAATATTTCATCTGCCAGCATAGGCCTCCCTGCCCTGAGCCCTCTTTCTGGTTTGCGATGATATTACTGAGAAGACACCCTTGTCTTTTTCACATTTCTCTTTCCAAAAGGAGAAAAGAGGAGTTTCAGAGAAATGGGAGCCAACCTAACAGTTGTTTCTCCTGCTGTTTTATCTGAAGCCAGATTCAGCTTTTCAATTTGCAAAGCAGTACACAAAAGAAAATTCAGTGACTACAGCAGCTCCTATAGCCCCAAATGGTATGGTGCCAATAACCGCCAATAAACCCAAATTTTCATTAAATCCACCTCACCCCAAAGATAACTGATGACATTGAGAGGAGCTATGAGAAATTGCATGATTCATTGGGAAAATTACTCTATTCAAGTATGATTAATTTTTTTGGTAGATTCTGAGGTTGTTATTTGTTAGAGAAGTTTAAGAAGTGGCTGAATTATGAAATGTTCTTTATACTATTCAGGGAACAGTTGGAAGTTAAGTTGGAAATAAGCCAGTCCAACCTTTTAATTTGTTTTAAATGGTTTTTATATAAGTAACAATCTTAACAAATGTAAATAAAACAAAATTATGACTCAAACTCCAAATAAAATGTTATTATGCTTTGTAGTTAATACATATTTTAATAAGAACATAATGTTATCTTTGAAGTATTAAAATAAAGATTCACTCAATGGTCTTTTCCCAATTCCTTATATTTATAGATATTTTTTTAAAATATAGTTTCATTCAATTTTACATCATTCCAATAATTCTTTTTGCTTTGTATCATATCATATGTCTTTAAAATATTTCTTTGTATTTCTCATATTTGCCATTTTAACAGTATAATATCCCACTGTCATTTGTTCAACTATTTCCCAATTATTGGACTTAAAGTTTGTTTCTAGTTTATTGTTGCTATTATTAGTAAAGAATCTACAAATATTTTTAATGATATCTTTGGGGTAGATAAGTTAATAAAAGAAACTGTTGAGAGAGAAGGGAAACCTATTCTGTTTTTTCTTTTTTTGGCTTCATTTTTCTCCAACTTTGAACTCTAAATGTTAGCACAAAAGTAATTAGAAGTTGAAAGTCAATATAAGGGAAGAGATGGTAAGAAAGGATCTATATGCCTTCCAAAAGTCCCAATCCTGATCCCTAGTTGAACAATAATATCTCAATGTATTGAAAGAATTGGTAATATGATTGTTGAGATATTATTAATTATATTTTAAAATTTGGGAATGTTAGAGATGCTTTATTGGTGAAGACAGGGAAGTATTCTGATTTTCTAAAGAGGAAAGAAGGGAGTCTTCAGAATTTGAGTTGATGAGCTCAATTTTGATGACTGATAATATTAAGGAAAATGTTAATAAAGTGTTGCATGAGCAAGGAGAATTAAATCATTAAGAGCAGTCATAGCTTTTTCAGGAACCAGAACTAAGGCCTATAAGACTAATTTCACTTTTTTAGAAATATTAGTCTAGTTGTTGGTAGATCAGAGGGTTTAGTAAAATTTAATTTTTCTAGAAAATCATTTGGCAAACTTTTTCATGTTATGCCATTTGATGTAATAAATATTTTTATTTAATTATATTAATTGCACATATATAAATATGTGCATATTTATATATATAAATAGACAATAATTACATAAAAATTAAAAAAACCCTTCATTTTTGAAGCCTTAGGGATTTGTCATTGACTGTATTTGGAAGGAAATTTTGGCCAATGGCATTCTTTGATATAGACAACATTTAATAATTTTCAGTGAATGAAAAAGCCATCATAAAAAATCATGAATAGCTTGAAATTTGATTGAGTCTAATGAGACAAAATTTAGTAAAGATAAATGTAGTCCTTCAAAGGGTTTAAATTACTTTACAATATGGAGACATATCTAGATAACAGTTCAATAGAAACTGGAGGCAAGTTCGATATTGAGTGACAGTGATAGATAACAGATGGATAGATAACCTGAATGCTACATCAGAAATGTTAAAAAGATTCAGAGGGACAAAGTCATAGTAGAATGTATGAGAGAACAGAAATAAGAATTATTCAGGATGAGAGAATGTGAATGCATTATGAGCTTCACTGTTAGAGGGAATGCCTACATTGAAATCATCAATTCATTGAAATACGTTTGTATCTTTTGAGCATACTATGAATGTTTTCTTCTAGTTTTATTGTATTTTGGCTTGGAAATATATACACATATTTTCTTCCTTTCTATGAATTTACATAATGTCTTTTTCTTAGTCTTCTTCCTTTCTTGACCACTTTAAAGCCATTGACACTGTTCATTATTTAATTTCTCTTAGATATTTTCTCCTCAATGTTTTCATAATACAATTCTTTCCTGGTTCTCTTTTTATCTGTCTGAGTGTTTACAGTCTCCTTTGCTAGATCTTCATATATGTCATACTCATAATAATGATCACTCAAATTGTTGTTCTGTCTTGATTTCTCTTATTTTGGGGTAGATAAGTTAATAATAATCTAAACTATCTTGCTTGGTATTCTCATAAAAGGCCACATGTTCAATTATCTCTATGCAGATGATTTAAAGCTCTGGTCCTGCATCACCAACTATCTTTTTGATATCTTCATCTAGGTTTCTTTGTGCCCTATAGGTAGTTCAAACTCAACATATCAAAAATAGTATTCCTTATCTTCTTCCCCAAATATTTCCCTTCTCTTTACTTCTGTACAAGACACCTTTATCCTCTCATTTTTTAGAATCATAGCTTCAATTTCACATTTGACTTCTCCCTGTCACTCACCACGCACACCGAATTTATTATTAAGGATTGCCATTTTAACTTCTAATCTCTCATATGTGATCTTTTTCTCATATAATTATCACTATAGTTTGAAGCCTCATCACCATTCTCATGGATTAGTGAAGGTGTCTTCTAATTGGACTCCTTCCCTCAAAACCCTCTCTTTTCCAGTCCATCTTTGACTTAGCTGCCAAAGTACTTTTCCCCAAAACATAGGTTTGGCCATTTTACAATCCCTTCCCAACTCCCTCTTCTGCATTTAATAAACTCCAAAGTTTCCCTATTATTTTCAGTATCAAATAGAAATTCCTCTAGTATTTAAGTCCTTTACAACCTGGCACCTTTCACTATTTTAGTGAAATTCTCATCTGATCTAGCCTCACTGGTCTGTTTGATCACCTGACTGTCTTTGCACTGGCTTGTGTCCATATCTAGGATACTTTCCATTCTCACTTCTAACCCTATGATTCCCTGTCTTTCTTGAAGATTAATTTGAAAGCCCATTTTTTTTCCAGGAGGCATTTCCCATGGCAACTTCTTTACCCATTAACCCCTCCCCAATTCTCCTCAATAATTATCTTCTATGCACTTTATGTAAATTATGTAAATATTTTCTAAGTACATATTTACATGTTGTTTTCTCCTTTAGAATGAGATTTCCTTGAGGGAAGGAATGATATTTTTGTCTTTCATTATGTCCCTAGATTTTAGGAGAGTATCTGGCAGATTGTAAATGGTTAATAAATGTTGTTGCCTGCCTGATGACAGATGAACTTTTTTTACACTTAAGAGCATATTCAAATACAAAAAGTATTCAATATATCCTTGCTTGACTTTTTCATTGTTTGTTCCATACACTATTAGATCAGTTTGTTCACCACTCTCAAGTTTGTAAATTCTTTATTCACTATATTCTGATAGTTGAGTTGCAGAAATCTTTTAGTCTCATCAATATCATAAGTATTAATAATCCATGCATATAAGATTATAAATTTACTTCACAAACTATTATTTAGTGAAAATTTATATTTGATATACTATTTGTTAGCCCTTTAAACATCATATAATTTAATTTATTTTTTCTTGATACTTGTGTAAGTTTGACTTTTTCAGATAATATCAAAGAGTCTTTTTTCTTGTAGTTATAGTATAAGTTTTAGGCTAGCCTTTCAATTTCATTATTTGCATATGCTACATGTGTTTCTTTAGTACAACACATTATTTCATTTTTTAAAATTCATGTCTGTTATTTTTATTTTATGAGAGAATTCAGTCTTGAATTACATTGAATCTTATAACTCGAATTTGACTCACCTTTATTGATTAAAATATTTGCTTTTTCAGAAAAACTCAAGCTTTCTTATTTTTAATAATTCTATAATTAAACCAGACATTTTAACAATAAACATCACTCTTATCCTTTATGCTATTAGATCCAAAAATCATCTGTAAAATTAAATTTTCCCTTTTTCAAAGATAGGAGCTCTTCTTTATCCCCCTTTTTTTGTCCTCTTTCTTGAATCTTTTATGTATTGTCCTTAGCTAAATTATCCCTTTAGTTACATGGTTACCCTTTAGTTAAATATGTTAAATTTTCTTTTTTGTCTTCCTCTTCTTTTTTCTCCCTATTGTTCTATTTAAACCCAATTATATCACTCAGTTATTTAATTGATACCATACTATGATTGTTTTTGTTTCAACACAGCTAATCATGTTAATATCTTAAGTGTAATTAGATACTTACTAAGTATCAATTATTAAAAGTCTTTAACTCTCTAGGGTGTCTCCCTGGCTCAGTTCCAATGGATCTTGAAAGTACTGTTTAATTCCCTTCCTTCCTTACTTTGATAATCTTTTGGTTTTTAAATGATCGTATTTTATCCTTTATTTGCTGGAAAACCAATGTTGAAATGGAAGTTTTATTCATCCAAAAAGTCCCTCTGGCTTTTTGGACTTAGTACTCCCCTTAACTCCTCTCTCTATGTGTAATATTAAAGATATGCATAGAACTTTCTTTTCTGGAATCTTCTTTGCTTGGATCTTCTTTGCTTTTGATCCTTACATTTCCAACAGAAGCTTAGTTATTGGCAATCCCCTCACTGTGACATCAAATGTAGGAAACTAAACAGATGCACATGTTATTCTAGTACTCCCTATAAGTCACCTAGTCCTTTTAAGAATGCCTGAGTTCCTTTTATACACTAAATGATGAAAGAATCAGGAGTCATTCCACTAAAGCAGGAAGAGTCATGATAGCCAGATTTAGACAAATCTCAAGTGCAGGCATTGGCTTTATTCAGCCAACTATTCCTGCATTTGCCTACAATCACAAGAAAAGGCCAATTGCTTTCAACATTGAATAGCTAGACTAATTGTTTTTAAAGTTATTTTCTGTCTTCTTTAACAATTCCTTGTTTTTGCAGAAAATATGTAGAAATCTGATTTTTATACATAATCTCTTATTCCAGTTTAATATGTTTTTCCTTTATCGTCTCAGTTTTAAAGTTTTCCTGGCTGATATGATTGTTAGGTTTCTTCTTGTTAGTATTTTTTAAAAGATTGTTTCCACTTGCAAAGTGTTACTCATTTCTAATAGCTATGGGCAATTTGCTCAAAATGTCCTTATCTGTTATGATGAGGCTTTTTTCTTTTGATATTTTTTGAACTACTATACGTTCTCTTTCTTTGGTAAAACAAATATGTAATTTTTACATTTCTCCAAAATCTATGATATAGTCTCATCTTAGTTATCCATTTCAACTACTTTATCTACTGTTACTTGCCCCAGTCTATAATTTCCACTTTAATTGCATCCGTTGTCATTTTCATGTTCTCTTTATTTTCCATCTTCAAAGGTTTCTCCTACACAAAACTTCCTGTTCTGATGCTTCCTCATGGTATGAAAGTTGTCATGGGTTCTTGAAGAATATTTAAATAGAGCACAAGCTATTTTAAGTTATGCTAAACTGAAAATTGTTTTAATATGGGCCCAGAGACAGATGATATCTCCTGAGGATCAGCCTTCTTCAGAAAGTATAAATTTGTTATCCTAAGATTGACCAAAGGAAAATAAATTGGGATTTTTTTTTTTGCCACAGTCATGCATGAAACTGACAAAGGATGGTCTTAACTCCTTTGTAGTTTTCTTCTACTTCTGAAATAACAATGAGCATAATGGTTCAAAAAGAGGCAGCAAATGCTAAGGATCATAGCTTTTAGATATCCTACTTATATTTGGTAGCCCATCAAAAATAATTATAGACCACTAAGACAATGGGAGGAAATATATGAGTTTAGAAAACAAGCCTACCTCATAGACAGACTATAGATTTGGGAACTTATTATACAGGCAACTATCTGATGATGATTTTCCTTTACACGAATGAGAGTTTTCTACTTATACTTTCAGCCTTTAAAAGGTAGATAAGTTAAATAGGGGAAATTTTATTCTGGATCTGATTCTTAGGAACATGGAAGAAATGGTTATTGGAGCAAAAGTGATGGGAATGTGACCACTCTTTGCATGGCTTATGATAAAAGAGGAGAGACAAATAAGCAGAGAGAAATGGTAAACACTGAGAAATAAATTCTGAAGGCAAAAGAGAAACAATTTTTTTGAGGAGAAAAAATAGAATTTTTTATGATAAGACTATATGGATATATGGGAAATTTATCAAGAAACAAATTGTAGGAATTATATATAGAGAATATGAAAGTGAGGACATTTAACAAAGCATGGTTCAATAGTATGTCACAATCCCATAAAAATAATATCAGCAATGTTGTAATTTGGAATGAAGCTAGTGAGGAAACATGATAAAGGACTGGACCTGTAACTTTGTTGGTACAGAGAACTCTTAGATAAGGAAACTCCTTCCAATGATACAGATTGACATCTTCTCTGCAGTTATCTTACAGTGATGTCTAGATCTCTGAGAGGTTAAAGGATTTGCCCAGGGTCACAAATAAATATATGCCATTGGAAGTACTTGAACCCAGGTCTTCCTGGATCCATTTAACTTTCTGTTTACTATGCCACATTGACTATCAGGGGAGATAAAAACAAAAAAAGTGTTTTTAAAAGTTCTTTCAGGACAGATAGCACAGTGGATAGAGTACCAGGACTGGAGTTGGGAGGACTTGGGTTCAAATTTGGCTTCAGAAACTTCCTATTTGTGTGACTCTGGGCAAGTCACTTAACCTCAATTGCCTAGCTCTTGCCACATTTCTATCGTAGAATTGATACTAAGATAGAAGGTAAGTATTTTTTTTAAGCTAATTTTTAGAGAAAGAGGAGAATTGAAGAAAGACAAAGACAATTGTTTGGGTGTAAATAGGACGATAATAATTAACAATATTGGGAAGGGTGAAACTGCTTAATTCTAACTGTATTTTCTTTTTTTCTGCCTGGGAGAATAATCTTCGTAATTAAATGATTGAATGATTAAAATGGCTAAGGGAATTGATAGTTAAGAAAATAGGATGAAAGTAAGAAAGCATTTCAATCAATCAATCAATCAATAGTTATTAAGCACTAACTATGGACAAAAAAGGGGTTAAAGGTAATCCTTGTCCTCAAGGAACTTACATTCTAATGGTTCTCATTGGATATATGTCAACTAGCCTAGATGAAATCAGAATACCTTGGATACTGAAAGAATAAATAGAATAGATGGTTGAGCTGTTGTTACTGATATTTGAAAGAATATGGTGAATGGAAATATTTCACAGGACTAGGGAGCACAAATGTCCTGACTTGTAAAAAGGAGAACAAAGCCAGAAACAATAGTTTAAAGGGCTTGACCAATTATTTGGAAATTTTTAGAATGTATCATTAAAGAGATGGTTAGTGAATATTTAGAGAAGGAAACTGTGATTACAAAGAGCCAGAATGGCTTCATCAAAAACAAGTCATATCAAATCAAATTCTTTTTTGACAGCTTCACTAAATTGGTCCTTTGTGGGAAGAGCTGTAGAGTTTTACTTAGATTTTACTGAGGCATTTGAAAAAAATCTCTTATGGTATTCTTATGGAAGATGGAACAATTTGGGTCAGATGGTAGGACAATTAGATGGATTTGGAACTAGATGAATGATTGGATTCAAAGAAGACACATTAAAAATTTGACATGCTTTTGGCAGGAGTTCTCCAGTGGAATAGCTTAGGGACTCTGGTCTTGGCTCTGTACTGCTTAACATTTTTATCAATGACTTTAATAAAGGTATAAATGGCATAATTTTCAGATGTGAAGATGACACAAAGTTGGGAGGGACAGATAATGTCCTGGATGTCAGAGTCTGGATCCAAAAAGATCTTGACAAATTAGAGTTTTGGTTTGAGTGTAGTATGATAAAATTCAGGAAGGATAAATAGACAGTCTTACACTTAAGTTCCAATAAACAAAGTCACAAATATGAGTTGGAAGAACCATGTTTTGAAAGCAGTTTGAAGAGGATCTAGAGTGTTAAAGTACAAACTTACCATATATCAACAGTATGATATGGCCACCCTCTCATCCCAATAATGTAATCTTGGGTTTCCTTCAGAGAAAAATATCTTCCAATAATAAAGAGATAGTTGCTTTGCATACTGCCCTGGTCAGACTATGTCAGGAGAATATTGTTTAGAGTTGGGCACTATAGTTTAATAAGGGGATTTTTAAACTGGAGCATAATCAGATGAGGGCAACTAGGATGGAGACAGCCTGAGTCAATGTCATATGAGAATACGCTAAAGGAACTAGGGATGCTTAACTTGAAGAAGATTCAGGAGGGACATGATTGCTGTGTTCAAATATTTGAACAATGTAGGAGCAGAATTATATTTATACTTTTTGGCCCCAGAGTACATAACCAAGAGAAACTGGCAGACATTTTAAAGAGGCAAATTTAGTCTTGAAAAATTTTCTAACTTTTGAGAAATACCTATCGTGGAATGAACCAACTTAGGAGGTAATGAGTTCATGTTTATTGGAGGTCTATAAGCATAAGCTGTGTAGTGATACATTGGGCCATACATTTGTTGGATTAGATCAATTAAACATTAAGCATTTATTAAGCTCCTGCTATATATCAGACATTAGAGATGACCACTAAAATTCCTTTGAATTATAAAATATTATAATTTTGTGATTATTTGGCTGGTAGAATGTAATCATCCCAACCAGAAGTAGGTATACCCAGAAACATTTATGATTTGTTATGAATGGCTGGGAGAAGAGGTGCTTTCAAGAACTGGGTGTTGCAGAAAGCACATACTGTATCTGATGTCCTGTGTCTATTAAGAGATTGGATAATGTTCCTTTGGGTGAAACCATGGAATTTGTACTTCTGTTTGTCAACTTGTGTTCTTCATTGCACTGTATAAAAGCTTGAAAGGTACTTAGAGGTTTGATTCTTTTCAGTCTTGCTTCTGTTCCAAGTAGTTGTTAACACCTCCCTTTGCTAAAGTGTGGTACTAAGTGTTGCTGCGATCCAATGTAATGGTTATTGTTAAATAAGTTCTTTATTGTTAAAATAAGTTCCAAATAAATTATCCTTTGTAAGTGTTTAGTATTCTGTAATGAGTCCTGGAATAAAGTTTTCATCATACCATGTTGTTTATTGAGTTTTAATTTTGAGATGATTATAAATAAAGTTGATAGGTTCTGTGATATAGTAAATAGAGTGCTCTTTTGGGAGTTAGGAAGACCTGGCTTCAAATTCTATCTCTTACACACTACCTATTGAATATGCACAAATCACTTAACTTCTCAGAAGGTTTCCTCATCAGTAAAATGGAAGGAGACATCATGGCTTTGTAGACTAAGGACAAGCCTTGGTGTCAAAAAGATTTGGGTTCAAATCCTGTCTCTAAAACATCTGAATTATGTAACCATAGGCAAGGCACTCATCCTCTAAGTGTGTCAGACAACTCTCTGAAGCTATAAGTCATAAGAGAATTATTGATCTGTAACAGAGGGAGAGTTTTCATGACAAGAATTACTGAGATGTATGAAATACAAGATCCAGACTGAAAAAAAATGGAGATAATATTTTTATTTGCCTCTCTCACACTGTGATCATAATGTTGTGGGGGTGAAGAGGTGCACCCCTGGGGTTCAGGAAGGATACCTTTTGCAAGAATACAAGACTCCAAAACTTAGCTTAAAAATAAAAAAAGAAATTTATTAATTTAGAGAATAATTTGAGAATGGCCAGGAGGATGGTACAGGTGGAACAGCAAGGTGGAAGGCTGCTCCCAGAACCCATCAATTCTGGGGATTTTATACTCTTGCAACAAATGCTGTGTCGTAGTGTGGATGTGACACTAGAGTGGTAGTCACTCAGGCATTTGGGTGGGGTGGTCATCTGACTGGGGTCTGTCTGGAGACATAGGTAATGACCCTCCTAAAGATTCCTCAGTTTTAGGGAACAGACAGATGTCTGAGATGTAGCTTGATAGAATCAAGGTGTAGCCTGGAAGTGCATCTCTCTGTCCATCTGAAATTTAAAGGAGGATCAAAGGAGGACAATCATGTCAGGGTCCTATTGGGGTCATTAGATGTTTTAGGCTAAGAGTCACCAGGATGTAAAGGAGCAAAGGAATTTCCCTGATAATAGTTTGCCTGAGGTTCTAGGGGTACAATGCCCATGTCATGTCCACACTATGACACAGCATTTGTTGCAAGAGTATAAAATCCCCAGAATTGATGGGTTCTGGGAGCAGCCTTCCACCTTGCTGTCCCACCTTGCTATCTCAACATTACTCTCTAAATTAATAAATTTCTCTTTTTATTTTTAAGCTAAGTTTTAATTATTGCAAAAGGTATCCTTCCTGAACCCCAGGGGTACACCTCTTCATCCCCACAACAATAAGGCTCAAATTAGAATCTTAAAGCAAAATATAAATGCTATTTTTTTACTGTTCAATTTCTCTTTTTGACATTTCTGTTGTTACTTTTAAAGGGGGACCACGAAGAACCTTTATTTCTTTTGCTGCCTTTCACTCTACCATCTTCCCAGCCCTCTCCTATTACATGTTCTGTGCTCTTAAAGGATCATCTCTAATCTATTCCACACATCTGAAAATCTCTTCTATTTTCATAGGCTTCCAGAGAAGGCAAGTCCACAGACTGATTCTCTTGATCTCTGAGGCTAAGTCACACTGTGACAGAAGGATAGTAGATTGTTTTGACACAATTTGTTAGGAGAGACTGGCAGGGGTTAATTCAGTTGCATTCAGGGGATTTTCCTGGGATTTTTTTTTTTATCTTCTGTCTTCTCCAAGAAGCTGCTTATTTCCCCCTCTAGAATCCAGGTCAGTGACAGTTGCTGAATTTGGCTTTCTGCCTCACTGAGGTAATGAATATACACTTGAAAGACCCATGGTCTGAACAGGGAGTTTGAGGCTGGAGATTATGATCAAATTTCTACAATTGATTAGTTGTTTAGCTTGTTGCCAGGTTAGTAGGCTGCTTCCTTCTTTTACAGAGCTTTGTACCACTGGAAGTCATTTCCTGACTTTTTTTCCTTTTAATAATATTTTTTTTTGTCTAAGTATGAGTTTTCTACCTAGTGTGAAGGGACTTCCTAGAAGATGTGGTTTCTCTGTGTTAGAAAAGTGCTCAGGGCACACAATGTCAAGTAATGATGACAATAGAAAGCCAAGCCAAGCCAAAATTAAAGTGGTTTTCTTAGAAACAACATAATATCCAACATTTATATAGATTTTCAAAGTTTGTTAAGCACTTTCCATGTGAGTATCTAATTTGATCTTCACAAAACTTTGTGAAGTAGGTGCTATTTTGAAACCCATTTCATAGATAAAGAAACTAATGCTGATAGAGAATGACTTGTCCAAGGTAAAGCAACTTGTAAGCTTCTGAAGCAAAATTCAAACCTAGTCCTTCCTAATTCTAGATGCAAAACTATATAGTCTGACCTCCCTGGCTGCTCAGTAAGGAAGGGGGCAAGCATTTATTAAACACCTACTATGTGCCAGGCATGGACTAAGTGCTTTACAAATATCTTTTTTCATTCCCACAACAGTCTTGGAAGACAGGTACTAGTATCATATTCATTTAGCAGTAGAGGAAACTGAAGCAGACAGGTTAAGTGGCTTGCCCAGGGTCATATAGTATTTGAACTCAAGTTTTCCTGACTTCAAGGCAAGGACTTTATTCCCTGAACCTCTTATCTTCCATAGTAGAGGCTAAGCTTTTTGAGGGGAAAGTCCATTTTATTTTTATCTTTAGTCCTCAATAACCAACTCAATGCCTAGCACATAGTAGTTGTTTATATGTTGTTTTAATTTTATTTGAACTGAATTAATCACTTTGATATTAAAGTCTCTCCAAAGGCAGGAAGGGGAAAACCCCAGCCTCAATATTCTCTCCACTGATTTAGAATATAATCCCTCTAAATTTTTTTGTCCCATTTAGTTGGTAGCAATTCTGCTCCTGTTCTTGGACCCTCACTCTGCCTGACACAGAAGTACTAGAATGTATACAATTTGGATCTTCTTCTGACTATTCAAAAGTGTATGGCAATGCCATTTATAGTCTGGGCAAAGCCATTTACAGTCTGTTCAACTCCATCTTCCCATTGGACTGGGCATTGGGTACAGATAAAGAAACTGGGATCAGGAACAATACATTTCTTACAGGTTCATGGGACATGAGATCTGATACATGTACACTGAGTTTCAGGAGAATTTGTCTTCATCACTTTCCCACGTTGACCATATGGTCTACAGTGAGGACTTTTGTTTTTCTTCAGAGAATCCATCATGGCTTGATTACTGGCAGCCCTAGCCACAAGCTATATACTGTGATTGCTTGTAACTCTATCCCTTCCACTTTAACCTTAATGACCACTATGGGCCTGGGGTCAAGACCTGAGTTCAAATCTCACCAGATACTTATTTGCTATGTGACCCTGGATAATTCACTTAACCCTTTTTGTCTTAGTTTCTTCATCTGTAAAATGAACTGGAGAAGGAAAAGGCCAATCATTCCAGGATCTTTCCCAAGAAAAACCCAAGTGGAATTGTGAAGAGTTAAACACTATTAAACAACAACTGCCAATTTTTGGGGGCAGCTAGGTGGCATAATACATGTAATGCTGGGTCTGAAGTCATGAAAATTCATCTTTCTGAGTTCAAATCTGGCCTCAGACATTAGTTATGTGAACCTGGATAATTTACTTAACTTTGTCTTAGTTTCTTCATCTATAAAATGAGCTGGAGGAGAAAATGGCAAACCACTCCCTGTATGTTTGCCAACAAAACTGTAAATATGATCTCAAAGAGTTGGACATAACTAAAAAAGTGACTCAACGATATTATGTAATTTTCTTACTCTTTAGAGTGAGGGCGAGGATTAAGGAAAAGGGCGAGGCACCAGTAGCCTACTGATGGTGTATGACCATATCACACAAAACTGTCTCCAAAGAATTCAATATGAATATCAATATCCACAGGACAATAAGAAGGTATATGTTGCTTCCATCATAGACTTCTATGTATATGTGTTTTAGTTAAGATATCATTTCAATTTTTGTTTATTTTCTTTTATTACATTTCTTCTCCCTCCATAAGCATATCAAGGGCAGTCAGAGTGGAGACCAATTGTGGTGGCTCCATTGTCCTTGATGGTAAAAAGAATTCTAAAAATTATTGTAACTTTTTTTAACCCCTTTTCATGCATTGTTTTCTTTCTAGTTTCAACTTTATTGAAAAAAAAAGTAGCAATCAGCATTTACATAGTGATTTAAAGCTTCTAAAGAATTTTAGTTACATTCTTTCATTTCTTCTTTACCTCAACCTTGTGAGGTACATATTCCTGCATTATCATTTCCACTTAACAGATCAAGGAACTGAGATTCAGAGAAGTTTGAAGTCACTTTCCCATAGTCATATAACTAGTCAGTGCCAGAGGCAGATTTTGAATGTAGTTCTCTCCAGATTCTAAGTCCAGCATTGTTTCCACTGTACTATGTTACCTGCCAACAAGAAGAATATAATAGCAGTCATAGTGGAAAGTAGAGCTAGGCTAAAATATCTGGTTGCCCTAGGCAAGGTTTGGCAATTGCATCCCATGTGTGCTAAAGTAAGAGGGGGTGCTGAAACTGATTCAAATTGGCTTGAGAGAACTGATTATAAAATTTTCAGTGAGCATTTACACTTTGAGAATCACTGAACATTACAAATCCAGGCTTGACTGATTGATTTTTATTGTTTAGATTTAAGAAAGTGGTGGAGAAAAAAATGTAATAATGAAGATTAAACTTAAACATTTGTTGTTTCTACATTTTTTTCAGGGACCTGCCTGTTAAAAACATTAACCAGCATACATCAGAATTGACACAACTTCATAGATTTCTTCAAGGTTATTAGCACTAGCTGTGTGATCTTGAAGAAGTCATTGAACCTCTGTGCTTTGGTCAAATGGAGACCTGTTCTGCCTTCCATAGATGACTGTGATGAGCATCACATGAAATGATGAATGAAAAAGCATGTAAAATGCAAACTATAATGAATCAGAAGTGGCACCTTCCCTCAAAGAGCTTATAATGTTATGATTAAAATTAGTTTTCTCTGCTAAAAGTATTATATTTTTAGAGGTTTATTAAAGATTAAGAAAAAGAAAATACAAAATAAGGAAAAGCACGTGCAACCTACATTTTGCTGGCTAGGTAGAGAGTTGTGTGTCCCTAGAAGCAGAATGGGGGAGAGAGAGAGAGGGAGAGAGAGAGAGACAGAGAGACAGAGAGAGAGAGAGAGAGAGAGAGAGAGAGAGAGAGAGAGAGAGAGAGAGAGAGAGAGAGAGAGAGAGAGGGAGAGGGAGAGGGAGAGGGAGAGGGAGAGGGAGAGGGAGAGGGAGAGGGAGAGGGAGAGGGAGAGGGAGAGGGAGAGGGAGAGGGAGAGAAAGAGAGAGAGAGAGAGAGAGAGAGCGAGCTTAAATACAATTTCCATTCTCCACCCAGGTGAGTACCTCACCTGGGATTATGGGGAACTCTGGGAGCTACCAAGGACGTCTGGGAATTGAAGTTCGGGGTTAAAATCTCCATTTTTATAATAATCCTACTGGGATAATAAGGCATGCATATATGTATACTATGTCATAGAACTGCATAGCTCAAGGAAACTTAGAACATCAGGGAATCCAGATCCCTTATTTTATAGAAGAGAAAAAGGAAACAGAAAACAAGATGAGATAGTCAATGTTTAAGTATCAGAATGAGTAGTATATAGAGAAAAAACCCTTAATGGCATTCAGAGAAAGGAGAGATCATGATGGCATTTAACTCAAAGTCATTTCCTGCCTATATGTTTGTTTTCTGTTGTCCTTATCTTATGGAATGCTGTGAGAAGTCTTATTTTACAGATTGTGGTTCCTTAATACAATTGTAGGAATTTGAATAAATTGGAAGGCTAGCTTGGACCTGGGCTTCTGCTATGCTCTCTGATGATGCACAGCTCCTTCTTGGAGCATCATTCCTTCAGGTACCTCATCATCTCAGCTCCTTGGGCTGACTCTGAGAGAGGGAAGACAAAAGCTAATGACATTTTTTTCAAGCTTTGAATGTAATCAGAATATTCAGTTAGCCCATTCATTTTTTTTCTGCCCTTTCCTGAAAGTTATTTATGTAATTGCATTATTTAAAAATCAAAATGTGGGATAATAAGGCATAATCAGTTAGGCACCAGGAGATTTTTTTCAAAACATTAAGAATACAGAAACAATTATATATATATTTAAAGCACAGGCATAGGCCTCTGTGCTGATTATTGGTGCTCTAAGAAGCACATTCATATTTCATTGAGTCTACTTATTGTCTCACAAAGGTGTCTGGCAAATTGCTTTGAATGCTTTCTGCTGCAATTAGGGAGCGATTGCTGGAAGGCTCCCCTCCCCTCTTTCCTTTTTTCATCAATGAATAGAATTGTATGGTTTGGGCTGAAAAATAAAGAACATGTGAATGGTTTGTGGGAAAAAGTGGAGTCTTTTTTAAGCTTTTAAGGAAGTTATCACCAGTGGTTTGGGCTACATTCTTTCTGTGATACATATATAGAAAACCCAAGAACGGGCCATTGGCAGAAGAAAGGCTAACAGAAAAAAAGGACTACCCTGGTCCCATCCCATCTTAATTTCCCTAAACTCAAGGATGATCATAGTCTGAGAAGTCTATGCAGATGTGCCTCAATCAGCCTGGGGCTTCTGTTGAGGAAGCTGGAGAAGGGGAGAAAACACTTGGGTGCTATGTAAAAAATTCTTCAGTGTCATGTCATTGGAACATAAGTCTTTAGGACTAGAAGAGACTTCAGAATTTATCTGGTCCAACTTCTTCATTTTATAGATGAGGAAATAGGTCTAGAGAAGTTAAATAACTTACAGACTATTATAATAACAAATTAATAACATCAATATACCAATAACAGTTATAATTTTCAATTAAAATACTCAATAAATAAATTTCAGATTATGGAAGCAATGAGATGCAGTAGAAACAGAACTGGATTTAAAGTGATTTCTGGTTCTTTGATTTATCACTTGTGTAACCTGAAACAGATATTTCCCCTATCTCCATCAGTTTTCTCTCCTATAAAATGAAAAGGTTAGACCAGATGATCTCACTCTGTTCCAGTTCTAAATCTATAATCCTATGTGGTAGGTACGGTAAGAATTATCTGGACCTCAGTTTTGTCCTCTGTAAAATGGAGATCACAAAACTGATGACATTTACTTTAAGAGTTTGGGGTCGTTCTGTAGCTCCAAAGAGCTAAACTGCTTAAGGTGTTTTGCAGACATTAAAGTGCTATTTAAATGCCAGTTTATCATCATCATCATCATCATCATCATCATCATCATCATCATTATTGTTAAAGCAAACCCTCTGACTCTCCATTTAATCCTTAAATTTTTTTTGTTTGTATGAAACTTTCCCTAAGGACTCTATGTCACATGAATTCTTTCTCTCTGAACACCTATAGCACGCTTGCCTTAACCTACAACTTATCATTTAATTCCCTACCTTCTATATTTAGTGGCATTTGTTCCATGCATATTAATCTTGTGTTTCCAATGAGACTGTAATATTCTTTGAGGATAAACACCACATCATCCAAAATTCTTTCTATTTGTCCCACATAGGTAATGACAGTTTTTGCCAAACAAATCCATCACTCCATCCATAGCACTTGATTCATCCAGTTCCCATTTCCCCAAACCTTGAAATTTAGAGGGAGTTTGATAGTTATGAAACCAATAGGAAAAATATTTGAAATTGTGTTTGTTCCACAGTGTGACCAATATGGAAATATGTTTTGCATAAATACACACACATATATATGACCTAATATATATGTAAAACCTTATATATATAACCTAATAACCTGAAATGTATAGCTCATAAATGTATAACCTAGATCAAATTTCTTACCATATTGGGGGAGGGAGGAGAAAGAAAGGGAGGGAGAGAATTTGGAACTCAAAATTTTAGAAAATGAATGTTAAAATTTATTAAGTATAATTGAAAAAATATTATATAAAAAAGAAATTGTGTTTGGAAAATCATGTCACAGTGAATCTATTATTCCTCATAAATAGATTGGTACATGGTAGCTAAGGGATGGAAATTAATCTATAGAATTATGGTTATACATTGGACTTTGAGTTAGGAAGGTCTAGTTTCAAATCCTAACAAATATTGGATAAGTCACTTAAAACTGTCACTTTATGTGCTTGATTAGAAAGTTGGCATGTTGCTGTCCATTTTGGGCTAATTGCTTATGGGTAGATCAAGTTTGAACCAAACTATTAGCCATTTGAATGGGGGGTTGGTTGGTTGTTGTCCTTCATACTGGAAAAGGATGGAAATGACATCACCATGTAGGATGTCTTTTGATTTGTTCATAAATTGGATCTAAATGAAACAGAGTTGTACAGTCATTGGCCTCATTCTTTCAGATTCATCCAAGATTTATCCAAGCAAGATAAAAGTCAAGAAAGATGCCTGGTGACAGCCTTGGCTTCTTTAATGTTTAACCAAACTCTTTGACCTCTGCAGGGCCTGCTTCTGGTACTGTCATGGCCATTGAAACAAACTTCTCATCCATTCTTTCTGCAGGGGGAATGTTCACATTCCTGGGGTGGATATTGCCCTAACTCACTGATGAGTTTAAGACCCATCGGTTACCATCAAACTGCTTTAGCCTGCCTGCTGAGACGATTTACTGGCGTATGGCTGCCGAGCATCCTATAGTGCTTTGGAGCAAAAAGTGAGAGCTGAGTGGCAGGTGAAAACTAAAGGAGGAAAGAAGCTCTGAAAAGGGTTTGGCAAGCCCTCTTATGAAAAGTACTCATCTTTCCTGAATATCCCAGGAGAGAATACATAAGAGAGAAGAGAGGTCTGGGGAAAGGGAGTTTATAGTGTGAGCTGTGGACCAGGAGAAATGTCTATACAGAGAGTTACTGAAATGGAAAGCACTCTGTTCAATCTCACTGGTAGTGGAAACTGGGGAACTAGGTAAGATTTTCTACTTTGGTGGCTAGAGAAGCTCAGGGATGATCAAACAGGATTAGAAAAAGAAGTGTAGGAGAACTAGAACTAGAATAGCAATTTTTACTTTTCCTATTCACTTATCATGTTCCATTTTGTAGTATAGTTATTTGTATTTGTATTATATCCCTTATTAGCCTATAATGATGAGGATGATGATAAGTGTCTGATATTCATTCCATACTTTATGAAGCTCTTTATTTATACATATCATAGTCACATTGATATAAAGAAATAAAAACATCATATATGTATATGTAAATAGAAAACATCTAACACATATGCGTAGTGTAACGAGATATATTTGCATATAGAGGTAGCTAGGTGGTACAATGGATAGAATTCAGTGTTTGTAGTCAGGAAGATATGAGTTCAAATTCAACTTCATGGGTCCTTGGGTCAGTTCTATTTGCCTGTTTCTTTTTTCTCTGCAAAATGGGGATGATAATAATAGCATCTACATCTCAGAGTGGTTATAAAGCACTTAGCACAGTGCGTGGCATATAGTAAGCATTATATAAATATTATTATAAGCTTGGCATATCCCCATAACAACTATTAGGGAAATGAAGCAGGAACTATTATTCTCATTTTATATAGGAGAAAGGAGGTTGGGAAATTTTAAGTTATTTGTCTAAGGTCCCAAGGCAGTCAGTCAACAACAATTAACTTAGTTCTTACTTTGTGTTAGGCTTTGTGCTCAGTGCTGAGGATGCAAAGAAAACAAAAAAAGGCTTTGCTCTCAAGGAGCTTACATTATAAGGCAGAGTTGAGATTCAAACAAGTTTCCAACTGGATCTTCATACTTTATTCAGACTGGTGTTCTTTTTTGTATTCTTTGATCCACAAGGACATGAACCATGTACCACTTATATTGTCCCCAGTAACTGGCAGGGAGCTTGCCACACACACACATTAAGCTCTTAATCAAGAGTTCTTAAATTTACTAGAAAGCAAGAATACAGATTTTTGAGAATCATGGAGAAAAGTCCCCAGGCTTTGGAAAAGTCTGGGCATAGGCAGCTGGACAGAGGTAAGCAGACTCCTGGGATTGCTAAGGAAGAAGTAACTGGTAAGTCAGACAAAATTGGTCTCTATATACTCGAAGACCTTTCCTGCCTGAAAATAGTTTCCTATCTGATAAATCCTCTTACCTGTGATAAAGTAGCTTTGTTAAACTTAGAACTATTTCATGAAGAGTGCATTCCTATTTCTACCTTGTTACTGCTAGCCTTAAAGCAGGGTAGAGGAGAAAGAGGGGGCAAATACCTTATTCTGTAGCCACAGGCTCTTGGGTGGTTTCAATGAAAGGAATAAGCTGGTCTGTTTATGATATATTCTTAGGAAGAAATTGTCCTTGAAATTCTAAAGGATTCAGGGAATAGAGTATTTCAGCAGAAATCATTCAGTACCCTCTTGGAAACAAATATTTCCAAATAAAGGAACAGAGCACTCCACAGTCCATGACCAAATCTCAGATATTTCCTGGAAAATTCAAAAATTATGACAGATCTCAGATATTTGTTATTAATGATATATCTGGAATGTCTGGAGCATCGTTCTTCTATGCAGAAGCATATTCAGGCATCCCTATTAGCATCTAAATGCAATGCATCTATATCAGAAACTTTGCTACTGGTTTCCCTTTGAGTAGTCTGGGGTTGGAATCAGAAAGCTGGAAATAGCATACAGGTCACTGAATGCTCAGATTAAAGCCCTTTTCATTCACTTAATAGAATAAATATTAAGCTGCTTAAAGTCAGGAGATGTTACAGAGAACAATGATGATGGTGATGGTAGAAACTCCACATTTGAAGGAGATTCAGAGAAAGTTAGAGGATCAGGTGAGCTGTGATCTGGGTATAAAAAATAGGCAGGCAGCTGGAGAATAAGCTAGAACCCTTTCTGCTTACTTTGGTACTGAGTTCCTTAGATCTGATCCCTGTAATTTCTTCCTCAAACTCGTGATTTCTGCTTTTATCCCTGTTTCTGTTTCAGGCCCTCATTATAGTCTCTGTCCCCTCCTTGCCTCCTATCCTAGCTTTCATGTTTTCTTAATAATTCTGATCCATATCCATGCAGGAATTTCCATAGCATTATCTCACATCAGTCATTAGCTAATAGAGCTTGATCTGAGACCAACAAGACCATTCCTCCTCTCTAAGCCTCAGTTTCCTTATCTTTAAGGTAGGAATATTTCTACTTTGTACATAATGCATAGAATATTTATCTCATGGGATTATATTAAGACTCAAATAAGATAATACATGTGTGCTGCAAAGTTTAAAGTATCATATGTCCCTGGAACCTGCTTAGCCCTAGTCCTGCCCTAAGTAGAACAGTAAATAGGCACACCTTAGAGACATAAGTTCCCTCCTACTTGCTAGAGAAGATGAGAACAAGTCTTTTGCCTATGGGAGCATTCAATTTCTGCAATTACATTATATGACCCTCTCTCCTCCCATCAACCCTGAAGTCGAATAAAACAGGTGTGTCAATGGAAAGAGCCTGAAAAGGCTTTAATTTTTCCTGTCATCTGGAACTGGATGCTTACTTGAGCTCCCCTCTCACAAAAGCTCTGTCCATCATGCTCTCTAGTGAATACAACACTTAACCCAGCTATGCAATCTTTCCCAGACAGCTCTGACAATACACCTCAATCATGGCTGGAAAGGCTTTTGCTCCTTCCCTCTGCCTGAAGATCTCAGACTTGCTAAAGCCTCCTTCTCTTGGGAGGAAAAGAACATGCTCTTGTTTAGTGATGCTGCAGTGTCTGTAATAAAGGGAGGGGAGAAAACTGCTGACTGTACTTCCCCGTTTAATTTTGTTTCTGTATGGGACTACCATTCCAGATCCTAGGGTTGAGAGATCAGCTTGGCCTTCTTCTCCCCCATGCATATGCTTTTCTTCTTCTTCTCCTTCTTCTTTTATCATTGGAAAGAGGCTGGCAATCAAGCAAAGACATTGCCTCTGGAATTTGGAAGTTTTCCACTTGGAATGTCGGTCTCTAAAACTTTCTGGGTCCATTAAGTTCTTCTTTTAATTCCCAAAGCTGATCAAGCTGGGAGTTGGCTCCACAGGTATTAACAGGCAATTTGAACCAAAGTGCCCCACTTAGAGAAATGGCTCCATGGAGGAGTGGTTACTTTGCAGGCAAATAAATATAAATTGAGGAACCACTGAGCTGGCATATGTCTTTGACCTATACTCTCAGTGTTTGGGGAATCATTGGGAGAAGTGTTTAAAAGAAAGCATGTTAGAAAATGTAGCTGGTTGGAGAGTCCTACATGTGCTAGTAGTTGGCATGGTGCCCTTTTTTCAAACAAAGTAAAATATGAATGCCTTTAAAAATGAACTTTTGAAACATCTTAAACAACATTAACTCCATTGATATGCAAATGTTGTCCCCTAAAATTGATTCTAATTCTTTTATGCTTTGCCACCAATTCCCAGATAGAATCACAGAGTCTTGCTTGAAACCTTCCTCTTGTCTTCTGGGAGACTTGAAGATACCAGTATACCCACAGGACAGTTTAGCTATTGTTTCTCAGTCTTCATTAAGTATTTACTTGAGCAAAGTAGTGTTCTAGGTGCTAGGATACAACTGATCCTGCTCTCAAGAGTTTATAGTCCAATTGATAGGTTATAGCATGAACTCAAATAAGTACTAAGCAAGGTAAGATATGAAAGGACAAAAGAAGGATGCTTTGTAAGTACCACATGGAAATTTGGAGAGGTAAACATTGGTAAAGATTTTGCTTGGGGTTTGGGAGAGGGTTAGGGGTGTGAATTTTAAAATCTCCATCTTGCTTGGTCTAGCACCCCAAATTGTGCACACCCACACTACACGGGCATGTGCTAGTCAATGACAAATCAGAAATAACTAACTGCCCACCTGGGCTGTCCTAAGCCAAGCTTGAGCCACCATTGGCACTTGTGAGGCACAGGAAGTGATGGAGAAAGCAGCCTCTGGAATTTGCTCACTTCTTATGGACAGGGCTAGGTGCCAGTTGGTGCTAGGAACTTGAGCAGGGAGGAGGCCCAGCAGATAGCTTTCCTTCACTTAAGGACTGATTTTCCTTTCTACCTTGGCCTTTGGGCCTAAAGTCCCTCTGGCTCTGCCAGAAGGTTGAGTTACTTTTTCCCCTCTCTCCTCTCTCTCTCCTTCTTTCTTATTTCCGTTGTGAATAATCCACCATAAACTCCATTCTGACTTGAGTGTTTCATTTTAGGAATTTCATAAGTAAATTTCTTGGTGACCATAAATAATATTATACCAATCTTTAAAGGTGAATTTCACTATCACAGGGATTGGCATAAAACTTGAATGGGGCTTTGAAAGATAAGGATTTCGATAGCCAGAGATGAGAAAGGGACAGTCCAAATTAGGGTGAAAGGCAAAGGAAAGGATGACCTGTGTGACTGCACTGAAGTAGGTAGGAGACAGCAGGTTGCAATGGGGGATTATATTTAATACTTCAATTAGGCTGGAAGGAAGTATACATGGAGGAAAAATGGTATGACTTGGGATTGGAAAGATAGTTTGCAGTCAGGGTCAGGAGGAGTTTGTGCTATTATCCTATAAGTAATGAAGGATTACTGAATGTTTTTGAAATGATGTGTGACATGGTCAGATCTCTGCATTAGGGAGATTTATTTGCTAGTTGTGTGAAAGATAAATTGGAAAGAAAATGGATTAGAGGCAGAGAGATCATTTAGGAGGGTTAAAATGAAAAAAAAAACTGGATATAGTGTTTGGATATTTTAACTCTCCAACTTGAGAAAACCAGTTAACCAATGTGATTCAAGTTTTCTCACCTGTAAAATAAAGGAGTGGGATTATTATAGGAAGTGGTGTAGTAATTCCTACCTCTAACACATATCAGCTGTGTGATCTTAAGCAAGTCCTTTAACCTTTGAGTGACTTAGAGAAGTCTTAAAACTAGATGTTTCAGAACAATTACTGATAAAGAGCATCCTCTTCTCTTAGGTTGGAGAGGTGGGTAATGAAATTCTAGATCTGGAGAAAAAATGATAAAAAATATTTAAATAGATCTTTATTTTCCTTTCAACTTTAATATTATCAGAAAGCATCAATGCAAGAAATGATGAGAACCTAAACTTAGAATGATGGTAATGTGAGTGAAGAAGGAATTGATATGAGATATATTATGATGGTTAAAATGTGCACGACTTAAAAACTGTTTGAATGTGAAGATTGAGAAAGAAGGAAGATCTAGAAGTGACTATAGCACTTCAAGACATTCAAATAAAGGGTAATGCCATAAACAAATTGGGGGAAAACAGAATAGTTTACCTGCTAGACCTATGGAGAAGTGAAGAATATGTGACCAAACAAAACAAGAAACATTATGAGAAATAAGATGGATAAATTTGATTACTGTGTAGTTGGAATGTTGTACTCCAGGACTACATTCCCCAGAATTCCTTTCTGTTCTCCACCACATGGCATGCTCACTTTTGTATAAAGTTGGATGTTTCCCTGCCCTCTCTCTTTTTCTGCATTTGTGGTCTAGGAAAGCCTCTCTTTACTGAAGGTTTTTTTCTTTCCTCTACTTCAAGGAATTATTAATAAATCTTATAAAATATAATACTTAGAGTATTGGATATTAATTTTTAAACTTAGATTACATTAAATTAAAAAGGTTCTGTACAAACAAAATCAATGCAATCAAGATTAGAAGGGAAACAAATTAATTCAGAAAAATTTTTATAGCCAATATCTCTAACAAAGACCCCATTTTCCAGGGATGGGTTGGTAAAAAAACCAAACCAAACCAAACCACAACCACCTAGAGAAATATGAGTACAAAGAAGAAAACAAAAGAAGTTGGACCATGTTGAGAATTTTACTTGAAGGATATTATGGTCTCTCAGTTCACTTGCATATAACTGTTTTATGACTTTAGGGTTGTAGTGGAATAAAACTAACAAAATGGGAAACTATTGACCTATTTGGCAACTAAATACTGTCTGTTGATTCCTTAGGGGAAACTTGGTTAATTATTAGTACATTTTAAGTAAAATGTAAGTCACTGAGAACCAAGAGGTTCTGAATTAAGTCACTGAAGTTTGTATCAAATATAGGAGAGAGAAGTTGAGGATGATATGGCAAAGAGACAAAAGAACTTAGTTGAAAAAGAAACAGCTGGAGGACAAAAGCAGCTTGTAAGATTTGTTTCAATAGATGAACAATAGTAAATAGTAGTAAGATGAGAAAGCTTTGGCTGCTTCTTCTAATTGTTGAATAGAGAATATAGTTTCAACTTTTGCTTTTCAGAATTCCACAGAGATTGAGAGACTGAACTTTCAGAAGTGTGTGTGGCTTTTTTTTTTTGCTGTTCCTTCTGTGTTGAAAAGGAAAAATACTTAGGGGAAAGATAAATATTGCCATTGCTTTCCTATCTAATAAGAACTGACTAGGGTTGTTTACCTTGCTGAGAAAGTTATCCTGGGATGCTTACTGGATTGTTCTTATTGGACAACATAGCACCCTGGAGAGTGAATAATTTCTTGGATTGGTCTCTATAGTCCAGAAACAGAAAGGCTGAGATCTTGGCAGGGTTTAAAGGGAATAGGTATTCAAATGAAGAGGTAACACTTTCTAAATACCATTTTAAGGGTGTTTATCACATTAAAGAGCTTTCAAATGCTACCTTTTAGTATAGAAAAGAAGAGCATTTGCCTAGCTGGAGGGGAATTAAGGGTCAATATATGGTTAGCAAAGAAGCAGTTTTATGTTCCTGAATAGACTAATGACACAAAATCCTATAACCTAGAGTTTAGTTACACAAAGCACATGGGCTTTCCTCCTTCACATAGTCTCTTGCCCTAGTTGTAAAAGTGGTTGCTGATTTCTTCCAAAGACACTACATGCATTCCCGGGAAAGTATGCTTCAGGTTTGTTTGTGGATTGTGATGTATTTATTTTATGTTCCCTTACTTGAATATATGTGTCTGTGATATTATTATTTCTTTTGCCTTATTGTCAAATAAATGATTATTTTAGCAGTTAAAATGACAATATTTTGAGCGACTATGTAAAAGATATGAATCAATGGGGACTTAAGAGCTAACATTGAATTGGGGAATTTTCATGTAACTGTATGGTGGTGGTCTCTGGGGATTTAGACCTACCAATGTGAGAGCATGTTGGAGTAACTGAGGCAGTCTAGAGAACAGGTAGGTGCTTGTATGCCAGGTGAGATATATGAGGTCCTTACAAAGTGTGTAGGGTTACTTCTAAATCTCTTTCTCTGCTAAACTTGGCTGAAGACCTCAATGATCACAGGCTTCAGAGGGAAGAGTAGGACTCTTTAATGGTGCACATCCGTAGGACTAAAATTAAAATTCTTCTGAGGCAACTAAGAGAAATTCAGCATGCTTTAGTATATAGGAGTGCTGACATTGGAGGCAGAAAGCTTGGAATTCTGGCTCTATTTCTGACACGTTTCAAGTATTTGTCAGTTAGTAAGCATTTATTAAGGGACTACTATGTACCAGGCACTGTAGTAGGTAGGCATTGGGAATATAAACAAATGCAAAAGATAATATCTACTCTCAAGGAGCTCATGGTCTACTGGAAGACACACCATACAAACAACTATATACAAATAACCTATGTCTGGATAAATTGGAGGGAAGCTGCTAAAATGAAAGGAAATCAGAACAGACTTTCTATAAAAGGTGGGATTTTACCTGGGACATGGAAGAAGCTATCCAGAATGCAGAGATGAGGAAGGAGAGAATTCCAGGTATGGGGGACAGTGAAAATGTCCAGAGTTGGGAGATACAATGTCTTATGCGAGGAAGAGCAAAGAAGTTAGTCACTGGATTGAAAAATGCATTAAGGGAATATAAGATGTAAGAAACCTGAAAAGGAGAGAAGAGGTCAGTTTGTGAAGGGTTTTAAATGCCAACTAGGATTTTATATTTGATATCATAGGTGATAGGGAATTATTGGAATTTATTGAATGTGCATGCATATATCATGGCTATGTGTATATGTGTGAGTGTGAGAGTCAGACTTATGCTTTAGGAAATTTAATTTCATAACTATAATAGAGAATAGATTGAAGTGGGAAGAGATATAAGGTAAAGAGGCCCCACCAGCAGACTTTTGCAATAGTCAAGGTGTCAGATAATGATAGTCTGAACCAGAATAGTGGTATTGTCAAAGGAAAGAAAGGTGAGTAGGTAAGAAATATTATGAAGACAAAATTGGCTCACTTTGGCAACAGAGTGGATATGGAGATTGAAAAAGAGTGAGAAGTTGATGATACCTAGGTTACCAAATCTGTATGACTATGTAGATAGTGGTGGCTTTGATAGTAATAGGGAAGTTTAGAATCAGAGATGGGGGATTGAGAAGGATAATGAGTTTAGTTTTGGACATTTAAGTTTAAGATGTCTTTAGGACATCAAATTCGAGATATCCAATAGTTGTAGATATATCTGGAGATCGGGAGAAAGATTAAGGATGGAGAATTGTGAGACTAGAGATAAGTCATCTAGGGTTGTTTTTTTATGACCTCAAACAATAATCTGAGACTATAAATGATAGGCTTGATGTCCATCTGCATTAGTGAGTTAACTTTCATTTCAAGTGTTCCCTTTAAAAATAAAATTATTAATTACATTAAAAAATAATTCCCTCCCCCAAAGAAAGGCAATTCAGAAAAATAAAGATAATGGCATCTGTAAAATTAGAAAAAATTGCAAATTGCCTATGAAATGAGTCTAAGCTAGTTCACTTGATATGGATTAGTTTCTGTGGTAAATAAAATATTGGATCAATGTTGAAAACTGGCTTTGGGATTAGAAAGAGCTTTAAAAGTTTTTCTCCCCAAAGTCTATTCAATTATCCCCCTTTCAGAACTTGTGAGATGGAATTCTATTTCTGAAAAGCCGATTGTCAATTATCTGTCATTTCAAGATACCTTGGTGTGGACCAATTATAGTAATAAGACCTCTTTCCATGTGAATGTTTGAAACTGTTCTGATGGGAGAGGAGGAGGAGACTTAGAGAAGCTGAAGTTCTATTTCCTACCAAATTCTCATTAAAGAAATGACATACCCATCTTCTGATTCTATTGAATAGTGGTAGAAGGATCTCACTTTGGAAACCTTGGCAGCTGAGTGGAATCAAGTGCTGAAAGCAATTCATGGATTTGTCATTGGTAACAAATTGAGACAGACCCAATTATTTGTGGTACATAGATGTTTTATTTCACCCACACCTTATAACAGATGCTACTGGATAAGATATAATATCTGTTAAAAATTCTTGTGTTCTCTTTGGTCTCTTCACCTTATTCCCTCTCTCCCTAAAACCAGGATTTGGGGAGTGGGAGGAAAGAACAGAACTTGATGAGACTGATGTTTATAATCTTGTTCATAAAATTTAGTTGGAATTGGGACTAATCCAGGACCATAAAAAGCACAATGTGGAAGGACACATTTAATTTGTCAAGTATTTACTGAACACCTATGTACAGTTAGGACCTGGGTTAGAATCCGGATTCTGACATTTACTACCTGGGTGAATATAAGCAAATCAATCACTCTGGGTGTCATTTTCCCTCCATCTGTAATGAACTATAATAGTATTTACACTGTGTCTTAGAGGATAGTGCTTTGTCTGTATCAAAGCCCCAGAGAAGCCCCAGGATTGTTATTAGAAGGAGCTCTCCCTGTCTTTGGATAACTTTTGGTCATATTTCAGAAACAAAATAGAGAGTAAAGGCAATAAATACATTGTTGGTGGGGCTGTAAACTCATATAACCATTCTAGAGAACAATTTGGAATCATGCCTGAATGGCCATTGAACTGTGATCCAACAATACCATTACCAGATCTGTATCCTTTAACATTTTTTTATTTGATAAATTATATTTAATTAATTGATTTAGAATATTTTCCCATGATTCCATGATTCATGTTCTTTCTCTCCCCTCCTCCTACTCTGCTCCCATAGCCAATGAGTAGTTCTACTAGGTTTTACCATGTGTCATTGCAGATATGTATCCTAAATAGACCAAAGATACAGGAAAAGGATTTACTTGTAACAAAATATTTATAGAATTTTTTTTTGGTGGCAAAGAATTGTAAACTGAAGGGATATCCATCAATTGGGGAATGGTTAAACAAGTTGTAGCATATGACTGTAATGGAATACTATTGTGCCATAAAAATGATGAACAAGAAAGTCACAAAAAACCTGGGAAGAATTATTGGAAATAACTAACAAATGAAAATGAGGACCCTCATTATAGAAAAAGAGAGTTAAGAGGAAAAGGTCATCAGGAGCTTTTGGGCTTTGTGGGTTAATTAACATTTTCTCCTTAACTCTTTTATAACCTTTACCTTTCAATTCCATCTTTCATGTCCCTTCAAACTGTGAACCACCATGAGTTCATAATGAGGGCTACATTGCTTTCCAATATATTGTGCTCAGTCTGAGTATTGTACCATTAATATAGGGGCACTGGGGAAATACTGGCCAGAAACCAGTCCATATCTGAACACAGGGAATTTCTTTAGAAAGATGAACATTACTAGAGATGCCTTGAAATGTTTAGGAGACAAAATTCAAGAAAGGAACTAGCAATAAAATCTTGGATGTCTCTATACAAATATACACAGAATGACCAATGTGTTCAAAAGCTATATTGGAGAAAAGACAAAGTTCAAAACATGGATCATATTCTTTTGTATTCACAGAAGAGTGATAATAAATGACTAAGAAGAGATTGAGTTGCTCCTACTTTTATTTTCCTTACATTTTCTGTGCCACAAGGAATGATATTTGAACTGGAAAGGACAAAATTAAAATGGCAAATAGAGAATAAGTACTTAAGATTAGTAGAATACTTGTTAGGAAAGTAATCTAGCTGTCCTTGATGAGTCCAAGACACCAGGTCCAGCTGAAGACTTTATAGAATTCTGACTCAGTTCTATAGAACTGGTCACTGATTACTGAAGTACTGTAGGAAGAAAGTAAGGGATAGATTAAATTTAATGGATTAGCTCTAAGTGGAAAAGAGGAGAATTTGGATATAAGGGAGAAGATTCTGACAAGGAGAAATGGATGGTGGGAATTTTACTGGCATTAACAGTCACTTTCTTTCCTTTTTTGGACTGAGCTGGAAGGAGGTTTTGCTCTGGCATTTTCCCTTGGCAATTCTAATCTCCTGGAGAGGTTAGTGATTCCTTGGTTTGAGAATTTGCCTTGGAGTGGACTGCTTTTTTCCCTGAAGTACAGAGGCCATCTGCCTGTGATCCATCTGCCAGAAATCCACTTGGCTAAGATGTTTGTCACCTTAAAAAAAAAAACAGGGGTTTGTCACCTGGACTCTGGGTTACATAGTGAAGTCAACCCTAGGCTTTAGGTAAAGGCTCAAATATAACTGAGAGTCCTTCCTCTTTGTCTTTTTGGTAAACGATGTTAATTAGGTTAGTTTATAGTCAGATAGCTTTTGGGGTCTTAGATAAGAGCAGGGAGCTAAAGGAAGGGCTTGAGAAGATCAGAAGAACAAACCCCAGAAGGGGGAATGTAGATTGGTGGGAGGAACTATAACTGTGTAGATTTAGGGCTTATTTATCATTTCCCTACCCTTAAATAAACTTTTTTTAAATAATAGTAAGGGTTGTGCTTTACTTGCCCTGGGAAGGTCCCGAGGTGGGGTTTTATCATCTCCCATCCATCTAGGAAGGATTTTTATTTCAATACCTCCCAATTAGAAAAGGCCAAATATTCTTCCAATTTTCAACAAAGGAAAGAAAATGGGTTCAGTGAACAATAGATCAATAAGTTTAATTTAAATTCCTGGAGAAATTTTAGAATATATCAGTGATAAATATTTAGAAATAGAATTAGTAATGTCTACTAGTCAGTATGATTTCATCAAGAAATGTCCATGCTAGTTATTTCATTTCCTTTTTTTTTGACAGAATTATTTACTGGTTAGGTGTAGGAAATGCTGCAGATCTAGTGCAGCTAGATGTTAACAAGGCGTTTGACAAGTTCTTTCTTGCTAGCTTTGTGAACAAGATGGAAAGATATGGGCTACATTGAGATAGATTTGGAAGTTGTTGAATGACTAGCACCAAAGTCATGAAATGGTTTGATGTTATTGGAAAGAGTTGCTTTAGTGGAGACTCTCATTGTTCCATGCATGACCCTGTGTTAGTTTGAACTTATGAAAATTTCAGGATAGCTAGAAGAGATTACTATTTTTTTAATAAGAGAAAGAGATTCCACAAAGATCTTGATATCCTAGATATTGGGCTTAATATAATAGGATGGGATTTAATATAGATAAAAATAAAGTCTTATATTTGGATTCAATGAACTTCAAATATATATGATGTTAGAGGTAGCTAGATAGTAGTTTGCTGCAAAAAGATCTGGAGGGTGGATTGCAAGCTCAATATGAATAAACAGTATGAAATAGACAAAAAAGTCAATGCCATTTTTGTATTAGAAGAGATGCAATATCTAGAACTATGGAGATGATGGTTTCTTCTTCCCAAGACAAATAAAATTTTAAGTATTGTGTTTAGCTTTTTTTGCATTTTATTTTTAAAAAATAGTTTCCACATTTACATGATTCATTTTATTTCCTTCCCTTCTTCCCTTCCCATTCCCGGAGCTGACAAGCAATTCTACTGGGTTACATAAATGTTATCAATTGATACCTATTTTCATATTATTCGTTTTTGTAATACAGCAACCTTTTAAAGCCTAAACCTCAAAATATATACCCATGTAAATAAGTGATTAGTCATAGGTTTCTTCTTCCACAGTTCTTTCTCTTGATGGGCATAGCATTCTTTGTCATAAGTCACTTGGTATTGTACTGGATCATTGCATTACTACTAGTAGTAAAGTCCATTACATTGTATAGTTCCATATTATTTCACTTTCTGTGTACAATGTTATCTTGGTTCTGCTCATTTCATTCTGCATCAGTTCATTGAGGTTTTTCCAGTTCATATAGAAATCTTCCAGATCATCATTCCTTATAGCACCATAGAATTCCATCACTGACATATATACAACTTGTTCAACATTCCCCAATCTAGGGATGCCCCTTCATTTTCCATTTTTTTTTGCCACCACAAAGGTGAGACTATGAATATTTTTATATTCACAAAAATTTTCACAAACCCAGGACTGGTATTGCTGGATCAAAGGGCAGGCATTCTTTTAAAATCCTTTGGGTATAATTCCAAATTGCCTTCCAGAATGGTTGGATTAATTTACAACTCCACCAGCCAACACACCCTCTCCAACATTTATTATTTTCCTTTTCTGCCATATTGGCCATATTTGCTAGGTGTGAGGTGGTAGCTCAGAGTTGTTTTTATTTGCATTTCTATAATTAGGGGGGATTTAGAACACTTTTTCATGTGATTATTGACAGTTTTTTCTTTTTTTTTTCTTTTTGCTGCTGCCACTGCTTGTTACAACTGCTACTGCTACTACTGCCTGCTGCCTCATGAGGTCAGTGCTCTGGAGCTCTGAACCCTACCTCCAGGACCTAGGATTTCTGTGGGTCTGTGGTGTAGCACACTGTGCAGTGTTTTGTCCGAGGCTTTCTTCCCTGAACCTGCTGCTACTTCCATGGCTGCACTGCTGCCTCTACTGCCAGAAGTGAGTCTGGTGCTATTAAGCTTGGAATCTCACTGCTAGGACCTGGAGCAGCCTCCAGGGGTAAGTCTTTAGTGTAGCCAGTCCCCTAGAATTCAGAGATTACCCTTGAACTGGCTCTGACTCTAGCAGGCTAGGTGGCAGGGAGGGGTGGTCAGCCTGCATTTTTTAATGTGCAGTTTCACCCCTTATAATGTGAAAATCTCCTCTCTCTGACTACCTTTCATGCTGTGTCCAGTGGAAGAGCCCCTTTACTCATCCTGCTTTGACTTCTGCCCTTTAGAGACTTTGTAATGATTGGTTTGGTAAGAAATTAAGAGCAGCTTAAGGATTTCCCTGCTACTACCTCAAGATCTCCACCCTGGATTTAGCTTTAGAAACCACATTTTAGAAGCATTTTTTAAAAACTGGCGAAGCCATCATGATGGCAAAAAGACTTTCAAAGCATATCATTTGAGAATCAACTGAAGGAATTAAGGATGGTTAGCTTGGAGAAGAGAAAACCAAGGGACATGATGATTGTTTTCAAATATTTAAAGGACGGTTACACAAGTATCAGAATATATTTGTTCTGCTTGGACCAAGAGTCAATGGTTGGAAATCATTTAGAATCAGATTTTAGCTTTATGTAAAGAAAACCTTCCTAATAATTGGGGCTGTCCCCAAGTATAAAGGCCACATTGAAAGATAAGGGCTCCCACACCAAAAGAAGTCTTCTAACAACTGCTGTTGACTTATGTTAAATGGTGAGTTGTAGGGGAAGAATTTTTTCAGTTATTGATTGTTTCATTTATAGACAGACTTTGACATCTTTTCTAGGTCCATATTTCCTAAATGGTAATATCTGACCAGCCTTGTGTCACCACTATATGAGACATCCTTTTCCCTAAATTCTGGAAAGTAGAGCCAGACACTCATTAATTATTTAGTTTATCTTCCTTATCCTATAATTCTTATAAAAATTTTGTGGAAAAGGAAGGCATCTGGTGGCACAGTGTTTAGAGCACTGGACCTGGAATTATGATGACTTGAGCTCAAGTTTGGCTGCAGACATTTATCAACTGTGTGATCTTGGGCACGTCACTAACTCTTTTTTCTGTTTCCCCAAAGGTACAATAGGAATAATAATAGCACCTATTTTGCAGGGTTGATCTAAGGATCAAACAAAATAGTATTTGTAAAAAGTTCTTAGCATAATGCTGGCACATAATAGGTAGTATATCAATGCTAAGTTCTCTCTCTTCTAAAAAAAGGTAACAAGAAACCATGGACAGTTTATGATTAGAGCTATGTGAAAAGGAGAGTTTTCTACTTCACAAAGCAAATGTTTAGATGGAAAAGAAAGGCACATTGGTAAAGGAGAGCATATAATTTTGTTATGAAAAGATATACTTAAAAACTGAAAATTAGTGGTCCAGGTGTGAGAGCTCATTTCTCAGTTTTATCATTGTGATTTCTAAGGACACATACATGTCAAAAAGTATGATTTTCTGTTTTTATCTTTCACTCCATTATTTGCATATCCAATTATTTATCTTCCATTTTCATATAAAATGTAGGACAAAAATATCCTATCCCTCCTTCTTCATCTCCACAATTATTATCTTTCCTCTTCCTTTCTCATTGCATTTTTTAAAAGCCAGATGAAAACAGGATTGGTTGATTTTCAAACTAGGTTAGAGTAAACTTTAATGATTAAAAAAAAGGTGAATGAAAAAGTTAGAAATTGAACATCAAAAACTATCAAATCAAGATTTTTTACAACACTGCATAAGTCTATATTCACTTAAATAAATGTTCTTGTGGACAGTAGAAATTTACAATTCCTTACACAGTGGTAGGTAGTTTGGGAAGTTGGAAGCCCCACTGTCATCTAAGCTTTCAAGAATACTCTTAGGATGATTGGGAAGAGTTTCAGAACAAGCATTATCTCAGAAATATAGCTTGGACTGTCCTCTATCTGTGAAAAGCCTTTTCATCACAGACTCAGTTCTTATTGGAAAATCAATTGTTCACCACCCCAGATTCCTAGAGAAGGGACTCACATTTGCTTTCCTGACAGCTAGTACACTGGGAAAGGAAGACAGAAACACACCTATTGTGCACATCTTCTCTCTGGAAGCTCAGATAATAAAGGTATATGCTTCTCAAGCCTTAGAGTATTATTCTTGTGAGCAGTCCAAATATCAAGGCACAAACATTGCCAATACATTAAAATCTACTGCCAACCAACAATAGCCATTTCTTTTCCTTACATAGCCTGTGTACCATTCTACCTTATGCTGCCAAATGCAGTTTAGTTATTCAGGGTGCTGCTTCCCTGACTTAGTGCCAACAACATAGCCCTATCCCTGGTGCTGACCACTTCTCTAATTGCAATGCTGACCATCCACAATCAAACACTAATCTAAGTGACCTCGTGTAATGGCCCAACAATAGATTTCAGATCAAAGAAGTGAGACTTCATAAAAGATGAAAGGCTTCACTGAGTGATTTCCAATCCTATTTAACTCACTGGGATCTTAATGATTAGATGGCTTTTTGGGGGTCATATAATTAAGGCCCTTATTCAGGAATACAACTATTCAAAGAGCTTGATCTAAAATGCCATTTAATATGAGCAGGTGCTAATCTTTTTATTTACCCAGGATCATCAAATACTCCCCTTTCAAAAAAGGGTTTGACTCACAAATCATGCTTATTTCCCCTTTTCATTATAGACCAATATGAGGGCAGGAGGGAGGGAAATCTTTTCTAGTGTGTGTTTGAATGTACTCTGTTATAACAGAGATATGAAAATGATTCTATGAAAATGACTCCTTCTCTTACTATTTTATTACCCCAATTGTAATTCTTTTGCTACCTATAAAGTAGCCAGACTTTACAAATAGAACACCATAGCTCCAAGGAAAGAGGTTTATCTATTTTATGAATAAGAATTTCTCTGATCCACTTTGCTAAATTTAAAGTAAAGCTTGAAAATGTACTTAGTGTTTAAGGATATTTGACTGCTTTATTAGTCATTTAAGAGAGTAATTCATTTCACCTTAGGCTTTCCATTTATACAGTTATTAGCTATATTTGAGCTCCTATTTTAGAATGCTTCATTTTCTACATTGTGGTGGGATGGTCAAGGCTACTAGGAAGCCATTTTCTGATTAAATCTGTATTATTTTTCAATTCTATCAGTAATTAGTCAGCAGTGGAAAGGGTGTCCACATACTTTGGGAGGGTGTGGACAAGATAAACAGGCATGAGTGAATGGGTTACAATCCACATAATGGACTATCCACCAGAATGGCATTTGTAATCTATCCAAAGAACTTTGGAATAAATAGGTCTAAAGTGGTGTCATTTACACCTAGAAATTTTTCAGAGAATGTTGCCAAGTATCAGCTAGTTTAATTATCAATCCACAAAATCATACTCTACACAAAAAATAATATCGGGCTTTGGATATTCTCCATTTCTATGAATGGCACCAGCCAGTCAAAGTAGAAGATTCTAACCTGATTTCCCTGAACAGCTCTCTCCAATGAGGAAGGAGTGCTTGGTGGGAGCACTCTTCTATTCTTGATCAGTTACCACCTATAGTCACCTTAAGTCAGCAGGTTATTTATTCTTAATTAAGCAGATGTTGACATCTGTCTCCAGGGCAGTGGGAACAAGTAGAGTGTTTCACAAATGCATTATTAATTGCTCCTGTAAAAGAACAAGGCCAGCTTAAGTCTTGAACTTCATCAGAGACCCTCAGGGCTTTGTAACTGAGTTTGATAAAACAGACTTCACATTCTGCAACACTGAACCTGCTCAACCATGCTAACCAAAGGTGACTATAAAAATTCAGATAGATACAGGTGGACCTGGGAGGACAGGCAGGTAATTTATGATTTTACCCTTTGTGTGGAAAAGGAGTTATTAAAGACTCACTACTATTGAGAAGCCTTTGTCAGCAAGGCAGTTTCTAGAGGTATTGAGCAGTGAAGTGGCAGGGGAAGAAAAGACCTACAATTTCTAAAGGAAATAAAGGCAATGAGATATTTTGTAAATCTAGTTTTCAACTTAACCTGCATTAGATCACCCTGCCAGGGAATCTGGAGTCTTTATTTTTTGATTCACTACTCTTTTCCAAAGCAGACGGTAATTTCTCAGTTCCAGCTGCCCAGAGACTAGAGTCATGTGCCTGAAAAACCGTCTGATGCCTCTGAAAAGCCAATATGTCAAGGAGATTAGAAAGTCTTTGATTACTGATTACTGGAGTAGTTCAAAGAATTATAGGCAAATCAAACCAGAGGAAGGGAATTGACTGAATCCAGAGATCCTTTTATTTCTTAGACTGATTTCTTAGTAAATCAGACTCATAGAATCTCTCTCTGTCTCTGTGTCCTACCTTTCACTTAATAATTTAGTGTTCCATAAGCAGCTTTTCAGACAACTATAACAGAAAAAAGGAAAGATCAGAACTAAATGGAGCTGGCTGCCTTTCATAACTATAAGTGCTCTGGAGTGAGAGAAAAGATTCTTTTCTGGGGGTTCAAGTCAAATGGAATTTACTTGATAGAAAGCCAGACCTGAAACACCTGAGTTCAAATTCAGCCTCAAATATTTTTTAATTGAGTAATTGAGTGACCTTGGGCAATTTAATCAACCTCTGCCTAAGTTTCCTCATCTGTAAAATGGGGATGACAGCAATCATCTTCCAGGGTTGTTGTGAAGATCAAATAAGATAATAAATGTAAAGCACCAAGTATACAAATATAAGTTCTGTGCTGCTCATTTTACTTGCATCACTTCATATAGGTCTTTCCAGGTATTTTTTTTTATGATCATCTTGTTTCTTAATATATTTTAAGGATAATAATATCAACTTGCTTGGAGTAAGGAGTTGGATATTGTTGCCACCACAATCTCCATGAAAATAATTACAGCTTAATTTTCAATATCTATTCCAGAGGATAAAGAAGTAGAAAAGGCACTTAAGTGATCAATTCACAATATCTAGAGGAGAATATACCCAAAATGGGAGAAAATCTTAGACAGTATTACTACCAGAAAAAATGACCAAATGATATTAATACCTTTAAACTCATGTCTACTTTCTCATCTATATAAAATGTTTATGGGAATGTCATATATTCATTGAAGGCAAGCTTAATGAAACTATTAGAAAGGAACAGGCACACTTTCCCAAGAATATTCCATCATAGAACATCATTTTATGATCACGTAATTAACTAGAATTTTTTAAGGATACAAGATCCAAATGTCCTTATTTGGGGATAGGAATGGGCAGTATAGATTATAGAATATTGTGGTTACAGCATATCATATTTATATAGTATTTCCTTCATGATTCCTGGACAGATAAGTAATGCAAATATTATTACCCTAATTATACAGGTAAGGGAGCAAAAGAATAGAGAGGTTAAGTGACTTTCAGTTCAATCATTTGGGTTTTTCTTGCCAAAGATATTAGATATGTTAGCAAAGTTTCAGGATACAAAATAAACCCATACAAATCATCAGCATTTCTATATGTTATCAACAAAGTCCAGCAACAAGATACAGAAAGAGAAATTCCATTTAAAATAACTTCAGACAATATAAAATACTTGGGAGTCTCTCTGCTTGAGATGAACCCAGGAACTATAAGAACACAATTACAAAACATTTTTCATATAAATAAATTCTAATCTAACATTAGGATAAAAGGTTAATTGCTTAAGGGTAGGCTTACCTAATATAACAAAATGACAGTGCTATTTATTATTATTATTCTGTTACTTATCAATCAAACTACTAAAAATTATTTTGTGAAGTTAGAAAAAACAATAACAAAATTCACTTGGAAGAACCAAAGGTCAAGAATATCAAGGGAATTAGTGAAAAAAAAATGGTAATGAAGGTGACCTAGCTGAAGCAGATCTCAAATTGTATTATAAAACAGTAATCATCAAAGCAATCAGGTTCTGGCTAAGAGAGTGGTGGATCAGTGGACCCATTTACAAACACAATACATAGAAGCAAACGACCATAGTAATCAAAAAAACCCAAAGATCCAAGCTTTTGGACAAGAACTCAGTATTTGTAAAAAAATTCTGGGAAAATTGGAAAGCAATATGGCAGAGACTAGGTATAGGCCAACATCTCACATAGTAGACTAAAATAAAGTCAAAATGGATATATACTCTAGACGTAGAGAGTAATACCAGAAGCAAATTAGGGGAGAATGAAATAGTTTACCTGTCAAATATATGACTAAGGGAAAAATTTATGACCAAATAAGAGACAGGGAACTTTATGGTATGTAAAATGAATAATTTTGGTTATATTGAATTAAAAGTTTTTGCATAAACAATATCTACACAATCAAAATTAGAAGGGAAACAAAAAAAATCTGGGAAAATTTTGTATAGCAAGTATCTCTGACAAAGGCCTCATTTCTCATTATGTAGAGACCTGAGTCAAATTTATAAGCATGTAAGTCATTTCCCAATTGATAAATGTTTAAAGGATACAAATAGGCAATTTCCAGATGAAGAAATCAATGCTGTCTATAGTCATATGAAAAAAATGCTCCAAATCACTCTAGATAGAGAAATGCTAATTAAAACAACTTTGAGGGACTGTCTCATAACTATCAGATTGGATAATATGACAAAAAAGGAAAATGATAAATGTTGGAGAGCATGGGAGAAAATGCATTGTTGGGTGAGTAGTTGTGAACTGATCCAAAAATTCTGGAGAGCAATTAGGAACTATGCCCAAAGAGTTATAAGCTGTGCATTCCCTTTGATCCAGCCATACCATTATTAGGTTGTATGCAAGGAGATAAAAAAATATTTGTAGAAATATATTTATAGTAGCTTTTTTTGTGGTAAAGAATTGGAAATTGAAAGGATGCCCAACAAATAGGGAATGGCTGAACAAGTTGTGGTGGATGATCATAATAAAATACTACTGTGCTATAGAAATGACTAGCTGGATGATTTCAGAAAAAAACCTTGAAAGACTTACATGAACTGAAGCAAAGTGAAGAGAGAAGAACCAGAATAGTATACACAATCACAATTGTGAATGACTTAGCTATTGTCAGCAATACAATGATCCAAGAGAATTCCAAAGGACTCATGACAAAAATTGCTATTTACTTCCAGAGAAAGAACTGATAAAATCTGACTGCAGGTTGAAAGAAATTATTTTTCATTTTATTTCCTTCATTTTTATGAGTCTTTTTTTTTTTACCACATATCAATAAAGAAGTATGCTTTGCATGATTACACAAGAATAACCTAGATAAATTGCTTACTATCTTAGGTATAGGGTAAGGAAAGGAAGGAGAGAATTTGAAACCCAAAATTTTAGAAAATGAATGTTCAAAACATTGTTTTTACATGTAACTGAGAACAGATAAAATACATAAAAATGATACTGAAGTGGTTTGCTACTTCCTTCTCTAGTTCATGTTATAGATGACTTACTTAGGGTCACAGAGCTAGTAAGTATAAGGTCAAATTTGAACTTAGGGAGATGAATCTTCCTAACTTCAAACATGACACTCTATCCACTACATTACCTAGCTACCCACCAATCTACTTATCTAGGAACAAATATTTAGTAATAGTTAGAGCTGGAACTTGAAGCTAGTTTTCTAATTTTCAGAATAATGCTCTTACCACTACAATATATTATTTTTGTTCTTGTGGTGGTTACCATTGTTGATAAATTTATGAGGAGGCAACATGGTAACATAGAGTATGAAAACAATTTAAAAATTTTTTAAAAATTAAATTAAAAAATTGGTATCTGGCTTAATTAACAGAAGAATAGCATCTTGATCAGGGTATATAAGAATCTTGCTGTATCCTTTCCTGGTCAAACCACATGTGAAGAGCTGTCTTCAGATGTAGATATAATATATTAACAAGAATCAATGACAAGGTACACCACATCCAGTAGTGTGGATAATAATAATAATAGCTTACATTTGTATTTAGCTTTAAAGTTTTGCAAACAGATTTGCATACATTTGTTCATTTTATTCCCACAGCTTTGTGAGGGAGGTTGTTCATCTTTTGTTTTTGGAGAGTATTGATGATATCCTGGGGGAAGTCTTGACTCATGTCAACTGGATTTAAGGGAGGCAGAGTTGCACAAATTCATTAGCCTGTCTCTATCTTCTAGAGTCATCAAAATTCTGTGTCAAAACAGATCAGCAATGACTTGGGATGCAGTGGAAGATCTTGGCATCTTGATGTCCATCCAAGCTTTAAATGCTCCACAGTGCCTGCTTTAGCTGCCATGGAACAAATTGTTCTCATTTCTTCTGCTAGAAGTCTTCACATTCTTGGGGGTACACATCCCTATAACCCAGTGATGGGTTTGAGGTCTGCCAGTTACCCTCACCCTTGTTTAACCCATTTGCTGAGACAGTTTTATAGGGATGTGACCACTGCATATGCTATAGCTTCTAGGAGCTATGTGTGAGAGTAGGGTGATGAGCAGCCCTAAAAATGACTTAGCAAGCCCTCACTCTAGAGGTGCTAGTACTCCCTGACTCCTCAGACACCCCTATGAGGGAGATGCTTCTATATTATTATTTACATTATATAGATTAGGAAACTGAGATTAAAGAGAGATTGTTATTTGCCTGTGGTGTTATGTCCAGCCACTGTGAAAAGTGGGTGGAATTCAAACTTGGTTTCTTCCTGTCTCCAAATCTTCTGCAATTTCCATGATGCTACTCAGACTAGGAAAATGAGAGGACCAAAAAATAGGCCAAAATATTGTTCGAAGAATAAGGGATGCTTAGCTGAGGGAAAAGATTTGGCAGAGAGTGGGAAGGATATGATAGTTGTCTTCAAGAGTCTGAAAGGTTGTAATGTAAAAGAAGAATAATGTTTATTCTGTTTCATCCCTGAGGGCACAATAAAGACCAAAGTTTGTAAATTGTAGGTAGGCAGAATGTGGCTCACTGCAAGGGAAAGTCTAATCATGAGTGGAAGCATATGCAACTGGAAGGGACTGTTGTATTGGAGGAAGTGTGTTTCCCCATCACTTGAGGTATTTACACAGACGCTGTCTCATATCTTGTTACAGATATTAGAAAGGTGTTTAATACTTGAGATTTGGGTTGGACTAGATTATATTTGAGGTCCCTTCTACCTCTGAGATTCTATAATCTATAAACCTCCATATGGCTAACAGTAAGAGATTGAAGCCTCACCTTCTGGATTTTCTTTTTGGATTATTTGTGAAAACAGGCTTCAATGATGCCCTGACTTCTCAATCATTAGCACTAAATGAAGTTATTCATGCTACCTGTAGCTGAGAAGATTGGACCTTTAAAATTCCTTCTAGTTCTGATGGAGGAATCTAAACCTATGGGATTAAAGAGCTCAATACAGCTTCCAAAGTGAGTCAATTCATAACCAGTAAGAAATGACTATTCATTAGGTCATAATTCAAGCCTTTATGGTTTCATTAGTTTTAGAATTTCCTACACCAATTCGAAGAGCCGTCCAATTTTTAGTCAGCAGTATTCATGAAGTGGGCAGCTTGGTGATACAGTGGAGAGAGTGCAGGGACTAGAGTGAGGAAGACTCATCTTCCTAACTTTCAATCTAATCTCAGACATTTACTAGCTGTGTGACCCTGGGAAAGTTACTTAACCCTATTTGCCTCAGTTTCCTCATCTGCAAAATGAGCTAGAGAAGGAAATGGAAAACCACCCTAGTATCTTTGCCAAGAAAACCTCAAATGGTGTCACAAAGATTTGGGCATGACAAACAATGGAACAACTTTTATGAGATTCTGTGACTGAAAAAGATCCATTGCCAATCTGTTGGTAATGAGTGTCTCAGAATTTAGTCTATTCTTTGGGATGAGCATGTGATATAGTTCTGGGCTTGGATCCAGGTACACCTGGATTCAGATCATGCCTCTGACACTTACTAGTTGTATAGTCTTGGGCAAGTTGTTCAACCTCTCTGGGCTTGAGTTGTTGGAGTAAATGGACTCTAAATTCCCTTCTAGCTCTAGGTATAGGCTCCTTTAGCATCCAGTAAGAGAACATGTTTTTCATTTGAGGTGCATATTTAGAAAAATAAAATCCATTCATGTATTTGTTTGTTACATTAAGATTCCCAGGTAATTCTCTCTCTACATAAATAGATGCAAGAAAGACATAGTTTTATATATATATAAAACTATGTCTTTCTTGCAATATATAAAACTATGTCTTTCTTGCATCTATTTATCAGTTCTTTCAGCAAGGTCCATACTAGAAGGAATTTCCATAACTTGTGCTCTCCTGGCAGACTTTGAGAAATTAGAGTCACATCTAGGCCCTCATGAAGCATTAGAAAGGGACTTTTGTGGAGTACATGTTAACAGTTGTCATTGGCTTGACTGTTAATTTAATACTTCCTTACATGATCTTGATAGGATATGTACTCCTACTTAATTGCACATCAGAATTCATTCATGCCCTCTTATGCTTTGAGATTCTTTCCTATCTCTTTTTATAAGTTTTGCATAGAAAATTACTATTCCTCATGATTCTTCACTCTATGAGAACACAGCTCAATCTATAATATTGTAGACTAATTGTATTCATTAATTAAAGTTGAGAAACTTTCCCCTGGTATTAAGTATCTGAAGTTGGATTTGAACCCTGATCTTCCTGACTTCAAACCTAGCTTGCATGCCATTAAGTTAGGTTGCCTCTCTATTATTTGGCAAGTCAAATAAAGTGAATAATTGAACCACCATTATTTTCAGGCCAGTATATTTAAAGAGTATAGCATTCATCTGCAAAAACATGAAAATATATATTTGAAACATCTTTTCTGATAATACTTCCTTACAGCCATGAAATAACCTGAGAATCTAGAGGAAAATCACAACTAGAAGAATGAGAAAAAAGATCTCTATATATTTATAATTCATGGTTGTATGTGTCTGCCTAGGATTCAGGTGAAGTTGTAGGCTGAAGAGACATCTATTTCAGATGAGATACCATGTTGATAAAGTTTTATGATAATAGATCGCATTTGTATAGCACACTATGGTTTACAAATATTTTCCTCAAATCAATTCTAAGAAGTAGGTAGTTCTAGTTTTATTTTATTTTTTTCTCATTTTATGAATGGGGAATTTATATCTAAGAGAGTTTCAGTGACTTGCTAAGGGGCACACAGTTAGTATGATAGAGCCTAAAATGAACTCGATGCCAGACCTTTTGAGTCCCAGTTCAGTGTTTGCCATTAAAACACCTGGGAGCCATTTATTCCTTCTATTTGTAAGGCTAAGCCTACCATTAGTAATGTTATAAAATGCTGAACATGATTCAGCAGACTAAGAAGCAGCTTGGAAAATGGAACTCAGCTGTGATACAGACTGGTTTTGTAAGATTGGGAAATTCATTTATTCACCAACTATTTTTAAGTGCCTTCTATGTCCCAGGTATTGCTCTAAGTGTTGAGTAGACAACAATGAAAGTGAAATTTTCTTTGACTTACTTGAAAAGATAATCTGCTATTGATGAATTAATTAACTCGCATTTATAAAGTGCCTATTCTGTGCCAGAAAGACACTGTTCTAAGCAGTGCATAGACACTGCTTGCTCACACACTATTTACACATACAAAGGCAAAAAGTAGAGTTCTTGGTTTTAAGGAGCTTACAACAACCCACACCCAGAAATGTAAAATAAATGCACACAAAATAAGTGTGAAAAATTGAAATCAATATCTAATAACTCCAAGTATTATATTTTTAAAGTTATTAGTAATCACTTGAAATAGAAAGAAAATAAACTAAAAGAAATAGAAGTTGAAACCTAATTATCTAACAAAAAGTAAACCCATGTGTGTAGATTCTCCTGCCTGGCATAAGCCCGCTTTCCCAGCCGAGATCTGGGGAAAAGAGAGCACAAGGGCGGGGTTACACAAAACATATCTTCCCTATGCTAGTACCTAATGTGAGAAAGAACATGGGAAGCTTGGATTTAGAGTCTGTGGAGCAGACTCTAATTACACAGTACAAGGCAGTTTAGGTAGTAGTATGGAAAAGCTGAGAAAAGCATTAATTTTTGTGGATTTGGGAAAAAAAAGCCTCATTATGGGAAAGGTTACCTGATGAGCTTTGAATGAAGCTAGGGATTCCAAGGGATAGAAGTGAAGAGGGTGAATATTCAAGATATAAGAAATAGCCTAAGCAAAGATATTGGAGTTGGGAGATGTAATATATAAAGGGAATAATGGTAGGAATGAAGGAGGGAAACAAATCGGCATGAAGCAACCATTATGTGCCAGATACTGTGATAAGTACTTTACAAATATTTCATTTGCTCCTCACAACAATCTTGGACGCCAGATGCTATTATTAAATTTATGGTTGCGCTTTATAATACTTTAGTTGGTTGCCAGGTATTTAATTTCAAAATCCCAAATGAATTACTAAATTCAGAATGGGTTTTATGGTAGTTTTTATTTACAATAGAGAGGGAAGATATTAAGGAAAAGAGAAAGAGAAGAAAAAGAGAGAGATAACTGCTCTGGCCTCCTCTTGAGTCAGGCAGGAGTTCAGAGGTCCCAGCCAAAGGAAAGGAGTCTCAAGATGTTGGACTTTTCTGGAGGCTGGTACCTCCAGAAAGGCCAAGGGAAAGGAAGTCAGCCTTTATACTCACCACATGTCAATTCAGTCAGCAGATTCTTTATTAGCCTCTTCTTCATCAGAACTGCCAGTAGCTTCCAGCAGAAGTCTAGCAGAACTGGTTTCTCATCAGAGGTTCCAAGTATGTGTCAAGTTCCAATTTGAACTCCACTTTTAAAGATCTTTTCTCTTGCATTACTTCCCCTAAATTTTTAGGTCTACCAATCACAGCTGAAGCTCTGCTCCAGGACTGCCCACTCTTTTACATGTGGGTCACAGACCTCCCACTCAAAGTGTGAAATGGGTATTCTTACCTTTTGTGGTTAAATCCAAAATGGGTAGATCTCCATACTCAACTTTGTAAACCTCAAAATTCCTTAGACTTATAAATGTTGGAAATTTCACCATTGGGATATTTCATACTTGGAAAATTTCTTACTGATAGTCTATTGGAATGGGAACCCCATTGGCATGGGAGATTCCTTCTCTTCCCTTCTTAAGATTACTTTAGGACAGAAACCCTTTGCTGAACAATGGAAAGGACTTTGACCTATGCTTAAGCATAGAACAGGAATTTCTTTGAGTCATGATTGATTTTAGAATTGATACAATGGAGATACTTGGAATAAATCTCCACCCTATTCAGTCCTAACAGGATTGAGTAAGGGCTGCAGCCTAGATCAAAATTTAATTATTCCAATCTCTACCCTACTCAGGTTAACAGGATTTAGAAAGGGCTGTAGCAAAGGATCAAAGATTTAATTATTTGAAAATATGACCTTCAACAGACATGTGCAAAGCCAGAGACCTCTGGGTGGTCCTGGGTTAAGCTAGAGCCTCCATTGGCACAGGGAAATTGATGAACAGTGATTGGTAGATGTGAGGACTGAGGGGAGGCAACTTGGAGGGTTTCCTTAAAGATAGGGGGTCTGAAGACTCCAAGGGGGGTTGAGGAGTTGATCGGAGTGGTGGCAGTGTACTTTGAGAAGCTTGCTCTGAAGGAAGCTGAAGGTGGGGGCCTCTGAGACTGTTTCTCCATTTTGGTCACGTGAGTAATAGGGACTGATCTCTTTTCTTTGCCCCAGCTATCTAAGGGCTTGGGCCTTTTGGCCCAGCCTAAACAGAAGGGGTATTTAAGCCCTATTCCTTTCTCTCCCTTTTTCTCTCTCTCTCTCTCTCTCTAATTCCTTTCTTCCTCCTATTGTAATTAAACTCCATAAAAGATTGACTGCAAACTTGAGTTTTCATTTAGGAATTACATAGCTGAATTCCTTGGCGACCTTAAATTAATATATATCAGTCTTTTAAAGTGATTCCCTTGTAACAACTTTAAATACTGTGCTTATACTTTTTGGGGATTAAAATCTAAAAATAGATAGATCTCTATACTCAACTTTAAGTACCATGTTTATACTTTGGGGATTAAATCTAAAAATAGACAGGGGATTGCAATTTAATCTTCATAATTAAGGAAGAGCTAAGTACCTTCATTGTTATGATCAGGGGAGAGCCAAATCCAATCTTCACACTATTTGTGACCCCCCTTTTTACAGTTAAGGAAACTGGGGTAAAAAAATTCAAATGACTTATCCAGGGTCATACCTCTAGTATGGATAGTCTGAGGTCAGATTTGAACTCCTATTTTCCTGACTCCAGGATCATCACTCTACCTAAGATAGTTTGGTGACTATGTATAGGAGTGATACATTTTTGTATTTTGGCTTATTTTCTTATAAAATAGAAAACTTACCACTATTAGTGACCTATTTTCAAATGGAATTTAAATTGCTTTTCTAGTACAGAGAACACTGAGGATATTAAGCCTTGGTGAGGATAGTGCAAGAGAATAATCATATATATATATATGTGTATATATATATATATATATATATATATACATAGAATAGAATATTGTGTTTCTTTAGCTCTTTGTGGCATGAGAAGCCAAAGGGCTTTTCCTCTCTCCCTGACACAGTGATAGAGGGAACAAATAAAGCCTCTTGATTTCATTAGAGCTGACATTTTGCCTTGACATTTGCTTTATAAAAGCAGAGGAAAGCTGTGTATTGAAATGGGCATGGCCACAAAGATGGTTCTAAGGAGAGCTGTAATCACTCTCTGGTTCTGAGGTGACAGATTCATCAGTCTGGCAGGTAACACAGCATTTAAAATGGCCTGGTACATTCAGATAGGACAAGACAATGTAGCTCATGGTCACTGGATCCCCAATCCTGTTCCTGACTGCCTGACTGTCTTGTCAGTAGGAGTATGCTTACCCTATTAAGAAAGCATTCATGGTAGAGCTAAGGGAAGTCTTCCCCCCCCCCCCCCCCTTCTTCTTGGGCATTGCTAAGCAGATGCAAGTGAAATTCCAGGGGATATTTCTTTGGGAGGAAAGCCAAGGAAGAGAAGAGAAAAGGAGGGTTTGGGATTATTAGAGCTCATCAGCTGTGTGTAAACTGGCTTATTTTGGTTCAGATCAGTGGTGACCAAAGCCTGTTGTTCTCTGCAGGCAGAAAATCATGCCTCAGGGCTCTAGAGGCTCCTGAAAAGGAAGGAGCATTTCATCCTAATCCTACTGGGTAAGACTTGATGTGCCAAGAGCTCACATTGCACTAAGAGCTGTCTCTAATCCCTTTGTTCATGAATATACAGGATCCCCTTCATTTGCCTTCTCATAAATTTATAGCTGGAAGGGAACTCAGAGGCCATTTATTCTAATCCTCTCCTTTTACAGATTAGGGAACAAAAAGATCACAGAGGCCCAAGGCAGTAAATTGACTTGCCCAAGGTCAAATAGATAGTAATCATTAGAGATAAAATTTGAACACAGGTCTTCTTCACTTGACCTGTCCATTTCCTCTAGCTACCAACCTATATCATTCTTTCCTTTCATGTTTAAATTCAGTAGAGAAAATTGCCTGCAAATCTTTCTTGCTCACTTAATAAACCCTCTTCAATCTAGTTTCTAAACTCATTATTGAAGTGAATCATCTGGCTCCAAAGCTACTAATTATTTCTTAATTGCTAATGTAAGGGCCTTTCTCAATCTCTATTCTTTTCAACTTTTCTGAAGTTTTGGACACTTCAACTACACTCTTTTCTCGTATATTCTCCCTTCTATAGGTTTTCTGATATTTCTTTCTTCTGCTTTTTCCCCACAATTGCTCTTCTCAGTTGCCTTTGCTAGGTCTTTATCATCATTCTCCATAATAGTGGCCATCTTCCAAAGCTCAGTCCTGCTCCTACTCTTCTCCTTATCTGCCCTTCTGGTTGGTTATTTTATTAGCTCCTGACATCATCCCTCCACAAATGATTCCCAGACCTAGTTGTCCATCCTAATCTCTTTCTGAGCTCTAGACATGCATCACCAATTGCCTATTGGACATCTCAATCTGGTTGTCCCATACACATTTCAAACTCAATATCTATAAAACAGAATTTCCTCCCTTCAACACAAATCCTCCCTTCTTTCCAAATTTCCTTTAGCTATTGAGGGTACCATCACTCTCCTAGTCAACCAAAGCTTATAACTTCATGGTCATTTGCCCCACAAATACAGTCGGTTTTCAGATCTTGTCACACCTAACAATTATCATATCTGTTCCCTTCTCTCCACTTACACAATTACCACCCTAGTTTAAACTCTCATTACTTTTTATCATTACCATAAAATAGTATTTTAATTGGTCTCCCAACCTTAAGTATCTAATCCATCCTCCACATCACTACCAAAGTGAGTTTCTTAAAGCATATGTCTAACTATGACTCCTCATTCTACCCTTAATAAAAAAAGTAGGTGCTACCCATATTATTATCCTCATCTGACTGAAGAGAAGTGAGGTACAGAGAGCTTTAATTATTTGTCTGAAGTTACAGAGATAGTAAGCATTCACACTGGGAAATGAATCCAGATATCTTGATTCCAATACCAACATATTTTCCTCTTGACCACAATGCCTTTCTAGCAATTAGCAAGATTTAGGTTTTGACTGAGGGGATTTTACAAGGGATTAACATATTGTGTGGTATTGACTATAAGAATGAATGCAGTAAGGTATAGTGGAGAATGTTCTAGAATTGGAGTTAGGAAGGTCAAGTTTCAATTGTTCCTCAGATACTTGCTAGCTGTGTGAACCTAGGAAAACCTTTTAAACTCTCTAATCTTCAGTTTTCTCTTCTGAAAAAGGATAATAATAGTGCCTATTTCATAGTAAATGAGAGAGAAGTGAAGATTAAGTGAGATGTAAGCAGTAAAATAATTCAGTGCATGTCTACTATTATAGAAAATCAGGGCGGCTTTTTATAGTTTGCTTTTGATGAATTGATTGGCAGATCTTGTGCCCTGTTCATTCTGGTCTTGACTGGAGTATAGAATATGATGTATGGAAGATTGAAAAGTTGATGAGAGCCATGTTGAAAAAGGACTAGAATTTTTCTGTTTGTCTCTAGAGGGCAGAGTCAGTGTCACTGTGTGGGAATTGCAGGGAGGCAGATTAAGGTTTCATTTGAGGAAAAATCCCAAATAAAAGAAACAAGATGAACCCTTCTCTGACAATGAGCTATCAAAAGGGGATTGAGCTGCCTGGGAAGTAGGGGAGGTTTTCAGAAATTGGTTGACTCTTTGTTGGATCTGTTAGAGAGGGGAATTCTTGTCCAAGTACAAGTTAGACTAGATGGCATCTGAATTTTTCAATTCTGAGATTCTGTAAGATTTTGAACTCTGGGAGCCAGGGGCATGAGTTGGAGCCAATTTAGGATGGCTTGCTGGAACCTATTGTTAAATTTCGTCATGAGCATTGACATCTAAGAAATTGGCAAGTGATGCAAATCAAAGCTTGATTTATTGCTTTGTTGATTGTCAAGATTAAAGAAAGTGATGGAGAAAATGTTAATAATGTGGATTAAACCTTAAAGTGTGCTGTGCATATACTTTCTCCTCAAAGAGCTGGTTATTTCAAGTTTGCCTATACACTCCTGTCTGGGAGTATGTTTTCCCTTTTAGAATCAGCTCTATGGTCATCATGACTTTAGAAAGATCCTTTTATGGGTAGCTGCCCTAAGATGTCTGATGGGAATTTCTGTATTTTTCTTTAAAGGCTCAGCCTTAGTGCTCACAGTGTTCACAGACTATGATTGGACCTTGTCCTTCCATAGGCAATGAGTAAGAATATACTTCAGGTATAACAAAAAAAAAACAAAAACAAAAAACGTGTTGTTCTTTGTTTGAAAGTGATACCATTGACCCATTTTTGTTTTAATGGTGAAAGTTCATTATATTCAGTCAACTGCATATATTGTGTTACCCAGTCTCCCTTGGACAGAGGAGAAAGACCATGTAAAATAACCAAAGAGCCCTGGACTGAAGATCAGGAGAAGTGAGTAGTAACCCTGATTCCATTACAAACTAGTTGGGTAATTTTGAGCCTGTTACTTCATGTAAAAATTAATGGGACTGATGTATTTAGAAGTTTTAACAGATCCTTGGGATCTGTGGATATGTTGGATAACTTATTTTTAAAGTATTTGGATGAATGTATTTTAATATAAATGGTTTCCCTTCTTAATCTGATGTGTATTTTATGACTATGACAGAGTGAATAAGGGAAGGAAAAAAGGAATAAGCATTTATATAATTCCCACTATGTGCCAGGACTTGTGCTGTTTTTATTTTTAAAGAAAAATTAATGCAATTGATCATAGGTTTCACCAGACTACCAAAGGGGTCCATGAAACACAAAAAGTTAAGAACTCTTGGTCTGGGTAATTTATATATTCTCTTTTTGCTATAATTTTCTAGGGATTAGTGATGCAAATTTTCATTGGGATGAGTTAAGAGTGTATCTGTGTTTGAGACCCAGAATTTCTCCTTTTGTAAAGAAACCAGATGTCTCTCTTGTCTCCCTATGAAAGTATGGTGATTGGATCCTGAGTGTTAGCCAGAATAACACTGGCTGTTAACCACCAAATAAATGTATTGATCATAAATAGAAGTTGAGCCCCTCCGGTAATGAAGCCTGGTGCTATGGCTTGCCTTTGTAATACTTTTTCTAAACTCATTGGTGGATGGAATGAAGCCTAGACTCCAGTTTTCTCTACATGTCTTGAATACCTCTCAAGTGGAAAAGATGAAAAATACTACCCCAACTGCACTCCCAGATTCCAGCCTGTGTTCTAGATACCAATATTTCACTTCCTACTGTGATTTTGGGGTCAGGCCAGTTGAGGCCTGTAAGGACAATGGAGAAACTCCATGTCCTACCAGAGACTGAGTTTCCTACAATGCTCATTTTCCTCCCTTCCCTTGTCTTTTACAATACAAAGGATGAAGGAAAATAAAATATGTTTGTTAATATAAAAACTTTGAAAGGAAAAGGTTTTTTTTTATTCTAATGAAGATTTTTCTCATCATGGCTTGAAAAGAAAAATAAAAAAAGAACTAGCAAACATCTGGTTGAAATAGTGATCTTCTTGTTTGTGGCAAAAGCCCCTTTGCAGGAAACAAAAAGGAATTTTCAAGAGTCTGGTCACCTATTTTCTTTTTAATCTTCCTCAAGAAAATTTTTAGGGGCTAGAATTTCTTTGTGCACAAAGAGGTAGGGGAGATGGCCTGTGCAGCATGAGTGTGTGGGAATCTCAGATTTCCTGGAAGTTGGGTTGGAAAACATAAACCACATGAATCCAAATTAGTGCGTTTGGTGGTACTTGTGGAGCTAGGTAAATTATCACTAAGAACAATGCCTACTCACAGCACACGAAGGCCTCTTTACTAGTTATTTTTCTATTTTAAAAGTCCTTCCCCAAACATTCAACCCCCAATCCATCCCTTCTGCTACTCAAGGATTAAATTTGTGAAAGTGACTTAATTTTATGATAAATTGGATCTATGTTGGAGAACATGGTAGAAGGACTCTTTTCAAGCCTGCTTTTGGTTACATGTGACTCTTTAGAATCAGGTAATTGTGCCAAATAATCAAATAACTATGCCTCATTTTTACCTGATTGCCCAAATTCCATTAATTATCTGGGAATTTGTGCTTATGGCAAACCCTTTGTTCAAGGTCTCTAGAAAACAGAGATCCTTGAATGGAGGTGGTGATGGTAGGGAGAAAAGGTTGCAGATATTCTACTCCTTTAGTAGCTTTTAGTATATTTTATCAGTTACCAAACATAATCTCAAATTATGCCTTCTCATTTAGCCTATATTGAATTTTAAAAATGATTTGATGTACATCTGTTTGTTCATCATTATTCATTATTTGTCCATCTTCCTTCAGTTTCCATTTAGATTCACACCTTTTAGGCTTTCCTTCTTTCTAATTGCCACCTCTTGTCCTGACTTTTGGAATTTCTTAGAGCTTTTTAGTCTTTCTAGAACTGGAAGGGATTTTAGAGATCATTTGGAAGTCCAGAGAGGTTGAATGCTTGGCTTGAGGCAACACATTGTGAGGCTTTTGGCTTCTGACAGATGATGTCCTTACTGTTGGGGCTTGATTTGAGGAAAGACCCTTTAATACAAATGTTACCTTTACAGTCTGTTAAAGTGTCCTAAATTATCATATTTGAAGATTTATTCTGTTGTGTCTTAAAGAATCTACTATTAAAATTCTTTATCCTGCTCTAGTGGGTGTAGGGGAAGAAAAAAGGATGGGCAGTATGTCAGGATATGGGGGAAAGGAAGAGGAAAACTGATGGAAATAATGCAAGTCAGCTTGGTAAGTTAGGTGAGGAAAAAGAGACCAAGGTGGCATTTGAGAGGGGGAAGCCTGTTTTTGTACTTGCTGCCATGGATTCCCCATTGAGGCTCTGACAGCAGGGCTGTGCCTCTGGAAAGAAGCAGGTTCATGATTGTCAGTGCTGAGCCAGAAAAGGCAGTAGATGTAGCTGGAGCAGATCATTTGGCAGATGGGTTAAACCAGAAGAGGGATTGGTTTCTGAATTCAGGTTGTCTTTGGCAGACCATAGAGATATCTGCAGCCCCAAACCCTGCAACAGACCAGAAGTGACCCTCTCTATGGTGGGAGATTATGAATAAAGAAGCAACAAGGAGATGCTTGTTTGTTCCACTTTTGTGGATGCTCTTAGTTTCAGCACTGGGACTGTATACTAGCTCTCACCAGGACAGGCTGATGGAGAGCTCTAAAGTGAGAAACCTGAATTAGGTACAGTTTGGTACACAGAACTCTGCAAGTTCTGGGATTGGGCTGTGTTTATAAACTAGTTAAGGGACACTCTGTCTAGGATTTTATCCCTTGTACTTCTACATATCTTTATGTACTCTAAAGAGAAACTATATAGAGTAAGACTGTAGCCATGGTGGAGATATGTGCCAAGACTTACTGTGGATGGCTGAAACCACAGATATAAAGGGACACCTGCTAACTCCATGTGTGTGTGTGTGTGTGTGTGTGTGCTCTCTCCCTGCTCCTACCTCTCAGCAGTGTGCTCCATTGCCTCCCTACCACCAAAAAAGGTGAAAGTAAAAGGGAAAGGGAAAGCAGAAGAGACCATAGCTGGGGGAAGACTGCAGCTCAGGGCAGATCTCTCTGGCTCTTTCCAGCTGATCATGGAAAAGCAAAACCACAGACAAGGTGGTCCTATTGTACAATGAAACCATGCCTATGAGATCTTCGCCATTATGCCTTATTAGTATGATTGGAGACCATTGAAATGCTGTATCAAGAAAAGTAAGTGCAATTTTTGTGGTGGATGGGGATTAAACCAAGATTCCAGTTGGATAAATCCATACTGATCATACCCTTGCTGTGCCACTCACAAAATGGGAGAAACTAGGGGATAAAGGAAACCAGTTCTCTGATAACTATAGAGAGGGTGGCATTTCCTCCAGGGCCCCCTCTGGTGCTAGGTGGTGTATTTAAAGCAGCTATGACCTATTAGCATCTAATTCCTTGATCCTTCAACTCAGTCAAGTAACTGGGTAACAGTGCCTGTTGTTGGATTAAATAAATACCCCTGGGAAGCAGAAATCTTAAACTATGCATTTTAAAATCTCACTGAGAATCAATTTCCTCACTTGTGAAATAGGAATAAACTTACTTATGTTATCTATCTTGGGATTTCTTTTAGGAAAGTTCCTCTTTAATTACAAAGTGCTATAAAAATATGACTTTTTATCATTAGGATATTATTAAATAAGAGGCAGTCATGTCTCAGTGATTGAATATTGGGTTTGGAGTAAGGAAGACCTGAGTTCAAATGCAGACCCAAACACTTCCTAGTTGTGTGTTACCATGGGTAAGTCTCTTAACCTCTATAATACTAGAAGGGAGATAAATAGCACAGTGGCTAGTAAACTGGACCTAGAATTAGGAAGCCCTTAGTACAAATATGACCTCAGATATAGCCTAGCTGTGTGACCTTGGGCAAGTCATTTAACCTCTGATTGCCTGACAAAAAGATCCATTGGATCTAATGGTTCAGGAAATCATCATCCACTCCAGTATCCTTGTCAAGAAAACTCCATGGATTATCTTTGGCGTCATGAAGAGTCACATACTACTAAATGACTGAACTGGCAACAACACCAACATTATTAACTAACAATTCCTCAAGGAAAAGTAGAGTGTAGCTGAGAGAGAGTTCCTTTGAAATAAGATATTAAATAGGGGCTGTGTATTCAACCTTTCATTAGTCACTTCAATTCCCATTTAAATGTAGGGGGAGGATATTGGGTATCCACTGATAAACTTTATTACAGCAGAAATATGATGATTAGCAAGTGGAAACTTTTGTCATTTTGAATGAGAGTGCTGGTCTCTGAGTTTCTAAGGTAAAAAAAAAATTGATCCAATGTAAGCAAAATTGGTGGTTAGCAGGTATTTGATTTTCTGACTCTTTTAATGATGACTGAGATTGTATTAGTGGATAGGTCATTTGCAAAACCACAGCAGATCAATGAACAGGGAATCTACTTAGGCATAGACCCTGAACATTGATATCTCCTGACATGTAACATCAGGGAGGTACAATTAATGCAAATGTATCTGCCCTCTGGTTATGTGACAAGAATCCAATCAGCTAATTCAATTTCCACAATCCCCCTTTGGGTACCAGCTGGACTCTTAAGACAGAAACCTTTTACAATCAACTCTAGAACTGTTAAAATGTAATGTGTAGTCATTTGAGGGAACAATGAACATTTCCAGAAGGTCAATGAACTTCTTGGTTAACTTACCCTGAAGAATCATGAGCTATTAGGAGGTCTCTGGGACTTTGGAGAATATTGATATCAAATGTTTGAGACATTTAGTTCAGAGAGTACTTCATACAGATGTCTTCCTTGCACTGAGATATTATATGATTGATGGAAAATCATGCAACTTTCATCTTATGTTCCATCCTAAAGGGCCTTCTTCTTAGTGCTAATCTTAGTCTGCTAATCATCAGTGAGCTGTTAACTGATAACAGCTTGAGACTTCAGCTTTCCAGGGGTCTTTGCATTTTAATAGGGTACTCTTAAAGTCAGAAAATCCTTTAAGACTTCCAAGAAATGAATCTGTAATGATGTAAATGTGAGGAAATCTGGAAGGCTGTGAGGGAGGCAAATTTGGATGAGTGGTTTTCCTGGAGCTCCCCAAATCGTTCCAGAAAAGGGAGCAACACATTCTCAAAAGATCATCTCACTGAGATTTAATTGTTCACCCATCATTGGCATCTAAAGAGAAAAAAGAATTGTCTGCAGCAACATAAGCTCTTTGAAAAGGTACTATTTCAATTTTTGCTTTAGCATTCCACTACTTAGCATAATGCCTGGCACATAGTAAATGCTTAAAAAATCTTCCTTGATTGATTGATTGATTGCCAGTATTCAATCAGGATTTTTTTTTCACTCTCCTTTCCTCTTCTACATTAGAATGTTGAATTTGGGGCCTTTTTCAATTTTCAGGGATTTCTTTGCTCTGTTTTTGAAGTGATTTCTTGTTCCATTTCTCTGTTACTTTCATTCTACTGTATCAGTAGAGATCCTTTGTCTTGCCCTGCCTGGTTTCTGCCAGCAGGAGTGCAGAGAATGCATTTGGAACATAAAAATAAGATAAGCAGCTATCAGGATGGCTATGTGACACAAATCATGATCATTCAGATTCGCTCTTGATTCAGAAGACTACAAGAGCTGACTGTAGGCTCATATTTAAATACAGACTCTATTTCCTACCACCTCTCTCAGGGGTCTGTGACCAAAAGTACACTCCACAAAGATGCAAAAAGAAACTTCTAGGAGCCCCAGACCACTACAGCATCACTGCTCCTTGGAGATTTACTTGCTCTTTTGTTCTCAAACCACCCCTCTCGTGGCAAAATTCAAGTCCCTGAACTTGAGCTGGTTGGAAATCAAAGAACTCTTCTGCATCAACCTGAAGCCTGGGTGAATTCTCTTCCATTTGAACCTAGGGGCAGGCAGAATGAGCCCTGAGTTCATCTCTAGCTTGCTGTCCGAGGTGTGCTAACAAAAATGTAGAGAGTTTGAATCATTCTGGATAAGTGCCCAGATCATGAAAGATCTGCCCAGGCATCCAGCCTGTTTGAGGGTGATTCTACTTTTGATTTGATCCATTATTCCTAAAGGAAATAGATGATCACAGCACATTTCTCAACCAATTATCTCCACTTCACTCAGTAGAGTACTTTAAAAAGGATGTACAAAATAAAATCAAGAAATTTAAGGTCAACTTTTAACCATAACTTTTCTATTTGACTGTTGGAACCTTCTTAATTATTAATTACTTGACCACTTGTAAATATGAAAAAGAGGCATCTAGGCAGCACAGTGGATAGAGTGCTGGTCCTGGAGATAAAATGACCTGAGTTCAAATCCTGCTTCAGATATTTACTAGCTGTGTGAACCTGGGTAAGTCACTTAACCTCATTTGCCTCAGTTTCTTAATCTATACAATGGGATAGGGGAGGAAAAAAACAAACCATTACAATATCTATGCCAAGAAAAGCTCAAATGGGATCACAAAATATTGAACATAACTAAACAATAACAACAAATTTAGAAATGTCTATTTTTACAGAAATACATAGAGGTAAAAAAGTTGGGATTGGGGGTAAAAGTCAGTGCCTTGAAAATGCATGCCTTGGTTTTAGGTTGCAGAAATACCAACTATTGAAACAATAATGATCTTGCTCATTTAGATGTTACTGCTACAAAGTAGTTTTACTGTCAGACTTCTATTTATGCAACAATTACAAGAAGAATCAAAAGAGAATTTTGCCAACTAAAGATAATTGTAAAAAATGTTAATTTTTTCCTATCAAAGAATCTGAAGGTACCTGAGTTTTATTCTGTATTCAAAGTTCAGAAAATGGTTTTTCTTAATGCTCTGTGTTGTGAAAGACTTGGTCCAGTAGATGTCTCTATGATACAAGCACAAGGACATTTGGTTTTCTCTCCTTGCATCTAGGTATCAGGAATATAGGAATGGAGACTTGAGGTTACCTTGTATGAGGATTTGCATAGAGACTGAATTAGGGATTTTCTATAACTTTGAGGTGAACAAGTTGTATAAATGGGCTTCAGTTAGAAAAAAACAAACAGAGAATATAGTTTTCAAGCCTCATGTTCCCAGGTTGGTTGAATAATAAATGCAGGATGGATGATTGTAAAGAAGCCAACACACTGAATCTAGATGAGGCTACATAGGACCTTCAATAAGAAAAAACCAGTCAGTTTTAGGGGAAGACTGAAATTATCAATTGTTTCTGGATATTACAGAGAGGCAGGCATTACCTCAAAAAAGGGAAAAGCTCCTTGCCAGTTAGAGCTTTTTGAAAATGAAGGGAACTGTCTCTAGGCTCAGGCAGTGAGTTCTCTCTGTTTTGGAAATGTTTAATCAACAGATGGATATCCATTTGCTTGGGATAACTAGAGACAGACATTGGTCAGATATGGTCTAGGCTAGATGGCCTTTGAGGTTTGAGATTCAATGATGTTTCAAGTTGGTTTTCTTATGTTTTTTATTTCAAAGGAAGAATGAGCAGGTACAATTCAGTGTTCCTTTTTCCATTGAGACCAGCAGCAGCTGGGAGGGAATGAGTGTTTTATGTGTTCTTGAGATTCAGATGCAGTGGTAATGTGTAGAAAGAACCATATGTAGACATATATAAACTCTCTAGGACAATGGGTTTGATTTCAACATAAGGTAAAATTCTAGAACATAATGTTAAAGAGATAGAAAACTGTGACATAGCGAGCAGAGCTAACACAATTTCGATGGCAACAAGTCACATTACACTAATTTTATTTCTCCTTTTTTGGCAGGTTTATTAAAGTGATGTATCTGGTGAATGTTATTGAAATAATGTGCCTAAATGTAGCAAAATATTTGACAAAGACTCTCATCTTGTTTTTATGAAGGATAATATTAATGATAATAATAACTAATATTTAATAATAAATAATAGTTTACAAAGAACTTTGTAGGTATTATCACTTTCGATACTTACAACAGTCCTGTAAGGTAGAGGGTATCCCTCTTACAGATGAAGAAACTGAGGGTCATAGAAATTACATGTTCTACCCAATGCCTCATGACTAGTATCTGGGATGAGATTTGAATGAACCTTTCTGATTCCTGGCCCAGTACTCTTTCTACTGTAGATAGAGAGATTTAAAATAGATCATAGTAATTTAGATGGATTGGATATGACCCTCAAATTAAACATTAATGATTTGAAATGGACTTGGGTGTCCACTGGTGAACCTCAGGGAGTTTCTGCCTTGCCCTATGCATTTTTTCCTTATCAATGAGTTGCATAAAGCCACAGATGACATCCTTCTCAAATATACAGAGCTAGGAAGGAGAGTTAACCTTATCTAGATGACAACTGTATTGGATGACAGAGGAACAGCAGACTTCATCTGGTGAGGACAATGGAAGTAATCTAAGAGAATGAAATTTATTTACTAACGGGTAAATGTGAAGTCTTTTGGTTTTAAAATTTGATTTCAGAATTACAATGTATGGAGATAAAGTTAGATAATTTTTGTCTCAAAATTATCTAGGTGTTGATTTTAGTGGACTATGAACTCAACAGGAGAATTGTAATGATCTTTAGGTTTTAATTCTGTGAATATGGTTTTTGGAGTAATAATCTGGGGGGATTAAAGTGGAAAATATGTGTGTTGACCCTGTAAGTATTTGCTCTCATATTATTTCTTCCTGTACTGGGGAAAGAACAATAGTCATAACAATTCCGTTAATAAAGGAAGTTAGTGGGAGAAGTCCCAGAGAGTGGGGCTGAGAGGGTACCTCATTTTCTGTAGGCTGCTCTGCAGCCTACATTTCCCAAACTGTGACTGTCAGATAGCAGGGGTATGATGGCTCTCCACAAATACCCTCTAGTGGTGGGTACCGTATTCAGTTTTCATTCCATGTAGGAATGAACATGTATCACTACTAGTTGACTAAGTCCTGGATTTCAAAGATTATTCTTGTCAATGGGACTCTAATGAAACATGATGTCAATAGAGATTGTCCATGAAAATCTCAATGCTAGATTGTGATATTTAATATTTGAGGAGGCAAAAATCCCCCATGAACTAGCAGTTAGTTATAGCAAATGAAGACAAAGAAGAGGAAGCTTGGACTTATGCAAAGAACACGTGAATGAGGAAACTGAGTAACACACTAATTTTGAGTTATCAAAAATATAGCAGGAGTCAATAGCTAGAGCAATTGAAAATAGTAGTTGATGTTGAGGCTTCATACATTTAGGGAAGGATGGAACTATATTTCCAAAGGATGAAGGGAGAACAATCCCTCTCATTTTCAGGACATAATTCCTCTCAAATTCTCCCCCTAATACATTTCCTTTCTTATCTTCCTTACTCTCATTCTTGCCTGCCTAGAAGCTTACTTCACAAGCTTAGCACTGGTCCTAGCAAATGGAAGGGATACCACTGGGGTGAAGGAAATGAAGAAATCATGAGGAAACTGTACCCCTTTCTCCCTCTCAGGCAAAACAAACATGGCATAAGTAATGGGCATGGGTCGCCTAGACTTTTCTTTCATCCTCTCCCAGTGCATAAAGTCAGGCTCCAGGAACCCTCTACAGTTCAGAACATAGGTTAAATTGAAAAGAATTTCTCTCCATTTCATTGGGTTTCTAGAAATATCCTCCATTTTGTTCATATGCACAAGGTAACTTGGTCAAGAATGTATCATTTGTTTAAACAGATAAAGGTCAGTTTGACAAGGACAGCCTTTAGCTCTTTTATGCAGAGATCATAGACAAGCATTTATAGGTTATGTCCACATATTTCAAGCTTTCAGATTGTTTTGCGCCCAAATTTTCAAATACATTGGTCTATTAGTTGTTCCCTGAACTTAGAATTCTTTCTTCTGTTCCTGAGTCTTTGTATAGTCTGTTCCAAAGCTAGAATACAATCCTTTCTCCTCTTCCCCTTTTATATAATACTTAGCTTAATTTCAAGTCTCAGATCAAGTGCCCCCTAACTTGAAACCTTTCCTGATTCCATAAATTAATTATTCAGCCTCCTCAAATTATTTTTATTTATCCATGTATATATGAATCTAGTAGAATATAAGATCCTTGAGGGTGAGAACTGAGGTTTGTTTTTGTCTTTGTAAACCCAGCAGTCAAGAGAGTGCCTTGCACATAGTAGGAACAAACTAAATCTTTGTTAAATGGAATTTTGAGGTTAATTTGAGAAACATTGCTCTAGGATATTGCTGTTGCAGTTGGGACTTCTATAGTCTTTAAAGAAAAGAAATTCTATTTATCAAGCCCATTCTCGGGTTTTCCCTGGGCAACAAATGAGTTAGACTTGTAACAATGAAGGAAAAAAAGGAGGCTTCAAACATGCTGGCAAATTAAAGCAATTTGAGCCTCCAGTGGTTTTCAAGGACAATCTGCACCAACTAGTCTTTGATATAGGATTCAGTTTACTGTCAATAAATCAACAACACTTTATTAAAAGACAACTATTTATGGAGGAGTAGCATGGTGCAGTGTACTGAATTTGGAGTGAGAAAACATGATGTCAAGTCCTGGTTCTGTCATTGTGTGACTGTATCAAAGTCCTTTAACTTCTTTTATCTCTATAGTACCCATGAAATAGAAATAATAATACTTGTGCCTCAATTCCCAATAAAATTCCAGATTAATCTATTACAGTTCTGTTCCATTAACATCTATAAAAGGACATGGTCATCACCGACTGCCAGGATGGCTTCATTAAGAACATCTTATGTCAGGATAACCTTGGATCCCCTTTTTGACAGTGTTCCTAAACTAGTAGATTTGGGGAATTCTGGTGATACTGCTTAACCTTAGATTTGGCAAAGGTTTGGATCATACCTGTCCTACCATTCTTAAGCAAAAGACAGGGAGATCTGGGCTAGGCAATCTTATGGATTTAGAATGACTTAAGCAGTTTTGAGAAATCCACTCTTGGAAAATTTTGTTCTTTGTAAACTGGAGTCATTAGTATATATCCACCATCATGCTAGGCATTGTATATGTGATGCAGAGAGGTATAACGTATGCTCACTTCTCTCAAGAAGTATAGAACCTACTTGAAGACATAAGGCATATGCACATCAAATAATTTGAAAATAAGAAAGGATTTAGTTAAGTGTCATAGTAAAAGGACATGTTTATTGAATGAATGGATGGATGGGGAAATGGTCAGATGGTTGAATGGGTGTATGGTACAAATATTAAGTGTGTACCTATACAATCTGATTTGGAATAGTCATAGGAGACTCCCTTAGAAGAGCTGGGACATGGATAGGGCATTGAAGAGTGTGTAGGAAGGTAAATGAGAAGGGGGGAAGACAGGCATGTGCCGAGGCTGGGAGATAGAAATAAACATTAAGTGGAAGAATACTTTAAGGAATTTGGCCTTAAAGAGTGTGAAAAATTGGAATGAGGAGACTGGATTATAAGCTTTGATAGCCAAGAAGAGAATGGATTACTGAGGTCCTTGAGTTCTAGACTAAAGAGTATGGAACATCTTCTAGATAACTGGAAACCACTGTAATTTGTTAAATAAGCTTCTTTGATGAAAATGGTCTTTTGTTAACCCTGAATTGCCAGAAGTAACAGAGTACCTTGAGGAAAGAGACATTCTCAAAGGTATAAGGTTCACTGAAATTTTAAAAGGAAGCCATTTGGGAAGGAGGGGAAATCTATGAACTAGATCATGAAGATGTTGAATATGGGAGACTAAATAATGTCCAGATTAGAAATAAGTAATTAGAGCTCAAGTGAAAGGTTGAGGCTGTCAAAACATGCATTCTTAAATACAAATGCATGCAAATATATGTGTTTGTATGTGAATATGCACACATATATGCCATGAATTGTCAATATTAGGGTGAATTGAACCTTAATGATTGATGAGCTTGTCAAGGGAGAAAGATAATGTTGAGAGAGAAGAAAATATGTTTAAAGACTCAGCTTTGAGGTACTCTTAGAGGTAGGGAGTGGAACATGAATAGGAACTAGTGAAATTCAAAAAGAAAGTAGTCAAATTTATGGGAAAACTGGAATTCAGGATCATTCCAAGAAAGTAAGACATTCAATTTTTCTGTTATTTCTTTCTCCAAAGATCAAAGGTATTAGGCAGGCTACTTGCATGGCAAAGTGTGTGTGTGTGTGTTTAAATTAAGAACAATTTTTCTCTTTAAAAAATTAAATTTATTTATTTAATTAATTTAGAATATTTTTTTTAAACCTTTACCTTCCATCTTAGAATCAATACTGTATATTGGTTCTAAGGCAAAAGAGTGGTAAGGGCTAGGCAATGGGGGTTAAGTGACTTGCCCAGGGTCACACAGATAGGAAGTCTCTGAGGTCAGATTTCAACCCAGGACCTCCTATCTTTGGACTTGGCTCTCAATCCACTGAGCCATCCAGGTGCCCCCTAAAATATTTTTCCATGGTTCCATGATTCATGTTCTTTCTCTCCCTTCATTCCTCCCATCTCCCATAGCCAATGAGCAATACCACTGGGCTTTACATGTATCATTGATCAAGATCTATTTCCATATCATTAATGTTTACAATAGAGTGATCATTTAGAGAAAAATGAAGCCTAGATTTTCTAAGTTTTTGGACCTTATGCTAATGAAACCAGAAACCTACTTTTACTCCTTTTATGACACAGTTAGTTTTGTTTTCTTTCAAGAGCAGAAAGTAAATTGCTCTCTCTAACTCTGATCAAGCCTTCTTAGGAATGCTTGTCATCTTCTAAAAGACTGTCTCTCCTTTGATTCAGCCATAGCACTACTGGGTTTGTGTCCCAAAGAGATAATAAGGAAAAAGACATGTACAAGAATATTCATAGCCATGCAGTTTGTGGTGGCCAAAAATTGGAAAATGAGGGGATGCCCTCCAATTGGGGAATGGCTGAACAAATTGTGGTATATGTTGGTGATGGAGTACTATTGTGCTCAAAGGAATAATAAAGTGGAGGAATTCCATGGGAACTGGAACAATCTCCAGGAAGTGATGCAGAGTGAATGGAGCAGAACCAAGAGAATGTTGTACACAGAGACCAATATACCGTGGCACAATCGAATGTAATGGACTTCTCCATTAGTGGCAATGCAATGATTCTGAACAACTTGGAGGGATCTATGAGAAAGAATACAATCCACAATCAGAAGAAAAACTGTGGGAGTAGAAACACAGAAGGAAAACAACTGCTTGATTACATGGGTCGAGGGGATATGATTGGGGATGAAGACTCTAAATTGCATCCTAATGCAACCACCAACAACATGGAAATAGTTTTTTTTATCAAGGACACATGTAATACCCAATGAAATTGCACGTCAGCTATGGGAAGGGTGGGGGGAGAGGAGGGAGGGAAATAATATGATTCTTGTAACCGAGGAATAATGTTCTAAATTGACTAAATAAATAACTTACAATGAAAAAAAATGAATGCTTGCCATCACCCATAAGGCAGACAATGCGAAAGAGTGGAAAGATATGTACAAATCCATTGGCATCCCCTTTGTACAAGGACACTGGGTGCTTTGGAAGCAGATTCATGAGAAGAGATGACCAGGGCAGATGTTCCTCAACATCTTGCTTCTTTTTCCAGAGTAAAGCAAGGCAATTTATGCCTTCTTTCTCCCTACCCTTTGTAAACTATTAAGATTGAATTCTTCCTAGGGGCCCAGTTGGCCCATGTTTCCAGCAGTGTATGTGCCATTGTAGCTGCCCTCTAGGAATATCCAAGGAGAATTCTCTCCTGATCTGTTGCATATGGTAGAAATCCATGTCACCATCTTGAATATTTCTTTTTTTTTTACTTTTTCCTTTTTCTTTATTTTTTTGAATTGAAAAATTTTATTTATTAATTTTTCCATGGTTACATGTTACATGTTCTTTCCTTCCCTTCCCTCTCACTCCCCATAGCCAAGAAACAATTCCACTGGGTTTACATGTGTTGTTGATCAAGACCCATTTCCATATTATTGATATTTTCAATAGAGTGATCATTTAGCATCTACATCCCCCAATCATATCCCTATCAACCCATATGATCAAGCAGTTGTTTTTCTTCTGTGTTTCTATGCCCACAATTCTTTCTCTGGATGTGGAAAGCATTCTTTCTCATAAGTCCCTCCAAATTGTCCTGGATCATTGCATTGCTGCTAGTAGAGAAGTCCATTACATTTGATTGTGCCACAGTATATCCATCTCTGTGTATAATGTTCTCCTGGTTCTGCTCCTTTCACTCTGCATCAATTCCTGGAGGTCTTTCCAGTTCACCTGGAATTCCTCCAGTTCATTATTCATTTTAGTACAATAATATTCCATCATCAACAGATACCACAATTTGTTCAGCTATTCCCCAATCAGTGAACACCCCCTCATTTTCTAATTTTTTTTGGCACCACAAAGAACATGGCTATAAATGTTTTTTTACAGATCTTTTTCCTTATGATCTCTTTGGGATATAAACCCAGCAGTAGTATGGCTGGATCAACAGGCAGGCGGTCTTTTAGTGCCTTTTGGGCATAGTTCCAAATTGCCATCCAGACTGGTTGGATCAATTTACAACTCCACCAGCAATGCATTAATGTTCCAATTTTGTCACATCCCCTCCAACATTTATTACTTTACTTTGCTGTCATATTAGCCAATCTACTAGGTATGAGGTGGTACCCCAGAGTTGCTTTGATTTGCATTTCTCTAATTATAAGAGACTTAGAATACTTTTTCATGTGCTTATTGATAGTTTTGATTTTTTTTATCTGAAAACTGCCTATTCATGTCCCTTACCCATTTTTCAATTGGAGAATGGCTTGATTTTTTTGTACAATTGATTTAGTTCTTTATAAATTTGAGAAATTAGATCTTTGTCAGAGGGTTTTGTTATAAAGATTTTCCCCCCAATTTGTTGTTTCCCTTCTAATTTTGGTTGCATTGGTTTTGTTTGTATAAAACCTTTATAATTTAATGCAATCAAAATTATTAATTTTGCATTTTGTAATATTTTCTATCTCTTGCTTGGTTTTAAATTCTTTTCTTTCCCACAGAACTGACAGGCATACGATTCTGTTTTTGCCTAATTTAACAACTTTACTTTTTGAGGAATTCATGAAGAGAAACTAAGTTGTTAATTGAAGAGACAATATAGCATAATGTATAGAGAGCCAGGCTTGAGTTATGAAGACCTGGGTCCAAGGCCTGCCTTTGATATACATGGGCTGTGTATCCTACCTCTAAATCAGATTATCTTAGTGGCCCAAACTCTATAAGACTGTAAGTTATAGAGAAGATTCAGTTCTACATTGGCAGAGACCCTTACTAAGAGTTCACTGTACAAGTGAAATTACAAGTTTGGTCCAAAGCACAAAATGAAAACCATTCTCAAGAAAATTTTTGATTCCATACCTTTTGTCTTCGAATCAGGACTAAGTATTGGTTCCAAAGCAGGAGAATGATTTGGGCTAGGCAAATGGAATTAAGTGACTTGCCCAGGGTCACACAGCTAGGAAGTATTTGAGGTCAGATTTGAACCTAGGACTGCCTATCTCTCACCCTCAAAGATTTAAACCATGTGATGATTGCTCATGTAAACATTGCTGCCTTTATCATGCCAGATACCTAAACAAAGTGCTTTGTACATAGCAAAAAAAAGTGTTTCATATAATCAAATCCAGATTATGATAGTAAAATTGATGGATGTAATTGATAATTAGAGACAATATTTCTCAGAGGGATTATCAAGAGATAAATGTCCCATATATTATTATTCCTATTTAATACATGGGATAATGGAGGTTCAAAGGATAATGATTTAGCATAAGCTCATATAGCTGATAAGTGGCAAAGGTAGAACTCAAACTCAGGTCCTTCCTTTTCTAGTTTGAGTGCTTTTTCTATCACAAAGCGTTGATTTTCAAAGGTCTAAGAGCATACATAGTCCCAAGAAATTGAAAGAGATCTATAGCTAACAAAGAAGAACAAAGCTCTGCCTGGTCGGGAAATCAATATGATCAGGATTCAACACTGACAAGTTTAATTTCCTGCATCCCCAAAGTGACTGGCAGAGGATAAATATGTATTATGATCTGTTGCCTATGAGTGCTGAGCTGGAGCAATGGCAAACATTTATTAAGCACTTAGTGTATGTAAGCCTCTATATGTGGTAATTGGCTTATCAAGATGAACAAGATATGATTCCTCCCTTCCAGGAACTTATCATATGTATGTGGAGAAGACATGACAGCTACAAATAGTCTGTTTAATATTATAGCTATAATTGGTACATAAGAGAGATACAAAATGGAATTAGAGATTTGCGGATGAAAAAGACAATATCTGATGAGGGGGCTCAGGCAAGATTTGACAGTGTAGCTAGTATTTTGCATAAGCCTTGAAGGACTGGGTACAATTTCCATGAATAGAAATGGGGTAGGGGAAAGTGGGTATTTTAGGCATTGGAATGAGAATTACAGATGTGGAACTTAAAGGGACCCCAAATGCCATCAAGTCCAATCCTCTCACTTTACAACTATAAGAAACTGAGTCTCAAGGAGGTTAAATGACTTGCGTTAGTCCATACAGGTAGAAGTGGCAGAGGTGGAATTTTAACTGGGGGTTTCTGATATCTGCACTGTGCCACACTGTCTGCACAAGAACAAAGTCATAAAGACAAGACATTAAGAGCTGTTTTGAGGAATCAGGTGAGTAGAACAGTTTAGAACAAAGAATACTTTATGGAGGCAAGAATGTCAGACAATTATGTACAAATCTGATATATATATATATATATATATGCCTATACACACAGTGTAAATGATTGGTAATCTCAGAGGTAAGACATTAACTAGCATTGAGAAGAATTGGGAAAGGCTTCTTGCAGAAAGCAGGTTTTTAATTGAGACTTGAAAGAAACTAGGAAATCCAGGAGATGGAGAAGAGGAAGAAGATTTCTAGGCATGGAGGAGCCAGTGAAAATTTAGTCAGGAGTGTTGTCACTGGATCACAGAATATGTCAAAGGGAGGACGATTTAAGAAGGATGGAAAGGTAGGAAGGGGTCAGGCTGTGAAGGGTCTAAAAGGGAGGGAGACTCTTTTACTTGAAATGGGCAAATCCTAAAGTAATGTAGGCAGGTGAGAAATGAGGAGATGCTTGGAACACTGAGCATCCACTTTAAATAGGATTTTCTGAATTCATGCCTCCGCCCTCTAATCATAAGGATATTAATGAGGTGGAGTACCATGGCTGATGGGACCAACTTTTCACAGCTTCCTGAGGCATGGTGGAAGAGGCAGAGAAGTCTTAATTCAGTGCAGTTAGAAGAGTATGGAATTTATCTGGTTTACCAAGGGCTCAAGTTACGAAAGGGAGGTAGCCAGGGTATATGATGGCTTGGTAAAAACTTAGAAGCATAAGCATTTGAGGTCATGGATAAAAGAACTGGGTTGGGGTTAGGCATTAGAGGGGAAAATGCATTGATAAAAGATTATGGTCAAATAAAGGGATTTCAGAGTTCCTTCATTCCTTCCTTTGTTCCTTCATTCCTTTCTTCCTCTATCCCTCCATTTGTCTCTCTTCCTTCATTCTTTCCTTCTCTCCCTACTTCTCTTCCTCCCTCTCTCTTTCTTCTTTCCTCCCTCCCTTTTTCTTTTCTTCTTTCCTCTCTTCTCCCTTCCTTTCTTCTTTCCTCGCTCCTCACCATCACTTTCTCTTCCTTCATTCCTTTGTTCCTTCCTTCCTTAGTTTCTTTGTTCCTTCCTTCCTTTGTCACCAAAAAACAAAAAACAAAAAAACAACAGTTTGATATCTAGGAAAAGACAAGGGAATTCTAATCCCAGGCCTGTTACTGCCTAGTCTTGTGGCTTTGATCAACTCTCTTCCTTTCTCTGGTTGTCTCTGTAAAATGGAATATTGCACTAGATGACCTCTCAGGTCCCTTCTGATTCTGGTGTTTTGTTATTCTAACTAGGGGATCCTAGAGTTCAGAGTGGGCTTTTATTGCTAGAATTTGTTGTGTGTGTGTCCTTCCAGTTAATCTCAGTAAATAGAAAATACATAGGTGAAGAATTCTACATTAGGATAAACATTTATAACATGGACATGTTGAAACTGAAATATTTCTCATTATTCAGGAAAGTATTTTTCTGAAGCTTCATGGTATAATCTAGCGAGGGAAGTGGGAAGAAGACACAGCTGCTGTCAGGCAGGGCAAATGGCAGATCATTTCTTTGGAGTCACCTCTTGGAATAATAATACAGTTTTCAAAGTCAGCATTCATTGGCGTCCTGGACAGTTGTCACAACGCATAAGCATTTCATGTTTTTAAGTATTTTAAAGTAGCCATTTTCAGCCCATCAGCCTCCCCTTTCCCTCCCATAGGGGAGGGTTGAAGGTAAAAATTTCTGAGGTCTAGACAGAACAGCTGTGAAATGGTGAAGCCTTTAGAGCCCAAGCAATAACATCCCCATCAGGAATTGTTATTAATAACAATAGATTTTATGTTATTTGTATTTTCTACATTATTTTCTATAGTAGTCTTTCTCCTAAACTCAAAGTGTCATGCATTTATGGTTTTATTTAGTACTATACCTCTACTTTGTGAAAAGAAAGGAATAAATAGCCTCTATGCCATTGAGAAAAGATAAATTGAGGCACAGAGTTCTTAAGTGACAGATTCAGAATCACATGGTCAGAAACAGTGTGCTAAGCTTGGAAAGAACATAGATCCTAGAGTTGTGAGTCCTGGGTTCTTGTTGCTTCTCAGGCATCAACTAGATATGTAACTTTAGGCAAATTTAATTCAACGCTCTAGGACTCTTGAATGTCAGATTAGATAATCTTTCTGTTATTGTTGTTCAATTGTGTCCAACTCTTCGTGACCCCATTTTGGGATTTTCTTGGCAAAGATACTGGAGCAATTTGCCATTTTCTTCTCCAGCTCATTTTATGGATTAAAAAACTGAGACAAACAGGGTTTAATGACTTGCCCAGGGTCACACAGAGAGTAAATGTCTGAGAACAGATTTGAACATAGGAAGAGGAGTTTTCCTGGCTCGAGGCCTGTCATTCAATCCACTGTGCCACCTAGTTGCCCAAATAATCTTTCACATCCCTCCTAGTTCTTAAGGACTTTGATTTAAAGCCATTTAAACATCTAGAAACAAGACTAAGAAGACTGAAGAAATAGCTTATTGCTTTACTTAAAACAAATGAATTTTGGGGTGTGTGTGGAGAAAGGGGCTCTTTGGAATATGTGGAGTCCGAGCCTCTTAGAACTGATATTTCCTCTGGTCTGTGCCAATGTCTCCTTCCTGGCACCCCAGCTCCTGGTTAGAGGGAGTTCTTCCTTGATAGCCTTCCTTGTCACTTCTAGCTCTAGGAAAATAAATAAGATTAATCTTATCATCATTGGAAAGGACATGCCAATCAAATATCCTATAGCTCTATTCACCATCCCTGTGACTTCTCAGACAAAAACATCTCTCCCATTTACCTGAAGGGGCCGAAAGAGACTACTTTACCTTTTTTTTTTTAACAGTTGATGAAGTGAATAGATTATTAGATCTGGATTAAAGAAGACCAAGTTTAAATCTATACTCGGATGCTTAATAGTTCTATGGCCTTGGGCAAGTCACTTAACTTTTGCCTCACTGTTCCCCTCTATAAAACTGGAGTAATAACGGCACCTACCTTCAAAGGTTGTTGTGAAGATAAAATAATGTTTATAAAGTAGCTTGCAAACCTCAAAATGTGATATAAGTTCTAGCCATAATTACAAGTGCTGTTGTTAATTCTATGAATATCCCTAGCTAGAATTAACAGTGACTAGGATGTAGTAAACATTTGATATACATTTCTTTTTTTGGTGGGGAGAAGCAAAAGAGGAGGGGAAGAGAATGAGTATTTCTACAGCATGTGCCAGGAGCCAGGCTCCGTCTGTTAAGCACTTTATAAATATTATCTCACTTGATCCTCACAACTATCCTTTGAAATAGATTCTGTTATTATGCCCATTTTATAGTTGAAGAGCCTGAGGTTAAGTGACATGCTCAGGATCATAAAACTAGTAAGTGTCTGAGTCTAGATTTGAATTCATTTTCCTGACTCCAGATCTAACACTGTGCCTCCTAGGTACCTCTGGCAGCTTTTTTTTTCATTTATTTTTTTATTTTATTCAATTCAGGCTAAAAAACTAAAACAAAGCAAAACTAAAAACCAAACACTTGGAACCTGAAATATCTATGCTCCTGATCCTAAAAGAGATGGACCTCTCTCTCTCTCTCTCTCTCTCTCTCTCTCTCTCTCTCTCTCTCTCTCTCTCTCTCTCTCTCTCTCTCTCTGTCTCTCTGTCTCTCTCTTTCTCTCTGTCTGTTTGTCTGTCTGTCTGTCTGTGTCTGTCTGTCTGTCTCTCCTAAGTAAGGGACAAGAAAGAGTCAAAACAAATCATGATGATCAGCGTAACAGACAAGCATGACCATTGAATATTCTGGCATTAAAATTGCGATCACGCTCAGTGTACATCCCTAATTGCATGTTGTTTCTTGATGATTCTTTGCAGAGATGAATTACAATCTCAATCTGGGTGGTGGCATGAATCACAATTCTCCCTTTGGAAGTGCTTTAATTTCCCCACGTTTCTACTTTCATTTTCCTTCTTGTAATCTGTCTCATTTCCTTATGGCAGAAGGCAGAGATAGCTATCCTGAAGGGGAGGAGAGCAAGAGCCTATCTATTTCTGAGCTTCAATTTCTTCACCCTTAAATGAGAGATGGGGGCTTGGTCTAGTTCACCTGTAAAGTCCTTACCAGCTCTAAATTCCAGAATTTAGAAGAGAACAGCAACAGCAACTCTGGAAAGATATTTCACTTGGATGAGAAAAGGCAGAAGGGAGATATAGCAACACTCTTCATATTTGGCATTTTAACACAGATTCAATTACATTGCTATTCTGTGAATTGCAGAATGCTAAATCAAATAAGCACTAAAACTTTGGGGACACTTTATATGTATACATTGTGCACTGGTAATTTGATGCATTACTGAAGCTGTCCTCTCCACACTTGACCAGGTCTTCCCATTAATTGCCCTAACAAGATTTATCCAAAATGTGGGAGACTTTCCTTTGATTCATTTAATATCTTAGGGGAGTAGATGTGGCTTTTGGATTGTCTGTTCTCATTCTTGCTACACGTCTTCCTATCTCCTTTCCTAAAACCCAAAGTAGCTTCTAGAAGTCTTTCACTACTTCTTACAGGTTATCTTTAAGAATGTGCTACATACAGTGTATTTATACTGTCCATTCAACTTTGCATTGTTGTTTAACACCATCTTTTCTTAGGAGAGTCAGTAAGGCAGAATAGAAAGAAGACTGGATTTGGAGTCAGAAGATCTGGGTTAGAATCCTTTTTTTTGTTACTTCCTATCTATATGATCTAGAGAAAATCACTTTTGTTTTCTTATCTGTCAAATGAAGAGTTTAGACTAGATGATTCTCAAGATCTTGTTTTTTTGTCCTTCATCTGTTTCAGTTGTGTCCAATTCTTTGTGACCCTATTCATCATTTTATTGGCAAAGATACTGGAGTGGTTTGCCATTTCCTTCTCCAGCTCATTTTACAGATGTGGAAATGGAGGAAAACAAGGTTAAGTGACTTGCCTAGGGTCACACAGCTCATTTCTGAGGTCGGATTTGCCTTCATGAGGATGAGTCTTTTTGACTCTAGAGCTGGTGTTCTATCCACTATACTACCTAGCTGACTTATATAAAGATTCTATATTTCTTTAAAACATAAAATGAAAATTCAGTAACATCTACATCATTTAGGATTGCTTTCATTTTTGTCCTTGTAATCACCAGTGCTTAATGTAGTGATCGAGCTCTTTGCTATTTCCTATGGAATATTCCATTGTCATCTCCATGCTGTTGCAAAGGCAGTACTCTCTTCCTGGAATTTAATCCCTCTTCACTTGTTTCTTCCTGTCCCTAGTTTCCTTCTAAATGATGACCTCTCACTTTTGCAATTGGAAAGAATGCTCTCTGAGCTGAAGAAGTTTAATAAGAAGACTTGATCAGTTTTTCTTGCATATTTTAATTCATTCATTGGGTGGCCAAATCATTTCCAAATAAGGGATTTGGGGGTAACTCGAGTCCCCACTAAAATGGGAAAAAGGGAAATTTATGCACAAGATTTATGTATCTATAGGAGATAAAGAAAAGTACATTCTATAGAGGTGGCTAAAATCTGGAGTGGAATGATGTAGTTTTCCAAATCTTTGTTCACTTTGGAGTGATGGTATGAAAGCTGATTTTCTAGATTTCCCTCTCTAGATTTTTTTTTTTTGAACAAAAGAAGTCCCATTTATGGTGCATGTTAGAGATACTCCCTCCTTTTGGGGCATTCTAGCATGACAATGGGAAAGGAGAAAAGTTCTATATCCCTCTCTGCTTTCATATCTATGTTGAGGATGTTTCAGTACAAGATAAGATCATGGAACTGAAATGTTCCTTGATTTACTCAGTATTAGATAATAAAGTGTGGAGGGCTTTACTGATGATGCTCAAGGTTATGGGACCATCTGAGCCTACATAGATACTTTGTTATATTACTGGGAAAACAGGGAGAGATCTCAGTTGTTTGGTTTTTTTTTTTGGGGGGTGGGGGTAAAAGCAAAAAATTCAAGGAATAATATATACTTATAGGATTCCTGCCAATTATCTGGCAAAGGCCAGGAGAATGGTCTTAGGCTCTGGGCTAAAAGTGAGTCAGCATGATGGAAGCTTGGTTTTGTGCACTTCAGACACTAGCGGTATGACCCTGGGCAAGTCACTTAACCTTGTTGGTCTCAGTTTCCTCATCTGTGAAATGAGCTGGAGAAAGAAATTGCAAATAACACCAGTACCTTTGCCAAGAAAATCCCAAATGGGGGTATGAAGAATCAGACAGGACTAAAAACGACTTGAACAACAACTAGACAGGAGGTTCTCACATTCCTTCTTCCAGAACCTGAGACCTGCTAGCAGGGTCTGCTTGCCAGCTAGTTCCCTTACTCTGGCCCTTCTTACCATGTTCTACCTTTCATAGTTGAAGCATGAATTAGACCCTGTTCCCAGTCTCTCCCAACCAAACCCATCCTTTCATTCCCTTTCTCTGTTTCAGGACTCTCAGACATAGCTCACATGATTTCGAGCACACTGGAGGCTATAAATATTTAATGATCTAGAATTGATCCTTCACTTCCCTTTTTAAAGCCCTTAACTTCTGTTTTAGAAATCATACTAAGTATTGGTTCCAAGGCAGAAGAGTGCTAAGGGCTAGGCAATTGGGATGGTGACTTGCCCAGGGTCACACAGCTAAGAAATGTCTGAGGCCAGATTTAAACCTAGGACCTCCTGTCTCCAGGGGTGGCTCTCTATTCACTGAGATACCTAGCTGCCCCAAATACACAATTTTGAAAAGAACTTAAAATTTATTCCCTTAAAAATATCTTTGTTGTTTAGTCATATCTTTCTTTGTGACCTTTTTGTTTTGGATTCTCTTTGCAAAGATACTGGAGTGGGTCACCATTACTTTCTCCAGCTCATTTTACAGATGAGGAAACTGAGGCAAATAGGACTAAATGACTCAATCAGGTTCATTCAGCTTGTAAATGTCTAAGGTTGAATTTGAACCCAGGACTTCCTGACTCCAGACTGTCTTTACTGTGACACCTAGCTGCCCCCAGAATGCATTTCTTTTCTCAGGTGTTATTTAGGCTTCTTATTCTAACATTTCTGACAAAGAAATGTATTGTTGGGATGGTTCCTCCTTATTAAATAGAGGTTAAACTATCCAAACAAATCACTAAGGCAGCTTTCCTGGCAATCCACCTGCTCTCCTGAAAACAGCCTCCCAGGGCTGAAGTCCGTTTCTGTCAGTTCCATGGCTCTTCCTTGAAGGCTGGTGATCTGTATGGATCAGCCTGATCCCATAGGCAAGTGCCTTGAGGTTGGGTACCAGAGCCAAGAGACGTAGGATGGCAACAATTCTAAGAACTTTTTATAAAATAAAATAAAATTCTATTAATAATAATATTATATTTATTATATATAATATTATAAATATAGAAAATATATAATATTTATATTAATAAAAATAAAATTGTAAAATAAAAAAACATTTTGTGGTAGAGAGTAGAAGGGAAAAGAGCTTCCAATTTAAAAAAAAAATAGGGATCTCACTGTTTCTTCTTCTTCTTTTCTTTGAACCTGAGAATGAAGTACTTTTGGGAAAAAAAATCTGAAGCTTTTAGGGACTGGATTTTGAATATGGGATCTGACACTTGTGTGAATCTGAGCCTCAGTCTTCACCTACTTTAAAATGGGGACAATTATCTTTGCACTATATATCTCATTGGAGGGTGTTGTGAGGAAAAAAACAACTTTGTAAATCTTACATACTCTCTAAATACTTTGTGAACTGAAATGAATTGAAATTGTGTGTTTTCTTCTCATAGGTGTACATAGACTATATGACTGTAGCCAGCTCCAACTAGCTCGGGAGAGCCAATTACTAAATTTTCTGTGTGAACATTTATACCTCAGAAATCAGAAAATTACAAATCAGGGACTCAAATTATTATTATTTTTTTAAAACCTTTACATTTTGTCTTAAAATCAGTACAGTGTACTGAGGCAGGCAATAGGGGCTAAGTGGCTTGGCCATGGTCAGCCAGCTAGGAAGTGTCTGAGGCTAAATTTGAACCCAGGATCTCTTATCTCTAGACCTGGTTCTCAATCCACTAAGCCACCTAACTGCCCCCTCAATTTAGTGTTTTAATGTTTCCTGGACTTAATAAAGTAATGTAGAAATTGTAGAATGTTAATAGAAATAGAATTTTTATATTAGTTAACTTATTTTATTATTATATATTATTATATTACATAATATATACTATTATTAATTAGTTAATTTAGATTAGTAAATAGAAAATATAGAAATATTACTAGTATTTAAAAATGTTAAAATGTTAACAGGGTGCTATGCATTTGTTTTTTCCCCTTGGAGACCTGATTATTAAATATTTATCCAGTGTACTGCTAAGTATAGACCAATTGTGGAAAAAATTTGGTCCATACTCGATGCCTCTTTATGGTCACTCATTTAAAAACCTGTTTTTAGGAACTTACAGATGAAATGAGATGATAATGATGCTGTGAGATATAATCAAAGTTGCCCTTAAATACATAAAGAAAGAAGCATATGTTTCTTTTTTCTTTTGTCTTTGCAAGTAAACCTCTTTAAGGAATATATGTCTTTGTGCATTTTAAGACAATTAAATATTGATTGATAAAAACAGGTGGAAATTCTCCAATAATGATGGGAACCAAAAAGTCAAGTTCTGAAAAGGAGAAAATTTCCATGATTAGCCACTGTATGGTTCCCTCATTATTTCATTTCAGGTTTGAGAAGAGAAATGCTTTATTTATGTTATGCTGGGCTGTCTCAGTGGGGAAAATCTCACCTTTCTAATCCCCTCCTAACTTTTCCCCTCTTTCTCTAATTAACTTCCAAGAGAAAGAATAGATCTTTACTATGTCTCTAAGTATTCCTCAGCTATTGGCTGTCATTCAAGGGATAGCTGATCTAATTTATCCTAAGGGTCCCTTTCCTACTCTAGACTATACTTCTCTGAGTTTTCTGTTGGTATTCATCTGGCTGGTCTTAGTAACTGGAAGTTTTAGACCCTTTCAAGAAATTACAGTTCTGCTGGTTTCAGGATTGTTTATATATGTCTAAGTGTGGGTGGTATTCTAAGAAAATTGGGAGTTTGGCCAGGACACAACTCTGAATATTTCCTCTGAATGTCATGGTGTGTGTGTGTGTGTGTGTGTGTGTGTGTGTGTGTGTGTGTGTGTGTGTGTGTGATGGGTGGCAGAGATCTTTGTTGATGAGTTTATTTTCTTAAACTCAGAAAGTCCTCTACCTTTCTAATTTTTGCATTCAGCCTTTAGAGAACTTAGGTTAGGTAATAAACTAGATTGGATGATCACTCCTTTATCATCAATGACTGATATTTATTTCTGTAGTGGTTTGAGCAATTTCCAGCTCTGCTGTACTTACCAAGGTGATAATGATTTTTCTTCTTTGTGTTAGGTTGTTTTTCAGTCATGTCTGACTCTTCATAATCCAATTTGGGATTTTCTTGTTAAAGGAACTGAAGTGGTTTTCCATTTCTTTCTCCAGTTTATTTTACAGATGAGGAAACTGAGGCAAACAGGATTAAGGGATTTACCCAGCATTGCATAGCTGGTAAGTGTCTGAGGCCAGATTTGGATTCAGAAGGATGAGTTTTCCTGACTCTAGGACCATTACTCTATCCACTGTGCCAACTAGAAACCTTTTTTTCCTCTTTAGATTTCATCTTACATTTTGCCCCTATCTTATATACTTTTTAAAAACTTTTTATTATAATTAGCAGTGTCTCTGTCCTAAGCCTTCACTATACATAAGCTCTCTGAGGTCATAGGTCCTGTCTTCTCTAAATATTGTATCTTTCCTAGGACTTAGCAGAGTTTTCTGCCCAATGTCATCACTTCACAAACATTTTATTTTTCGGCTGCCTTATCACATCACTAACTATTATTTACTAAGGTCTCCCCATCTTTTTCAAATAGACTATTATTAAATTGAGCCTCTCCCATTTTGTGCTTAAGTTAATTTTCTGAATGAAAGTATTAGACTTTACATTTATTATTATTAAATTTTCTTTTAATAGATTAGGTTCTAAAACTACAAGGGATGGTGGGAAACATGATGGATTAGACCCTGTTATACCTTTGGATAGTTCTTTATGCTCTCCTTGGCTCATGATCCTAATCTAGGAAACCCTGAGAACATTGACCACGAATAATTTCTGTCTCCCTCAAAAATCTCTTATAAAGTTTAATAGGTCTCTGAATATTCTGTGTCATGTTTTTGCTACATGGTCTAGAAAAAGATCATAGACCTTTCTATTGTTATATCAAATATCTGGCTTCGTAGATATACATAGAGAGTTTTCTACACTCTCTTCCTCCCTTCCTCCTTTTTCTTTTTTGTTTGAAGTTGTATTGATTAACTTTTCAGGACTCCAGGCAAATGTATTTTTACCTGTGCTTTTGAGCTATGTTCCATGTCTGTCCTATCATTTCTACATATAGAATGCCAAATTGCAAAACTCATGCCAAATGAATCCAAGACCTACTCTGAGATACCATCTTCCTGACTAGCTATTCACTTCAAAAATCTCCCTATCTCTTCTGAAGCCCTTTCACAAATTATCAAGTGATGAGAATATCCCCTGTGCCTCTGAGTTCTATAGTTTCTTATTAAAGCCTTCATATTCTTCAGTCACTCTGTGTATATTCTGTCTCTCAATGTTATTTGTGCCCATGTGAATCACTAAAAGTAGGGAGCAGTCATAATTTTTGATAAGCTCTGTGGGGTTCTTTGTATGGCTAGAGGTATACTGGAACCAGTCTGAATTGTCTTTTGATAGCCAATGATTTTCAGTGTGAACATTTACATCTCAGAAATTGGCCAAAATTACAAATAAGGGTTTAATTTATTGTTTTGTTGATTACTTAGAACTAAGAAAGTGATGGAGAAAATGTTAATAATGCAGGTGAAACCTAAGCTCATCGTATTTTTTTTCCCTGTGAGCTGGTTCTTAATTAGTTACTAGCACACCTTTGAATACAGCAATCAACATCATTTTTCCTTTTCAATATTTTATTTTTTAATTACGTGTAAAAACAATTTTCAACATGCATTTAAAAAAAAACTTTTCAGTTCCCAATTCTCTCCCTCCCCTGCCAGACTGCAAGCAATTTGATATAGGTTATACATGTGCACTCATGGAAGACATATTTCTATAGTAGTCATTTTACAGATGAGGAAACTGACCAAAAAGACAAAAAAACCCACAAAAAAGTAAAAAAAACAGTGTGTTTTTATTTGCATTTAGACTCCCTCAATTTTTGTCTGGAGGTAGAAAGCATTTTTCATCCTGTCTGACAGGCATTGATTTGGAGCTCCTAATCAGGAATTGGGGCATAAAGGAATAAGTTCTTTCTGAAAGAAGCAATATGCCTAGGAAGATTAGACTTGGAATTTTCTTGGATCTATGTACTGCTGAGAAGAGCTAAGTCATTCATAGTTTATCATCGAACAATATTGCTATTATTATCTATAGTGTTCTTCTGGTTCTGCTTATTTCTTCAGTTCATGTCAGTCTTTCCAGGTTTTTCTTAAAGCTTCCTGCTTATCATTACTATAATCATATATCATAACTTGTCTAGACAACCCCCAATCAATAGGCATCCTGTCAATTTCCAATTCTTTCCCACCACCACTATAAATATTTTTTATATAGAGGCCTTTTTTCTTTTTTCTTTTTTTGATCCCTTTGCTCTAAAGACTAAATATTTCTATTGCTGGGTCAAAGATTATGCAACATTTTATAGCTTTTTGAACATAGTTCCAAATTGCTTTTCAGAATAGTTAGATCAGTTTACAACTCCCTCAATGGTGTATTAGTGTCCCAATTTTCCCACATCTCCACCAACATCTATCATTTACCTTTTCTGTCATTTTAGCCAATTCAATACATATGGGGTGGGGTTACCTCAGAGATGTTTTAATTTGCACTTCTCTAATCATTAGTGATGTAGAGCATTGCTATGAGACTATCGATAGCTCTAATTTCTTTATCTGAAAACTTCCTCTTCTTATCATTTGATTATTAATTACAATGACTTGTACACATCATGTTGACTTAGTTCTCTATATATCTGAGAAATGAAGTTTTTATCAGAGAAACCTGCTGTAAAATTCCGACCCTCACTTTTTTGCTTGTATTTTAATTTTGGCCTCATTGGCTTTGTTTATGCAAAACCCTTTTAAATTCAATGTAATTATCCGTCTTACACCCTTTAATATTCTCTATCTTTTGTTTTAGAAAGAAATTCTAGTTTCTTAAGTCTCTTCCTATAAAATGCCTCCTATTTACTTTGTGTCTATTTTACATATAACTACATCTCTTGCATTGGTTCCATTGATAAAAAGTACACTCTTTAAGAACAGGAAAATTTAGCTAAACTATTCCATACTCCTCTAATTGCTTATAGTATCACCTTTTATGTTTAAATCATGTACCCATTTTGACCTTATATGATATGAGCTAAACAAACATTTATTTTATTTAAAAAACTCTTACTTTCCTCAGAATCAACATTCTAAGGCAGAAGAGCAGTAAGGTTTGGACAATGCAGGTTATGCAATTTTCCCAGCATCATACAGCTAGGAAGTATCTGAGGTTTGAGTTGAATCCTGTCTCCAGGCCTGACTCTCAATCCTCTGAGCTACCCAGCTGCCCCCCAAAATGAGCATTTAAGGGCCACAAGTTAGGTATTATAATAGGCACTGGATAAACAAAGCCCAAAATGAGACTCCCTGCTCTTAAAGAGTGTATTTTTTATCAATGCAACCAATACATAGAGATATAGTTATATGTAAAATAGATACAGAGTAAATAGAAGGCATTTTTAAAGGAAGAGCCTTAAGAAACTAGAGCGATCAGGGAAGACCTCAGAAAACTTGGTTGTCCCTGAAAGCCTGTCAGACTCTTTTTCCCCACTGTAGAATTTTATGAGTGGGGAAAGCTCCTGTAATAGCAGGCAGATGTTTCTGGGCCAGATGTTTTCTGACTAAGTGGCAGGCTTTGATTTAAAATTACTAACCAAGAAGTGGGGCATTTAGAAGCAAGTTCCTTGTGAAAGAAGCAACAGGCCTGATGTTGTTGTGTGCACTCAGGGAAGTACTAGAGCCAGATCAGAGTGGTTGGAGAGACAATTGTTGAAATTTCATCCTAAGCATTTACAATGAAAGGAGAAGCAGACGAATGCTATAATCATGGGCTTGATTTATTGTTTTGTTGATTGTCTCAACTTAAGAAAGCAACGGAGAAATTTTTGATAAGGCACTTTCAGCTTAAAAATGTACTATCCCTGCATTCTTTAGAGGACTGATTTAAATATTTATAAGCACCCCCCTGCATGCACCCCTCCAGATTTACTTATCTAACAGATAATATTGAGTCCCAATTCTGTGTAATTCTAGGCAAGTCTCCTTAAAAAAAAAAAAAAACAACTTTATCTTCTGCCTTAGAATCAAGTATTGATTCTAGGGTCACACAGCTAGGAAGTACATTTGAACCCAGGAAATCCCTGTTTGTAGGACTGGCTCTCAATCCATTGAGCCACTTCAGCCTCCCTGCCAAGCCTCTTAAGTTCTTAAAATCTATTTTTTAAAACTTTAAAACAGGTTATAATATATATTATAATATAATAATTATTATATACAATAATATAATAATAATAATTACCTTACCTACTTTTCTAGGGCTATTGTGAGAGAAATGCGTTGTATCACTATAAACATATGAGCCCATTTTGGTCATTTTTTGAAGATAATATAGATAATAGATTATAGAATTTTATAGCTTCTATCTCCCAGTGTCCTTATTTTTTTTACCAAGCACTTATTTCCTCTTCCTCCCATCTGCTCCCTCACTTATAAAAATTTCCCCTCTTTCGTTGTTTCCTCCCTAATCTTAATTGCATTGGATTTGTTTGTATAGAACTTTTAAATTTGATGTAGTCAAAGTTATCTATTTTACATCTTGAAATGGCCTCTATATCTTGTTTGGTCATAAATTCTTCTCTTCTCCATAGGTCTGACAGGTACACTATTTTATACTCTTCTAATTTGTTTATTGTATCCTTACTTACAAAAAGAAAGAAAAACAAAACCTTGTAATAAATAAGTATAGTCAATTCCCCTATTGGCAGTAAATGTGTCTTATTATACATATTTAGACTATTACATATGAGGCAACAGTAATGCATACGTCATCACTGGACCTTTGGAATTGTGGTTGGTTATTGTGTCCATTATGCATGCTTAAGACTAAAAGTTGTTCATTTTTCCAATGTCATTCCTATCTATATTTTCTTCTGATTCTGCCCACTTCACTCTTCCATCAGTAAAACCTGAGGGCTGACTTCATCTCATTATTGCCATATGTAGCTAGTTCTGTCATGTATGTAAATCCATGACTAGTCATCATGAGGTCTTGCTTCCAATAGTTGAGTCCATCCTCTTTTTGTTGCTCTTTATAAGGGTTCCCAGAAGACCAGATTTCTCTTCATATTCAAAGTTCATATTTTTTTCTTGCTGGAACCTTGGCAAAATTCCTTATTTGCTCTTTAGATACTAGAGTTATAAATTTTGAGCTAGAAGAGAACTTGGAGATCATTTAGTCTAACACTGTCATTTTGATAGATGAGGAAACAGGGTCAGACAGATGAAGTAACTTGTCCAGGGCAACACAAGAAGTAAGTGACAAAACTGGGAAGGGAACTCAAACTGATTCCAGTTATCCCATTGTACCACACTACCACTTTTAAACTACATGTCATTGGTAGAGCTGAGAAAATGTCTCAATGAATGCTCAAGCTAGCTTTACTCACTTCTGAATTTATTTTTAGAGTCTTTGTTTTCAGAAGTCTTTACTTCCAGCTTAAGAGGGAAAAAAAAAAGTCCATTATCACTGTGTTTTTACAGATAAGGAAATTGCTTGTGTTTCCCAACAAGAGACTTACCTATCTTATCCCCACTGAATGGTAGGAATTTCAGACACCAAATTGATGATTATAGGAGAAGGAAGATCCTTCTTTGGTCACCATCCCTTCTAGTTGTTTGTAGGACCAGACTTGAGGTACCTATTAGTTTTCTATTATGTGCTAGTGTCAGTTTGGTAGATACTACTCTATTAAATGTTTTTCTTGCCTGACAAGAGACTTTCCTTTCTGTAACTTTGAAAAAAGAAAGAAGCATTGTAAGAGACTTGTAGAGATTTTAGTGGCTCCCCAAACACCTCTTCACTCTTGAACAGTGTGGCATCAGCTTTCTCAGCAGCAGGTAATAGATTTCAATCAAGACATGGGGTGATGCCTCACTATGTCCCTGATGACAGCAGAAGTCTCCTGGATCACACAGTGACTTAGTACTTTCTCTCTGTTAAACAGCCTTGTTCTCCTAGATCTTTCTGGTTTAGTCACTTTTCCTTAATATTTAAAGAAGGAAAATTCACAGGCTGTCAAATAACTGGTTACAGTGTTGTGTTGAATCATGAACTTGAAATCGTTCCTCTTGCAGCCAGAATTATTTTGGTTTCTATGTTAAACACACACACACATATTTACATTGTAAAGATCTGTAACAGATACACAGGAAAATGGAAAGATGTTTCCCTTTCTTGCATTGGGCTGATTGATGTTAGAATGTACTGTTTGATTCTGATATGCCAATTTAATAAGATCTAGGTATTTGTCAGTGATCCATTTCTTTGTAGTAAACATGCCTGAAATAGGAAGGTAAGACTCCAGTAATAAGTTTCAGATGAGCAGCAGACAGTTGAGTCATTGACTTATTCCCTTGGTACCTCTGTCCAAATTCCTAGATTGTTTGCCTCCTAGGGCTCAGGCAGACAAAATGAATGGCACATCTATAATCATATTCCTCAGGGAGCACACTCATGAAATTTGCACTGCCTGCATAACCTCTCTAGGGATGCTATTGAGTATCTCTGCAAACTTAGAAGTAAGGACCCCAAGGACTGTTCTGACCATTCCAGTTTGCTTTCCACTTTCTCAGGTATGCGTTATCACCACAGTATTAGAGAATTACATGGAACAGTCTAAATAATACTGGCAGCTTATCGTTGAAATGCCCATCTTTAGATAATCTCTAGATTGACTTTTCATGCACCACTCACTGAAGTTTTTGCTATCCCAAGGATACTTATCCTACTCTGGGACTAAAATCTAATGTTTCTATTCTCAGCCTAATGCTTGCAGTATTGCAGTTTGAAGTGTAGGCAAGCAAGGGCAGAGCTTGGAGTAGATTCTGGCCATTTTGGTTCTGTTTCCCAGAGGTAAGACCAAAACACTTCCTGACCTTCAGTATCTGATGATCAGGATGTTTTATTGACTCATTTATGCCTTTCAGGCTCTAAAAACCGAAAGTATTTTGTTTGAATTAGGTTTTTGTTAACAAGAATCCATGTATAGATATTAATGATATAAATAATAATAGTTTTAGGTACTGGCCCATTTGAAAGTGGTTACTTAGATCAGAGAACCACTTGACAATCAAAAGTTTTTTTTTTTTTTTAATTTGACTTTAGGTGAGAAAAATGAACCAGTCCTTATCCTGGGTATTAGTTCTGATGCTTTTCTGTTGATTAATTTCAAAAGTCTTACAAACTGAAATATTGGGGTTATTTACTGTCTTTCTCTTGATAAAGAGGCTTCATGATATAATAGGTAGAGTTCTGATCTTAGACCTGAGTTTAAATCCTATATCTGACATAAACTAGCTGTGTGACTGAACAAATCACTTAACTTTCCATTGCTCCCTAGAAACTCACAAACATAAGAATTTATAGAGAATTGCTTTTTTCCTTTGACTGGGAAAGTTTCTTTAGTAGAGAATCTTTACATTGATAGATCTAGACAAAATGAAAATGTGCTATTCATGAACAATTTACATTTATAATACTAATAACCTGACTTCTTCCCAAGATTATCAGTTTAAAAGCACTCAATTTCCATTAAAGAAGAACTTTTAATATTTATGTGTTTATGTTTATATATGCATATATTTAATATTTCATCAATAAATTGCTTTAATTCTATCCTCTTCTAGACTTATTTTATTGTGTTTGTAGTCTTTAATGTTTACTGATGTTCTTTGTAATCTTTTTTTTATCATGTCCCATCTTTTCTCCATCCCTCCTTGTAACCTAAACAGTCTAGTCTTATAAAACTAAACAATATACTGGTAATATATGAAAAAGGTATATCCCATTTTGTCAGTGGGATTTAAAGAGCCCTTATGATTTCTCTTCATCCTATCCCTTCTACTTCCCCCACCTCCATTTCCCCAACTCTGGAATTTAAAAGGAATGATCAAAGTTCCTTTAAAGATAAATTTCTATCTTTAAATTGGAAATTTTTACACATGTGCCTATTTATTTATATTCCATATCCTTCATTAGAATGTAGATTTCCTTGAATGGAGGGAATATTTTATATTTCTTTTTATCTCCAGCTCTTATCACAGCACCTAACATAGAGTAAATGCTTAATTTTTTATTTGATTTGATTAGATTAATTATTTTATGAGTGAATATTGATTAATTATTGATAAATAGTTTAAAATCCATGTTTGGGTATCAGAAGGAGAGTGGATAAAGCACTGGCATTGAAGACCAGGTATTCTCTTCCTACATCAGCAGGGATTATCAAGATATCCACTGAATCCTCAAAGGATACTCCCAGACTAGTTCTACTCAAGTTCCAGAGTGACCTGTTTTCCCAGAGGTACTGATGTAGTAACTAGGGATCTGGAGAACACTCTTCAAGAGGCAACAGAATGGAAGGATATATCCCCCATCTAAAAGAGAGGACTCTAAGACTATGGAATATGTGGCTGGCATTTATGGTTAGCATCTTATCACAACTGATACTGAGTAGCTGTGGCCAGGGATCTCAGACTGTTGGTATGCCAAATAGTACTGGTTCAAGAAATTTCCAGAAGCATCTTCCAGTGGCTATGGCTTCTAAGACACAGGTCTCTGCTATCATTCTTTTCAATCTGGGAGTAAAAAAGAGAGGCAGCTGTCAGCATTAACCTCATCCCAATGAGCATGACATCTTCTGTCTTCTTCCATATTACTGACAAAAATATAAAATATCACAGGGTCAAGGAGTAAAATAAAGATCCCTGAACTACTCTACTGGAGACTTCCTGCTTACTTGGACATTCATAATCTATATAATTTTATTGTCCTCAAGTTCAGATCTCTCTATCTTCCTTACAAAAATAACATGAGTTATGTTTTCAAAAAGTTTGCTAAAATTCAGATAAGTTATTATCTTCATCTAAAAATTTAGTTTGTCAAAAAAGGAGATGAGGTTGTTCTGGTATACCCTATTCTTTATGAAGCATGTTGGTACTTTGTAAACACTGCTCACTTTTCTAGATGCTTGTCAATTCTCTTTTAAAGATCTTATCTAGAACTATTCTAGCATTTGACTTCAAGTTTGTTGGATTATAGTTTGCAGGCTGTGTGCCCTTTCTTTTTTTTTTTATGAATCACCCATTACTAAATGTGGAACCTCTCTTGTTTTTAATCCTTTTCAAAATCTCACTATTACTGACTTAGCCATCATAGCTACCAGTTCTCTCAGAAATTGTAGATGCATTTCATCTGGACCAAGTGACAAAGTCACCAAGGGCAAACATATGCTCCCTATCTCCTGGCTTTTCTTTGATTTCAACTTTCTGTTAGTTATTTTTGTTCTGTCATTTCCAAGGCATAGGTCATTCTCTATTTTCAGGGAAAACTGAAGCAAGTTGAATTGAACAAGCCTGAATCCCTTTTGTTGTCAGTTATCAACCTACTAGCTACCCAAGAAAAAGTCATATCCCTTCCTTCATCCTTCCTTTTCTTCTAATATTCCTAAAAACTCTCTTCAAATTTGAAGATCAAACAAAGCAATGGTAGATAGCTAATTCTTTGGATGACAGAGGCAAGATACCAAAGGATTAAATTTGAGAGACCAGAGCATTGAACTAACTCTAGTCCAACAAAATTCAGGAGCAATCAAGTATTATGGGTATGGACAAACAATTTCAATTCACAAGAATAAGGTGGGAGAAACATGGTTAAACAGTAATGGTTCTGAAAAACTAAAAGATTCTGTGGTTTTGGTGCATGCAATCTTGGGTTGCATTAAAAGAGGGAAAGCTTTTAGCAATGGAGACTTCTGTGGTGGTAACTCCAACTGTTCACTGTCATAGTTAGATCTCCTCTGGAGTACTCTGTTCAGTTCTGGGTGCCCCAATTTAAGAAGGACATTTATAAGCTGGAGAGTACCCAGAAGAGGGCAATCAGAATGGTAAAGGGCCTTGGGTCTATGTCATATGAGGTTATAGAAATTGAGTATACTTGGAAGGTGGACATGGTATCTGCCTTCAAACATATGAAGGATTATCACATAGAAGAGAGATTTTAATTGTTCTATTTTATTCCAGAAGGCAGAAGATCAATCAATGGGTGAGTTACAAAGAAAATTTACGTTAAATATTGTGAAGAACTTCTTTAATATTGGTTGTCAAAAAGTGGAATGGACTGCCTCAGATAGTGAATTTTTCCTTCTTGGAGTATTTAAACAGAGGTTGGATGACCTTTCATTGGGTATCTACAGTGAGGATTCTTTTTATGTATGGGTGAAACTAGAGGGCCTCAGATGTCCTTTCTAATTCTCAGATTCTGTGATTTAGGATGAGCTCATCATTAAATTGGAAGATAATGGCAGAATAGATTAGAAAGAAAAATACAATTGTTTTATGTCCAAAACAACCGAATGTCTCTGGTAAATTATACTTTTTTTAGCTAAATAAAAAAAAAAGTAGGAATGGTAATCATGACTTCAGTCAGAGTAAGAGTAAAAAAGATACCAATAAAGACAAGGTATACTCCATTATGAAAAAAGGTCAGAAATATCAAGGGAAATAATGAAAAAAGGAAGAAGAAGTTGAAATAGATTTTTATAATATGTAAAACTTTACTACAAAGCAGTAATTATAAGAGAATTCAGTATCAGATACTGGATAAAAATAGAAAAGGAGATTAGCAGAATAGACTAAGGAAGACCTTGAAACAGGTATTCATAGAAGCCTAGAGTTCAATCAATCTTTTTACCATAATATATTCCATGTAGATAAACAATCAAAATATAAAACAACACACCCTAAAAATTAATGGGAAGAAGGAACCCTATAACCTTTACAGTTTTCTCTTGTGAGCAGAAGAAAAATCAGTCACACTATAGATTAAAAGAGATCATTAAAACAAAACAGACAATTTCAGCTACATAAAATGAAAATATTTTTGCACAATTGAAACTGAAAAAGCAATGATCTGAAAAGAGATATGAACTAGGAAAATTTTTTGCATTAAATAACGACAATTTTAAGCTCTAGGAAATTGTCACAAATATATCAGAAGTCATTTTCAACTGAGTGGTCAAACGATATGAACTGTTTTCAAAGGAGGAAATATAACCTATTAATAACCACCTGAGAAAATTTTCATATTCCTATATAATCAGAGACATGTGAACTAAAGCAACTTTGGTGTCATTACCACCTATCAAACTATGAAAGAGTTTAAAATGTGGAAAAACATTGAAGGATCTGTAAGAAGGCAAGCATTCTAATTCAATATTAGCAGCCCCTTGAGTTGATTAAACTGTTCTAGAAAACAAAGGGAATTTTTAAAGGAAAGTTATCAAATTATTCATACCATTTAACCTAGAGCCCCATATGGGGTCTATACCCCAAAGAGATTATTGACAGATTTATTGACAGATTATTGACAGCAGGTAAAAACTCATACCTTGGTTGAAGAAGACCAAGATGACATCACTATGTTGGAGTCAACATATGTTCAACTGTGGATGATCAGACTAATAGGAGATTGGAAGGCTCTACACACAGGTCGAGCTCAAATAGCTCTTGTGAACATTTGGGATGGAGATGTGTCTAAATTTGCACATCTCATGTTAGTTTTGACCTATTGAAATTCTGGTTTGGTCATAGAATAGACCTTCTTTAATGTGGACATGCCATGCTGAATGATGCTGGGCCAGTGTTTCTCCTGTCTCACAATCAATATCAAAGTTCTTCACAATGTTCTTGTATTGATTCTTCTGACCTCCATTCAATGCTTGCAACATGTGAGTTCTCCATACAATAGTCTTTTAGACAAATGTGCATTTGGCATTCAAATCATGTAGTCAGTCCATCAGAATTGTTCTTTATGCTGTAGTGGTTGAGTTCTTAACAATTGAACTTGAGAAAGGATCTCAGTGTCTGGTACCTTATCTTGCCGGGTGATCTTTAGAATTTTCCCAATATAATTCCAATGGAAGTGATTTACTTCCTGGCAGGGCATTGGTATATTGTTTAGGTTTCATAGGCATACAATAATGAAATAGCTCAATGGCTCTACAAACCTTCAGTTTACTGTGCAGTTTAATACTTTGTCTCTCTCACGCTTTCCTTTAGAGATTCCCAAAATTTGAGTGAGTTCTGGTTACATGTAAATCAACCTCATCATCTATGTGGACATACCTGGAGAGTGTATTGCCAAGGTAAGTAACTTATCCACACAGCATTCAAAATATTTCTATTTGCTGGAACTAATGATTCCACATGTGGGTGCTATGGTACTGGCTGGTAGAGAGTTTCTATTTTCTTAGTCTTAACTGACAGGCCAAATAGCATACGAGGCAGAAAATTGATCCATCTTCTGTTGCATCTCAACCTCAAAGGTTTCACTGACTGCAAAATCATCTGCAAACAAAAAAGTCACCCACCAATACTACCTCCACTTTAGTCTTGGCTTGTAGAGTTTTTAAGTTAAATAATTTATTTTCAGTTCACTAACTGACCTTGATGTTTTCATCATCATTGAAGACACTGATAACATCATGCTAAAATGAAACCATCATGCTAAAAAGCATGGGAGCAAGCACAGAGTCCTGCTTTACTCTATTGGTGCCTGAGAAAGAATGAGAGAGTCATCAATTATGCAAAACTAGTACAAACATGCCATTCTGGAACCTACAAAAAAATCACAGTAGTATTTCTTATACCAACACAAAGCAGAAAACAAACGCATATCCAGTAATTGGGGAATGGCTGAACAGATTAGAGTACAGCAATTTAATGGAATATTCTGATCAATAAAGAGTGCCATGGGTAAAGAATTCAGAGAAGCAGAATGAAGAAAGCAAAGACAAAAAAGTTCATTATGATATAAGTACAGAAACTATGTAAATGATCAAGATGGAGAGACAGCAAAACTCTGGTCAACTTAAATAGTTGACATTAGTACCATGCTCTTAAAATTAATTGTCCTGATTCAAGTCTCAGTCCATCCTCCACTCAGCGGTCAAAGAGAACTTCCTGAAGCTCAGATATGGTCATTTCATCTTCTCTACTCCATAATTCTAGTGACTCCCTCTTCCAGAATCAAATGTAAAATTCTCTGCATTTCTCCTGCTCTCACCCCATATTTCCAATGTTCTTGCACTTTATACACTACCCTTCTGCCTGCTGCTACCCACCTGCCCATGTTTTTTTTTCTATCCAGTGACATTGATCTCCTTGTTCCTTGAATAAGAAAATCCATCTTCCAATTAATGTGTCTAGAGTGCTCTTCCTCCTCATATTTACCTGTTGTCTTCTTTGGCTACATTAATGTACCTACTAAAATGCCATCTTCCATAGGAAGCCTTTCATAATCCTGCTCAATTCAAGTACTTTTTCTCTGTTGGATATTTCCAATCTAACATATATAGCTTATTTTCACACAGTTATTTGTGTGTTGTCTCTACTTCTTAGATTAGAGACTGTCTTTTGCCTCTAGCACAAAGTCTGTTACATAGTAGGCACTTAAACACATTTGTTGACTATTTGCAGGGAAGGTCCTGTGAAAGGTGATTTATTTAGTGTTTATTTATTTATATAGGTGTTTATTTGGAAGTAATTGCTGTGTCAAAACAAAATATATTGTAACAATAAATCTTGAGCTTTGCTATAAATGTATAGTTCAACATGTGAAATCTGTCCTGTACAAATGATATTGTTTGTAGTATGTAGTTGGTGTATGCAACCATTTTCACTGTTGCTGGTTATTTTCTCCCAGACAACCCATAAGGATAATTTTTTAAAATATATACACACACAGGCATACATGCACATACAAGTAACTGTTAGCTATGCAGCATATACATATGTAATTATAATAGTTACATAGAATTTTAAAATGTGAAAATGTTTTTCATATATGTTTTCATTTAAACTCACAGGAGTCCTGTAAGGTAATTACTATCATGATCCTCATTTTACATGTGAAGAAACTGAGGTTGATAGGTTCAAATGATTTGTTCTGCATTACATAGCTAGTAAGAACTTGAGGCAGGATTTGAGCTTATGTCTTCTTGGTTCCAAGTCTAAAAATCTTTCTTCTATCCCACATAGCTGTCTCTTGGACTGAATCAGCCAATGGAAAATAAGCTAGGTCCAGAATTGAATGAGAGGAGTATATATTCCCTTTTGGCAATTATGCAATGCTAAGATTTTCTTTGAACCAAAGGTCTATCTTTTTAATATCGATTTTTTTTGCAGTGATAGTTTGTGTTGGAGAATCATATAATACCAGGGCTCCAAAGAATGAAAGTTGTTAATCATTCAAAAAGGGATAGAGAAGTTTTTGGTAAATGTTGAGTAGGATGCTTGCCAATGGAAATTTACTTATTTTATTTTCCCAATTACATGTAATAATGCTTTTCAGCATATGTTTTCCAAAATTACAAGATCCAAATTATTTTTCTCTTTCCTTTCCCTCTTGGAGATGTTAGGCAACTTAATCTGGGTTATACATGTATCATCATGCAAAACATGCTTCCATATTGGTCATTGTTGTAAGAGACTACTCACATAAACCCTGCCCCACTCCAAAAAATGTGAAAAATAGTATGCTTTGATCTGCATCCAATTCCAACAGTTCTTTTTCCTGTAGGTAGATAGCATTAGACTTTGCATTAGACTGCAGAATTACTTATTATAATGGTGGTGTTAACAACATAATCAGAGAGACATTCAACCAGGAAAGTAGGTGGGTCAGTCATATAATGAGAGTGAGGGGTAACTGATAGCCAGAATATTTCACATAGTGGTCAAGAGATGTAGAAGAAATTCCTCAGTATATTGGCTAGACCCCTTGTCAATCAGTTTACAGGAGAATATGACTAAAAGTTTCACATGATGGGGAGCCTCAAGTAGATTGCAATTGATTCTGTTTGAGGGAGTAGTCATATTGGTGCAAATGCAGATTCAGTGAAATAATAGTGTATTGTAGATAGTATGGTGATAATAAGACATGCTTTCCAAGTAGTTGAACATCACTAAATTCCATATGAACAGCATACCACAAATTATTTAAGGAGGGAGGGTGATACAATGGAAAGAAGACAAAAGTAAGATTTCTAGTCTTAGCTATCTTGTTATCCCTGATCCCAACCAAGAATTAGGAGTAACCAGAAACCTTTTATTTAATGGACTTTAGTATGAATGGGCTGACCTTGGACAGAGTAGAATATAATCCTCAGTGGTGAATTTCCATTTATAAGGGATTAGGAAAAAATGTGGTATATTTGGAATAAAAGGCATTTGCCATCACAAGGTACCAAGCAAATGGGCTAGAGTTGGGTAGTATGTCTAGAATCTGGACAAATAGCCTGACAATGTGACAGTGATGGGAGCATGAACAAGTAGGAAAACAAGGTCCAAGAAATGAAATGTTCACTCAAATTTGAGTTTGTACAGAGAGTTCAAATACGATCTTTCCTCACTCAGTGTGGTGAGTCTATCAGTATCTTTCAGGTTGATATTAACCCTCTTTGATATACCAGAAGAGTAACAGATAGCTTTTGGCAAATTCTATCATTTCTTGCCTGGGAGACAGTTTTGCCTTCGTAGGGATACATAGTGCCTCTACTGTTTACCAGATCTGTGACTCCTCTAGTTATTTAACCTCTCTGACTTTTTGTTTCTTCATCTGTAAAATGAGAGTTAGAACCAATGACCTCTAAAGTTACTTCTAACTAAAATGCTATGAATTTTTTAAATTTAATATTGAGTTGCAAACTTGTTCTCTCATTCCTTTGGACAAAAGGGAGCATGGTATAACATAAAGATCTATGACACCTGTATTAGAAGACCTGGGTTTGAATTATGATTTTGCCACTTACCACCTACATGATCTTGAGCAAATAACTTCTTCCTATGTTTTGGTGTATTCGTCTGTGAAATGTGGAAGTTGACTAGATGCCACTAAGGGGAACTTTCTGCCTCCAAATATTCACAGCCTATAAGGCTATATAGATATGTTTCTCAAGTATTCTAGCCTTTGGAGCTGCAAAATAAATAGGGTGTGAAAATAGCTTCCTTGTTTTTGACCTCTTGTTTTCAGCAAAAAGTGAGCTAGTAAGAATTATGTTGAATTCTCACCCACTTTCATGTATCTAATATTTTCATGCTATCCATGGTCTGTTTAGCATGAAAGAATACCCATTTGCAGTAAGGTGGTAGTTAGTGTCTCAATATGTGACCCCTTCAAGGGAATTAGCATTTTTAAAAGGACCACAGGGAGGGAATAATGCTGTGCTATACAAAAAAGTAGAATTTTAGGTAACGTGACTTTAGGTACTGGGCTACTTACCCTGACCCATGCAAATGTGCTCTTTTTGAATAAAAATTCTCAGGCATTTAGTAAATGAATGATAGGATGCTATGGTGAACTGACTCATTATTGATAAAATGGCTATGATTTTCATCTCTGTGTGTGTTTGTGTATATGTGCATGTGTATCTAGGGGCTTATTTGGTTCTTCCTTATATATAGTTCCTTGTATTTCATAAACAATCAGGTCAGGTATTCCAACTTAAATTAGATTGCTCTTTATCTTCTTCTGAGAGAGGGAAGCAAAATTCACAATCAGCTACATTTGAAGGACTTTAAAGAACTTTCAAATGTAGAGATTTATATTGGGGGGAGCAAGAGCAAGGTGTAATTCAATAAAAACATTATAAATCCAGTCAAATGACATACCATTTGAGAATATAATAACTGACAATTAAAAAATGATATAGACATACAAGCATTCCCTCCAAGAGGACATCTCAAACCTGTCTTAGGGGCTTATTGGGCTTTCTTGATATATGGTTACTTGAGTGGGAGTGATGGGGGGAGATAACTAGAAGGAGAGGGAGAGAAATGAAGTTGTACCTAGATTATTGCTTTATCAGAAAAGAGAGATTCTTAGAAAACAAGGAAGCCCTTTGTTATCTTCACTAAAGCCTTTCTACCATTTCTTTTCTAGTCAAGTTTCATTACATTCTTAGACAAGTTTCTATAGTCTGTTCATTAGCAGCAAAATAATATTTGGGGCAGTCTGAACTCTATGCCAATTTTTTAATCTTTGGGGGATGCCATTGCTTTTTACGGTGTAGGCCAGTTTTGAAAAAAAAGATTTTTCTGTTCATTAATTATGAAAAGCCACCATCAGAAACAGCCACTTGACATACAATTAACCCCTTTTTAAAGACCAATTTTTCAGTATTTGGGGCTAGAAGGCACAGTTTTGTACTCATAGAAAATAATATGTTTTCTATCAGTAACTATAATATAAGAAGCTTCTTAATAACTAGATTAGAATAGTTTAGACATGAATTGAATTTTAATTCATTTGTTTTGTATTGGGTCATCTTTAACTTTGGGCCCTGGGGATACTCAGCCATATATTCTGTCTTCCCTTGAGGAGGGAGAATCACATTTTGTAGTCTGTATGGGAATGTTAGTATTTGCCAAAGGAGAGAAACCTGCTAAAGAAATAAAGACAGAAACAGGAAAAAAAGAAAGAGAGACAATTAAGAATCAATTAAGAACTTTTTCTTTTTACTTTAATATGGATGGAAATAAGAACAACATTAAATACCTCTGAACTCATATTTATTTCAATGGCCAAACTTGGTTCTAGAGAAAAGTGGAGGAAACATGTCTCCCTCCTTTCAATAGATGGAAATGGCCCTCCCTTCAGTACAAAGAAGTGGACTACTCCTTTGGTGTGAAATGGGACATATATAACCAGATGTGATTATTTTGTTATTTGACTTTTGCTTGATTTTTTATTACATGGAATGTATTGTTTTGGGAAATGATCCTGATATTAAAAAACACACATAGGAATTATTAATTGGAGAAAAAAGTTATAAACTAAAACATTTAGCTCAAGCATTCTTTTTCAATTTCATGAAAACATCCTTTTCTGGAATGTTAAAACTATTCTCCATTGATTTTATTTCCCAATTCCTTTCAAAATCATCTAGCCTGCAGTAAAAATTAAGCTTCATGACTCCAGAAATTACATGTCTCTCTCAATATGCCTGCACTTTCACTTTTTAGCTGTTTACATTCTAGTGTTATAACTGTATATTTGACAGATTTTTCATTTCAGATTTGGGATGTGTTTTCTAAAGAAAAAAGAAACCTTTTATTTTATTGTGGAAAAATCTAGAAAGATCAGGCCTTTAGGAATCTTTGAAAAAGCAAGAAAAGAGGGGCTCATTACCTTCTTGGTCTATTCTTCTCAATGCAATTTTTTGTCATTATGTTCCTCTTCCTCTTAGGTCATCCTGTTCTACCCCTTTCTCTCATCTATTATATTTTTCTATAATTCTAATTTTTAATAGCCAGGTGGTCATTTACCATCTACTAGACTCATGGAAGGTATTATCTATCATACTGCATATCAGGGGGTTATGATCTGAGAATTTCCTAATGTCTTTCTCTCTGGTTGCCTCTGTCCATTTCCTCCTGACTTGGTGAACTCTCCTTTTTCGCCTCTCTCTAAGTAGAAGTTGAGAAATTGATACTTGTGGGAACTAACCATGGGCTGTAGTCTTTTACTAAGGCTCAGTTGGGACATATGTAGTTCACAGGCTACATAATATTAGTATCACACTAGGCATAGTGCAGAGTCACTGGCCCCTAATCAATTAACTTAAGGGGCAAAACTAATACAAATATACCAAATAGAAATGGATTGTTTAGCGTAACTGGTAAACTGAGTGGTGTAGATTCTGAGGGCATTGAAGTTCAGGGAAATAAGAAAACAGTAGAAGTTGGAATGGGGTTATAAGACTGGAAATGCAGAGAAGTGGACACTTTTTATATGTGGGGAAAAGTGCAGAGGAAGAAAAAGACAAGGTAAATAAATAGCCGGAGAAATGATCAGCCTGATTACAGCAAAAGGAACATGTTTGGGAATAATAGGAGGTAGGTTAGATAAGCTTAGGTAGGTGAAGCTTTATCTTAGGGGATTTTGTGCATCTAGCAGAGAAAGTGAAAGAAGATAGTGATAATAATGGTTCACGTTTATGTAGGGCTTAAAGCTTTATATAGTTCTGATTTGAAATGTCCCCAAAGAGTAGAGATTACAAGTACTATTACCCTTATTTTACTGATTGGGAAACTGAAAATAAGGGGCTTGAATGGATAGAAGCTTGGGCATGGAGTCAGAAAGACTTGAGTTCAAATGCATCTTCAGACACTTACTAGCTTATGTGATCCTGGACAAGGCACTTAATATGTTTGCCTCAGTTTCCTCAACTGTAAAATGGGGATAATAGCAACATATATCTCACAGTGTTATAAGTGTAAAGCACTTAGCATAATGTCTGACACATAGTAGATTCTATATTAGTGTTTCTTTCTTTCCTTCCCCTCCCTTCTTCTCTCCTCTTCCCAGGTTAAAAGTAACTAACTTGTAGAGCGTCAGAGAGTCATTGACTATTTACTCAAGCCTTTCCTGATTTAAGACCAGTACTTTTTCTCATTATATTTCACTGGGAGGAATTGGAACCATTTCTTGAGCAGAGATATGATGAAAGTGTAGTTTAAGTGCCAGGGGACACTGATACTTTCTAAGCTGCATGGTTCAGCTCTGCTCATAGGAAAAGAACAATTATTTTGACAATCTTCTCAACACTTTTCACCACTAATAATTCAAATAAAGAACTCAATTTATGTGGCTACCATTCATGCCATTTTTTGAGGCAGCTAAGTGACACCGTAGATAGGGTGCTGGGCCTGAAGTTAGGAAGACTCACCTTTCTGAGTTCAAATCTGGCCTCAGACAATAACTGTATAACCCTGGGCAAATTGCTTAACTGTATTTGCCTCAGTTTCCTCATCTGTAAAATGAGCTGGAGAAGGAAATGGCAAATCACTCCTTTTCTTTGCCAAGAAAATCCTAACTGGGGTCCTGAAGAACTAGATATAATTTAATGAAGAAACATTTTACCTTTTTCATTAGGGTGAAAGAACAGAAAGGAATAGGTATTTATATAACACCCATTATGTGCTGAGTACAGTGTAAAAATATGTCATTTGATTCCCACAATCCTGCAAAATAAGTATTGTTATAATGGCCATTTCACAGTTGAGGAAATTGAAGTATTGAGAAATTAAATAACTTGCCCAGGATCACATAACTAGTAAGCATCTGGGGCTGTATTTGAACTCAGATCTTCCTGAATTCATGTATAGTAATCTATCTGATATACCACCTAGTCACTTTCATGGAAGAGATGATCATTTTTTTCATCATTGTGAACTTGTGATTGAGGATGAGAGAATTAGAGTTGGCAAGGAACTTCAAAAGCTTGCTACTACCCAGTTTCCTCCTTTTTACAAATGAATGAACTGAGGTCCAGGAATGTTAAGTGATTTGTCCATGTTCACATAGGTGGAAGAACTCAGGTTCAAATATATTCTTTGGCTCCAGAACCAGTGCTATTTCCATTGTACCATGATTTTACCAGGGGAGTAAATTCCCTGGGCTTTAAAAACTCTCCATTAATGCAGCTCTGTAATTCTTCTGTAATTTATTGTCTTAGAGAATTTTCTGTGTCACTAAGCAACTGAATGACTTACTCAGGGTCATAAAGACAGAATACATCACTGGTAGGGACTTCCTAACCCCAGTTCAGGATCTGAAGCAATTTTATCAAACTATTATATCTTTATAGTATTATTATTATATATTATTAATAGACTGAGACCTGTAAGTAAACATAAGGTGGTATAATTCCTTACTTTCTTTCTATAGAACATGTCCCATGTCTATTAAATGAATACAAATTGAGCTTAACACTGTAAGGAATTAAACTGAAGAATTTGACTAAATATATAAGAATTTTAAGATAATACTGTGGTTGCCAATTTAAAAATATTATAGCTCAAACCAAAATGACATTAGTAGTTTTAGTTACAAAAGGGTAGAAGGAGTGAAAGTAGAGAAATATGAAAGAGGGTAGAGAAGATGTCTAGCCTATCACCCTAAATGCTCTTCCAGGCCCCAGGTCAGCCAGGGAGGGCTTGTTAATCCTTAGCCAGAGGACCTGGTGGTGAATTTAACAGGGATTCCATCCATGGGGCCTCCACCAAGAGGGGAAGACCTCTCTGAGATTAATCTCTCCAGAAACCAGGAAAGGAGGGTCAACTTCTCACTCATCCAAGAATAGCTTCAAAGGAGAAGATCTAGGAGCAGTCTCATCAGAAGCAGTCCAAGAGCCAGAGTCCCAGTTCAAAATCCCAAGTCATAACTCCAAGCCACAGTCCCAGTCCAGGATCCTACAAGCCCAAGATTCAGACTGAAGACCCTTTGGATAGGAAGTTCAGGACTTTTATATTCCTTTTCCCATGTCACTTCCTGTCCCTTCTTTCACTCTACAGGAACCAATTGCATTCTCTAAATTTTCTTAGCCCTGCCCAGGGGGTAGTCAGTTGCTTCTGGAGTCATCACCCACTTTAGTTAGTGTTAAGTAGGGGCATTTTCAGTTTTTGTTGATTAATTTAAAAATAGGTGAGGGGAGAGTGAATCCTCTCTTCACAACATCATGTTAGCAAGAATATTTAATTAACATAGGAAGGTGCCAGGTGTCATTCTTTCTTTTCCTAGTGGCCATACTCCATTTGAGTTGTTTCTTCCTATCTATCTTCTAGGATCCTCCCAGAAGTAGACAGCTACCTCTTGGGGACTTCTGGAATTTTTCCTATTGGGGTCCAGGCTCTGGGTTGACTTTCTCCTTCAAATAAGACAATATCCTAGGTTTTCCCTCTCCCAGATGAATTTGTCTTAAAAACTTAATTTGAGGGCCTGTTTCATGCTGCTTTTCCCAGTGGTCCAAATCACCAGTTACTACTGTATAAAGACCTCCAAACAGAAATTTTGCACTGAAAATAGCCTTGCTCTGAAAAGGGGAACATACTTAGGTCAGGGTCTCCGAGTCAGTCTAACTGCAACTTTCTTTGTCTTTGACAAGTCTGGGTTTTTTAATAGTTCTGAAATTTGGCACTTAATGCATGGAAATGTCAACCTCTCTGTTGAACAAGTCAGAAACAGACTTTTTTTCCTGTTGAGTTCTGCAGACCTTGTTCAGTGCTGTCAATGTTTGTGTTTCTTGTTACCTTACACACAATCCTCTGTTCCTCATGATAAAATTTTAGATTTGGCAACCTTCCCTTGGCATTCTCACTTTGAATGACTTGGTCTTTCAGCTGTTGCAACCAGAAATAATGAAATTCCTCCATCCTTGGATTTGGCATATAGTGGTGTTAACAGCAATATGTAAATATTTTAGTCCCTAAAGTATTTATCAGCATTTCTTATCTACAACAAAGAATGTGTATTTGCTTATGCATATTTACTATTTACTTGGTAGGGGAGCAGATCACACTGTGAATCTGTATATTAAAGAGTTTATCTGAGTGAATTTATTTAAGGCAGACAATAGCAGTGAAGTGATATCTAATATCTGTTTGTAAATAAATTACATGGGAGAATTAAAACTTGCTGGTAGGGTTCAGTATTAGGATGGGAGGGGAATGGCCTTTAGAGATAATCTCTTCCAATCTCCTCATTTTGTATGTAAGAAAACAGAGGCCAAGAGCAGAAGTGACTTGTTTAAGATGACCATAAATTGGGACTGGAACAGTTTGTCTGATTGTCTCCTGATTTATAGAATATTTTTAAACAGTATAATGTTTTGCTCAGACCATGCATATCAGCTGCTTGCTTACTCATGAATTGTAATTCTGCCTGAAATTCTTCTCTTAATGCCCCCAAATTCAAGGGGTTTCCAAATAATCCAACCAATCTCATCCTTAAGCATTTGCGTGCTTATTCCTTAGGATATACTGGGTACTGAGTTAGGTAATCAGGTGAGTTTAAAAATAACGCAAAACTTAATCGCTATCCTTTGCAAACCAGTTAGAGATAGGATGAATATATAGGAACCAATGAAATGGTAAAAACAAAATGGTAGAGAATATTTTGAAGTACTAATAAAAGCAGTTAGGTGATGTAGTTCAGATCCTGGCCTCAGAAACTTACTAGCTGTTTGCCTGCAGGCAAATCATTTCCCTCTGCTTGCCTTAGTTTACTCATCAGTGAAATGGAAGTAATAATAACATCTACCTCCCAAGGTTGTTGTGAGGATCAAAGGAGACAATATATGTAAAGTGTTTTGCAAATCTTAAAACCCTCTATAAATGCTAGCTATTATTAATTTAGTTGACATGTTATCTCATATGCGCTAGGATTTAAATTCATGTTTCTTTCTTCAAGATCATGACTAAAACTCTGTTGAGCCACCTAACTGTCTCCTATATGTCATAGAGGCTTTTTTTAAACCCTTATCTTCTGTCTTAGATGTATTGATTCTAAGGCAGAAGAGTGGTAAGGGCTAGGCAATGGGGGTTAAGTGACTTGCCCAGAGTCACACAGCTAGGAAGTATATGAGGACAAATTTGAACCCAGGACCTCTCCTCTCTAGACTTGGCTCTCAATCTACTAAGCTACCCAGCTGCCCTCCCACAGAATTCTAACTACATACCCCATTTATCTGAGGTAATTTCCTTAATTTTTTCTTTCCTTCTACCTCCTGTATTCCTCTTCTATCTTTCCATTCTTTTAAAAAATCATTAAAATATTAATAGAATTCCTCTCAGATTTTCTGCCTAATTAAACACACCTCTGATGACAGTAGAATTCTGAGAGAATGCATGATCATCTCTCTATATGAGAATGTATATAGTTTGTCATTGTTTAATGGATCCATGATCTTCTCAATAGATGTGTATTCATGACATGCGATCCATGCCCATGTTTATTCCACAAATATTCTATAGACTCTCTGTCTAATATGTTTAAGGTTTTTTAAAAGAACCATTGCTTTCTATAGATAGATCTTAAACAACCCAACATAAGATCATAGATTTAGAACTGAAAGTGATCTTAGAGGCCATCAAATCCATTCCTCTCTTTTTAAGATGAGGAAATATGTCCAAAGAGGCTGATATTACCCCAAATCATAACAGGTGTAAATGACAAAGGTAGGATTGGATCCCAGGGTCATTTGACTCCAGATCCAGTGCTTTTCCCACTGCCCCTACCAAGGCTGTCTCCCTCTTTTAAAATACTTTCATTTTTTTAGTGATTTCTTATAAATGGAATTTAATGTCAATATATCCATTAAGCTTGCTTTGCGATGTTTATATTTTAATAAGTGAATTCTAGTGGATAAAATCTTACAAAATATTCTTTTACATATGGTTGATGCCTCCCTTTAATTCTACTTCACATAAACTAAGTTCCAGCCATTTGATTCATTTGCCGGTTTTCATAAATGATGTCCCATCTTTCATCTCTGTGCCATTTTTCTGGCCTAGAATATACTCTTCCTTCCTCTCTGCCTCTTAGAAGACCTTGCTTCCTTTAAAACCCCATTCAGAGGCCACCTCCTGTGTGAAACCTTTCTGTATTTTTCACAACTTCTATTGCTACCTTGAAATTACCTTGTATCGTCTTTGTATTGACATATTTTTTTTTCCATCCTTGCTATGACTATTCATGAACATTGTTGCCCATTTGGATATAATTTCCTTCAGGGTGGGGTTTGCTTCATTTTTATTTTTAAATGCATGTTTTCTTGGCATGTTTTCATCTTTCTCCTTTCCCTCTCCCTCTTCATCACTAACATTTATGTAGCACTTACTATTTGCCAGTCACTGTGCTGAAGTTCTTTGCACTTATGATCTCATTTGATCTTCACAACAACTCAGGGTGGTAGGTTTTATTATTATCACTCTCATTTTCCAGAGGGAGAAAGTGAGGAAAACAGAGGTTAAGAGATTTGCTCAAGGATACACAGTTAATATGTGGTAGAAGCTGGATTGAGGTCTTCCTGATTGGGGCCCAATACTCTATCCATTGTGGCACTTAGATGCCCCAGATAATAGACACTTAATATTCACTTAATAAATACATATTGATTGCCTTACTAATCAATAACTTTTGTTGCTTTCTGTAAGTCTATCAGATTTATTTTTTTTTTGTTTTTTATTTTCATTCAATTTTCCTTTAAAGTGGTTATAGTTAGTCTGTTTTGGTTCCGTAGCCAGAGCTCTGCTTCCTACTCCCACTTTGCATTGTTTCTTAAAAGGTTTTTCCAGATTCATCTGCATTCTTCACATTTCTTTATCTTATTTGCACTATATATTCCTTTATATTAGTGTACTATCATTTATTTAACCAGTCCCCAATAGCAGAAAATTTAGATGGCTACTATTTTTCCCTTTCAATTATAAATAATGTAGCTATAAAATTCCTTGAACAGCTAGCTCTCTTTAAAAAATATTTGGGTGTAATTCCAGCAATGAAATTATTGAATCAAAGGTATTTTTTATAACTTCTGTTGCTTAGTGCCAGATTGCTTTCTAAGAAGATTCTATTAGTTTGCAATTCCACAAAGCAATAAATGAATGTACCTGTTTCTCCACAACCCTGCCAGCATTAATTTATGTTGCTTTTTGCTATTTTTGCCAATTTAGTATATTTAAAGCAGTATAGCAAAGTCATTTTAATTTTCATGCCTTGGATTATCAGCAAAGATGAGTATTTTTCAAGTGATTATTATCAATTTGTGCTTTTTGTACATTATTTGTTCAAGTTCTTTGACTTTTTCTACTGGGGACCAGAAGCTGCCTTTTTGTAAAATTTTTGACAGCTCCTTATATATTTTAGATGCTTTTTTGTTAGCTTTATGTTATCTTACAAAACATTTTTATGTATTTTGTGCAGAAATATTTAATTTAATATAATCACTCTTTTCTGCTTTGTCTATAACTTATTCTCTTAATTATTACAGAAAAGGTCATTTCTTCTTTATGACAGATTTTGCTGTTTGCTTCCTCCTCTTTCTTTCCTCCTTGTTTCTCTCTTCCTTCTCCTGCATCACTACCATGCTCTGACCATATTAAACACATTAAAAAATTCTTATAACAATGAATCATAATCATGCAAAAGAAATCCACTCTGTAACCAAGAACAAACATATATGTATTTTTTTGCATCTTAACCGTAACACTCTTCTGTGAGTGTGATTCAGTGGATAAAATGTTTCATTATAGATCCTCTGGAAACATGCTTGTTTTTGAGTCAGTCAGAGATCTGAAATCTTTTCTTGTTATTTTTCTTTTCAATATGTTTTTTTTTTCCAATTGATAGGCATCTCCTTAGTTTCTGGTCTTTTTCTTTTTCCCTTTTCATATTTATCCCCTCTTAGGGATCAGGTGTCTAGAACCTGTGTCTAGTTCAGATAAGAGTGATTTTCATTTGATGATAGTCTTCCCTTCCCTTCCACCTTGCTTTCTCCAGACTTGGAGATTTCTCTTCTCCCATTTCACTTATGATTAGTGCTATACACTTCTTCCTTTCTTCATTAGTTATTACTTAACTCTCCATTTTCTTTCTTCATCTAAAACCCTCACAACAGAAGCATTTCATTCCTATGTTCTTTGTTTTTCTTATTTATGTCTTTAATAACTTTGAAGATATTAAACTTATGAAGGGATATGACTAGTACAGCTCTGACATTCTGGGGCCTTTAACCACTTGTTCTAATGGATTGGGCAGTTTTCATTTATGAATTTCTGTAATGTAATATCCAGGCCTTTTTTTTAAGGAGTGCAGAGAGGAGGTTATCAGGTAATTTAATAATTCTTAAATTATTTCTCAATGGTCTATTTTCTGGGTCAATTGTTTATATAACAGATATATTACATTTTCTTCTATTTTTTAGTCTGTTGATTTTATTTTAATATTTCTTACTTTCTCATTTTGCTTGAATATTGATTTCTATTTGGTCTATTCCAATTTTCATGGGATCCATTAATTGCATAAGGTTTACCAGTTTTTTTTCTAATCTATTTATTCTTCTTCACATTTTTTTATCAGAGCTTTTATTACATTTTTCATCTTTTTCTTCATGTGTTCATTGTTAAGAAGTTATTTCTTTCTTCTAGATTAAATGTAGTAGTCTATACGTTGTGTTTAGATAGATAGGTAATTAGATAAAACATTTATTAAACACATTCTGTGTGTGTGAGGTACTGTGCTAAATGCTGGTGACACAAATACAAGCAAATAAACATCGTATGCCCATAATGAACAGATTCTCTGAGAGGAAGCTGTACTTCCAGAAGCAAGTCTGCTGGTGAGAGGATGAAGAAGACCAGAGAGTACATGGCATCAAGAGTGAAGATCTAATGGGTCTACCCTTTGCATACTTTCCACTTACATTTTATTTTCCTTCACATTCTCTATGATCCACAAACACTAACTAGCCTGCTTGCTTACTCTTCGCACAATAGTCTTTCCAATTACTTTCCATATAGTCTGTCTTGTAAATAGAAAAACAGGGTTCTGCATGTTGTCTCTTCATCAGAATATGAACCCCTAGAGAGCAGAGATTGTATTTTTACCTATATTCCTATCGCCAATGCTTAACACATCTCCCTGTTTACCAATGAAAGTCTGTAATAAATGAGTATTGTCCAATTGATGTCAACTTCTCAATATCTCAGCCCAGTATCTTGGAGGCTCAGAATTTTGGATCTTCAGGGACCTCTAGGGCATTTTAGGACACAAGGCTGGGGACCTCAGGCCTGCTGGCCCTGAATTGTTGTGATTTGAGCATTAATGAGACTGATTGCTCTTACTCACAGGCTTTTCTACATCCCTAATATGGATTTCTCAAGGGAAACTTTTTTTTTCTAATCAGTTTTCCTAACTACATTAAAAAAACAGCACAATTTCCTACAAGTTTTCTTTGTTACAGGGTTTTTTTTTTAACCATTAATATTTTGCATATAATTGCTTGGTTGGATATATCCTATTTCTAGCTTGTCTTTTGAATATTTCAGGGATGCCTTGGGCTGTTGTGCCTTTTTATGCTGGACTATCAGTTTTTTGGATAAAAGTTATTAAATTAAGAGTACAGAGGGATATTATAGGTTATCTGATCATACCCTGTCATTTTATGAGAAACAAGAGACTAAAGAGGTCACTGAGGTGGAAAATCAGAAAGCCAAGATTTGAACCCAACTCCCCTGACTGCAAATCCATGGATGCCTCTCTCTATCTTTGATACTTTTTATTCACATCACATGCCAGAATTATTGTTGACAATACCCAGAGACCTTATTTTCCCACCATACACCCTTGTATTGTCCTCTAGTTCATTTGCAATTTTCAATATTCTGAACTCATGGTATTCCATGATTCAGAGCATCATTGGGTGAATATTGGCCCAAGAAAGTGTCAAAAAGTGACTAGGGATCTCTGGAAATGCTACTGAATTTCATAAATGACATTCTAGTTCAAACTTTGTCTTCTACTGGACTCAGTTCACTATCCATCTATATTGATGATTAAAGTCAACAGGTTACCTCACAAATTCATGTCCTAATGTGGGTTTAATGTATTTTTAATCTGCTTTGACTTTATCTGTGTAAATTACTAGACAGATTTCCTTGGAATCGCTTTTTCTTTGCTCTGTGACAGCATTTATTATGGACTCTGGTAGGATCTTGATGCATATCAGGGATACCATTTTGAAGGAGAGACTTTGAGGAGGGTTTGTTTTCTTGATGCATTGAATAGAATTCTGAACTTAGAGTCAGAAGGTCTGAGTTTAAATTTGCTTTAAGATTCATACTAAATTTGGGTCCTTGGCAAGTTTTGTAACCTCTTTGTCTCAGTTTCCTTGTCTGTAAAATGAAGATAATAAGAGTACTTGCCTCTTAGGGTCTAGTCAGTGTCAAATGAATGAATATTTGGAAAGTGCTTTGTAAAGCTTAAAGATCTATATAAGTGCTATTATTATTAACAATGATAATAATAAAAACAGAGAAAGAATTTTTTATCTTCCTCATTACTTAGTTAACTCTATGACTGAAGAGATGCCATTTTATAAAAAACTATCTGGGCAAGCCTTTTAATTTCCTCTGATTTTGGTATGTACCTGCCACAGAGTAGGAATATAATACATGCTTTTTGATTCCTTTTCATGTTTAATAAAGGATAATCATTTTGCATACACACATTATTTCAATAGAGATTTTATGAAGCCAAGAAAACAGGCAATTGGACCAATAGTATTCTTGCCTTCTCCATCAATTTGTTATATCAATATGATTTCACATGATTTTTTCACTTAGTTTATAATTTTTCACTTTTGTAATGATCTTGAAAATTTATCTCTGAGTGGATTTAAAATTGTATCACCTCTATTATGTCTTTCTTATCTTAGTATGCAGTCTGGATCACCTGCTTTTACTGACTTCAACTGCTTTCATGCCATTTCCCCTTCATCCCATAGCATATCAGGTACTGATGTAGTAGAATCTAAGTGTGTGGGTTCTGCTATTGTTAGGATGAAAATAGATCCTAATAGAATTCAGACAATTCTGTTTTTCCCTTTCAACCACATTTATAAATGCTTTGGGGATGATCACATCAAGTTTTCTACCAGTTCTTTTCTCTATTGCTTTTCACTCTTTTTAAAGCAATAATTTTCATAATTGTCCTTCCCATGATATTTCCCATGACTGCCATGTTTCTTTGCTTGGCAAGAGATCAGATGTTTGGTGGATGAGGCAATTTTTGTGTGTTTTTTTGGAGGGGGGGTTACCTTAACTTTGACTGTTATTTATACCAGTAAAACTTCTATGAAATGGTAATAATCAGAGTTAAGGTCTTTAAAACTTTTCCAATTTTTAAGAATCAATAGCTTGTTCATATAGGTTGTGATCAATCCTTTTAGCAGAGGTGACGTGAATAAACATTAATTTGATGTCTAATATGTTTCAGGCACTGTACTAAGTACTCAGTTTATCCTTGTAACAATTCTGTAAGGCAGTAGCTGTTAATGATTCTTGTTTTATAATTGCAGAAACTGAGATAGACAGAGGTTAAATGACTTGCTCAAGGTTATACCACCAATAAGTCTCTGAGGCTAGATTTGAACTCAAGACTTCCTGACACCAGGCCCAGAATTGTATCCACTGTCCAGTTGAGCTGTCCTTAGGTCTTATCATTAAGGACTTAATCACCAATAAACATAAACATTTCAGAATACAAATTCATGAATTGCAGTCATAGTTTTTAAAAAAACAACAACATGTATTGTAGCTGTATACTGTTTCTTCTTACTCATTTTAAAATTATTTCTCACCTACTATTAATTTTTACCTTTGCTGATCAATTACATTCACAGAATAATTGATTCTGAAATGAACTTTAATAAGCAATAGCTTTCTGTCATTTAATATTTATTAAATTCTATCTATTGTGATTATTATTCATTGCTTGCTGCTACTGCTCTCTTTTTGAAGAAATAATCATAATATATAAAACTGAGGTTTCTGAGTAGTCTATATATCTTTGTCCCCGTTTATTTCTTAACTAGGAGCTAGTGAAACCTGGTTCATTTGGTATAGCCCTGAACCCAGGACAATCCATGATGCATTTATGCCAAAGCTTAAGTGGTCCAGGTACCAGGCATTGCCCATTTCACTCTCCCTCCTCCTACTTACTGTGGCATAATTAGAGTTAAGTGCCTTGGCCTTCTGCCCTTTCCTCATTCTTTATTCCTCATTTTTCCCCTTATTCCTTATTGGTATTTCAGAGAATATCTTTATCCCAGAGGCTCTCAACACTCTTCTTCCTTTCCCCATTGGTTACAGAGCAGTGCCCTATTTGTAATATATCAGCTTCTTTTCTTAAAACTGTATTTTGAATCCCTGAATACATCTGGGCCAACTCTTTTATTGCCGTGGTTGAGATTGCAAGTGAGAATGTTGAAAATTAGTAAAACTCCTCAAGAAAGGAAGGAAGTGTTGAACTGGTTCTGAAAGGAAGTGCCTACTTTTTTGAATTAAACCAGATCTAATATGAGATGAGGAAACTGAAGCTCTTAGACATTAAATCACTTGACTAAGGTCAAATAGGCAGTAAGCAGAACAGGTAGAATTTAGACCCAGGTCCTTTCACTCCAAAGTCCATTTTCTTTTCTTTCTCTTTTTCTTCTCTTTTTAATTTTCTTTTCATTCCCTTTCTCTCCTTCTCTTTCTCTTTTTCTTTTCCTCCCTCCCTTCCTTTTTCCTTCCTTCCTTCTTTCTTCTTTTCTTTTTTAAAATTAACAACCATTTCTCTTACGCTCTCTTCCACTTTCTCTTTTTCCTTTTGAAAAACAAACAAACAAACATGAACAATAAACTAAAACAAAATCTCACTGTTTTGACCATGTCCAAAATTTGTGTCTCATTTTTCATCTTGAAACCATCACTTCTGTATTTCTTGCTAGGGAAAGTAATATATTTCCTCATCAGGCCACTTTTCTTTGAAATGGGTCATACAATCTATCTAATACTCTTGATCATTTCCTGTTCTTCCTCATTGTGTTACCATCCCTCACTAACAGCATTGGTTTCAAAGGCTTCTTCTAATTCCAGATCTATTATCTGGTGAATCATATTTAGGTTCACATTCAGTTTTCCTCTCTGTAAGACCCAGTTCTACTTAAGTCTAATCTAATATCCACATTTTAGAGAAGAAAACTGAAGGTCAGAGAAGTGAAATGACTTTACAAGTTTACCCAATTAGTAAATAACATCCAGTAATTGCAGTCAGATCTGCCGACTCCCTATTGGATAGGATAGTTATAACAATCAACTGGGGCAACAGCCAGTTTTCTATTAAAGTTCTGAGAGAATTTTGAAACATTAGTCTCTAAGAATTTATCTGTTGGCCATAAACAGAGATCAGTTTAATGAACTGTAATTTAGAGCAAATAAAAAGAATGATTTTGATTGATTGTAAGCTCCTTAAGGGCAGAAATTGTGTTGGTTTTTATCTTTCAATTTCCAGTGCTTAGCTTAATATCCTGGATGTAATAGGCACTCAGCAAACATTTACTGAATTCAAAGTTATTTTTATTCAGTTCCTTGTATAACTTGGAATATGTGACACTGGAAAGTAGTATCATAACTAAGGGATGTGCATTGGGAACTTGTTTTCCTCATCTATAAAATGGGGATAATGAGACCTTGTGGTATCTACCTCACAGTGTTATTTTCAGGCTTAGATGAGATAATTTGATATTTATAAGCCTTCTAATGCTATGTAAATAGGTGTCAATTATTACAAACGTGATTTTTTTTGCTATTTTACCAATGACTATAATTCTTGAGAAATCCTTTCTTATAATCCATAAAAATCACATACATTATTTTGGGTTATTCATGTTCCTTGGGAGAGAATATTTCCCATCCTAGTAGGGAAAGACATATGATTATTCTCAAAGTCAGCATGAAAATACTGAGGTGTTTCAGGTAATGGCATACCATTCAAATGAAAATTCTATGAATATTGGGAATTTATAGGCTGTTAGGGATTCAGATTTTCAGAAACTAGGGCCACAAATACATTCTCATTTCCATTTTTAGCCTTGAAATATATGTATCCTACCTTGAACACTTTGAATCAAGAGAAAGGTTTCTATTCAGATCTCTTTCTGATATATCCTAGGTGCATGATCCTCAGTCTCTTCAGTCATTAAATCAGTCAATAAACATTTTAAATTGCTTACTATGTGTAAGGCACTGTGCTAGCACTGGGGTCACAAAGTAAAGTAAAAGGACAGTTTCTCTTCTGAAGGCTCTCAAAATCTAATGGAGAAAAACATGGAAACAACTATGTACAAACAAGATAGTCATAGAATGAATTTTAAATAATCTACAAAGCAATGTCATTAAAATGAAGAGAAATTGGTAAAAGCTGCTTGTAGAAGAAGAGATTTTAGCTGGAAAGGAAAGTTAGCCACGGAAGCCAGAAGGTAGAGATGAGGAGGGAACACACTTCAAACACGGGGGACAGTCAATGAAAATGATCAGAATTGGGAAATGTTGCCTGTTTGAGTACTCTAAAGGAGGTGAATGCCACTGGATCAGAGAGTGAGGGGTGGGGGTAAGATATAAGACGACTGCAAAAATAGTTGGAGGGATAGATTATTAAGGACATTGAAAGCTAAAAAGGGAAATTTGTATTTGATTCTAAGGGTAATAGTAAGCCATTGGAGTTTAATGGGTAAGAATGTGAGGCAGTCAGATCTATGTTTAAGAAGATCATTTAGACATTTGAGTGGAGAATGGGCTGGAGTCATGAGAGACTTGTTGCATGAAGGCCAACCAACAAGCTATTGAAATTGTCCAAGTGTGATGTGATGAGGGCTTGTGCCAGGGTGGTGGCTATGTTAGAGAAGAGATCAATAGGACTTGGCAACAAATTGGGTATGAGAGTGGGTGGAGTGTGAGAGAGACTGAAGAGTGGAGGATGACACCTAGCTTGCCAGCCTCTTAGAGCCTCAGTTTCTTTATCTGTCAAGTGGGGAAATTAATAGCTATGAAATGAAATAGCAAATGTAAAACGTTTTGTAAACTTTCAAATGCTCTATAAATTCTAGCCCTTACCAATATGCATAAAGCAAATTCTAAATCTTGGGTTCTACCAAAAAGACTGCTATTCATAAAAAAAAAAATACGAGTAGGCTTTTTGCATAAAGCTATCTAAGCAATGCTTCTGGCCAAATAGCCTTTCCCCCACCCTCTACCAACTTTTCCTTTGAGGTACTTTGTGTCTTTGGTAGGCAGCAAGGCTATTGCCACTCACAGGGTTTCTGGGACGGTGAGAGCCTTTTAGAAATACAGAAATACTTTCTTTTCAGGAAACATTGTGAATTGGAACCTGACAGAGAGAAGCCAAATAAAGTCAGCAGTTCTCCCAGATGCAGACCACTAACCAGGATCAGTCTTTCGCTTACAAGCATAGGCACAAAAGCAGCAGCAGGGAATCCATCTTTGTGGCTTGGGGATATAGGAAGAGGTGAGGGGACAGATGTTAAAATTGGATATTTGGCTTTAGGAGCTGAGCTGCTATATGGCCAGGCAGTGATTGAAACCTGGGAAGGTAAAAGCCCCCAACAAGGAAGGCTTTGAACCATCACCTGGCAAGGGAACCAGCTGTTTGAGGAGCCCGATTTCAGAGCAGTTAGTTAATTACAACCCCTAGAAAGAGAGACCTTGATAATGGCATCAGTGAGACCTTTTCTATCTGGTGGTGTGAATGAATTGCGACTAGGTAAGTGGGAGGTTGTCTCCCAGAGCCAGAGTTATGGGAGCAGCCCTCCTCTTCCTTATTTCTGCACAGGGGAGAGCATCCTAAAGGGCTCCTTTGCTGGCCCAATTCTGTGTTGTGTATTTTGACAAAGATGCTTTTTCATCACCATGAAAGTGAAAATGTCGTAAAATCAGAAGGTGGTGGAGCATAAATAGAATCTCAATGAGCCTCAGCACAGTTAATCCAAGGGTCAGACTGGAAATGGGCTGTCTTACCTCATCATCTCCAGCTACTTAGGTACCTGGCCCTTTCTGAGAGCCCTATTCCTTGGCACTTAGCTGAGAGAGCTCAGTTGTCAAGGGCCATTCTTTGGGGGTGGGGAGGGAGAAGAGTGTGTATATTCAATGTCAGATGGGGAAGCACTTGCTCATTCCCTGCTATGACTTTTTTTTTAAAGAGTGGCTTCTAGCTCATTTTATGGAGAGTATCAGAGCACAGGCTTGCCTTCATTAATCACAGGGATGGCAATCAGGAGGCAATTATGGTCTCACAAGGAGAGATATAAGATTTCAAGGCTCGAAATGAATCATAATAGACGATGGAATTAATGACAAACTCTCAAGTCATGCACTTGGAGGTCATGGCCTGGCTCCTTGCCCAAGCAGGCAATGACTCACGCAGCCCTTGGGCTTTGAGTTAGAACATCAAGGGGATATTTCATCCTCTAACTTCAGGGAAGCTAGCTTTGGGTCTTGTAAGGGACAGGACCCTCCACCAAAGGTCTGCCATATCATCTCATTTTTCCATGAGTGTCTTAGCCCTAAGGAGCAGGAATGGGTTATGATTCTATATTTTTCATGGGACAATCAAGCAGAGGAATGATCACCAAGGCTGTGTATATGTGACCAAAATACCTGGATCAAAAAAGTTGCTGATTTATGCTTTTAATATCATCTTAAGGTAAATTATTCAGGCTTCCTTCCATCTTCTATAGTACTGTTTTTAATTATGGTCTTTGAAGCCAAGACCTGTTTTCCTTTTTTTAAATTTATATCTCTATTACTTACAACATGGCCTGGTACTTAATAAATACTTGTTATTGATAAATTAAACTGCATTACATCAATGGACTGATAAGCGAGCCCCCTTCAGGCCAAGATGGTCCATAATCAGTTTATCTAGCATGTGGATTCAGACTAGTCTTCATAACATCATGTTCACAATAGCATGCCACTACTCAAAAATTTCACTTGCTCCCTCCTGCCTATGGTAGACAGTATAATCTGGTAGCTAGGTGTCACAGTAGTCCTAGTTTTGGTTTTATGTTTAGGAAGACCTGAGTTCTAATGCTACCTCCAACAATTATTTTCATTATTATTATTATTACTACTACTACTATTATTACTATTTACAAATATTATTCTATTACTATTATTAACTCTGGGACCTAGGGCAAATCTTTTAGGATCAGTTTCATTATTTGTAAAATGCAGATGATAATATATTCTATCTCAAAAGATTGCTTTGAGGTTCAAATGAAAATATTTGTAAAACAGTTTGCAAACCTTAAGATGTTATATATGTAATATATGAACACACCATCATCATCACCATCTCTCAGACGTATCAAGGTGCTCTATAATCTAGTCCCACTTTAGTTATCATTCTTATTCTCAACTGGCCTCTGCAGGCTCCCTCCACATTAGACCTTCTTGTCTATGTGACCTTCTTTGAATATGCTGGTCCCATTTTCTTCTCCATGCTTAGGGATATGCTTTGTTTCTTTACATTCCTCTCCTCTTCTGCCATCTTTCAGGGTCTAGATCAGGTTCTACTTTCTCCATCAGGTTTTCTTAGGAGCTATATTCTCAGTGAAACAGAATCTAAATTCTCACATTTTGGGGTTCTCTCTTTCCTCCTGTTGTTTTCTGCTGCATTCATTTGTGAGATAATTGGAGTAGTGGTTAGAACGAGGAACTTGGATTCTGGGTTCAAATCTTGTCTGTGACAATAGCTATGTATGATCAAACTTTTGGAACTTTGGACAATTCTCTAAGGCTCATCTAAGTTATAGATCTGCATCCAAGATGGGAGTTTCTACACAAACATATCTTTTTCTATCTGTTTAACTTGGCAAAAGTTTGTTGGAGATAAACACTTCTTTTTAAAGAACATTTTATTTAGTCAATTTGGAACATTATTCCTTGGTTACAAGAATCATATTCTTTCCCTACCTCCCCCCCCCCCTTCCCGTAGCTGATACACAATTCCACTAGGTTTTACATGTGTCCTTGATGAGAACCTATTTCCATGTTGTTGATATTTGCACTAGGATGATCATTTAGAGTCTACATCTCCAATCATATCCCCCTCGACCCATGTAATCAAGCAGTTGTTTTTCTTTGGTGTTTTTATTTCCACAGTTTTCCCTCTGAATGTGGATGTGTTCTTTCTCATATAAACACTTATTTTTGAGAAAAGCTAATAGGGCATAAAGTAATCAATATTACTATTACTCTATTAATATTAATAATATTAGTCTCTATTAATATGTAGAGAGCAGTTATATAGTGCTTTAAGATTTGAAAAAGGTTTTGTAGTTGGGGTGGTGTGTCATGTAGAGTATCAGACTTGGGTTCAGGAAGATCTGAGTTCAAATGTGACCTCAGACACTTACTAGTTATGTGATCTGAAGTAAATCATTTAACCTCTGTCTGCCTCAGTTTCCTCATATATAAAGTAGGGATGAAATAATTGTGAAGATCAAAGTATTACCTTATTTGATCCTATGAACAACCCTGTGATATATTTGCTATTATTATTTCCATTTTGCAGATGAGGAACCTGAGTTTGAGACAGTTTAAATGACTTGTGTGGCTGGTGAGTTTGAGACTATTGGAAATTAAGTGTTCTGTATCACAGATAAGCACTGTCCACTGTACTACATAGTTGCATAATAATCATCATGATACTCATAGTAGAAATAAATATGTATTGAAGTGAATTTAATTTCCTGACTACACTGTCCTCATAACCTCTATTCCTGTATTTTACTCTATGCTTTAGGACAATTATAAATTATCTTTTATTATTTCCTGTCATTTGTAGGTTAATCTTGTCTCCTCCTAGATAATTATAAACTCTTTGGGGAGAGAGGCTAACTCTTCTCCTTCCCTAGTGACTTCTAATATTATGGTCATATAAGAGGTACCTAGTATGTATTTTTTAATTGATTACTGACTACTTTTTTTTATCAATTGTGCCCAAATCAGCCATTGAGATTCCAACACTCTTCTCCCAAATGATTCAGTAGAAAAATGATTGATACCAGAGGTATTAGAAGATATAACCCTAATGGCGCCAAGAATTTTCTTTCTGATTCTACAAACTTCCTATTCATAAATTAAATTGAATAATGCAATTTCAAAAACCCAATCTTGTTATTTAGCTTTAATTCAGAGAGCTTAAAATCATTTCCTTTGTAAGCCATTTTGAACCACCAGGGGGAGCTCTTCAATGACATTAGGGATTGGTAACTTCTCTGGGTTTCTTCTGGTGGCAGGCAGTTTGCCAGTTGCGCAAAGTCTTTTGAAGCCCTCCAGCCCAGAATTTTCATTTGCCTGTTGTCCTTGCTTATTCCCCGTCCCTCTGAGGTTTTCCTCAAGGAAACTGTGAAATCGACAAATTGTCTACATCTTTCAGACTAAAAGTGACTATTCCCTTCCAGCCCATGGACTTCCTGAGCTTGTGATTTCTTTTCCCAGAGGGATAGAAAACAGATGTAGGGATATCTGCTACATTTGGTCCTACATGTTTTATGGGGTTTATAATAATTGAACACTGGTTAGATCTACTTTTGCTTCTTTTTCCTCTCCAGCCCTGGAGTTTAGATCAGCTGAACCAAATCTCTACTTTCAGAAAGAAGAGCTCCTTCCCTCACCCCGATACTTTCCCCTCTTCTCTTATTTCTATATCTAAGCTCTAAGTAAAATATTACAGACAGCTGAGGGTTTCTGTTGGCCATCAGTTTAAAAAAATTTACTCAATAGCCTATTGGATATTTAGGGAAAAAATAAAGCTTCTAGAACGTCCTATGCCCTAAGGTCCATAAGACTGATATATGGAGTTTTCCAATGAGAAAATCACTCTATGAGTGATGATTAGTAACTATTGCAATTTAGAGTTTTAGAGAAATGCTTTGGGGCATGAAATGGATTTCTCAGGATTACATAGCCAGTATACATCAAAGACAGGGACATGAATGTACTTCATCTTGACTCCAATGCCAGCTTTATCCACAAATCCAGCCTGAAGTACTTATTAGCTGCTGTATTGCTTGCTGTATGCCTCAGTTTTCTCATCTGTAAAATGGAGATAATAACAGCATCCACACCTGCCTCCAAAAGTTGTGAGATTTGAATGAATTAATATTAGTATAGTGCTTTATAAATCTTTGTTTCTATATTTCTATACACAGTTTTATTATTATTACTATTCTAACAATAAATATTAACTACCTACTTTGTGCCAGGTATTATGCAAACTCTATGGGAAAAAAGAGGAAAAAGACTCCTTGTTTGCAAAGAGTTTATAGTCTAATTAGGGAAACAATACACACACAAATATCTACAAAACAAGTTATATTCAGTATTAAGAGGAAATAATTAACAGAAGGGAGACAGAATGAAGAAGGATTGTGAAAGACTTCCTATAAAAGATGAAATTTTAGTTGGAACCTAAAGGAAACCAGGGAAGTAAGAAGCCAAAGTTTAGGAGGGAGAACATTGCAGGTATGGGAGACAGAAAATTTTTGGAGAAAAGAGATGGAGTGTCTTGTTCCTGAATTAGCCAGGAAGTCAGTGTCTTTGAAATAAAGGGTACCTTTCAGGGAACAGGATAAGAGACTTAAAGGATTATAGGGGGCTGGGTTATGAAGGCTTTGAATGACAAACAGTGCATTTTGTATTTGATCCTGGAAGTGATAGGATAGTAATTTAGGAGCAAGATTAATATTATTTTGTTGGATTCCAGAAGACAGAACCTGGATTGAGAGATGGACTTTAGTAGGAGGTAAATTTAATCAAATAGAGGTTTAAACTTTTTAATAGTTAAGGCTATCCAAATATTTAAAAAGCTGACACGTGAGTTAATCACTCATGGACTCCAAATAGAATTCATGCTTGGAGTAGAGGTTGTACTAGATGCTTTCCATGGTCCCTTCCAACTCCAAAATTCTATTAATCTAAAACACTTTCCAATTCTAAATAAGCCAAGCTCTTAGAAATAATGAGTTGCTTAGATCTTTATTTTAAACATTTGTATTATGGTACATCCTTCATGCAACCCCAACAACTTTATTTTTCTTTAATGATTTCATTAGCAAGTATTCCACTTCATGGAATTTTCCATTCCTCCAAAGCATGTTACACTCAGAAATATTAATATAACATCATGATTCCTCTGCAAAACCGAATAATCTTTGTATTAGCGTGTTCACCCATGCTGAGACACAGCAGAAAAAGAATCTGTCAGTATGTCATCTTTACTATAAATTTCCTTTATTTGGGCTATTTAAACCATCTTACCTACAAAACAACCATAGCAATTGCTTTCTGCAAAAGTTTGTAACCCTCCTCAGGGTTATCAATCTAGAATTCAAATGGAGAGAGGGGAAAATATTGTTCTCATTATCCAGCTGATTTCTTAAAACCAATCATTCTACCAGAGGTTGATGATGTTTAAAATTTGACTTCCTGTAAAAAGTTTATTTTTAAACTGTTTCGATCTTAAATATTTTTATACTGATAGCTAAAACCATCACTCTACATATAGTGTTTAGACTTGGTTGATTGTTTCTTATTTTTTAATTTCAACTTCCCTCATCTCTGTAAGTTTTACATTTTTAATTTATCTTTCATAGTTACTATGTTTTGTATTGAATTGCCTATCATATTTGTACTTGAATGCCACATTTTTATTAGATTGATTTGGGTGAATTAATATATGTGTACATATACAAATATGCATATATTAATAAAATTTGGCCTATTAACTTATGAAGCACATCTAACCTATCCATCTCTAGAAATCATAAAAAAGGCTTCTCTAATATATAAATGACAATATAATGATAACTAGAAAGGACTAAGGAACTAAAAATAAATTAGTCTAGCTCTTCCTTTCAGACGAGACTTAAAATGTCTTAGAAATAAGAAATTTATTTCTTTTCTTGAATAAATCCTGTTAAGAGCCAATAAAAAACCCTCAATTTTCCTTACCAGACTTGTGACACCTATTCCTTCAACTTTTCACACCTGGGGAGAGGTGATTTCTTTTGGAGGGAGAGTGTATGTGTGTATGTGATTCCAGGTGTACTTTGTTTAAGGAAATTCTTCCTTTGGTTTAGCTGTCACATCTTTTGATACATAGAAAATAATTTCTTCTTTTGTTCTGAATATTAATTTATTAACAGCAAGTACAAAAATTGTATTTTATAGGTGGAGGATCTATGTGGGGAAATTGAGCAATATCTTGTGTCACACAATAGGTTGACAAAAGAATTGGGATTAGGACAGAAATCATCTTGTATTTTGCCAGTATTCTGATGAGTTTTACTATGACAGGCAGGGGAGAGAGGAGGGTTTTATAATCCCACCACTGAACAACGTAGAAGCAGGATATCAAACATGATGCCAAATATGTATGGACAAAGTGTACTTAGTAAACTCTGTCAACATCTGGGGAGACATCTTAGAGGAAAACCTAATGGCCATCTCTTTTCATTCTCTATAGAATGTCCATAGATTTCTACTGAGTATTTTATAGGTTTTTCTCTGGAGTAATATTATAGAATCATTTTGGAAAATTAACATAATTGAGAAACAGTTGCTAAATCATAAATAGGCATTACTAATCTTTGGGGAGAGCTTATGATTTATTTCATGCTTCTAATTGAAAGAAATAAAAGAAGTCTCTTCTTACTTTCTTGTCTCTACCTAACAACTCAAACATTTGCTGATACAGTAAACATAGACTCTCAGTTATTTCTTCCTCTCCTCCCCTCTCATTTCCCCTTCTGATCCCTTCTCTTCTTTTTGAAAAAAAAAATGTTAATACTAAAAACCAAATTGCTGTTATTTTCCAGTGCCTTCTTTCAGTTCCCAATGGGGTCTTTCTTTGTAACAAAGAACTATAACTAAGCAAAACAAAATGATAAAACATTATAGAAAGGCCACATATGACAATGTGCTTCTTATTTGACAGCTGTCATTCACCACATTCTGTTCAAAGAGGGTTCTTCTAATCATGATTTAAACCAGAGTATCAGAGTATCAGACTGGTATCAGAGTACCAGTGATTTTCAACTTGCCTTATTGTGTAAATTCATATAATTGTCAAGTCATTGGATAATTGGATCAAAGTTCTCGATCTGGAAGAGACTACCCCAGGTGTGTGAAGACTTCTAGCAGAATAGGCAAATGGGAACAATTTGTTCCAGTGGCCATGAAGGTGGCCAAAGGAGGCATTATAGGGTGTACAGAGCTTGTCTAGACATCAAGTGATACCAAGGTTAACTACTACATCCCAGGTCATCACCAGATGTTTTGAATTTTGTCATGACATTGGGCTTCTATGACCCTGAAAAAGAGTGAGGCTGATCACTTTGTGCAACTCTTCTTTACTTAAATCCAGCTCATGAGCAAATGATGTCATTGATCCTCTTCAAAATGAGGGACAAATATTACTCACCTATTAGGGAATTGGTCTTGTTTTTATGTATTTGTATTTTATATTGATCCTGTATACATGAGTGTATGTATATTTGAATATATCAGAAATGTATAAAGGATTGACTAAATATTTCTTCTTTTTGCATTTGTTTATGAGTTCTTTCCTTTATACATATGCACATGAATAATTTTGTAAGATAAAAATGTATATACCTTACATTTGCCATTTAATAATTACCAAAGATCTATCATATCAAATTTTCTACTATTATTTTTGACATTATTTCATTGTTCCTGCTCATTTCTCTTTACCCAGTCTGTTTTTATTGTTATCTTTCCCAATGACATGATTTCTACTCCAGATTCTTCTGCACAAACATGGGACTTGGAGTTAAGAAGAGTTGAGTTCAAAATCAGCCTCAGACACTTACTAATAGTTTGGCTCTGGGCAAGTCACTTATCCTCTATTTGTCTTAGTTTCCCCAATTGTAAAATGAGGATAATAATAGCTCCTATCTCCCAAGGTTGTTGTGAGGGTCAAAGGAGATAATGTTTATAAGGCATTTAGCACACTGCCTGGCTCATAGTAATAAACTGGATAAGCATAAATGATGTCCCCCAAAACTCCAGAACTAGATGAATTTATAAGTGAATTCTATCAATCATTCAAAGAACAATTAATTGCAGTATGATATAAACTGTTTATAATAAGATATTTGTCTGAACCTATTTTTGAGTGGAAATATTATTTTTTCCTGATTATATGTCAATATAATTTTTGTATTGTATTTATATTTGTATATATGTGTTTTGTGATCATCTTGTTTGATATTTTTATGGCACAATAGTATTCTATTAAATTCATATATCACAACTTATTCAGTCATTACCTAATTGATGAACATCTTTTCAATTTCCTATTCTTTCCAGCACAAAAAGAAATTCTATATATCTGTTTATAAAAATAAGTCCTTTCCTCCTATCTTTGCTCTTTTTTGATATACTGATTTAGTAGTGCTATTGCTGAGTCAAGATAATGCACAGTTTTATAGCCCTTTGGGCATGGTTTCAAATTGTTCTCCATAATGGTTGTATCATTTCATGGGAAAAATAACATATGTGGGAAAGTTGCGACATTGTGGGATGATTTGGTCCGAGAAGTAACAAAGATTGTAAATGTAGCCTTAAAGGGAGATACTGACATATATGTATTCTTTTCTTAATTCCTTCTCTTGAAATCCCTACTTTCTTCAAACCTCAGTTTTTGACACTTCTTTCATGAGTCATTTTGTTTTTCCTTAGATATGAATATATTCCTTGATGTAATTATATAGTATTTTTACTTCATATATTTTTCATATTAATTTTTCTACATACATTTAGTACTTTAAACCTCTCTCACATCATTTTTCCCGACTTTCTACAGGACTATAAATATTTCTTTTGGTTTTTCTATGCCTAGCATAGCAGCAAGCAAATAGGATCTCTAATAAATGCATATAGAATGGATTAATTGGGGGAAGGTGTTTACCTCATGTCATCTCTTTTTGATGAAGTAATAGTGTTTATTATATAAAATAGTGGTTTTGTGAGGGACTGAAACAGACAATGGGAAACTCATTTTAAAAAAATTCCGTTTCATTTTATTATGTTCCATGTGTGTCTTAACAATGCAATGATTTAAAAATACAAATGATGTCCTTATTAAATTCCATACTCAATACATTATTTATTTTTCAGTAAATATATGTCTTTCATTCCAAATAACAATAATATCAGCAATAGTAATTCAACCTTGTTAAGTCACTGCATTGAAATATTACCTGGTGTATTTTTACCATTACGTTTGGGCTGTTTGGTTGGATGCCTGAGTATTAATTGTGATCAACATCACTGCATAAAATAAAATTACATTAAAATAAATGTGGTGTATAACAGTAATAGTTACATTTCTTTCTTTTGTTGTATATCCCCTTCCATTCTCCCTTTCCCAAAGAAATAAAAATAAATAAAGAAATTTCAAAGAAATAAAAACAAATTAAAGCATTACATGCTTACGTGTTCAAAATTTTCAGTTTTTATTGATATAACTATATGGTTTTATTACTTATTAAATTCTCTTTATTATTCTCCTTTATTTAATTATTTATTATTCTCCTTTATTTCATTGTTTCAACCTTTTATTGCTTGTATAAACTGATCAGGTAATAGTTTATAGTCATTGTAGTATGCTGTTGAACCCTAATTTCTGATATTTCATTTTAAAAGTTGCATTGATGTTCATTAGAGACATAAGTCTATGGTTTTCTTCCTTTGCTTCATGTCTTCATTGTATAACCATCACGACCATATTTGTGCCGTAAAAAACGCTCAGAAACAACCCCAAGAGACTCATGATGAAGAAGGCTATCTACTGCCCAAAGAAGGAAGTGATGAAATCCTTGATGAATTTTTCTTTAGTGTAAGCAACATGTGTATTGTTTCACAACATGATGAACATGGAAATATGTATTTTATGATAACTTAAATACAACCTATGTTATATTATCTATCTTTTTGGAGAGGGCTGGGAGGAAAGGATTGATAGTGACATGTAATCTGGAATTTTTTTTTTTGTATACAGCATACTGACAGATTCTACTTTTTGATCTATTCTGCTATCATTTCCCATTTTATAGGTGAATCAATCCCTTTCATATCCACAGTTATTGTTAATTGGGTATATGTTTTCCTTTGACTCTTCTTTCCATTCTTCTCTCTAAAGTTCAAGTTCAGTTTGTTTATAACCATTTCCTTATCTAGTCTACCTTCTTAGAGCCTTCTCTATCTCTCCCTGGTTTTTAGTTTCTTCTATTTCCCTGTTGCATTTAATGTGTTTTTAAACTGAGATCTTGGGTATATGTAATTATAGCCAATATTTTGTTATCTAAATAAGATGAAAGTAGGATTTGTGGAATTTCCATTAGCCCTACCCTTCCTTCTTGATTATATTCTTTTTATTATGTTCAACTCTATTAGGCAATAGTGATTTCCCTCTCCTTTATTTTCCTTTTCTCCCTATAATCTTTCCCCTGTTGTTCCCATTTAAGTCTTCTACTAATATCATTAAAGCCTACAACATTATCCAATGCTCTTTTGCCATTTTTAAACATTCTCTCTATATTTTTAAAGATGTCAAGTTTCTTATCCACCTATTCATGTATAAAGAGTTCATTCCCACATTACTTATTCTTTTTCAATTAAAACTATGTGTACATTTCTGTGTTTTTCTTTATCATTGCATTTCTATTTAACAATGTCTACTAGGATCTGACCTTTTTATGAAAAATACTGAGAAATTTTCTATCCTTTAAAAAGTTCCTTGCCAACCCCCACTCTAGTAGCATTAAGCTTATTTTTTCTAGTCCTCTTTGGCTTAGCAGTTGCCTTTTGGGATATCATATCTCAAGTTCTTTTCTTTATAGCATCAGTTGCTAAGTCCCATGTCCTCTTAATTATGATTTCTTGCTAATTAAATGAATTCTTTTCATATTTTTCTTTAACCTATAATCTCTAGATATTAGCTATTATATTAATAGGATGTTTAAAAAGATTTTTTCAGGAGATGATTAGTGAATTCTTTCTATTTTTTTCTTTTTCCTTTCCGGTTTTCTGTGTTAATCATTTCATATTAATTTTCTCTTATTTTTCAATCGGGTTTTGTTTTAATTTTTTTTTTTTGCCTTTTTGAGCCATTATTTTCTGTCTAGCCATTCTAATTAATGCTTAGATGAGGTTTTTATGATGTTTTGAGGTATCAATTTTCCTTGTTATTATTTCAATGCTGATTTTTTTCTTTTGTGTATCCCTTATTTTATTTCTTCTAGATATTACTGTAGCCTTTTTTCCTTTTCTTCTGGGCCATTACTTGGGCTTGTAAAGGGGTTCTATTCTCTTCAGTTTTATTTCCTTGGTGTTTATCAAACTGAGATATTTTCTCATGGTGTTGAGTTTTTCTTGGGTTGCTCATTTTATCTACCTCATGTGAAGATTGGATTTAGCTATCTCCTGATTGTAACAATGAAGATACTTAGCTTTTTCTTTATTGTTAAGATAAAATTGTAATCTCCTAATTATAACAACAAAGGTACTTAGCTCTTACTTTATAGTGAAGCTAGAATTTTAAGCTACAATCTATTTTTAGATTTTAACTACAAAAAGGTGTTAAGTAACTACAACAAGTGAACTTAACAAAAGAGGTGTTAAGTAACCCAAAAAGATATAATCTAACCAAGGAAGGTGAGAACTAAAGAATAGGCAGTCCTAGAGAAAAGCATCTACTGTGATTTGTAGACGTGAAAATTTAGATGAAGTGACACAAGAGAAAAAGATCTTTAAAAAGAGGAGTTTTGACACAGTCAGTGACCAGGGCTTGGAGTGAAGGATCAGTCACTCAGAGCTGAAGGGAAGATGGACATTCGGACAGTCAGTCACCTGGGCTTGGAGTGAAGGATGGAGGAGTGATTGGAAGACCAAAACCCAGAGTTCTTTTAGACTGTTACCATTTGTGAGTGAAAAGCTGACTTAGTGACCTTGCCTTTCTGGAGGCATGAAGTCTCTAGGAAAGGCCCAACTTCTTGAGACTCTATTCCCCTGGCCGGGACTTAGAATTTCTAACTGGTATAAGAAGAAGCCAGAGTTTTCTCTTTCTCTTCCCCATTCCTTAATATCTTCCTTCTATTGTAAATATTGTAAATAAACTACCATAAATTCCATTTACTTTAGTAATTCATTTTGGAATTTAGAAATTTAAATATCTGGTGACCACCTAATTAATATATTCAGAGTCCAACCATAATTTAAATTTAACACTCAGTATCTACATTTGTGGGAGGGCTACACTTGAATCAAGCACCTCAACTGAATGCTATAGGTAGGGCCTACTTGAATCTACATGTAATAGCCCAGACTAGGCTTCTCTTTCAAGGGGTTTTAGGAATTTGTTAATGTTAGGCTCTGACTGGAGACTCTTTCTTGGAATAAAACACAGGGACCTCACTTAGCTTTAGGATTTTCCTGAGATCATTCACTCTTGCTATTCTTCTTGACTTTCACTACAGGTTTTAAAGACTTCTTGGGTTGAATTTTGCCTATGATATGTCCCTTGGATTTGGGCCTCTAGAATCTTAAAAATCTAGCCAGAACATGAAAAGAATGCTCTCTGCCTGGGATTCCAGCAGTCACATCCTTTGGGTAAGCTCTGAGTAGGCTCAAGATGAGAATGGTGCACTGGGCCACAGGAATCCTCCTAGGTCTGCCTTTGCTCTATGCTTCAGACATCATCCTCAAACTATCCAACTCATCTGTTTTAATTTCTCCCCAAAACTCTGATAATCTTTCTCTTTACTCATGGTTTAGGTGGGGAAGTCTACAGTGAATTTTAAAATCTATGTCTGGAGTAGTGAATTTTATGCACTATTGGAGTATTTGGGGATGCTGGGAGGAATTTGAGCTCCTCTGAATCTTCTCATGCTGGCACCTTCCCTCAATTTTCCATTATCTCCTATTTAATGAGTATCAGGAAGAGGTGGAGCAAGAAAATGATATAGAGGTGTCTATGGGACTGAGATTGATGCTAGAATGTATAGTGACAACCTGGGCAAGCTCTTTGCATTTCTGTACAGCAAAACTGGAGAGCTTTGTGATGATAATTTAATTGTGTCACTTCAATGTAAAAAGCAAATGGAGACAGAAAGTAAACAATATCATGGTAATGTAATTGGGAAGGCAAAACAACAGTTATCTTATATTCATCAGTGATTTTAAGAGCCTAGCTCAGTAGCAGGTGCTTAATTTGCTATTATGAAATTTTAGGTAAATTCCCTGGAAGTCCTAGCAGATAGTTAGGCAAATTGTGTGATCCCTTCTTGGTGGATTCATTCATTCAAGTTAACAAACACTTATTGACTGTCTACTATGTTTTAAATGTTGTTCAGTGGCAGGGATACAAAGATGAATAAGACATGGTCCCTGGCCCCAATTATATTCCAATTAGCATACCCCAAATACTCTGTAGCCAGTTTGATGATATCTTGAGTCATGAAAGAACTACAGTTTTAGAAGAAATAGAAGGAAGTGATCATGTCCCTAAAGGTTATAACACATATTTATTTCTACTTTATTCTCCTTTCAAAAATATTTACCACTGTAGTGGTACCTTTTGACTTCATTACTTATTTGGCATTGATTAAAAGTCTCTTTGGATTTAATCCAGGAAGGACTCTGTGGCAAAGGAGAAATGAAAGAATGTTATTATGTGATCTTTAATTTTATGATAACCACGGAGTGGAACAATGGACATAACTATCAGAGTCGGAGAATTTCAGATTTGGAAGGAAGTACAGAGACTATTCCATCCCATACCTGAAAAATATCTTAATGTCAACAAACCAGAGTAGCCATCAAACCTTTTGCTTTTAGACCTTTGCTGAGGAGGAGCATACAATGTCTCAGTTTGGCCCACTATTTTTGTATGCTTCTAATTGTTAGGAAGTTTTCCTTGAATCCAAACAATTTTTTTTTGCTTCTTTTACTCTTTGCTCTTGAGTCTGCAATCTGAGACCAAGATGAACACATCTAATCACGTTTCAATATGATATTCCTTTAATTACGGGAGGATAATTTTAATAGCCCTTCCAAGACTTTAATTTTCTAGACTAATCTAATTTCTAGTTCCTTCAATTGATCCTCATGTTACATTGGCTTAACTTCCTTCACTATTCTCATTGTTCACTTTGAGATAATATTTACTAATCAAGGTCCTTCTTAATACATGGTATCCAGAATAGAATATAGCACTCAAGGGTTTTTTGACCATGGCAAATTAAAAAGGAACCATTATTCCATCATGTCTGAGAGTTTTGTTGCTTATAATATATCCTAACATATTTTTTGCATCCACTGTGATATCACTGATTTGTATTAATGTGAAAATGAGCAAATACCTCTGAACTGAATCTTATAGGCTACCAGCTAAAGGCTAATTTTTTTTTATGTCATCTAGAATTTTCTTATTATTGAATGGTTGAAATAGTCTCATCCTTAATATTTCTCTCCTTCTCCATTAACTCCTCCTCAACATCTTCAACTCCTTCATTTTTTCAGACAAACTGCTATCAAGCCACCTCTTCTCTATTTTGAATTTACAAAACTGATTTCTTTAAACAAATTGTAAGCTATTTACCCCTATTAAATTTCACTGTTTTAAAGTCAGCCCACCTTTTAAATAACTAGACCTTTTGAATTATAATTTTATCATCCAATGTGTTTATCCCTTCTGAATTGTGTCATATTTAAAATTGATAAGGATGCCATCTATACTTTTACCCAAGTTATTGATAAAAATTCCAAAAGGCACAGGGCTAAACACAGATGGCTGGGTCTTTCATTCAGAGACTTTGTTCCTGGATGACATTGCACTACTCATTAATAACTTTTTTTTCCACTTAGCAAAATGATATTGAATATATCTAATTTTATTATTGTCTAGCTCACTGATGTCAAACTTGATAGAAATAAGGTCAGTAAACCATATATACATATCAGCTCAAGCTTCATATAGACTTAGAAACCATGCAGTAGCCACACATCAACATTATTATTTTGTTTTTCATATGTTAAATATCTTCTACTTACATTTTTATCTGGCCAATGGTCTAGGCTGCAACTCTACAAATTTTTTACAAGAATAGCATGACATTTTATCCAACACTTTGATAAGCTCTAGATGAAACTTTGCTGAGACATATTCCATTCATGAAGATAGGTTTCAAAAATCTCTGAGAAAATACAGGCCTGATTTAATGGCCTAATATTTTTTCTTTTTTTGGTAGCTTAATAGCTTTATAAATCAAAAGTAGTAGTAGTAGCAGTAAAGAGAGGAAAAAGTAGGAGAGGTAGGGAGAGGTACTTAACCTTTCTAATCTGCAGCCACCATTATGGGCCTCTAGCTAGACTCCATCAAAGATCCACTCTGCTCCTTCATGTGCACACCAAAGACCCAGACTTGCTTTTGGTCTGAACTCATAAGCTTTTTCATTCACTCATTAACTCTCAGATGTCACATCTCAGGAACCAATCATAGTTTCTTAATTTCTGGGAGATTATCATGGCAAATATCCCCAGTGAATCATTCCACATATCCAGCTTATATATCTAAGGTTTGACTAGAGGTATATAAAATATTGTACTTTACATAGAGGGAATTAGAACAATTTAGGGATAAAAGGAAAAGAAAAGAAAAAGGAGAAATAAAACAAAATATGCTTGATAGACACATTGACAAAAAGCCAATTAGAGGACATTCCCCTTTGGCATAAGAGTTTGCATTCAGAATAAATGATATGTTCAACCTTCTTCAGTTCAGTTCATTATATCCCAAAGTTCATGCTGGATCTTTTGATGTAGTGTGTGGTTTCTGTAGACATCCTTATGGTACCTTCTCCAAAAGATCCACTTTCCTAATTCAGGTGTTGTTGATTTTCTTTTTCCTAAAATTGTTTTAATAGGTCTTAAACCTTGGATTTTGGGATAATTATACAATCCCCACTGAAGAGGGTGTTGACCAACACTGGAATCACCCCGAGATACATGGCTGAGTTATAAGGTATATGAATCAATTTTCCAAAGAAAACCCAAAACCAAATAGTAGAGAAAAAATTAAATCTGGATAAAATATATATATCAAAATCTCAAGTGTATAAAGTTACAGGTAAAAAAGAAAACCATAACAGGTTCCTGAATAACCCACAAGGCCCAATTAAAGTGACATGTCCTATAAACCTGCAGGACAATTACAGCGATATTGCACTTACCCATCAGTAGCCAGGACTATAGAAAATTGCCATACTAAAAAAGAGAAGGGAATAGAGTCTATTCTGAGGTAAAAGGGAAGTATGATCCCCTGGACTGATTTTACCTTTAGCCTTAGGGAATGGGTAGCCAAAATTAAATCCAAACAGAGGTACTTGTAGGAACCTGGTATGGGGAAGTTCAATGTCTATTTCCCTGAACCTCAAAACAATTCCTCTGTCTTGGCATAGATTCTCATCAATCCCACAGGGATTGTTGGTCTTCTTGACCTTGTGCTTTTTTGCGCTGTGCACTAGCTCTTTTGTGATCCTTTCTTCTGAAATCAGACACACTTATTAGTTAAAAGTCCCATAATATTTAACAATCAATGGCAGGTTTCTGTAGTCTAAAGCTTTAGGTATGTGTTGATATTAGGGCTAATAGATATTGTAAACTTATCCTTCAAATCAAAAACATTAATACTGATTTCATGTATTCAAGTACAAAAAAAGAAGATAAAAGAAAAAAATAATCAAATATTCTATTGTAAATATGAAGAAAAACAGTAATAAAAAACCAGCAATTCATAGTTCACATTTGAGATGCTCTGCAGGGTCAGAAGAGAAGAAATTGAGATGACAGGGGCTTGGAACCTGCCATGATAGTGAGGCAGCTTTAAGGATCTTGTGGCTGATCTCCCCAATGCCCCACTCCCCCATCTCTGCTAATGATGGAGGCATGTGGGGACTCATAAGGGGCCTTGGGGATTAAAAAACAACTCCTATGAGCAAGATAATAACTTTTAAATGCCAAGAGACTGCTGATATTTGGGTGCATCTGGTTTGGGTGAGAGTTTCCCACATGGTCACCGCCTGGCAATCAGAGCTTGCTAGTCCCCCAAACCTAGCTACTTTGGGAAAAACAAAAACAAAAACTAAGCTTATTACCCTGCACTGGTACTTGACCTCCTTCCACCAACTCTTTTGGTTTGGCACTTTGGGTGTCTCTCAGTTATGTCTTGGCTCTGGTTGGTGTCTTGGCATTTTTGGTTAACTGGACTTAGTTTCTAACATACTGTCTTAAGCATAGTGTAGAGAGAGTAAAAAGTGAAAAAAAGTGAAGAAAATGACAGTCCTTACCAAACTCTGTGATCAGCCAACTGTAATGTTTAAAATTGAGAGGCTGGTTGTAGCTTAATAACTTTATTAAATCAAAAATAGTAGTAATAGTAAAGAGGAAAAAGTAGGAGAGAGTTAGAGAGATACTTAACCTTTCTAGTCTGCAGCTGCCATTATGGATCTCTAGCTAGACTTCACCAAGGATCCACTCTTCTGCTCACAAGCGCGCCAAAGGCAACCTGATATTTTCAAATTGAGATTTATGAAAAAAGATGAGTGCTGATAACAAGAGCAACATTAATTTGCAATCCTGCATAGGCATTTAAAAATTATTGTTTATCTCTATGGTGCTGAAATTCTTTGAATTCTGACCTAAGGGAACAGCATCCCAAGATATGTTATTACTTGTCCTCAAAGTCATACTGATTCAAGTATATTATCAGATAAAGAAAATTATAATGAAGTCTAGGTGCTCTTAGGCATCATCTTATACCCATCAGATTGGCTAGAATGACAAACAGGCAAAATGACAAATGTTGGAGGCGATGTGGAAAAGTGGGGACACTAATATACTTATAATGGAAGTGTGAACTGATCCAACCATTTGGGAGAGCAATTTGGAATTTCACTCAGAGACCTATAAAACTGTCAATATTCTTAGATGCAGCAATGTTATTGCTGAATCTATTTCCCAATGAGATTGAGAAAAAACAAAAAATAACCTATGTGTTCCAAAATATTTATAGCAACTCTCTTTTTGGTGGCAAAGTTAGAAATCAAGGGGATATTTATTAATTGAAGAATGAATTACTAAACAAATTATGGCATATTATTGTGATGGAATATTACCATGCTGTAAGAAATGATGAGCAGATTATTTTAAAAAAACTTGGAAAGAACTATATGAGATAATGAAGACTAAAACAAGTAGAGCCAAGAGATCATTATATGCAGCTACAGATTTAATATTTGAAGGATAACTTTGGAATATTCACTTCCAGAGAATAAATTGAGAAGTGGAAACATGAAATATATAATCTATATATACATATCTATTTGCTGGATGATGCCTTCTGTAGTGTTGGGAGGGAAGGAAGGGACTGAGATACCTGGAAAAATTCTATTAATAAGTCTAGATGCCCTGAATCACAGTAAATATTTAAATAAATGGCTCAGCAGAGGGAAAGGGCAAAGGGGAGTCTTGGGAGGACAAGGAAGAATGGTTATTAAAATAAAAATTCTTTTAATGTATTTTTGGCAGAGTTAAGTGTTTTATAAATGCATTTATTTTTTAATTCAATTTATATTACCCCCACTTCCATACTCCCCACTTACATGAGCATATAGGATAATTATATAAAGGATGAGGGGATTGATTTTCTTCTCTATTTGTAGCTCAGTGTGTATAACAGAATGGAATAATAGATAATGAACTTTTAATGTATTACTAAGGTATTAACACACTGTTGTCCCTTTATGAAATATGAACAATGGGTCTCTCTATTTTGTGAGAGGAAGACCAATAGCCAGGTTAAAATATAGGTCATTCCATGAAGAGATTTAAATATTTAAACTTTAGAAACAGCTGACAGGTTGGCAGTTCTAAAGAAGAGTTGAAAGGAAAGCCAGTAGTTGGGGAAGAATCCAAATTTTTTTACTCTGGTGGGAGATGGGAATTTTCTTTTCTTCCCAAATCATCAACCATGAGACAGCAGAGATCCTGCATCTGAGGAGAGTATTGAAAGGACTCCAAGGAGACAAGGGTCTTGAAAGCTCTGTAAAAAATTAAAAGTGAGTAGCCTTGGCTACATGTTTACCCTTCATCTGTTTTCTGACTACTGTTGTAATCTAAGTTGTACATATTCTTCTCATGGATGCTGTGGGTATTTGAAATAGAGTAGGCTCTAATTTACGAAGGGAATATTTTTTAGCTACTGTTATTACAATGCCATTTTAGTAAATGTCTTACCTAATTGTGTTTATTGGCTTACTATTACAAGGAAACACTGAGTTGTTGGAGGCTAATTAATGACAGAAGTAGGAGAAGCTGCATATAAGGTACTCAGTAAGCTGAGGTATCCTCCCAGAACTATGACCCAAATTTTACAAATTTGAATACAATTTTGGGAAGTTTTCCAGAGGGAATTCTGGAGCAAAATTATGTCTCTAGAGTTAGAAAAGAGTATAGACTAAACTTCTCTACTTAGGTGTTTTATGCCCCAGGAGTTCTTTACATGACTTTGAATGGTACTAGCTACTCAAGCAGAGATAAGTTTCTATCATCCACAAAGCTGCCAAAGATGGAGTTAATAGCCATTTGGACCACTCTTTGGCTTATGGAAGGACCAAGTATTCCCTGGTCATATATTCCTTGAAGGGTTAACTGATAATTCCACACTATAATGTAACAAGGTGACAAAATTGATCTTTGTCCCTGCAGGGATTATGTGCATATTAGCATATTGGACCTCATAAGAACCTCCTCTCTATTTCCTAGAGTTAAAGATGTTAGAGCTAAAAAAGTCTTTAGAAGTCAACTGTTATAATCATTGGGCCAAAGTCATATAGAGAGTAAGGAGAAAGAATCAGGATTCAAACCAAGGTTCTCTGTCCTTGGTATCTTTGTTTTCCTTCATACTTATTCACTAAAAGAAGAACTTGAATTATTTATAAAGACATTAATGGGAACTCTAAATATGGCATGCCTTTTTCCATCCCTCCTCTCACTAGGACATTTGCATTTCAATAGAGGAATTTCCAAGATGCTACCCTTATCCCCAAAGTTGGAGTTTTAGATACCATGACAGGTGGTGGAGGGTCAAGAAATACTTCTCTAGATCCTTCAGATGAAAGCATTTAGGCATCCTCCTACACTACTTATTTATAGGGTTGGTGCTAGTTCAGTCTTTGCTATGCTTCTCTGAGATAGAGAGCTCATCTTATTGGGAACTTCCCTCCCTTCCTCTTGAAAGATTTAGGGAAGCATTTTCTTGCAAATTCTTCTCCCATGGATATGACAGAGATGGCCTCTCTCACAAAATTGTAATTCATGAGGAAAAAGAGCAAGGAGAGATTTGAATTAATGAATCTTCCAAGCTTTGGTTGGAAGAGATTTCAATGGGTTCCCTGTGTTGATGGGACATGTCTTTGCTAATATCATTATGTAACCTGTCAGAAATAAAATTGCATGTCAGGAGAAGGTGCACAATCCTATAAATAATTAGTATTTCCATTTTCTAAAGCAAATTGATAAATCTCAGGTTTTGCACAGCCCTTACAGTCCAAGGCGTTTCATCAGACTTGATGGTTTAATTCAATTTATTAATTTAAGTCTCATTGAATAATGTCCCCCTCCCCACACCAATGAACTGAATCTTACAAGCTGCCAGCAAAAGACTAAGATTCCTTTATGACAATTAGAATTTCTTATTATAGAAAGGTTGAAATTGCCTTGTCCTTCATATTTCTTTCCTTCTCCTTCAACTCAGAATGCTCTAATTATGTGTTGGTTCACTTTCATAGAAATCAGAGTACTTAAAATCTTCACCTTAAGGCTTTCTTTAAATAAAAATTGATCTTTTGTATCAAACATACTGGTATAATGTTGACTTCAGTTAACAATAGACACTTTGGTCTCTTACCAACCTTATAGATTAATTTTAAAGACTAGTGTTAATAACCTTTTTTATACTTCAGGACAGCCAAACAAATATATTGAAAAGCATCTCATGACTTTACTTCTTGTCCTCTTTTTACTTGGAGTCCTAATATATTAGATACAATATTATTAAAAGAGTATATTGAGGGGGCAGCTAGGTAGCTCAGTGGATTGAGAACCAGGTCTAGAGATGGGAGGTCCTAGGTTCAAATCTGGCCTCAGTCACTTCCCAGTTGTGTGACCCTTGGCAAGTCACTTAACCCCCATTGCCTAGTCCTTGCCCCTCTTCTGCCTTGGAACAAATACACAGTATTGATTCCAAGATGGAAGGTAAGTTTTTTTTAAAAGAGTATATTGGGGACTTCTCATATCATCTCTCACATTCTATGACCCATTATAGTTATTGTGTAAATGACTTGTCTCCTCTCCCAGAGAGTATTTTATATACCTTGGAATTCCTCACAGTGCATTTAAATAATAAATGTTCCATAGCTGTGTTGAATGGAGGCCATGAGTTCTGGTCACAAGCCATCAATGTAGTCCAAAAGACAAGTTACTTATCTTTTCTCTGTCCCAATTCATTCATTTGTACAATGGAGATAATACTATTTTTCCTAACTGCCCCCCAGAGTTATATCAAATGAATTCATGTTATTGCTGCAAAATACTATTTTGAAAATTAGAAGTTGCCCTACAAATAAAACAGTATTCAACTAAGAAAGATTTTATTGTGTCTATTATTGTTTTTTTTTTGAAGGCAGTAGGTCCATTTATTAAAGGAAGACCCCAAAAGGAAGGTCATATGCCTTAACTGGAAATACACAAAGGAGTTGGTGACAGAGACCATAATCCAAGTATCCTAAGGGAATCCAATTATTTCCTGACAATAAGACATAGGTCTTCCAAACTAAGGCCACCCCTCTGAGCCTCTCACATTGAAGTTGGGAATAACACCTTCAAACTACAACATCCTCCAGTCTTCCATTATAATAGGATTCAGACTGACACCTTCAAAGCTTACTTGGAAAAGTCAGGAAAAACCATGAAAGTCTATTGTGTCTATTATATGCAAGCAGCCCTCTGCTTCTCCCAAATGATCTAAGTATTGAGGCACAAAGATAAATGAACAGTCCTGTTACTTGCCTCAAAAAGATTACAGTCTAATTGGAAAGATAACATACACACATTAGACCATGATAGGTGCTGAAGAAAACAATTCAGGATAGGAAGCACTAACCCAAATCCTTCAGATCAGAGCACTTAGATGCTCTAGACATTTCCAAACACATGTTCCTTTGGCTTCTCAAAACCAACATGTTTCAAAATATAGTTCATCATTTTTCTCCCTAAATCCATTTTTTCTTTTGATTTCCTGAGACTCTACTTATTAGGGATCCTGCTTGAATATTTGCCATGTTGTTTTGAGATAGAAAGCTATATAAAAACAGAATATGATAACTTCATAAGGGATGCAAAAAAACTAATGAGAGTAGTATAGATATTCTTACCTTCTTTGGGTGCCATGAAACTCTTTTGCAGTGTCTTATGAAGCCTATGGAACCTTTCTCAAAATAATTTTTTAAAAGATTAAAATAAAATATATAGGATTGCAACCCCCCAAATATGTAGAAATATAGTTATCAAATATAAAAGATGTGCACAACACCAGGTTAAGAATTACCAGCTTAAATGATAAAGAAATTAATTCTGGTTGGGAGGGAATCGGCCAGATTTAATGAAAAGTAATATTTGTGGTAGAAATTGAAGAATAGGTATAATTTTAATAGACAAAAATAGAAGAGTACAAAAGGAACAGTTTGAACAAAAGACTATATAAGAGGAAACAATATTTGGGAAATGGTAAAGAGACCAGCATGATTGGAATATGTGAAGGAAAATGATGACAGAAAACATTGGAAAAGTAGGTTGGTCTTGAGATTTGTAGTGCTTTGAGTACCAGGTTCACAGGTCTGAATAGTATTTAGAAGGCAGTAGGAAGTCTTTGGTAATTTTTCAGCAATACTGTGATTTGATAAAATCTGCATATTAGGAATATTATGTTGACAGCACTCTATAGAGTAGATTAGAAGTAGGAAATAAACATTTATTAAGTGCCTACTTTATTCCAGATACTTTGTCTTGCATTTTACAAATATTATCTCATTTAATGAGATTAGAGTATAGGGAAGTTGAAAAGTGAACAGTTAGGAGACTATCATGAAAGTCAATGTAATAAGTAAAGTAAAATCGCAGACATGATTGAACAACAGTAACAAGAAGATATAACAAAGGTTTGGAATAGAGTGATGGCAATGGGGATAAAAAGGAGACAAAGGTGAGAGATGTGAAGGTAGAATCAATGGAACTTGGCAAACTTAAAGGGGCTAAATGAAAGGGAAGAGTGAAAACTGTTTTGAGATTTTGACTCTGATTGGTGTGGAGAATGGTGATACCACTGCTATACATTAGGAAATCAAGAAAAAAATGGATTTGGGAAGAAAAATGTTGAATTGTATTCTGAACATGTTGCTTTTGAAATGCCAAAGGAACTTCTGTTTGGAAATGTCCAGTAGTGGATTTTTTGCCAAGATGGCTGCTGGAATGAAGGTAAGTAGCCCAGATACCATATTTCTACTTTAGTGAAAATCTAAAAATACCACCTGATTGAATAATGATGAAAAAATAAAATTTTCAATTATAGTGACTTACTTCTGCCACAAAATTATATAAAAAGTTAGCCAAGAGCCCACAGACAATCTCTACAGAAAAGCTGTCCCCTGGCCAATAAGTTGGTAGTTTAGAAGCAGGAACAGAGATGATCCAGAGACATATGCAGACTTTAAAGCTCTATATATGGAGGCAGTAAACTTCCCTGCAAAGGTCCTAGGATGATCAGGAAGCCATGACAAGAAATTCAGGAGTATCCCTGAGTATATTTTAATGATGGACATTGTAGTTCAGACTAGTATACCCCTTAGAGCTGCTGTTTTAGGACACTAGAGAGGGCTTTTGAAAATTCAGTGCTTTGAACTTTAAGGATCCAGAAGTCCTAGACCTAGAAGATGAAGGTCAACATAGGAGGTATAATAGGTCTAGGTTCATGTTGGCAAATCTATGGCATGCATGCTGGAGGGGGGTGCTTCCTTTCCCCTTTCCACGAGCACCCCTCAGCCCAGCAGTCCAATGGGAGCACTTCCTCCCTCTCCTGTCTAGGGTAAGGTGGGGGCCTCACATGTGGTGTGAGGGTTGCAGTTTGTGCATTCAGTCTCTAAAAGGTTCGCCATCACTGGCCTAAGTCAAGTAGGGCAAACTTCCATCCAAAAGTCCAGTAAGAGGCAGAATCTATTCTTGACATAAAGCCCCAATTTAGCATCTAAGGCTGGAGAAATAAATAAAAAAAAGATACAGACCATCATGAAAACTATAATAATTTCAAAGATATACCCAAATCAAACCTAAAAGAACAGTGTTACTACATAACCACTTTAAGCAGAGACTCAAAGGGGAAAAATGAGGACTGCATGAATACCTAGAAGAAATGAAGCAACAGGCAATATGACAGAAGATATCTGGAGAAAAAGGGAATATCTTTCCCCAAAATTAAAACAGGCCAAGCAGAAATAAATAACTACATGATGCAGCAAAGAATATTGGAATGTAATGAAAAGATTGAAAAAAATAAAAGAAACCATAAACAATCTGATATCAAACAAATCAAATCCAAAATCTAACCTGGAAAATAAATGAAGGAGACATAATTTAAGAATCACTGGGCTTCCTGAAATTCATGATTCCTAAAAAATGGAGATTATGTTTCAAGAAATCAGAAATGATAACTGTTCAAGTTCTCTCAACTACAGGGTGAAGTGAAAATAGATATAATACCTTGACTATTGAAAGAAATTAGAAAAGCAAAAGTCTCAGGACTGTCATAGCTAATAGGGTTTTCATCTCAAAGGAAAAATGCTATCAGCAGTCAGAAAGACTTAAAATGCCAAGAACCACTGTCAGGTTCACAAAATAAGTGAGTGACATCTAATGAGAGATCTTGGAATATAAAATTCCAAAAGGAAAAGATAATAGATTATAAGGGTATTATAAGAATTACAAGAATAATCTGAAAAGGGCAGATTCTCCTATGTATACTCCACTGAAAACACTGTAGTATCCTAACTATCTTGAATTTCAGCCTATAGGGCAAATTGAAGGCAGTTTTGCCAGATTGCTAGTCCATTTAATTCTCAAGTCAATAACTGCCTTTGTAGGGATGGATGGAGGTTAAAAAAAAACAGTTACCAACTTAAACTTTATTTTGTGTTTCATTTATGAGTGTATAGTGACTGACAGAGTAACTATCTGGGTCATAAAAGTGGATAACATTAGCAGCGAAGTTTGACAATGTTGTTTGAAATCCCAATTTTATAGGGAACAGAGGGAAAAATGAGACAATCCAAATACTTCAACTCTCATATTTACAGGATGAAAATTGCTTTTTTTCTCCTCTATTTAAACATATTTGCTAACGTTGGGAAGTGTGACCTTTTCAGAGTGACTTATGTACTGGAAAGAGAACTTGTGAGTAAGGGAAAATTAATATGGTTACTGCCAAAGTATATACCTGAGATGACCCTTGGGTTATATGATGTGATCGTGCGGTGGTCTGAGTCCCTACAAATTTGGAAAGGGATGGAAGAGTAGTCAGCTAAAATATTCTTTGGGTGCTATTCATCTATTGCTTTTGGCCATCTCTAGGGTTAAAAAGGGCAATCAAATGCTGGAATAGTTCAAATCCTATTGGTAGGAGAAAAGGTTTCTTTAAGAAAGGGCTGGATTTACAAATAGGCAGAACATTGTTGTTTCTGTGTCGTGCTAAAGGTTTGCATGCCAAAATATTTCCCCTTGTTCACTAATGCAATTTTAAGCTACATAAAAAGAATACTGGTGTCCAGTCAAGGAAGGTAAGAGTCCCACTAGATTTTGTGCTGGTCAGACCACATCTAGAATATCATGTTCAGTTCTAGGCAACACAACTCAAGAAACATGCTGCCAAAGTATAATGTGTCTACAGGAAAGCAGTCGAAATAGCAAGGCTGGAAATTGTGCCCATTTTAAAATTGTGGCAGAAAATGGGAATGTTTAACTTTGAGAAGAGTTAGGTATGAGTATCGATCAGTTTTCAAAGCCTGATTCAAGTGGAATAGAGATTAGACTTATTCTACAGTACTTCACTAGGTAAAATTTATAATAGTGGGTTAAAGTTAGAGATAATAGATTTTTACTAAACATATAGAATATTGTATTAAGCATTAAAACTTTCCTAAAATGAAATGAACTGACTCCAAACATCCTCAGTTCTTGTCACTGGGAATATTTTAGCAAAGGCTGCATGACTATCAGGAGATACTATGGACAGGATTCTTACAATGAGAGGGAATTGGCTGATTGACCTCAAGATTCCTTTCTACTTCTCAGAAATTATGATACTCAAATATTATGATGTGGAGAAGGAGAATAATTGGCCTGAATAATATCTTATGAATTTCTAATGGATAATCTTTACTGAATAAAGGATAGGAAAAGAAGACAAACAAGAAAGATCTCCTTGTGATTATCTCAATGAAGAATTATTCTTCCACAATTCCATGAATAGGGATTCATACTATAAGGCAAAAAATGCTGAGAGAGGTAGCACATTAAGATTGATTTTGTCATTTATCCCTTTATATGACTCGAGTGTATAAAGTCCTACGTTGATGCCTTAGCAAGTTGTGGAGATGACCGTGGATACTGGAAGGATTTCACATGCTCACACACATGCCCCCCCTCTAATATGACCAAACTGGAATGGATTATTGATCAACTGATTAATTGATTGATCACTTTGAGTACAAGCACAGCTGTATGTATGTTCAAGAATAACTCAAAATTTATAAAATTTCCCCACAAAGTTGGCTGGACTGTGTTAAATTTTTTGACCATAGTAATAATCAGATGCCAGGTAAATTATATAGCAGTCAAAATCCCTATTGGTTGAAGGAGTACCTTAGAAAAACAAGAGAAATTATGGATTGTTAAAGAATTCAAATATGATTTGCACTTATGCACTCCTTTTCTAAGAAAAGATTTGATAGAAGCAATAAGTACACATAGGGTCGGAAGTGTTCTGTGAAGAGAATATTATAGAGAATACCCTAGAACAGGAGATGGACTAGGAAATGAGAGGTAGGCTGGTAACAAAGTTTAACAACTACAACTTTACTTAACAACTGAAGGACAGAATTAATTATTTGCTGGTCATGGCATTCTTCCTAAATATTTGGTAATGAAATGAGAGGATGTAAGGTTTTTAGGAAGTATGTTAAGGGAAAAAGTCATATAATCCCAACCACCATTATAAAGTCATCATTTTAAGTAATGCAATTGCATTGAATTTAGTCATAATCCTTTTTACTTCACATGGGAAAATCACAAAGAGATTCTTCCTATTCTTCATTCCTCTATAAATTATTTTTGAATCCTGAGTTCAATAAAGAAACTGATTTAGAATTCATCTAGTTATTTAAAGTATTATTCCATTTTCCTTTGTGTCCAGTTTCATAAAAGTTTCATAAAAGATTCATTGGTGTGTTCATCACATGTGTCTTGTCATGTCCCAGTTTCTGGGTCTTATAGGTAATATGACACTTTAAGGTTCACAAAAAAGTGCACACAATGTGTATATATAAAAATATTATATATATCATACACATATACATATCTAGTTGTCTAAATTTGGTCTTAATAGCAACTCTGGGAGGTAGGTGTTTTTATTATTCCAATTTTGAGGTTAGGAAACTGAGTTCAGGGACAATCAGGTGAATTTTCCAGGTTCACACAGCTAGTTAGTGACTGGGGCAGGATTAAAATTTAGCTCTTTCTGACTACAAATCTAGTGCTCCATCTGTTATATTATCTATAGTGCCTCTAATATTTCACAGAATCACAGAGTCTCAGAGTCAAAAGAAAGCTAAGAGGTCTCATGGTTTAATCCATACATGAAAAAGAATTTACTTTGAATGAATTTCACTAGTGATCATCCAGCCTTTATTTGAAGATCTCTAATAATATGGAATTAATGTTTTTGTCTTTACATTGAGCCTCTGTCTGTCTCTGTCTCTGTCTCTGTCTCTGTCTCTGTCTCTGTCTCTTTCTCTGTCTCTGTCTCTGTCTCTGTCTCTGTCTCTGTCTCTGTCTCTCTGTCTCTCTGTCTCTCTGGCTCTCTCTCTCTCCCTCTCTCTTTCTCTTTGATCTCTGTCCTATGATGTTCTAGTTCTTCCTTTTAGGATAAAACAATAAATTTTTTATATCTAGTCTACACAACTATTCTTTGAAGCATCTGTTGCCCCGAGGTCCCTATAAGAAGACAGTAGAAAAAAACAACATTGAATCCAATGGACCATTATTGTGGACTTTTCATTTGTGGCATCATTAATTCAGATCAGATTTTTGGGAAAATTTCATTGTAGCTGGATAATAAAATCAGGAACATTTTAAAGGCCCAATTTAAGATGTCATAAAATGACAAAGTTTCTATCTCCTGATTAATCATTGCAGATATTATTTTGACACATGATTAAAAACATTGATCCTGAATAGCAGATTTTGGCATGATTAAGCAATCCCCAGAGCCTGTCCTAAGATTATTTTGGCTTCTCAAGTGAAATAGAGTTGTCTATTACATTTGTCATGAGGCAGCCAGTACAAAAGTCTGTTAAGTAGCATAAATGTATCTCAGAAGCAGAATAAAAGAATCATGAATCTTATAATTTTAAGGGATCCCATAAGGCATTTAATATAAGCCCTTGGACAAGGGATCATGCAGATTGTCGCATCTGATGATATAGAACCCATTATTTCATAAAACAGCCCATTCTAATTTTGGAGAAATATAATTTTTAGAAAGTTTTTCTCTCAAGGTCAAATCTGTCTCTCTAAAATTTCTGATGACTATACATATAGTTCTGTTTTTTTTTTAGGGCCACTCAGAAAAGTATATCTCTTCAGCATGAAAACCTTTTGAATCCTTGAAGATAGTCATTCTACCATTTCTACCCCCTATTATATCTTCTTCACTCAATCCAAACACCTAATCCCTATTTCCATTATTTAAAAAATAAATTTACATATGTATATATACATACACACATATATAAATATATATAAATCACCATCATTTTACTCAGTAAGAGCTCTTCTCCCTGGTCCCAAAAAGCCATCCCATAAACCAAATAAAATTTTTAACAAAAAAGAAAGAGACAATTAGCAAAGACAATCAGTACATTAAAAAAAAAGCCAGAAAATAAAAGCAATGTTGCAACACCTTATTCTTCTTATCTAGGCAGACAATTAGTATAGCACTATCTTCTCCTATATATTCATTGGGTATCAAGCCTATTCTTTGTAATTTTAAAACATTCACTTTTAATTATTTTGTATTTGTTATTCTTTCCCTTTACATTTTTGTAGTTATTGTTAATATTGCTTTTTGGCTCTGCCTATTTGACTTGTCATTGATTTTTATGTCTTTCTATACTTCTCTAAATCAATCATATTTGCCATTTATTAAGGCATAACTTCCATTAAATTCAGGTACCACATTTAATCTAGAAATTTCCCAATCAATGAACATCTACTTTGTTTCCAATTCTTTGCTATGACAAACATTGTTGTTATGTAATTTTTCAGTCATGTGTGACTACATGACACCATTTCAGGTTTTCTTTGCCATTTAACTTTCCAACTCATTTTATCAATGAGGAAACTGAGGCAAATTAGGTCAAGTGATTTGCTCAGGAACACACAACTAATAAGTGTCTGAATCCATATTTGAACTCAAGTTTTCCTGATTCCAGGTTTGGCACTCCATCATTATACCACCTAGCTGCCTCACTATCACAAACAGTACTGCAATAAACATTTTGGTATATCTGAAGTCTTTTCTTTAACAATGACTTCATGTGGTATATGTCTAATAGTGGAATCTTTGGGTCAAAGAGTTTGTACATTTTAATGATTTTATTGTCATAATTCCAAGTTGCTTTCCAAAACAGATTCACAACTCTGCAAACAATGCACAAAGTATCTGTCTTCTGATATCCCCTCTGATATTGACTATTCCTTTCAGGATTGTTTTCATGCATATTTCTCATTATTAGCAATTGAACATTATTTCATATATTATTTCATTATTAAGCTTCCAATTTTCTTTGTTTTTTGTCTGTACACCTTGAATTGATTAATATTTTAATTGCATTGTGGTCTTTAAACAGTATTTATAATTTTTGAACTTTAAAAACATTTAATTCCAACAATTTTATGACCAAAAATGGTTAATTTTTATAAAAGAGCCACAAGGAGCTGGGAGAAATATATATATATATTCTTTAGTTGGCTCATTTAAAAGATACTATACATTTTTAGCTCTAATTTCTTCAACAATCAATTTAATTTTATATATTTCTAGGTCTTTGTTAACACAAAATTTTGATATAAATATTTTGATATATTTGGAGCCATTCTTTTTTGTCACATGCATCCTATGGGTACATACTGAACAAATGGAACTCTGGATAAAAGGGTATGAACATTTTAGTCACTTTGTTTTCATCATTGTGGTTAGTTTTAGGATTAATTGTATTAATTTATTATTTTATCAACAATGCATTAGCCAAGGGGTAGGTAACTAATTCAGTGGATTGAGAGCCAGGCCCAGAGAAGAGAGGTTCTGGGTTCAAATCTGTCCTTGACACATCCTAGTTGTATGATCTTCAGCAAGTCTCTTAACCACCATTGCCTAGCTCTTATCTCTCTTCTGCCTTGGAATTAATACACATGATTGATTCCAAGACAGAAGGTGAAGGTTTAAAAAACAAAAAGTAGATTAACCACTTTAACATTGACTAATCTCAAGGAGCTCTCTTTCTAATAGGAAGATGAAACATATGGGGAAATGATGGGCAGACAAAGGAATTATGGTCTGGGAGGTAATGAGAATGATGCCTGGAATAATAGGACAGTCAACTGGCATTCCCTCTCCAAAGGAAATGGTAGTGTGGATTTCATTATACTTCACAGAGAAAGAAGTAGAAAGTGATGGGAGAAGAATAATTGTGTGACAATGGCATGGATCTCATGGAAGACTGAAATATATAAATCAATGATCTCAGGGAATATTGAAATGAATCCCTTAACTCCTTATAGGCATGATCTTTGGGGACCTGGTGTGAAGAATAGAGCAGTAAATTGGCCTTAGGAAAAAAAAAACTCCCCCAGAAAATTAGGGGGAAGATGCTGCCTCATGATTTCTAAGCATGAATTGCTGAGATTTCTGGCTTAGTTCTTCACAAATATGGTCTGTGAAAGTCCTGACTGGAAAGTGGAGCCATGACAGAAAGCAGGGCAGAAAACAAATGATGGAACACCAAGTTGAAAAGAATTGTCAGAACAAGAACAATGAAATTCAGGACATTAATGTGGAGAAATAAACCCAATAAGGACAGTACTATGTAAGTCAAGTATTATAAAGATGATGTTGCAGATCTTTTGACATTCTAAAACGTTGTCACTTGGTATCTTTTGTGATATAAAGAAAGTTATTTTTGATTTGAAGTCCAGGAATTTGGTGGGGGTTAGGTAGGAAGAGGTAGAGAGAAGGGCAGTTGCTGACTAATTGGGAATAAGGTCAAGTTCCAGTTCCTGCCTTGCCTCTCCCTCTGGGAGTGAGAAGTTCCCCTAAGTATATTGTGTCAAGGTGTTGCTTCTGGCATAAGGGCTACAGCTACACATGCTTCATTTTATCTGTTCTTGCCCACTTAAAGAGCATTACTAGACTATTAATATCATTACTCATATTGATGAAATCACGGATCCTTGAAATATTGAACTATGAAATATACTTTTAGCACAATAAACATTTGAACCAGTATCGTTTCAATTTCTGTAAGAGTAGACCAACATTATTTCTGGGAAGGTTTATTTTATTGTAAACTACAACTAAGTTATAGGTAGAATTTATAGTGACATCATGTCATCAAATCATAGTCAATGACTTTTCAGCTTTTGCATTGTGATACAGAAAATCCAATGAATTTTCTGCATTTCACCAGCTAACCTACTAGTTATTGAACACATTTATCTTTTTCAGTTGCTGTGGTACCATGCCATCTATTACTATTCTAATGTCCTGAATTGTACCCACATGGTATTTAATAACATTCAAGTCAAAGCCAGGACAAAAGAGATTTGTTCTGACTAATTTTAGAAATTGTAGTCATCATGTGTTTGTTACCCCTCCTTTTTGAGCCCCAACACATGCACCTTAGTTTCTCTCAAAATAAACCTCACACATTTTCTATTCTATCATAGTCTCAGCAATAGACATCATTCATCCATTTGAGTTTTACTGGGTTAAACTAGGATAGTTAGGCCAGACTCTTGAGTAAGAATGTATTTCATTTAGATGTCTCCCTAATGCCCAAGAGTCTGATACAATCAGCACAGAGTCATCTACAAATAAGTCTGAAAGACCTCTCTATAGGAAATTCCATTTCAACTCAGAATCTATGTGCTAAATCCTCCAAACCACTGGGGAATGAGTGCCATTGTCAAGCATGTAATTGTCCTGTGTTCTCTTTTTTAGTATTAACTATGAATGATCCCTTGAACATAGATATTAGTGTTATAATTTTCAAATAATCACATAATTTTGTCTTAAAATTGGAGACGACTTATTGAAAGAGAGCCTTTAAAGTGATAATTTGCCCTATCAAAATCCATGCTTTGTTAGAGTCAACAAGCAATGAGTATATTGCTATCTTGCATTTGCTGTCTCTTTCAGATAGCTAGGTGGTAGAGTGGATAGAGTGGAAACCTAGAGTCAGGAAGACTGGAGTTCAAATCCAGCCTTAGATACTACTAATATTTAAATACAAATATACTAGATGTATGACCCTGGGCAAGTCAAATGACCTCTCTTTGCCTCAGTTCTCTTATCTGTAAAAGAGAGATAATAATAGCACTTCTCTCTTAGAATTGTTTTAAGGACCATGTAAGATAATTATTTTAAAGGACTTAGTATAGTGCTTAACACGTAGTAAGAAATGACATTGTATTATTATGCTGCATACTCTTGAATATTTTTTGTGAAAGTCTGTATGTTTACTTCCATTACTCCCAACAAAGGCTTTCTCAATTCATGTATTTTGTTTTCCTATTTCTACACAGATGGGAGAGAAGGAACTTGGCTCAGTAGTTTTGTTCTCTTAGTCACCTTTTCTCAGTTGTAATATAGTCTTGGATTTCTCCCAGTATATTTGGTATCTTTCCCTCTTTCAAATAGCTTGAGAATTGATCTTGAAAATCACATTGCTTCCTACACAGGTCTTCAGTTCATTTGCTTTCCTAATCTTTGTTTCTCCAATGTCATTTCTTTTCACTGTCAGCCAAGAAAAGCTGGTTTGACTGACTTACCTCTAGACCCAAGGATATAGCTCTACCAAGGCTAAATTGACCTAGGGCACTTGATGTCTCCCCTGTGTAATAACTAAACACAAAGGGTTCTTTATGTGAGACCTGGTAAAGCCACTTTCATTCTGGGCATTTCTAGGCAATTCGGAAAATACCCTCATTTCAGTGGTTCTGAATACTCCACTGCTTTTGCCTCTCTGGCTGCAGTGCAGATTCCCATTTGTTCCACATCAGGTCTTTGTCTAAAAAGATAAAAAAATCTTATATAAATTTGAGCTCTCAATGACTTGGGACTTCTGATCATTGACCAACCCACTGGCTGAACAATTCATTGGCCGTATGTTTCTTTTAAAACTAGAGATAATGAAAGCTGCACACCTATGCTCCTTCTATTTGACATCTGTTCTCCTCCCACAACTTCCATCCCTGGGTGGCAGTGACACTTTTAGGAAAGAAATCTCTGATATTTTACTGACTTCTGCAAGAAGCAAAGCAGAGGCTATTAGATAGGGTCCAAATAGGTTCATTGTCTTTGATAGGGAGAAGAGTTTGCTCTAAAAATCTTTTAAAGAACACAGCCTTTTAAAAATAAGTTCCACCCTATCTAGTGCTCCAGGGTCTGATAGAGTATGTACAGAGTCATCTAAAAATAGGTCTGAAAGACCTCTCCATTTATAGGGAACGTATTATTTATATATAAGATACATTATATATTTATATTATATTATTATTTATTAACTGGAGTAAATTAAATAATAGTGAACATTTATGTATCACTTTAAATTTTGCAAAGTGCTTTGTATATTACTTCATTTGTTCTCCATAATATCCCTATGACATAGGGACTATTATTATCTCCACTGCACAGATAAGGGTACTGAGGCTAGCCTAAGTCAAACAGTTATTAAGTATTTGAGAAAGGATTTGAAATCAAGTCTTCTTGACTCTAAGTTGAGTATTCTTTCAACTATACCCATTAGCTATCTCTAGATACCTGATTATGTGCTCTCTTGAGTTAATCATATTCACAGAATCCCAAAAAAGAAAGAGCTGGATAAAGTGTAGCTATCACAGCTCACAGGAATTGAATGTTAGCACTGCCTCAGTTGAGGTGCCCATGGCAGGACATATTCCTTTCTATAAAGCCTGTTATGGAGAGACTGCCCTAGAACTGGCACAGGGACACATGGTGTTCAAGCCCAAGTCTTGTATCCCATTTATAGTTACCTTTCTTTTAAAAAAATCTTTTCCTTCCATCTTAGGATCAATACTGCGTATAGTTTCAAGACAGAAGAGTGGTAAGAGCTAAGCAATCAGGATTAAGTGACTTACCTAGGATCACATAGCTTTTAAGTGTCTGAAGCCAAATTTGAACCCAGGACCTCTTATCTCTAGGTTTGGTTCTCAATCCACTGAGCTACTTAGCACCCCCCTCTAGCCCCCCAGCTCCAGTTACCTTTCAAAAGAGAAGTTTTTCTCCTCTTGATCTTTTACCTTGCAGTTTCTTTGCAAGGATTCTTCTCTAAAGGATTATTGTCAGTCTATTCAACCAAAACAGGGTGAAACATTTTAGCATATTTAGGATCATAGGATTAAAAATTTAAGGCTGTGAGGATCCTTAGAATCCAACTCATCTAAATCTCTGATTTTACATACATGATCCTGAAAGATTAAGTGACTTACTCAGGGTAACACAGGTTACAAATGGCAGAACTGAGATTTGAACTCATCTTTTCACTCCAAATTTCATTCTTGATAACAAAGTAGGAATGTATACATGGCTGATAATCCTCTCTCAGTTGTATTATTATTTTCTCAGGGGGGACTATGTTATTGTTGGGAACTTTGACTTGAATTTGAGTCTAATTTAGAACAAGAGACTACCTCCCAGAATCTAGAAGGTGCTGTGAAGATGCCTTCAGAGACCACATGCTCCACCAGAAGATCTATAGTGAACTTTAAGATATGATGTATTTGAACTTGGTGGGGATTGAAATGCTTTTGTTTTGAATGTACACTCTTATGCCAAAGGGGACTGCCCCCTAATTGGCTTTTTGTCAATGCACCTATTTTTTGTTTTGTTCTTTGTTTTTTTTTAATTTTCTTCTTATCCCCAAATTATTGTAATTTCTCTTTAAAAACTATAATATTTGTATATACCTCTAGTTCAAGTTATAAATTAGTTATGTTTTCATGATCCATTGGAGAGACTGGTCTCCCAAAGGATCACAGGGGGATGGGTTGATTTAGAATCTTGAACCCTAGAGACTACATTTCCCAAATCCCCTTTTCCTTTTCCTGTTGTGTGTCAATGGGTTAATTTTGTATTCAGTTTTGGTTTTGACCACACTTCTCTCATGTTCCCAAAAACCTGCTCTGGCTGGACCAGGTATGGAGGAAGAGAGTTGCTGGCTAGGTTTCTCTTTTTTTTCTTTACTTTCTCTTTGCTCTAAGTTAATTTTAATAAATAGTATTAAAGTAATACTTGGAGTATCAAATATTAATTTTAATATTTACACAGCCATCCCAAGTTCTCCCTGGCAATTCTAAAATTTACCAAGAATAGACATTAACAATCAAGTGATTCTTCCAATAAGTTTTATTCTAAAAATTTAATTTGAATTGCATCTCAGATGTCTGCATATAAGCTCATGACATTTTCTCAAATTTCCTTAGTAACTTAGATTACAACCATTTCTGTAATTTCTCCAAAATGTATAAACCAGAGCTTGTCAAACACCATTTTGTAAAAGGGTTATTAATGTTGTTAGTACCTTTCTAGTGGGGAAGGAAGTGAAAATGTCCCAATTTCCCGAATTACTTTTGGAAAATAGCATCCAAGATGCACTGGGAGTACCCAAATTGTCCTCAGGGGGACCAGGAGACTTAAATGAGATTTTAATGTTAATAGGTACTGACTAATCTTTTTCATTATCTAGCTAATACATCTATTGTTTCAAAGTACCTACAGTATAATACCAATAAGTCAAGTGGACAGGTTCCTTAGAATTAATGAACAGGTTTCCATTGTTTAAAGAAAAAAAGAAAGAAAAAGAAGATGCCTTTCTATCACTGAAAAATTGGAACTGTTCCTTGATGTCAGCATTATAAATAATGCTGGTCTCTGTTGTAGTTTCTATCAGGAGGTGTGTAACAGGAAAATGGTTGAAAAGTCACCTTCATTAATAATTTACTTGTGGGAACTGGGTATGATGTTAATATAATTTGTAAAACTGGAGTAGTTTTACAATGAGCAATGGTGGCAATGAGCTCCAGGAAGAGTGAAGATTATTTTCTAGTATGTTAAAATAAATTTAATATCCTTCAACAAAAAAGTTATTTTGGCCTACAATGCCACCTAAAATAATTCAAATCTGTGTGAGGTATAGTGAGAAATTTTGGAATATGTTAGTCCTTGTGAAAATGTGAATCTCAGCTCTCCGTTTAGAGCTGCCTTATATGAACTTATTTGGGACTTGCTCCTCAATTGCTTTTTTTACATTGCATCTTTTTCTAAATATATTGCAAGAATGGCTTTTATTTTTATCAAACTATGCCTTTTAAGTTGTTTAAGCTACACTCAACATTTTCCCCATAAAACCATTATGTTATCAAGGAAGAATGCATGGCATAACATGAATCTAATGGTATTTAAAATGGTTGAATTTAGTCAACCTTCTTTATAGAAATTGTTTGAATAAAGTAAAATTCTAAACCAACTCCCTTCTATCCCCATTTCCCTTTCTTGTTCCACTTCTTCCTATTATATGGATGATGTTAAAGTAAACCTGATATTCCATGTCAGGCAGAGATCAAGCAGAGTGAGAGAGAGCAAACAAAACTATCTATACACGAAGTCGAATAGACAGCATTATTGGAAGGATTTCTTACTTCTTTGATGTGAATATTCCCTCCACTGGTCTGATCAACTCTTATTGGTGGTTTTCAAGAGTAGCCCTGGCTTAAAGGTTTATCCTTCTGTGGCCAGCCTGGAGCTTAGTCTTTCCGACTATCTAATCTAGTCCTCCCTTGGGAGAAAGACAGAGAGCTTTTTACCAGGACCACATTTGAACATGTTCTAAATTGTTAGGACCTACTTGTACTTCACAGGCATAGCTTGAAGAACCCGTGTCACCATTTGCTTTTTGGAAAGTATTACAGCAGGCTTATGATGGAAGTCACAAAGTTGATATATAATTCTACGGGATAAAAAAATTCATAATAGACACTTCGTGAGTACTTGATAAGTGATTTCACTCAGTGTGGAAAGAAAATAAGACATATTCAACATAGCCTTCTTAGGGTTAGTCTCTTAGGTTGAATTAATTCTTATATGGATCTGAAGCAAACGTATTTCATTCCATTTTTAAAATCAAAATGCCATTGTTGCTTTTATATCATAGTAATTTCTAGGTTCAGAATATCCTCCAGCCCCAATCCAGCAAGGCTACCCTTGAAACAAAGACAAAATAAAGCAAAACCTACTGTAACGTTTGACAGGGAATATAATGTTCTAGTCCCATTGTTCTCCACCACCTCTCTAAGGGAAAGAAGGAGTTGAATGTCTTTTCTTTTCCCAGGACCAATGGTTTTATGACTGTACAGTGTATGACTGTATTTTTTCAATTTACATGATTGTAGTCATTGTATATATTATTTCCCTAGCAGCTTTTCATTTATCTAAGAAGCAGCTGGGAGAATACATCATTCTTTGGTGCTCCCATTTTACATATTTTAGAAATATAATAAGAATATAATTAGAACCTCTGATTGATAGCAGTGACCTTCTCCACCTTGCATTTATTACTTTTTTACTTGTCAGAAAGTCTTTATTTACTTGTGGCACTACCAGGTCTCAGAGGAGGGATTTTTAGGTATTTGGTGATTGGTAACAACCATGATGACTACAAATATATTATTTCCTCAGATAATAGCTCTCAGATTTTGAAATGCTTTTTTGCTCACTAACTTGACACCTCTTTCATTCTGTACTCATGCACATCTGCTAGGCAATTAGCACCTATTAAGCTTGAGGCCCCTCCCATGGCTTTATCTTCTAAGCTGTGTATCAATGCTGTGAACTTTCTCCTGCTATTACATTCTAATCTTGAGGTGGGGAAAGAGGGAGGCTTTGATGAGCTGGGGAGTTGGACTTTGCAAACAGACAGAAATGCCAAATCTGACAAAGGAAACAGTAACCATGGGGAATTTTAAGAATAGAGTTCACTGTTGCTCCACAATCCTACTCTGCTCACACTGACTCATTAGTTACATCCCCCGAAAGGATGATTCCAAAGCATTTATTCCCTTTCTTATCCCTTAGCTACAATTGGCTCCTCACACATATAGCAGATGACTTAAGTCTTCTTCCTTATTGAGGAAAATAAGGCTAACATGATCTTTCTCAGTTTCTCCCTCTCTTCTTGAAACTTGTGTGCACCATTCTCTCTTCTTTATCATTGTCTCAGAAGAATAATATCCATATCTGGGGATGCTGTTATCGTTGTTGAGTGGATTAGCTGTTCCAGACTCTTCATGAACCCATTTGGGGTTTTCTTTGGCAAAGATACTGGAGTACTTTAATATTTCCTTCTCCAGTTTGTTTTAAAAATGAGGAAACTTTGGCAAACAGGGTTAAGTGACTTTCCCAGGGACACACAACTACTGTCTGAGGTCAGATTTGAACTCAGTTGCTCTGGAACTTTATCCACTGTGCTACTCAAGACCCTTACCTGTTATGTCCTCAGTTTAACAAATGTCTGTTGAATTGAATTGAGTTAAATTCCATCCCCTCCTACCTTCTTCAGAAATTTGCTCTAGTAATCATTCTTTTTTTGCTCTGTTCCTAGTTCTCTCATTTCCCTATTCTTTCCCCCTTAATCATTTTATTCAGGCGCATGGCTTCAACTCTTAATAATAATAGCTGTAGCTCTTCTTAAACTCACTGGTTTTAGTGAACTTAAGCTTAATTTTTCAGCCTGTGCATAACTTTCCCTCAAAGTTGGTAATGTATTAAGGTCCAAATGTGGTTGGGTCGCTATTGCTTATTGAAGGGTATGTTATGCCATTGAAACTCTCCAGCAGCCAGAGAAAATTGACAGTTGTAAGAACCACTGTAATTTATGAAGATGGATGCAGTATTTGGGAAAATCTAGCACTTACATGCATCCCCAAATAGTTGCTTTCATTTAAATCACAGATGGTATTATAAGGGTTGTTGACTTTACATGATAAATCATTTAGATCCAATGATGAGAGGAAATGGAGAATCCATACATGAGAGGCAATATGGAGGTTAGACACAGTATCATCACAGAAGCTAGGAAAAGCTGGGTTCAAATCCTGCCTCTGACACGTTGGCTGTGTGATCCTGGGCAAGTGATTTAGCATCTTGTTGCTTTAAGCAACTTTTGAAGACTACAGGATACTACAGAAGATACTAAGCTACATAGTTGCAGGGAGTTTCCTTACTGTGGTATGTCCTAAACCAATGAAATCCCAGACCAGTTCTCTATTTCTATTCCCCATTGAATGCAAATTTACACTATCATCAATCAGCTTGGGCAATAAAGTAATGAAGTGGCTTAATTCTATTTTAGTTTAATTATCATTATAATTTTAATAATCACCTTTCTCATTTGTTATTTCTGAAACTATTGTAGTTTTAGAATCACATGACCAGAAATATTCATTCTTTCAACAAACGTGTAATAAGTAATGCTATTTATTGAATCTTTTAAAAATCTGTTGGATTGTAATGAAGAATTTATTAGAATTTTTCACAGACTTTTTTCCCTAATAGATGTAACCACAAAGCTAACTTGGCTTAGAAGACCTCCTGCTTTTCAGTACCAAATGAGGCATACATTAGCAACACATAGACTCAGGACAGGTACATGCTCCTAATTTGGAGAATGTCTACTGGCCCAGAAAGACCCAATGGAAGAAGGGTTCCTGTGGAGGGTGAGGTCCTTTACACAATCCTGTTTGTATATGAAGTTGTACAGATGCTTCCTTGAGTGCAAGAATATGGAAGAGCCACCTAAATATGACATCCACACAATTTCTCAAAGTACTTTAGCTTAAAAATTCACCCACAAAAAACTAACTGGATGAAGACTATCTCTCGCCCATACTAATATACAGAGGGATGGCACTTTGGACAGACACTACTGATGCTTCAAACCAAGTACAGACCTAAACTGGCAGAAGAGGGTGGGCTCTGGATTCCTTTTGAGAAATTGTTCTTCCAATTACCTCAAGTTTTTCCTTGAAAGAAATGTCTTTTTAACATCAATATAAGTTCAATGTTTGCATGTTTTCTCCCACATTAGATTGTGAGTTCCTTCACGGTAGGGTCTGTCCTTTATCTCTCTTCTTATCTATAACGCTCAACACAGTGCTTGGCACACAGTAGGTGCTTACTAAAAGCATATTGACTGACAATGATGAAACTAAATTGTTGTTAGCCATGGCATACCATCATCTCCAAATAATAAAAATTCTTGATTATCCAAACTCAGTAAAGAAATGAATATGATAATAGGCATAATGGCATATAAAATATTAGTTAGAAAGATTTTTTATAAAGTATCTGAGGGAAATATAAATGGAAAATTATGTGTGCCAATCTTAGGGAGGGTTAATGATAATAACTGAATAACCTGCATGGTTTACTTTACTAAATCAATTCAATTAAACAAGTATTTATTTTTGTTAAGCATTATATTAGACACTGGGAATATAGAAACCAACATGGACTATATTTTCAAGAAGCTTATATTTTTTTGGAGGGGAAACAACATTCACATAGTTAAGATTGTACAGGAAAGTAATTTTAAAAATGGAGATTATAGAGTGTTGAAGAGCACTAAAACTGGAAAAGGCTCCCTTTAGCCAGTGGTATCTAAGCTATACTTTGATGGAAGTTATAGATGAGATTGAGGTAAAGAGGGAAAATATTTCTGCTATGGAGAACCACCTTTATAAAGGCATAATGGTGGGAAATGAAGTGTTGTGTATGGGTAATAGTAAGTAGACCAGTTGTTATAGAATATAGAGTGTGTGATCAGAAGGGAAAGCAGTTGGATCCTTATTATCTGGGGCTTTAAATGTGAGATGGAGGATTTTTTATTTTATCTTAGAAGTAACAGAGAACATTGAAACTTAGTGAGCAAGGGAGTAATATGATCTGCCATGTGCTTTAGAAATATTATTAATCATGTCATTAAAAAAAAAAAACCTTCCATCTTAGAATCAATATTGAGTATTGATTCCAAGGCAGAAAAGTGGTAAGGACTAGGCAATGGGGGGGGGGGGGGTAAGTGACACGTAGAAAATTACGTAGCTAAGAATTATCTGAGACCAAATTTGAACCCAGGATCTCCTGTCTCTGGGCCTGGCTCTCAACCCACTGGGCCCTGATTATGCAATTTTAATGTCATTTTAAGAAGGCTCCTGGAATGCTGGGATAAATTTGTATAGAGGACTTATGTGAAAAAGTGGTTAAGATTCTCAAAGGATCAGGAGGTACAGATGGGCTGCAACATGTACTATTGGAAGGACTGCCTACCTCTTTGAGATTAAAGTTAGATATAGTTGTAGATATATCTTAGATATATTAGAAGATTTTGAACTTTGCGAGGCACATTTATAAAAGGATTAACCCCCTTTGCAGCTTTACATTTTATTTATTGATGGTACCTGATATTTTCTTATCTAGTCTTCCTTGATGGTTTAATAAAACAACAATAGCTTTTTCTTAGCTATGGAGAAAATGGTGTGATTTTTGAGATAAAATAAATCATTCAAGGATTCTATGGCTGGAAAAATAAATGGACTGGGAATATGGTAAAAGAGGGATAAAAGAACTAGTGATGCTCTGGTACAGTCAAAGGCCTCCAGAATGTTGGATCTCTAGTGAGGTTTTATGAACAATGAAGCTAAGAACATTTCAGGATAAAGAAGATAGGTTGTGATATGTGTTGGTGGAATCAGTACCTTCCCTACTTTGATGAAGTGACACAGTTATTACAATATAGAACTCTTAGAAAGGTCAGCCAGATGCCTCAGTGGATAGAGCACTGGTCTTGGAATCAGCAAGACTCATCTTCTTGAGTTTAAATCCAGCCTCAGACATTTCTTAGATGTGTGACCCCGGACAAGTCACTTAACCTTGTTTGCCTCAGTTTCCTTATCTATAAAATGAGCTGGAGAAGGAAATGGCAAATGATTTCACAATCTTTGCCAAGAAAACCCCTAAATGGTGTCAGTAGGTTGGACAAGACTGAAATGATGGAATAAAAACAGCAAAAGAAAGCCATATTTTAAATTGCATTATAATCCTCATGATAGTCTTTCCATAGACTCCTATGGAAAAAGCATTGATAAGACCTAAAAATTCTAGTCCATTATTAACAGTGCTATGAAACATTGTAAAGGTCAGTATAGTGTAATGGGGTCTGGGAGGCCTGGGTTCAAGTTTTGTCTCATGTGTGTACTAGCTGTGTGACAGTGCCCATAACCAGGGCCCTAGGTTGCTCTTTAATATTCTAAGTTAGAGAACAGTTTCCTATCTGCATTGATAGAGAAAATTTCCATGCCTGGAGTTCTTCATAATGATGAAGTCATAGGTCTGGCTGTTAAAAAGACGAATTCAATATGATAGGTGGCCAATAAGTGCCTTACTAAATGAATGAATGAAAGAATAAAAGAATATTTTTACTCCTAAGGGAAGTCAATTAATCTCCTTTAGGATTTCATTTCAGAAAGATGAAGTATAACAAAGGACTGAATTTCACAATCTGCAGCAAAACCAGTGACTACAAGACAGACTTGCTTATATTTGTTCTTTTAAGAGCATGAGTCTTTGAAAAGCCAGAATAGGGCTAAACCTGGGTAAAATGATAAAGCAGGTAGTCAGTCCTTTGAAATAATCTGGTCCCCTTTTAGCATCTCTGCCTTTTCCTTTCATCAGTGTTCTTCTGTATCCTCTGCAAGCATGAAGATGAGTCTGATCAAATTAAGAAATAATCCTTTTTGTAAGGTGTTTATATAAGAGGGGCATTTCATAACTTCCCCCAGCTCTAGTTAATGTAACTAACAAGATGATCTAGACCCTTATATCTTTATTAAATGAGAAAATTCAATTGTTTACACTACAGAATCAAATGTATAAACTAGGTGAGAATAATTTCTAAATGCTTCTATTAAATCAATTACTTGATCAAAGGTATAAAGTAGATACAAGTAGTGAAGTCATTGGATTTCAAGAGTTTTTGTATAACATCACATTATGAAATGTATCATCATGAAAAGATTCAGACATACCTCTGGACCTCTGTCTATAGAAGCACCTGAATTTTGTTATGTTTTTCTTACTTCTATAAAAGAAGTTTTTGGTACTTTAATTAGTATGGCACTGAACAAATAAATTAATTCAGGTAGAATTGTCATTTTTACTATGTTGACTTGGCTTACCTGTGAGCACTTTTTTTTTTATCTGTGAAAATAATTGTATTCAAATAGTTCCTGGATTTGTCTGGGAGGCAGATTCTCAGGTATTTTAAGTTGTCTAGAGCCATGGTGGCAAACCTATGGCACATGTGCTAGAGGGGGCACTCAGAGCCCTTTCTGTGGGCACGTGTGACATCACCCCAACACAGAGTTTGCTAAAGTTGATTACGATAAAGCCAAAGGGACCTGGGCATAGGCTGTTCCACTCACCCTCTTTGTAGGGGCCTGAAGACATTTTCCACATCATCCACCCCTCTAAAATGCTTACCATCACTGGTCTAGAATTATTTTAAATGGAATTTCTTTATCTATTGCTGCTGAACTTTGATGGTGATATATAGAGATGCTGATGGTTTATGTGAATTTATTTTTTTATCCTGAAACTTTGCTAAAGTTGTTAATCATTTCAATTAGTTTTTTAATTGAATCTCTCGGATTCTCTAAGTATGCCATCATATGATCTGTGAATATTGGTAGTTTAGTTTCCCCATTGTCTATTCTAATTCCTTTAATTTACTTTTCTCTTGTTGTTATAGCTAGCATTTCTAGTATAACCTAAATAATAGTAGTGACAATGGGTGTCTTTACTTTAGTTAGAGGCGATTATCAAGAATAAAGATGACAATTTTGATTCCATAAAATTTTTAAAAATAACTTTTTCAGGAACAAAATCAGTGCAACTAGAATACTCTGCCAAGCTGTAAGGTTGATTTTGGGCAGAGACCCCTGAGGTGATGGTATTAATGTATACTGATCAGAACCCTCCTAGATCTGCTGTTATTTTTTGTTCTTTGATGGTCTCTTGACTATTGTTGACAAATATAGCCATACAAATACATGAAGGATTTGTGATTTAATCAATGTTGGGAACCTCTCACTTTTTTTTAACTTAGTAGATAAATCTTATGGAGTTGCCTATGACTCAGGCACTTTAAAGAAACTTGTCCAGGGGCAAACAGTTGATAAATGTAGAACTTGAACCCAGAACCTTCCTGTCATACTACATCCCTTACATAACTATGCACACAGATACATGGATACATATGTCAGTCAATCCACTGAATATGTACTATGCACTGTGCTAATAGCTGAGGATTCAAATAAGAAAAGAAAAGCACTCCCTGCCCTCAATGAGTTTATAATCTAATAGCAAAAGACAATGCAAAGAGATTCTAAAAAGCAGAGGAGAGAGAGAGAATGGTGGAATAGGGAAGGTGGGAGAAATAGCAAGGGGTCAGAGGCATGATTAATGTTCCATGGAAACGAAGCAGAACCATTGACAGAAAATGAAGTGCCCGACTCTTTAATCAACAAGCATTTATTATTTACTATGCACAAAATATTCACATACATATATTGTGGTCTAGACACAGGAAATGCTTACTGGGGAGACTTTTTCTACTTATTTAAACTTGCAACAATCCTGCCATTTTGTAGTCTTAAAGAGCTACCTGAGAGGTTAAGTATCTTTTAGACTCCCATTGAAGAAAGTCTTGGAGATGAGATCTAAATCCAATGACTTCTTTCTGAGATCAGTTCTTGATCATCACAAAGTAATAAAATTAATTTCTGATTTTGTTTTTATTCTTATTCTATTTTTTCTTATGGTTTCCATGCCAGTGTATACCATAGAACATGGGTTTTTAATTTGGGCTACCCCAGTCCCTCTGGGCTCCATGAATAGATTTCAGATTGTGAACTTGAATTGGCAAAAAAATGCATTTTTATTTTTACAAACTTCAAATACATATTTAACATTTCTTTTGTTTATTTAAAAACATAATTCTGAGAAAGGGTCCAGAGGCTTTACGAGGTTGCCAATGGTGTCTATGAACACAAAAAGTTCAGAACCCCTGTGGTAGAGGGAGTTGTGAAAGCAAGATGATGAAGAAAGGTCAAATATATATAGACAGAGATGGGGAAAAGCAGTAGTGAGAGATGCAGCTTTGCTTTGATTTACTATTCTACAGAAATAGTCAAAGCTCAGGCTTGTTGGTCTTCTGATATAGCCTTGGCCACTTGTCTTGGCTCATGTAGGGCAAGTTATCGATTGAAATATGGTGTACTCTTTAAAAGGAACAACTCAAGAATGGGCAAGCTAGGGACCTCTACACCCACAGTGTCCTCCTCCTTCCATCTGCTCCTGTGAGTCAGCATGGTTACTTGGAATCTGTCTATTGTGGCTGCTCTACTTAAAAGTAGGATTCTCAAGTTGGGACCTGACTCTTGGGGAATAACTGGATAAAGCCATTGAGTGGGCCTCAGTTGGTTAGTTTGGCAGAGGAAGTAGCCACTGATGAGAATCAGTCTCACATCCTTTGAATTTGCTTCTTGTCTGAGATTAGCCCTGAGCTGTCTTTTCTCTGCTTATTTAGTGTAGCACATGTGGATGGAATAAATGATTTCTTATTATTTACAAATACTCTTGCTAATTTTATTTGTGATGACAATAGAATTGGGGATGAAATTTCTCCTTTCTTTTGGAAAGCATCAAAGGGTTTTCCTATTATGCGTTTTTCTTCCTTTTTTTGCAGTAGTATTTGATATAACAAAGTTGACATTTTCTGTATTTAAATACAGAACACTCCTGATTCCAGTGATTATTAAGAAGTGAAAGAGGAATGCTTGGGGGCAATATCTATTCTCCCTTATGAATTGGGAGAAATAAGCTATTTTCTTCCACAAATTCCTGTTTGTAACCTTCTCTTCTTACAAATAAATGTACAGGATATCAGAACTTCATATACACCAAAAGGTTTCAGTCTATTGAATATCCCTGAATAGCTTACATCCTTGAAATGTTAATTAGAAGGTGTTCTATTTATTTTTGTAACTCAGCTGGGAATGTTTTTTTTTAACTGCATCAGAAAACAAAACAAATTCCTTTGATATTGATTTTAATTTTTTCAGCACCTAAAGCATCACTGGAAAATGGATATATTCTGTCTTTAGTTTCATCTTTAATTTGAGATAAAGCACCCCTTTATTTTTAACAAGCTAAGATTTGATTCTGGGAATACCCTATAATGGCATCAATTTCAAATGTCTATAGAAGCTATAAACCACTGGAACTATGCCAGGATTCTCACTGGTGCAGGTACCATTTTGCTGTGAATTTCAATTTGGTTTTGGTATATTAATTTTACTTGCCATATTAGCCTGCTAGTAAAACCCATTAGAAGTCAGATTACTGTGATTTCAATAGGACTACAATTTCCCTCAAGGACTGAAAATATTCAAAAAGACTACTTTCCCATCACTGCTTCCAAAATCACACAGAATGTATGAGTTTTAATTTGAATGGAGTTTGGCTAAATGCATACACACGGTTGATTCACAGTTGAGAAAAAAAATAGTTGCTAAAATTCTAGAAATAACCACTTATTTCAGTTTTTAAAAGTGACTTATCTTTTTGACTTCTCCTACCATCATTGCCTTTCTATCATGTATATTTTGTTTTTTAATTAAACTCTGAAATTTCTTTATGGGACATTTTTCCTAGCAGGACTGATCTGGGCAGTGTAGTAGAGAAGTCCATGCCCATGTAATAAAGAATAAAGTGGAGAAGTGTCCTGATGGAAAATTGTAATGTGATTAAAGTTTAGTCAGTTGTCTATCCTCCTGTCATTGGTCATAGCCTCTCCTTTTAGTGTTACATTTATTCTTTCTTGTTTTTTTTTTAAACCTTACCTCCTGCCTTAGAATTGATACTAAGTATTGGTTCAAAGACAAAAGAGTGGTAAGGGCTAGGCAACTGGGGTCAAGTGACTTGTGCAGGATCACACAACTAGGAAGTGTCTGAGGCTAGATATGAACCCAGTACTTTCCATCTCTAGGTCTACTGAACCATTTAGCTGCCCATTACATTTATTCTTGATGTGCCCATTCAAAATATACTTGTATCATGCTTTAAGGTTTACAAAAGCATTTCCTCCCAACAACCTTCTGAGATATCATATTACTATGCTCATTTGGCAGATGATAAAAGTAAAAGTCATATAGTCTAAATGAGTTGTCCAGCATCTCCTAATTTTCTCCAAAGTTCAGCACTCTTTTCACTAATTCACATTGACTTATGAAGAAAATACTGATCATTTCCTTTGGACAAAGAAGCCAAAGGAATGTCATTAATGGTGACCTTTCCATGGTAGGGCATGTGAAGATATTTTTTAGACCAAGTGGTTCATCAAGTGCCCTTCAAATTACATATTACAGAGATAAATGCATACTCTGACTAGAGGTAAGACTGACCCTGATTGATTGAAAGAGTGAAATTAATATTGGAATTCTCATTTCTGAGGGGCATCTTCTGGATTCTTTCCATTTGGATGGATGAATGGATGGATGGCATCCTATTTAAGTGTTTCAAGATCCTTTGGGTTATACATATAACTGATAAAAAGAATATTTGCTCTTTATAATCTTTTGAGTTGTGAGATTCACCTGAGACACCATCATAGACATGGTGGCCATACTGAATACTTGAAGATTCAGCATCTTAGATACTAAGCCTAACATGGGCTTCACATATGGAATATCCTGTGGTTCCTTGGTTCCTTGGTTCCTTGGGAAATAGTTGGCTTCATATGTGCAATTCAATCTGGTATTTAGGGATGAAGATTTCTGGTTCAAATTCTATTTTGTGGTTCAGTCATTTCAGCAGTGTTTGATTTTTCATGACCCCATTTTTTTTTTTGGCAAAGATGCTGGAGTGGTTTGCCATTTCCTTCTCTAGCTCATCTTACCGATGAAGAAACCAAGACAAACAAGATTAAATGACTTGCCCAGAATCACACAGCTAGTAAGTATCTGAGGATAGATTTGAACTGAGGAAGATGAGTCTTTCTGACTCTGTGAAGTCTCTGCACTCTATCCACTGTATCACCTAGCTGGGCTCTTTCCAGTACTCTGGGGTGTGGGCATTCCACATTCCTGCTTCTTGAATTGCTCACAGATTTGGCAGACAGATATATATCATTATCCTCTTTTGATAGATGTGGAAATTGAGGCATAGAAAATTTAAATTACTAGGCCACATTCACACACAAAAATTGATTGAAAGAGCCAGGTCTAAAGCTAAACTTTTTCATTTTGCCTCCAAGGTGACTGGAAACATGTTTACTTATGTATGCTGTGGGTCCCTTTTTACCCTCAGAGCTACTGAAATGATAATCATTTGCTATTTGTTTGTTGGTAATTTTGATTTGTTGAAGGAAAGGAAGAAAGCCTGGAATTTTTATATTCAAAAGTCATTGCTGATAAATTTAGCAATTGAAAGTATTCAGGAGTCTGGGTCCACAGACCTGGTGTATCGTCTCTTCTCTTAGAGGAGAGCAGTCACCAAAAGTCCCTGGGTAAATGAAATTCCATTTCTGTTATTGGCTTAGAGGAAGGATAGCATTCATCCTTAATGGCTCATTTCAGCCACAAAGACAAAGGAAAATTACTATGGGGGTCAAGGTGCTCCCTTAAGTGCACATCCCTCTTCCTTCTTGTCCCCAACCAATCTGTAGCTTTTGTTTCTGGTTTCATTGCTTCAGCAACAGAGCCAGCTCTGAGCTGGTTGAATCCAAAAGCATTCCAGTAGTCTCATTGTTCAGATGATCTGAAATTTAGAGGCCACCCAGTTCAATACCTGTATTTTGGAGATGAAGAAAATGATGCCCAGCTATACTTGCTTAAAGCTATACAGCTATTAAGTGGCAGAGCTCAGCTTTTCTAATCTTAAATTCAAGCTCTTTTCCCTGTACCCTATTGGGGATTTTCCTACTAATACCTCTGTTGTTCTTTCTCATGACTCACATAGGGCTTTATTTTATGTCTCTTGAATGCAACAAATAATAACAACAACAATAATAGATATGATTTACATACTGCTTTGAGGCTTGCAAAATGCTTTGTAAATATCATCTCCTTTGATCCTTCCAATAACCCAAAAGGTAGGTCCTATCATTACACCCATTTTATAGTTAAATAAACTGAGTAAATGATTTGGTCAGAGTCACACAACTAGGAAGGTTCTGAAGCTAGATCTAAACTCAGGTCTTCCTGACTCCAGGTCCAGCACTCTATTCAATATGTCACCTATCTGGAAATTATCCTGCAATACTGTTTTCTATTCTGGCTATCATTGTTGAGAAGACAAAATGTTAAAAACCTGGAAAGACTTATGTGAAGTGATGTGAAGTTAAGGAAGCTGAAACAGAAGAATATTGTACATAGTAACAGAAATAACAGTGGATACTTTAACTATGATCAGCAATGCAAGGATCCAGGACAACTCCACGTTACGCGTGATGAAAACGTCATCCACCACCATAGAAGGAACCCACAGAGTCTGAATGCAGATTGAAGCATACCATTCTTCACTTTATTTCCTCCATGAACTTTTCCGCTAGTTTGAGCGATATGTTTTTTTTTTCACATGTTGAACATGGAAATGTGTATTCTATGATAATACATGTACAAATTATATCATACTGCATGCTGTCTTAGGGAGGGAGGATACATAGGATAGAGGGAGAGAATATGGGTAGCAAAATGTTATTAAATGACAATTGAAATTGCTTCAACATGTAACATTAAGTGTAAAAAGAGTACTCAATTGGAGTCAGAAGATGGATTTGAGTGTCACCTCTTTTGCTTTCCCAGGCGACCTGCTCCTCAGAATCCCTGGAGTGTTTGGAGCAACATCATAGCTTATGAATTTCAAGTTTTATGTTTTATCTGAGTGTAAATGACTATGTTGTTCCTTTTAAGAACAAACTAGTTTTAGAGGCAGCTGGGTGGTTCAGTGGAGACCTAGAGATGAGAGATCCTGGGTTCAAATTTGACCTCAGATACTTCCTATTTGTGTGACCCTGGGCAAGTCACTTAACCCCCATTGCCTAGCCCTTACCACTCTTCTGCCTTAGAATCAGTACACAGTAGAGATTTTAAGATGGAAAGATAAGGGTTTAAAAAATAATAAGCCCTAATAAGGAGATCCAGCCCTCTTAACAATAAAACATTACTGCTTCCATTCACTTACATGACTTATGGTTAGCTACTTTCTTGTATATATTTTCCTGTAATGAGTGGCTTAGAAAAGGGTTAAGTCATTACTTTCTTGCTCAATTCTGAAGTTATATAATAAGATGCCAATTAATAATTATAATAATGATAAGGAGGGCTAAGCAAACTTCACAGGAAACTTCATAGATAAATAGGATAAGCCTTTTAGAAAAAGAAAAGGCATCCTCCAGCTTTTTGGTAGTATTTAGCTGACTTCTCTGTATGTAATTGGGTAAATCACCAAACCTCCTTCATCCTCATGACGATTAAGTTGACTGCAGGACCTCTAAGAAGCTTTCTATATCTAAATCCTATTGTCAAACCTTAGTGTAGTAGGATGGCTGAGTAAAAGCTTTGACTGATACCCTGTGTCCAATTTATTGAGGTGTATGAGCAGCTGAGAATAGACTTGGGAGAAGCCAGGTGAACAGGAAATAATTTTTAATAGGAATCTTCTTACTCTTGAGGCTTCTCTGGTGATGGTAGACACACCTGGGGTTTTGTCCATTCCTCTGAGATCCCTATCTTGCCTTTCTTGTGTTGTAGATTTACAGAGATTAAGGCTGCTCTTTTCACAAACTCATGGAAGGGCAAGATTTTCTGTTCTGTATCCCCAAATAAGGTAGCATGTATTTATTGATTTCAGGGAGTATTTAATTGGTATTGATTATTGTTATTAATAGTTAGGATAACAATGATAGAATTAAAAGGAAAACCACCACCATAGCAAAGATAAATAGTCCAAATTTAAATCTGAAAAGTGCTTTCCTCACCCCACTTGAAGGATGTAGTATAAATAATTGTTATTCCTATTTTGCAAATGCAGAAACTAAATCCAGCAGTGGTTAAGTGACTGGCTGATGGTCACTGATTATCTAGTAAGTCAGAAAGCAAAAGGAAGTTGATTATTTAGTGGACCCCAAACCTGGAAAAGGTCTAAGCCATTCAATAGTGCATTTAGGGATATGAATCTAAGTGTTTCCTGTTGACAAGATCAGCCTAAATTCCTCCATACTTCCTTGCTTCCTATACTAAGTTGTCTTGATTTGTTGCTACCAGAAATAAATAGGATGGGACCACTGGTGGACATATCTTCCTTTTAGCACTATTTTAAATCTCAGAAGAACAAATTTTAAAGTAATAGTGAAAGGAATGGAAAAAGGTAAAGTTATTATTTCTCTTTTTACAAATAAATGCATGGATGGGGTCCTGGGTGAAAATTGCTCTTTCCATTCTAATTATTTCAAAATCTGCTTTTATGTTTACCTGTGGCTTCATGAGTGTTTTGTTAGCAGAGCAGATATTTTGAGCACCTGCCAATCTCTTAATGTATTTTTTCCCCTGGTCTGTGAATGAAATTTTAAATTGCCCTGAAGGCAGTCCTCAGACCCTGGCAGTCTGTTCTATTATCTTTCTGTGAAAGGATCTTCTTACCTCCTCAAAATAGGGGGAGAAGAAGCTTTCCCATCTCAGGGAGAGAGGAGTTGGCTGCAAATATGAAAATTCTGTTTATGGAAGATATTTCTCATGGGGAAAAATAATTCTCACATACATGACTCAATGCTTATTTCAAGAAGAACAAGGAGTTCAGGAAGCAAATCTATTTCTAAATCTAAATGAAAGCTTTATTTAAAGAGTGTAATTGGAATAAATCTCTAGTGAGAAAGTGGTTAAAGTGCACAGCTGCTGGAACTGAATTCACACTCTTTTTTTCCCCTATAAAATCGAGGTTAGAGAAGCACAGCCTGCATGTATGAACAAAATGTCCAATGTCAAGGCATGTTGAGGTGTCATCTTCCTGTGGCACTGAAATCATTAAAACCCATTGTGAAAAACAAATGGATTTATAAAAAAGAATGCTGCTTCTTAGAGGGAAGGAGGTTACCTAGGTTATGTGGCACTGATGCTGCTGCTAGTGAGCAGAAAGAAGCTAAAGGAAGCAAAAGGAAGCTGATTATTTGAATGGCCCCCAAACCTGCAGAAGGACTAAGCTATTCAATAGTGCATTTAGGGACACTTCTAATCAGAATTATGAAAGAATGGTTCCTATTGAAATGCTTTTTTTTTTTGCCTTGGTAATCTCTGAAAATGTTTCCTTATTTATTCTCTTTTGGACTGGCTTTCCCTTCTTCACTTCTCTGTCTCTCCTTGCTTTTTCCATTTCCTGTCCTCAGTCTACTTTTTCTTCCTTTCTTTTCTCCTCTCCTTCCTTTCTTTCTGTATCTTTCTTCTTTCTTTCTCTCTCACTCCTCTTCCCTCTTTCCATTTCTTTCTCCCCAGGCTCCTCTACTTCTGATCTCTTGGTTCATGACAGTATCTGAGTTATTAATTAAAAATCAAAACCATATGATTCTCATAATTTACTCAAAGCCTCCAAGCTGGAACAAGAATAATGCCTAGATACATATCCTGAGATTCCAACCTCTTTCCTTATTAGTTTTGTGTACTGTGAGCTATTCACTGGCCATTTCTTTATGCAATTAATAACATACATGAATTTCATAGGGAGCTGAGTGGCACAGCAGATAGTGCCAGACTTGGAAACAAAGAAGTCCTGGGTTCAAATTTGGCCTCAGATACTTCCTGGCTATGTAACCCCTGGCAAGATTTCTTCAACTAAAATGGACATAATAATAGCACCTATTTCCCAGTGTTGTTGTGAGAATCAGATTGTAGAAAATAAGTGCTCTAAAGCACTTTGAACAGTTTCTAGCACTTAGTTGTTGTTGTTATTGTATAGCATTTACAACCATTCATTTTTATATCTAGAATCAGGAATGAAGAATTAAAAAAATAGAGATATTTTGAAATACATTTCTGTCATCTGTAGATAATAGACCATTTCTACACTAGAAGACATCTACATGGGACACCATCAACATCTGTACTCCACTAAAACCTTGGCTTTTATTCCTAGGGCACTGGATTCTGATAGATGTATTTTTACCTAACCTAACCGTCATCAGAATGAGGCTACTAAGAAGTTTCCCAGCCATCTCGAAATCATACCACTTCCACTTTTCTTGTCAGCTCCCCACTTCCCTTTTTAATTGCTTTATCCTCATCAGAATGTAAGCTTCTTGAAGGCAGATTTTGTCTTATTTTTTTTTAATATTGGCATCTCTCACACTTATTACAGTACCTGGTCACAGCACTTAATAAATGCTCTATCTCTCTATCTATCTATCTATCTATCTATCAATCAGATCCTTAGTGTTCTTCAATCTCAATTCTAGTCTGTTTTAGCCACATGCGTTTGAAAAGGCAGGACTGTCTGTAAAAAGGTGTAGATGTATCAATATATGTTTTACTTTCCATTTTGAAGTCCTGCACCTTTGTCTTTCCTTTATGTTGCATTGCCATGCTTTAAAAGGAAACCCAATCCCATCTCCATCAGCCTTGGCTCTGTGCCTTCTTCTCCAATCCCATTCATAATGCTGCTGTGCATTCTCATGATCTTAGTTCCATATATTTCATTATGGCCAGGGAAACTCTAATTCCTACTATGCATTTCTCCTTGTCCTCCAGGAATTTAGTTACGTATAAAGTACACTAAAGATGTTAACCAGATTATGCTAAGATAAATAATATAGTAATAAAGGAATTAATGAAATGAAATAGAACAATGGCAGTGAAACTTTAAGCAGTTAATTGACTACCCATTAATTAACCACTTAGGATCCCATTGCTAGTAGGAGGAATCATGGTAGAATGAAAAGTGATTCTGAATCCAGGGATATGGATTTAATGTCCAGCTCCACCATTTATGACTGTGTGCTTTTGGACAATTCTCAACCTCTCTGGGCCTCAGTTAACTCATTTGTAAAACCAATCACTTAATATATTAAGTACCTGCTATTTGCAAGGTATTAAGGAAACAGAAAAAAATAAATAGTCCTTGCTTTCCAGGAGGTTACATTCTATTAGGAGAAGCAACGTGTATATGTTTAATAAACATGTGTATTTATTACACAAATACATATCTAAACATAAAGTAAATAAAAGTAATTAGAGACCAATCACAACTTGATGTGATCTTGTTTAGGTTGTATCACTTGTCCTGAGTATAGAAGGAAGCTGAAGATTCAAGACAAAGGGAAGGAGAGAGTTTATCCCAGGCATTGGTGAAAAATTAGTGCATTGAACCAGAAAACAGGTAAGCTTTATTTTTTTTTAAGTATGTCAATATAATTTTTAACAATCATTTTCTGACATTTTGTGATCCACATTTTCTCCCTCCCACCTATCCCTTTCCCCTCCCCAAGATTACTAAGCAGGTAATATGTGTGAAAATGAACACTACTAGCCTGTATCCCTTTCTTTGGCACCCCAAAAGAATCTTTGGATTTTAAAGGGAGAAAGATCTGGTTTAAGATGAAGCCACAACTTTGCTTCTTCTGTACTCTGGGATTGAATAAGAATAGAGACAAAGCTTTTTGTTCATCTGTAAACAAGCCTCTTAAAGAGAGGGGTAAGAGGAAAGATATTGGGGTAGAGAAAGGTAGATCTATGTAGTCTGCAGTCATTCCTGGTCTTCAAAATACCTACCCTGTCCAGAATGAAGTTGGAGTCCTCCAATTAGAGGGGCTTTGAAAAGGACATCACAAAGAGAATAAATTGAAATACCAGGTAGAAATAGGGACTTTTTTCTTGGGAATTCAGAATGAGAAGATACACATAGGCCTTATATCATGGCTCTGGGCTATCAGCAGAAAAGGCACATGTGGTTAGTGTCTTCTTTTTCTCTGGCCTGCTATTTATTATTTAATAAGATAATAAAAAGTTATAAATTAAGAAATACTTTCCTCATAATTTAGTCCTAATACATGACATAGGTTGTTCATGCATTATACAATAAATATTTCCATGTTTATCATGCATTGAAAGAAGACATTACTTACATCAGAGAAAAATTCATTGAGGAAATGAAGTAAAAAATGGTGTGCTACAATTTTCAGTTCAACTCCTTCAATTCCTTCCATAGCCCTGGAGAGCCTTTCTTGTCTTGAGTCCCTTGGCTTCGTCCTGGATCCTTTCATTACTAGTAATAATTAATCAGCTAAGGTTCCTTATGTGAAGATTGGATTTAGCTCTCCCCAGATTGTAACAATGAAGGTACTTAGCTCTTCCTTGATAGTGAAGATAAAAATTTTTTAATCCCCAAAAGTGTAAACCCAGTATTTAAAGTAGATCTACCCATTTTAAGCACAAAAGGTATGAACACACATTTTATACATTGAGTGGGAGGTCTGTGACCCATATGTGAAAGAATGGGCAGTCCTAGAGAGGAATGTCTGGTGACACAAGAGAAAAAAGTCTTTAAATAGAGGAAACAGAGGGACACAAGGATGGATAGATCAAGAATGAAGAAGAGTCACTTGGAGGAGAGACTAGAAGACAGACACTTGAGGAGAGACTGGAAGACAGACACTCAAACTTGGAGTGAAGACACTTGACTATAGAACTGGACCCCTGGAGGAACTCATGCAGGAGACCTCAGACTGCTTTCTTTTTTAGATGGTCACCAAGGTGAGTTAAAGGCTGACTTAGTTCCTTGCCTTTCTGGAGGTGTGAACCTCCAAGAAAGGTCCATCATCTTGAGACTCCTTTCCCCTGGCTAGGGCTTAGAATTTCTACCTCTGAGGAAGCCAGAGCTCTCTCTTCCTCTCTCTCTCCCCTTTTATTTCTTCCTTAATATCTTCTCTCTACTGTAAAAATAAGCTACCATAAATTCCATTTTACTTTAGTAATTCATTTTTGGGATTTAGAAAATTAAATCCCTGGCGACCACTAATTAAATATATTCAGTCCAAAACTATAAATTTAACACTTACAACTAGTTCTAAATTGATGATTCTGTGATTTGAAACTGTGTCTTCTTGCCTCCATGATGTCCATTCCCTAGTCATATGCTCGACTGTTTTTCTGAAAGCTCTCATCTCACAATCTAATTCTTTTTGCCTCTGGTATCTGGTATGTTACATAGCATAGATAGATAGACTCATGTCTCCCTTTTGGTCCTCATTCTCTCATTGCCAGCTTGGTCTCTGATCCCCCCTTGCTTATGAGATAATAAACAACATTTTTTTGGTTCTTTCTTTCTTTCTTTCTTTCTTTCTTTTCTTTCTTTCTTTCTTTCTTTCTTTCTTTCTTCTTTCTTTCTTTCTTTCTTTCTTTCTTTCTTTCTTTCTTTCTTTCTTTCTTTCTTTCTTTCTTTCTTTCTTTCCTTTCTTTCTTTCTTTCTTTCTTTCTTCTTTCTTCCTTTCTTCCTTCCTTCCTTCCTTTCTTTCTTTCTTTCTTTCTTTCTTTCTTTCTTTCTTTCTTTCTTTCATTCTTTTCTTTCTTTCTTTCTTTCTTTCTTTCTTTCTTTCTTTTCTTTCTTTCTTTCTTTCTTTCTTTCTTCTTTCTTTCTTTCTTTCTTCCTTTCCTTCCTTCCTTTCCTTCCTTCCTTCCTTCCTTCCTTCCTTCCTTCCTTCCCTTCCTTCCTTCCTTCCTTCCTTCCTTCCTTCCTTCCTTCTTCCTTCCTTCCTTTCCTTTCTTTCTTTCTTTCTTTCTTTTCTTTCTTTCTTTCTTTTCTTCCTTCCTTCCTTCCTTTCCTTCCTTCCTTCTCTCCTTCCTTCCTTCCTTCCTTCCTTCCTTCCTTCCTTCCTTCCTTTCTTTCTTTCTTTCTTTCTTTCTTTCTTTCTTTCTTTCTTTTCTTTCTTTCTTTCTTTCTTTCTTTCTTTCTTTTCTTTCTTTCTTTCTTTCTTTCTTTCTTTCTTTCTTTCTTTTTCCCTTCCTTCCTTCTTCCTTCCTTCCTTCCTTCCTTCCTTCCTTCCTTCCTTCCTTCCTTCCTTCCTTCCTTCCTTCCTTCCTTCCTTCCTTCTCAGTGATTCTATTAATGATGCTTTATTTTATGATTTCTCCTCTCTACTTCCCCTCTCTTCTCTCCACTTCAAATATTCTGTCTTTCTCATCTGACAATTCTGTAGGTTTTCAAATCTCAGAATGCCTGGCAGGTGGGGGAAAGTCATTTGAGCCTCTCCTTTGTACTGTATTCTTTTCTTTAGCATTAGAACAATCTCCTTTGGTCTCCTAACACTGTCCTTTCTTGTGTCCTTTGGTGAAAATTTCTTCACTGGCAGGTGTTGCCACATTAATCTCTTCTCTATTTACTCTATGGGGAGACCAGGTGTTGGAGTGTCAAAAAATTAAAGATTGCATTTGGTGGCAGACCTGGTGGGTTTGTAATGTGCAATATCTTAGCTAGTTTCCAACTTTTCTTTTTAGTTATGGGATCTGTATTGAAAATAGAGATTCTTTATCATCTATCTCACCATTCAGTTTTGATTTACACTCAGGGCCTAGGAAGTATAGAACAATATGAGAGCAGCTACTTTCTTGTTGTCTAGTAAAAGACAATGACAACTGGATGATAAAATCTCAGCCCAATTACCACCAGATGGAATCTGAGTCTAAGATAATCCATTCCTGAATGTTGAGGAAAGAAGAAAATGTTGTCACCTCAATTTAGATCTTACCTTGTAAACCTTACATGGAATTATACAACCTGAATAGATTCAGGATGAGGAATGAAATTCATGGCCCAGCATAGCAACCTGCTGTACTGCTGATGGTGAATCGTGGTCCCCACTGAGGAGTGGATTCCTTTTTTGTAGGACTAAGATCATATGACTGCCAAGCAGATGGAAAGACAGATTGACTTTAGAAGGTCCCTAGGTTCAGATTACCTTTTACTTGGGAAGTAGGGAGGGTCTCTACTGTAAGATGAAGATGAACGGGATGCGGTTTTGGCATCCATCAGGATCAGCAGTGAAGTTTACCTAGAAGAGGCCATGGATTAATGTATGATTATGTATGAATTACTCATCAGTCTGGACTCTGTGCTTTTTGAGTAGGTCCAAAGTGTCTGCCGAATAGCAAAGGCTCTGCAATTTGCCTAAGGATGAAATAATTCTCTGCAAATTCATACCTTCACATATCCTCACAATGTTACAAGCAATTGGCCTCCTAGGTATTTTGCTCAAGTTTTTAATGCTGATTTCTGAAAAGATGTCCCTACCTAAGTGAATGGATAAAGCAAACTCTTGAGTGATGATGGACATGTGGTGAAACCATGTGCATTGTAAAGGTTTCTAACAACAACTGATACTTACGTAATTCTTTAAAAGTTTGCAAAGTGCTTTTTTCCATTTAATTCTCCAAATAGCCCTCTGTGGTGAATACCACATTTATTTATTATCTTCACTTCACAGAAGAGGAAATTTGTTGTTCAGTTATTTTCAATTGTGTCCAATTCTTTGTATCCCTATGAGGAAATTGATATAAAGACAAACAATTAAGTGACTTGCCCAGGGTCACACAGCTAGTAAGTGTCTGAGGCCAAATTTGAAGTCAGGAAGTCATCTTCCTGACTCCAACCTCTTGCTCTATCCATTGAGCCTCCAATCTACCCCTAGTAGAACCACAGAAAAGTTAAGTTACTTTCTCAGACTCATAAAACTAGTGAAATTAAGGGACAAGAACTCAGGTTCCAATGCTTTCGAGTCTGTGGTACTGAGAAAAATTAATGTTGGATTGTATAATTTTGTCAAGTGAATCCATCCATTTTCTCAGATCCCAGTTTTTAAGGGTGAGGAAGTTTCTGAAGGGTGTAACTGAATAAGGTTACTCCTAGCACCCAAGGCATCTGCTCCTTAACTAGCCTGAGCAGGACCCATTGTTTCTATTTGCCCCCCAAAGAGAAGCCTGTTTGAGCTAAGGTCCTCCCCAGATGATGTTCTTATTCCTTCGGACCTGATTCCCTCACTCCAATGATGAAGTCCTCAGGAGCTGAGAACTCTTAGCTCACATCCTCATTGAAATATTCACCAATAAAGATTGCTTTCCATTTGCCATGGCAGGACCAAATGGTGTACTGTTAGACCAATCATAAGGAAAACATACAAGATATAAAATATGCTGTTGGCTCTCTCTCTGGGTCTTTGGTACAAGTGGAGGAAAACCATTAACCTGTTCTTTGTTAATAGATCATATGCCCCTATTAATATATAATAGTATGCTGAAAGAAATGCCCCAATTCCACTAATTGGTTAAATTTCCCCTGAATCAGTATTCTTTCTAAGACAGACATAGTGACATAGATAATTCATGATTTGGTAGCTTAGAGACTAGCCCCCAGGTTATGCTAGAGCCAGCTTGGAATGATAAATGGAATGATGAACAAGAGCTGATTATTAAATTTTCAATGTATTTTACACCTTGGTAATCAGCAAACACTATGAATTAGGACTTGATTTACTGCTTTGTTCACTGTTAGCTTAAGAAAGTGATGGAGAAAAGGTTAATAATGCATATTAAACTCAAAAGTATGTTTTGCATTTCTTTTGAGAACTGGTGTTTAATCATCTACTAGCATACTACTGCCAATTGTATAGTAAGATCACCCTTGAGAACAGCTTTGAATACACAGCCAAAGTCAACTGTAGAAATGCAACTCTGTTCTGTGGATATCAACTCTACTTGAAATGTATTCTTCTTCCTAGGAGAACCCTTGTCTGTTTTGATCTAAAACTCAAGGTGTTTCTAGTTTATATCTCTTCTTATATATACTCCAAGAATAGTGTAGCTTTCATTACTCATTTAGTATAGTTGTCTCCAAAGTTCATCTGCAGAGGGAGGAGAATAGTTTATCAAGTCCTCTGATGAGTGGCTTCTGAGGGAGACTGTGTAATTTTGGGACTTCTGCACATCCATGCTAGTCTTGTTGATGTTCTGAATGGCAGAAGGCAGATAGAGACATGCTTTAGTTTGATACTGCTGAGGTTTTATAGCATCCATTCTTGATTTTCATGACCATAAAATATTAGAATAAATTGTATATTTGAAATAAAAATTTTGGAATAATCATAGTTCTTTGGTGCAGTGGATAGAATATTGAATCTGGATTCTGGAAGACTAATTCTCCTTTGTTCAAACCTAATCACATTAACTCACTAGTTTTATGACTCTGGCCAAGTCACTTAACCCTGTTTGCTTCAAATTTTTTTCTTCAGTACTGTTTCCAAGAAAACCCCAAATAGGGTTACAAAGAGTTGGAAATGACTGAACAAGAACAGTAAGAACTACTACTACTACTACTACTACTACTACTACTACTACTACTACTACTACTACTACTACTACTACTACTACTGGTATTTAATGAATGATTTAAAATGGATCTATATCCTTTGTGCTGAGGGTTATTGTTATTTGGGTATGTATACAACTTTGTGTATGGGAGCAGTTGGTTCACTTCATTTGTCTTGAAGTCTACTACAGTTCTAGCAATGCAGTCCCAGGTCTCTTAAATAATTCTTTACAGTTTACAAAATACTTTATCACATTTAATTCTCCAAATAATGCTTTGAGGTAACTACTTCAGGTATTAATTACTCTACTTCACATATGAGGAAAGAATAGTACAGAAAATCAAGTGATTTGCCCATGGTCATATAACTACTAAGAATTAGACATGATTGGAACATTGGCTTATTGCTTTTGACTTGTTGTTCCTCTCTGATCACAACCTGAATCCAAGAGAGCCAAGGGGGTCACAGGAAAGAGAATCTAGTCTGTTATGACTTAGATTCCAAATCAGTAAAAAGTTTATTCCATACAATTTATTACAAGTCTAGGAAGGGAGAATTTAGTGGATAGATAGAGACATATGTCCTTATGGGGGAAAAGGGTTAGCAAAAATGGGTTTGGATGAGTCCCCATCTAAACCAATAAATTATTGAATTTTATACTTAGAAGAGATTTCAGTGACCTTCCAGGCCAATGATACTGGGAAAAGAAACTCCCTATAACAAAATGACAAATTGTGATCCAGTCTCTAACTGAGTTTCTGAAGTGAGGGATCCTAAGGTCCCAGAGCTAGAGCCAAAGGTAGCTTTGGGAATCATTTCCCATCAGTACTCATACTACATAGGAAACACCTCACCATCCTGGTTCACTCCTGGTCCCTACTGTTTTTTGGGGGCAATTTATTACTTTTCAGGTGAGGGGAAACAGATTTTCTTACTCTAGTCTGTTTTTGGTTGGGAGATCTGAGACAGTATAGATTCTTGTCTTTTGTATGTCCTTGCTTGTGAACTGAGACTAAATGAAAACAAAACATCAGGATTAGATGTGACCGCTTCTTTAGAATTAAAATCGATGCTTATTCTAGAAATGGCTTGACTAATGTCAAGAAAGGGAAAATGTAGTGACATTCTTTCAGGGCATCACACCTTCAACAAACCTGTTATCTAGAGATGCCACTGGAAGATGGATTAGGCTTATTCTGTTTGGCCCCAAGGAGAAAAATTAGAAGTAATGTTCAAAAAAGTCAATGAGAGACATATTTGGTCTTGATCCAAAGAAAGAAAAACATCTTCCTTATAATTAGGGCTATCCAGGAACCTAATGGGCTACTTCAGAATGGCACATAGTACAGTGGAATGAATACTGGCTCTGGAGTCAAAGCATCTGAGTTCCAGTTCTATCTCTGATGCTTATTGGTTGTGTGACCTTGAAGAAGTAACTCAACCTTCCTGGGTCTCAGATTCCTCCTAAGTAAAACTATGTTGTTAGATGGCATGGTCTCTGAAGCTCCTTTTAGCTCTAGCTCTGGGACCTTAGGATCCCTCACTTTGGAAACTCAGCTAGAGACTGGATCACGATTTGTCATTTTATTATAGGGAGTTTCTTTTCCCAGTATCATTGGCCTAGAAGGTCACTGAAATCCCTTCTAGGTATAAAATTCAATAATTTTTGGTTTAGATGGGGATTCTTCCAAACCCAATTTTGGTTCTTTCCACAATCCACTGAACTCTGAACTCCCTTGGGGTTTTCCATTCTGGAGGCACTTTGCTGCAGTTATTTAGTTCTGTCCTTCAGTGAATGGTCACGGATTCTGAATACAGTAACCAGGATTATAGTATATCCATCCATCCATCCATCCATCCATCCATCCATCCATCCATCCATCCGTACATACGTACATACATACATACATACACATATATGTATATAATATAACCTGGGGAGTGGAGGGGAGTTCTTTTCCTCTTAAAGGGAAGACTTATTGTTCTTTCTGAGAATCACATCTCAGCTCTTCAGGGACTTTTGGGTCACCTTACTTGGTCCTAAATTCATTCCTCTGAGGCTTTGGGTCACATTATGCAAATCACACATATAGAAACAGAGCTGCAACAACTATCAAGAGGGTAAGATAAATGAATGAACTAGTCTCTATAATTTTCCTTTCAATATATCCACTATTTTCTTATCAGTACCTCTTAACAAGAAAATATTCTTATTTATTTTCTACTTTATCTCCTTGGAGGTCAAATTAACAATTTTATGGCTTTCTTGCTCCTGGATATCACATGAATAATTCAGAGCTGGACTATTCACCTTATTCTCACTTCTCCCACATGACTGAGGATAAATGAAGGAGATGTTCTGTACTGTCCATTTTCTGGCCCTTCCCAGATTCTTAGGCACAGTTCATCTTGCAGCATCTCCTCATATTACCAGATTTTCATGTTTCCTGATCACTTGCTGGATGCTGTGCCTAGCAATGCATAATCTTAAGAGGGGAGATATTCCTTTTCCTAATGTCATTAATAATCTAGGGGTCAGAAATCATGTAACAAGGGTGACACATATATACAGATGCAATGTATCATCCGATGTTTAATTATGCTAGTAGGCATATCTAGCATCAGAGCAGATTCAATACAATTTTACAAATACTTAGTTAGTATACTGCACCGGGTTTTGGAGGAATAGATAGGAAAGATAAATATGTTATCCTGAAGAAATACAAAAAGCTTAGATTTGTGGTATAATGTTGCATTAAGGTTATGTCTGAATAATTCAGTTTATGCTATTGAAATGCCTATTTTTTCCAGTCTTTTCATATAACAACATTGTGGAGCAGTCAGGGCAAGTGTAGTTCTCATTTGACTTGCAGGTCAGTTAGTCCACAAGTATTTGTTAAGGGCTAATATGTGCAAGACACTGTGCTCTGCAATGGGGATATAGTGAAAGGCAAAAACATGGTACTTGGCATCAAGGGACTCATGGGAGAGTTCCCTGGGAGCAATCTCCTAGGAGAGACAATGTGCATATGCGACATCAAGTCAAAGAAATGTTATGGGACCAGATTAGGGTCACAGTGCTATTTTGTAATTCTGAATCTCAGGTTTCTAAAAATGTGCAGACATCCCAGATAAGCTTTTCATACCACACATATAATGTGTCTCTCACAAACAGGTAAATTCTGAATCCAACCCACACTTTCCCTTGCCTAGGAGGAGAGCAATGCAAGCTGGAATCATAAGGAAACTTTCTCATTGATTATAGACAGTTTCATGTCATAAATTTGATCAATCAAATGATTGTGGAGTTAGCTGATGCTCTTATCTTTTATTAAAGTGGTTCTCAGAGGCTCCTTGGCTGGGGAATTAGCCCCAGCCAAGGAACTAAAGCAGGCAGAGATTAGGCAGGCTTACTGTGCGCTGAGTCTCTGGTCCATGGTCCTCTAGGGGCCTTCCCCAAGCTGTCCGATTCCAGTAAGTCCCTGCCAGGTATGCAGATTACACGTTCAGAATTGGAATGTCAGGCACATCCTCCACAGGAAATACCAGATTTCTCCTGCTGCCTCCCAAACCTAGTCGTTTTCTAACGTCAGACTTGTCAGAAGCCCTTGCTTAGAATAAAGGGCCATAAATCATGGCTAACCTGGTTGAATTAGCTTTCCTCTGAAGGGGTGCACAGGACAGGATTTCAGCTGCTTTCCAGCATGGCAACCTAGGAGGCATGTTGCATCAGCGCTATAAATCAGGGCTGAAGCATGAGATAGCAAGATGACAGCAGGACAATTATCATCTCGAAAATAAGAAATGCAAATTTCCTTCCTCTCTGCTGGATGGGAACCAGTGGACTTTTTCTATGATGTTGATCAATGACTTTAATCTACACCCTCCAGCAGTTCATAATATTCATGTGCCACCTGTCGGCCTCTTCTGCCTTTTGGGTCAAACTGAGCCATCTTTTATATTTCCCTAGGTGTGGAGTGGAGGGAACTGGTTGAGAGGAAAACTGTTGTGGATGCTTGGAAGAAAATCCCACTAGGTTAACACTAATGGGCACTAGTACAGATGTATTAGCTCACAGAGAAGTAAACTAATCTCTGACTGGGCAGATGTGACCCAGAAGAGCAAGACTATGTAGCCGCAATTGGGAATGCCATGTGGTTATAATTATAGTCTACCATTCTGGGCTATCTCTTGACCCCATTGCTTCCAAGATCTTACAGCTTCCATCTCACGGATTGAGATGAAAATAGCAGAAAGAGCACAGGATTCAAAATCTAGGTCTATTGTTTATTAGCTGTATGATTGTGGGCAATTCACTGGTCCTATGGGAGCTTCATTTTTCTCCTCTGTAAAATGAGGAAATTTAATCAAATTTTTCTTACTTTCTTTTTAAATTTTTATTTTATTGTTATGCAAAGCATACTTCTGTATTGGTCATTGCTGCAAGAACACACTCATGTATAACCAAAACCCCCAAATAAAACCATAAGTGCATTGATGTAAAAGATGATTCCAAGAGTTCTTTCTCTGGAGGGGGACAGTATTCCCCATCAATAGAGTTTCAGGATTGTCCCAGATCATTGCATTGCTGTACCTCTTTCTTTCTAGCCCACTAAAAGAACACTGGCTTTGATGTCTGAGGACCTGAATTCAAATCTAACCTTTGTCAATTATTCTCTATGTGTCCTCAAGCCAGTTACTTAACCTCCTTATGCTTCAGTTTCCTCACTTGTAAAATTAAGGAGTTGGACTAGCTGTCCTCCAAGGTCCTGTCTCTTTGAAATCTCTGATCATTGATTCCAAGATTTTTTCAGGAGAAGTGGCCCAATGGATATGATTGGAGAGCTAAAAACCCAAGGAGACCAAGTCAGGTATTCAGAGCAGTGGACAACCAATGGACTATCTGAAGGTTTTGTAGCCTGAATATTAAAAGACATGGAGGTGGGCTTCCATTATGCTATCAATTTCCTATCAAAGATTTGCAGGAAAAGATGAGAAAAAGGTGTAAGTGGGTTGGGATTTGCCCTGAAGATATATAGACATTTCTATATATATTTCAGAGAACTTTGAGATATATTTTCTCATCCAATTCTTATAACACCCCTATGAGATAGACAGATAATGTTCTATACAGAAAGGAGCACAGGATCTGGGTTTAAAACCAGCCTCTACATCTATTTATTACCTATATGCCTTAAACAAATGACTTAACCTTTTAATAACAGAACTTTAAGTGACTTAATTAACCTCTATGACCCTCGGTTTTATAACCTGGAAAATGGAGATAAAAACTTCAAAGAGTTCTTGTGAAAATCATGTGAAATACGATAATTGAAGCACTTTCTTCTCTAAAGCACTATACAAATATACATCTTTACTAACACTATGAGTTGGTATGGTAGAAAGAGTCAAGGACCTAGATTCAGGAAGGCAAGTTCAAATCCAGCCTGAAATAGTCATTGCTGTGTGACCCTGGGCAAGTCACCTAACTTCTCTTTGCCTCAATTTCCTCAATTGTAAAAAAAATGGTGGAAGTAATAGCATTTACTTCCCAAAGCTGTTGTAAAGATCAAATAAATCATATTCGTAAAGTACTTTGCACAGTGCCTAGCACAGAGTAGACCTGTAAAAAATGCTTGTTTCCTTCCTTCCATTATTATTAGGCAGAATGTATGATTTTGTTCACATTTGATAGATAAAGGAACCCGAGAGGCAGAATCTAAAGTGACTCTCACACATCTGTCAAGGGGCAAAGCTGGGTCTTGAAGCTAGGTCTTATGGCTCCTAAAGTTTATCCTTGTATAACGGTGGAGGTGGAATGAAGCGAGGTCATAGGATTATAGATTTTAGAGTCTGAGGGAACTTTAGAGACATGTAGGTCAAGCCTTCCATTTTGACAATTGGTAAACTGAGGTCCAGAGAGATAAAGGGCCTTGTCCAAGGAAAGACAGAATGACACAAGTATTTATTAGGTGCCTGATACTGTGCTGTGCTCTTTGCAAACATATCTCATCTGATCTTCACATCAATTCTTTGAGTAGGTGCAACTATTAGTTTCATTTTTCAGTTGAGGAAACTGAGACAAACAGAGGTAAAGTGACTTGCTCAGGGTCACACAGCTAGTAAGTATCTGAGGCTGGGTCTGAATTCAAGTCTTCCTTACTCCAAGCCTAGTGTTCTACACACCTAGCTGCTTCAAGGGTCACCCAGGTATTATGTAGTGAACTGAGAATCAATTGTGTCCTCTCTCTCCAAATCCTACCCTGTGCTGGGAATAGGCAGGTCACCTAGAGACAAGCATGATTGAATCAAGTATTGACAGAGACTGTAACAATACCAAAGATGGTAAAGCCATTGGGGAGCTGAGTATAATGTATGCTCTCTCTCTAACAGAGAAAACTACAAATCTTTCCATCAATTTTCTGAGAATTCAAGGAGGGGGGGCACATCTTACTCCAACTGTAAATTACATTAGAAATTTAAAAATTTTTGATTAAAAAGAGCATTTGCTAACCTCCTGCTGACAACAGGCAAATACACTGAGCAGACACCTTATTTTGGATGCAGCGATTTGGGAAGCCTAGACACCTGGGAAGCCTCTTTACTTCACGCTACTTAGTGACCATCAGGCATTGGCTACAGGACGCAGAGTTGAAGAAGCAAAATGGTCCTTGTTGGGATGCCTTGCAAGTATTAAATGCACATTCTGAAAAGGGAAAGCCATAGCAATCACCTGATCTTCCACATTTCCATGAAGGGCTAAAAGTGAGAAAAATAAATGAATTGTGCAAAGTTAGCTCTGTGGGTCTTTCCCATAGAATCACAGAATTTGAGTGTTAGAGAAGACTTTTAGTGGTCATCCATTCCAACGTGTACCCTAAAGGACTTCCTATTTTGACACAATTGAGAAGTGATCCTTTGACATCTACTTCAGAATCTATTTAGCTTTTGGACAGTTCTATGTTTTAGGAAAAGTTTTCTCTGACATAATATCCAAATTTGCCTTTTTTGCAGTGTCTACTTATTGTTTCTGATTCTTTCCAAATGTTAGTCCAATCTCTTTTCTATCTGAGATCACTTTCAAGGGTTGAAGGCAGCTCTCATATATTCCCTGAGCTTTCTCTTTTCAAATCCCTAGGTCATTAAATCTATTTTCATATGATATAGAACCAAGTCTTTCCACCATCATGGTTGCACTCCTTTGGACAATCTTTTATCATTTGTCCATCTAAAACTGTGGTGTTCAGAGCTAAACATAATACTCATAGTGAAGTCTGATCAGAGTAATTAAAGGAGAAATACCATGTCTTTATTCTAGAGGCTACTGAATGGCTCTCTTTATAGCCTCAGATCATTTTAGCTAATTTTGTTTACTTATCATTGTCCTAAAACTGTGTGGTGTTCAGAGCTAAACATAATACTCCTGAGGTGGTCTGATCAGAGTAGTTATAGGAGATAAGTTATTTCTTTATTTCTAGAGGTTACAGAATGGTTCTCTCATTGTAGCCTAAGATAGCTTAGCTTCTTTTGACTACTTATCACTCTGTTGACTAATATTGAGTTTGTGGTCCACTAAAATCTCCAGCTCTTTTTCAAATTTCTTTCTAACTTTGTCTTCACTTTTCTGTCACTGTGAAATTGATTTTTAAAAACCTAGTGGAATTTTTTATCTTTAATTCTATTTCATCTCATCTTAAGAGATTTCCTGAATGCTCTAGGCTATCCCCTAAAGATAGTTTTTGGGTCTTGACTCTCATTCAATGTGCCAGTTCTCATTTTCAGCTTTGTATCATCTGCCAATTTGATGAACATCCACTGAAATATCCGAGTTACTTCATTTCTTCTTCTTCTCCCTAGCTTAATGGCATGCCCTGATGTTCCCTTATCCAGTGCCTTGCTGTCTAGTTCCCCTAGGTACAGGATCATATAGATATTGAATGGGAAGGGACTGGAGAGGTCGCCTCCCTGGCAGCTTCCCATGGTCTGTTTCTATTCTGTTTCTCACTATCCCTGAATCTGACTCTCTGAGGCTGGCTGGCTAAATGATACTAAGGGTACTGCAGGTAATAATGTATTACCTCTTTCAGGTCATCTATTGGGATTTTAACAGGGCGCCTTTGAAGACTGAACTCTTTATTCCCCAATTAAATTAATCTCCACTAGTGAAATTTTAGGTCGCTGTCAGATGGACTATGGGGGAGTTTTTAGTGCATTGGGGGGGGGGTGAGTGAATGGATCTTGAATAGTATCTGATGCCTAATCTTGCTGTTTGGAAGGTCAACCCTCAATCCATGCTTAATATTGTGAAAGAATGGAGTTCCACAGTCTCTTTTGATGATCCTTTCTGGTCACCCTTGATAGCTAGAAAATTCTTGCTTATTTATTTTCTATATCATTTATGAAGCACCTACTATTTGCTCAGCATTGTGCCAGGCACAATAGAGGATAGAAATGAGTTTAGAGAATGAATCTGATGCTGAAGGAGGTTAGAATTTAACTGAGGACTAAAGGCATACATTACATATGTGAGACATTTACACTGCAATGAAAATGGGAAATGGGTGCCAACATAAGTGAGACAGATGTTAAATGTTGCAACTAAACAACTTTTTGAGAGAGAATAGAGAGGCCTGGACCATTGCCTTCTCAGTCAGAGCTTCCCAGGGCACCAGTGCTATAGTAGGGGTCACTGTCAGTACAAAGGCTGGCGAGTAGATCCACAGATTCTGGAATTTGTTGATATCAGTTCAAGCAGCAGTGAGTATAATCAAAAGAGGCTCATTGACACTAACCAAACTCACAACTCTCTGACTTCTAACCTATGAAGTCAGAGAGTTGTGAGTTTGGTTAGTGCTCATTTAATACTAGTAATAATGGACATTTTATAAAAATATAGTTTCAAAGCATTTATAAATAAATATATACAGGGAGACATATGTATATACACATATATAGAATGCATATCTTTATAATAACACATATATATTCTCATTTGTACTTTACAACAATTGATGGCTAGGTACCATACGTGCTCTTATCTGTGGCCACTTTACAGATAAAGAAACAGAGACTTGGAGAAGTTAAATGATTTTATGCACCCAAGAAATATCAGAGGTAAGATTTGAACTCAGGTCTTACTGACTGTAAGTCCAATATTCTATACACTACTATCCTCTGCTGCCTTTCTGATCCATTTTTTCATTGACAATACATGGTACTACAAAGAAAGGGTAATCTTAACCTCAGCTTTCACTATTCCTTATTAGTCATCAGAAAACTTTGTCCTTACAACCATTTTTTCATGACAGACATGCTAGAATGACCAACATAAGAGCTTGTTTTTATATTATATGAGTTTGGAATGGCTGATTTCATTTTTCTGGAAGCTCCCTATACTCCCTTTCTAAGGTTTAAGATACATCTTGTTATTGTCATCAACACCTTTACAAAGCATTTATTATACAAGAGTTTTAAAACTTTTTCAGGTTTATAAAATCTATGGACCCCTCAGCATGTTTTAAACAATAAAATGCACAGAATTATGAAGGGAACTAATAATATTGAAATAAAGATGTTGATTTTCCCAACCAAGTTCATAAGACTCCTGAAATCTATCCATGGACCCATGGCACAGTGTGTCTGTACACACTTATTTAAGATCTCCTATCCTAGAGGGAGCTCATTCTATTGTTTTCTCCTTCATTTTTTGAAGAGGACCAATAATATCGTGGGACTATGTCTTGACTTGTGCATGAATTGAATTTGTTAGGTACAAAATCATCAGCCTCATTCTCTCTTCCAGAGTCACCAAAGTTCAGTTGCAAGACAGAAGTCAGGGTGACTGGTGATGGCCAAGGATGCAGTGGATGACCTTGGCATCCTTGATGTCTGACCAAGCTGAAAGCTCATCTTAGTGCCTGCTTCAGTTGCCTTCTTGGTTGTTGGAACAGATTATTCTCAACCTCCTATTCTATTTGGGGGAGTCTTCATATGCTTAGTGTAGATACCTACTAATTCACTGATGGGTTTGTGATTCATCAGTTACCTTCAACCTAGTTTAGCCCTTCTGCTGAATGGTTTACTGGGGTGTGGTCATTGCACCTGTTACACATTTTTGGAGCCACAGCTGAGAATTAAGTGTCAGGTAGACACCAAAGGTTGAGAAGGATTTGGCATGCTCTTATACCAGAAGTGCTAGTCCTCTGGCAACATCCATACACAAAATTTTATGTTGATTTTTATTACTTTTAATTTCAGAGAGTGATATTTTTGGACCTTATCCTTCATGTTTATTATAGCATGGAAGTGACCTTTATTTCTTGAAAACTATGCTAGGGGAGAGAATAATCTGTCAGGTTCTGCCACACTGAGAAAGGCTCTGGATTTGGGATTATCACTGAAAGGTATATCTATCTTTGGAGGCTTAGTCTAGTTAAGGTAGGAGAAGCTCATTGATAGAATGAACCCCAAACTCATTTGACACAGCACCTTTCAGAGATCACCTAACATTCCATTAAGGAAATGGAATAGCTATTGGGAATAGGTCTGCCAATAGCAATGAATGCATGGCTCTTGGAAATATTGAACAAAGTTTTCAAATGCATAGGATTATATAGGATTAAAAGTTGGAAACAATCTTGGAATTTCCCAGGTTTAACCCTTTGATTTTATAGATGTGGAGCCTAAACACCAGAGAGGGAAAGCACTGTGCTCCAACTTATACAGTGATTTCATGGCAGAGATGAGACTGGAAATCAGGTTCCTGCTTCCTACTCTGGCATACTTTCCCCTACATTACTGTTTTATCGTTTTGCTTGATCTATCCTTCAAATGGGCCAGCTCAGTGACCATCTCCTCTATGAAACCTTACATGCTTTCTGCAGCCTACAATATTCTCTTTTCTTGAGTTTCTGTAGTAACTGAATGGTTACACAACAAGATATAATCCTTGATTGTATGTCTTTCAATGATTTCTAATAGTGTCTTGCATTAAAATATCTCCTAAACCTGAAAGCATGATGGGATCCTGTCTTGAACTCCTAGATCACCTTCAAAATCTAGCCCAGTGATAAGTAAACAGCAGATGCCCATTGGATAAGCTGCTCCCTTGACTAACTGAATTTACCAAATTCCATGAGGTTTCAATGACATCCAAAAAGGCTGAAGACCTGAGAGGAATCCAAAAGAATTCTGAAGGACTGCCTCATAGCCATAGCAAATGGTAAGATTTACAGCTGGAAGTATCTTAGAGGTTATGCTAGTCCATCTTCCTCCTTTGAAACATGAGGAATATGACATGTAAAACAGTACAAGGATTTTTCTGAGACAATACAGATAGTAAATGGCAGAGCAGAGCAGGATTCAAAATGAGGTCCTCTGATTTGAGATCCATCCTACCATACTACTTTGCATCTTATACTTTGCAAACCTATTAAAATGTAAAGGCCACTGCTCTTATCTTCACATGGGACCCTTAGCCATTTTTTTTAGTAGTGCATTGGAAGCCCAACACCATGAACAAGGTTTGTATGTCCAGGATGAGAAGGGAGAGAGTTATTTTCAGAGAGTGGGTGACCATCATCTTAGAGATAAAGAAGCTATTTTCTCAACTTGCTGAAACATTTATTAAGTGGAGTGCTAACACCTTTGATCAGAAAGTCGCTGCTGTAGCACTAATGGGATTCTTCAGAATCCAGCAGTTTCTTGTCCTAATGCAGTCTTTTACCCATCCTTCCTCCCTCTGTGAAACACCAGAATCTGATTGAGAATGACATATTTGTATGAGCAAAGCAAACGAAATACTAGCAGAAATAACTTATTAGGATTTCAAGGGGAAGGAAGCTATGACAGGCCAGGATCCCTTCAAAATATGGATGAATAAGCCTCAGTGTGAATAACCCCATGAAATAAAATAGGTCTTCAAGGAGTCCAAGAAGTCATATTCATATAGCGCTGTAAGAATTTCAGAGCACTCTTCACTGGCTTATAGCTTTGGAGACAAAAGAGATCTTAGAAGACATCTGGTTCCACCCCAACATGTTCCTACGAGGTCACTGAGGATCAGTGATGTTCTGGGACAAGTCTGAAGAAATCCAGGTAATAAGAAATGGCAGAGCTAAGATGGGAAGCCAAATCTCTGACTTCTAAACCAGCACTCTCTCTAGGGTACCATACTGCCTTCTTGCCTCCATAGCAACCTCAGGAGCTATTGAGGCTCAGGCAAGCTATATGACCTGCACATAGTCAGTTGCTTTTCAGTTATTTCTGACTCTAGATTTGAACACAGGAGGATGCTCAACGATTACATTACAAACCACTTGATGTTTCTTTAACTTGACCAAATTATTTCTAAATGATTTAAGTTTCATTGAAATTGCTATAAGTTTCATTGCAATAGCTTGATTATTTGTTTTTCTACCCCAAGGTCTCCTCCCTTCAGTTCAGTCTCCATTGGTTTCCAATCAGTTTGCTGTCTAAGCTAGTATTTATTAAGTACCTACTATGTGACGGGCAGACAGCTAGTAGCATAGTGGATAGAGTGCTTGGGCTGGAGTTGGGAGTATATCTTCTTGATTTCAAATGTAGCCTCAGACAATTTCTAGCTATGTGACCCTAATTTAATTCTATTTACCTCAGTTTCCTCAACTATAAGATGAACTGGAGAAGGAAATGACAAACTAGGTTTTCCAGGGTGTTTACCAAGAAAACCCCAAACAAGGACATGAAGAGTTGAACCCTACTGTACAAAAATATAGCTATATGCCAGGCTCCCCAAATTCCTACTGTACATGTTTACAGTGCATGATGAATACAGTCCAATAGCCTTTGTGTAAGTTGAAAATCACACATAATAGCAAACCCCATTATTTAATAAATATTGGTTATATGAACATACCTAGCCACTTTATGACTTTTCTTAGGTTTGCCAGACCCACCAGCATCACTATTGTACTTTGAGGCCATTAATAACTAAACTGTGTTGATGAAACAAAGAGAAGCACTTTCCTGATGTGAACATGATTTGCTTGTGAGAACTCTGGACAAAGATTGGCCTGAGAGCTAATGTTTGGTGCAAAATAATGTAATGAGTCCCATGAATGCTTCTCAAAGTGATAATGAGCATGACTGGGATGAACTGCTGAGAGACTTTACACTGCTTGGGAAAAGGCATGAATTTGTTGCATAATTTTTAAAAATTTATTTTATGTATTTTTCTGCCTTCATTTTTAAAATTGCCATTCATGTGTACCTGAATTAGTGTTGAGCTCATGCACAATGAAATCCTACTGTGTATATACAATATATTTTTAAATCTGTGTATTTATATATGTATACACACATTTTATATATATATATATATATATATTTACATTTCTCCTTTCCTCCCTCACCTCTCTTTCTGTCTCTCTCTCTCTGCCTCTATCTGTCTGTTTTTCTGTCTATCCTTCTCTCACCCTCCCCGCTCCTCACCCCCACAGTAGGAAGGCACCAAGATTAAGGAGGAGTGTGAAGAATATCTTGGAAAATGTGAGATTATACCTAAAACTTGAAGGAAGCAGGAGGCAAAGATGAGAAGGAAGAGCAATTCAGGCAAAGGAAATGTAGTGAAAATACATTGAATCAGGAAATATTAGAGAAACATCAAAGACACCAATGTCACTGGATCCAAAATTATCTTCCTCAGGAGCATGTCTGACCATGTCACTCCTCTACTGGATAAACTTCAGTGGCTCCCAGTTATCCCAGGTTCAAATAAAAAAAATTAACATTTTTGATTTGACCTTTAAAATTCTTCACAATCTGACCCTTTCCTATTTTTACAGCCTTCTTATGCTTTAAATCCCTTCATTATTCAACAATCTAGTGACAATGGGTCCTTTAAATTCCCAGGCATTGACATCTGTTGCACAAATGCAGCCCAGGGCACCTTGGCTCTTGCTATGCACTGCAGTTGAACCCTCCTGTATGTGCTTTCACTTCCAATTAGAATGAGTGCCCCTTGAGAGTAGGTATTGTCATTATTTTCAGTTTGCATTTGAAGTACTTAGTATAGTGCCTGGCATATAGCATTTAATAAATGCTTCTCCCTATCTCCATTCATTCATTCATTTGGAGGAAGGAAGGAAGAGGGTACTTCAGGATGCAAATAAAGTACACTTTCAGAATTATTATAAGAATGGAGGCAAATCAGTTTACTTCTCTGAGACTGTTTCCTCATTCGTACCATGAGATTGCTAGATGAGATGATCTCAAGGGCTTCTTCTTGCTCTCAAATCCAATGAATCTATGGTTTTACACACTCATATCCACAAACACATAATCTATGAGAGAACACAGCTAGGTTATAATTAAGTTGAATGGAGGCTATTCAGGTGTGGAAGTCAGTAGGAGCACAGTTTATGGGGTCATGGGGCAATGAGGAGTCAAGTGGAGATGGAAAGGGTGGAGGAAGGAGGAGGTTTCCCTTTTGTAAATTAATAAGGCATTTGGCTGGATACATAGAGCGGCACAGAGTATGGTGGATATTAAAAGCTAGTGGCAGAGTTTTAAAACTGATTCCATAGGAAATAAGATGTAGTTTTGTATGAAATGGAGAAAAGCTTTTCTTACAATAGAAAAGATCAACAGTAAAACTCAAAAGAGAGAAGGATGAGAGTATATTCTCATCAGTTCCTTTCTTTTCAAATACTTACATGCTAACTTATATGTCAAATTCAATTAACTTATTCCTGGTTCTTTTAAAAGTATATAAAAAATGTCTAACCTTCTTCATCTCTGCTCCGTAGCTTCCTTGATTTTTTTTCAGATAATAGCTAAAATTCCAACTTTTGTAAGAAAGCCTTTCCACTATGCCCAAAGGGCGACAAAAGAATATCTACCCTTTGACCCAGCCATAGCACTGCTGGGTCTGTACCCCAAAGAGATAATGGACACAAAGACTTGTACAAAAATATTCATAGCTGCGCTCTTTGTGGTGGCCCAAAACTGGAAAACGAGGGGATGCCCATCAATTGGGGAATGGCTGAACAAACTGTGGTATATGTTGGTGATGGAATACTATTGTGCTCAAAGGAATAATAAAGTGGAGAAGTTCCATGGAGACTGGAACAACCTCCAGGAAGTGATGCAGAGCGAGAGGAGCAGAACCAGGAGAACATTGTACACAGAGACTAATACACTGTGGTATAATCGAACGTAATGGACTTCTCCATTAGGGGCGGTGTAATGTCCCTGAACAACTTTCAGGGATCCAGGAGAAAAAAAACACCATTCATAAGCAAAGGATAAACTATGGGAGTGGAAACACCGAGAAAAAGCAACTGCCTGAATACAGAGGTTGAGGGGACATGACAGAGGATAGACTTTAAATGAACACTCTAATGCAAATACTATCAACAAAGCAATGGGTTCAAATCAAGAAAACATCTAATGCCCAGTGGACTTACGCGTCGGCTATGGGGGGTGGGGAAGAGGAAAAGAAAATGATCTATGTCTTTAACGAATAATGCTTGGAAATGATCAAATAAAATATATTAAAAAAAAAAAAGAAAGCCTTTCCAAAATCCCCTCAATATTAGTGCCTCCTCTCTGATATTATCTCAAAATTTATCTTATTTAAAGTTCTTGTTAGTACAGAGTTGGTTATTAAAAAAAAACATACTTTTAATCTTAATGTTGCAGAAACCTTCCCTTGTTTCTTAACTGACATGGGCACTGTACCTCCAGAAACCTAGGCAAACTATTATCATGGAAACTCCCTTGCTCCCTTGCATCCTTCTGACTTTGAACCTAGAAACACCCAACAACCCCCCTAGAGTCCTGAGATGTTTATCCTCTTTGATTGTCCTCTAGATTTAAGATGGACAAAGAGATGAATCTTTATGCCTCTAGGCAGACCCCAGTCAGATGACCACCCCACCCCACCAAATGCCTGAGGGACTAACACTCTCCTTTGTAAAAAGTATAAAATTGCCAGCTTTTCCATCCATGCTGTTCTCATGGGGAACAGCCTTTCCATTCATGCTGTCCTCCCAAGGAACTGCTCCCCATCTTGCTGTTCCACCTTGCTATCCTCCTGGCCATTCTCAACCTTACTCCCTAAATTAATAAATTTCTCCTTTTGTTTTTAAGCTAAGTTTTGGAGTCTTGCATTCTTGCAAAAGGTATCCTTCCTGAGCTCCAGGGGTACACATCTGAACTCCATAACATTAACCTTCTCCAAGAAATACAGAATGAGCATCCAGATTTCCCTGTAGTGAGTTCTGGAGTCTTAAGCTTCCCCAACACATTTCATCCTCTAAAATGAATGAAGTAGAATGATCTCCAAGTTTCTATCAGAAATTCCACATGAAAAATAGAATTATGTTCTACACTAAGAGATATGTGGTTCTTATCTAGTAAAATTGTTTTCATATTATCTCCCCTATTAGATTATAAGTAGCTTGATGCTGTTATTAAAAACCTTTTATGCACTTGAACTTAACAAAGTGTTCAGTTCATGAAAGGTGCTTAATAAATGGTTGTGAAGTTGACTTGGCCAACAATTATCAGAATCAGGTGTGTCAATTTAGAGTTGTACAGGACTTAAATAGTTATCTAGTTTAATCACCTCATTTCACAGATGATGAAATTGGGATCCAGAAAATTTAAGTGAATTTATCAAGTTCATAGAGGTAGCAAGTGACAGAGCCAAGATTCAAACCTGTTTCTTCTGATTCTAGATCTATTATTCCTTTTACTATGTCCTTTGCATTTCTTGTTTAACTCTTATGATACAGAAGATGAATGGGTATTGCCAATGATAAGAAATTGATTTTGCTGGGGTTAATTTACATGAATTCAAAAATTGTGACTTTTTGGTGGTAGACCAGGTGAATCATAGGAAGTTTTCTTATATAGATATACATACACATAAACATTGTGTATGATGTACATATATATGTGTATATATATATATATATATATATATATATAAACATTTATATACACATGCAATTCATACATCTAATTCTTGATATTTTCTTTTTTGGTATGTTTCATCTCCAGTTTTCTGCATTAGACTATCACCTAAGTGTTGTGAGAACATAAATATTCCTTGTTGATGAAAGGTATAAGTAGTAGGTATGGAAGATGACAGAGTCAATAATGCTGCATCCAAAGCCTCAAAGAAAAACGTAAATTGGTCTCAAGTCCCAAAAAATTTCCTGGAAACGCTTTAAAAGGATTCGAAAAAGAAAATAAGGGAAGTAGAAGAAAAACTGGGAGAAGAAATGAGAGTGCTGCATGAAAATCATGAAAAAAGAATATACAGTTGTTAAAGGAGGCATAAAACATGAAAGAAAATAATATCTTAAAAAACAGAATAGGACAATAGGTAAAAGAGGCACAAAAATCCACTGAAGAGGAGAACTTCTAAAAAGTAAAATTAACCAAATGGGAAAGGATATATAAAACCTCACTAAAGAAAAGAACTCCTAAAATTTTTTTGACTAGATGGATAAGCAGGTACAAAAACTCATTGAAGAAAATAATTACTTAAAAACAAATGGGCAAATAGAAGCTAATGATTCAATGGGAAACCAAGAAACAATGAAACAAAGTAAAAAGAATAAAAAAAATAAAAGAAAATGTGAAATATTGTATTGGGAAAAATAACTGATCTGGACAATAGATCAAGGAGAAATAATTTAAGAATTATCAGATTACCTAAAAATCATGATAAAAAATAGCTGAGAGATCATCCTTCAAAAATTATCAGGGAAACTGCCATATTATTCTAGAACAAGATGGAAAAAAGAGAAATTTAATGGAAAATAGAGATTTGTACAGTGGGAAGGGAAACATTTAAATCATAATTTTATTGGGGTTGTCTCAAAGAGAGAAGAACATGCACACTCAATTGGGAATAGAAACCTCTCTTAGACTACAGGAAAGTATGAGAGGAGAGGATAAGAGAATTAAGGTGATGGTAGGCAGGAAGGCACATTGGGGAAGGTAGACAGTGTGAAAGGAGAGAGAGTAGGATAAACAAAAGCAAAATAGGATGGAAATCAGGTGATAACAATGAATTTTTTTACAAGTTTCCCAAAAAAGACCTCATTTCTCAAATACATAGAGAAATGAGTCAAATGTTAAAGAATAAATGTTATTCCCCAGTTCTATATTAAACCATTATAGAGATCAATTTGGAGCTATGCCTAAAGAGCTATAACCCTATAAATATCCATTGACCTTTAAATAACATTAGTCTATATCCCAAAGAGATAAAAAACAAAACTGGAAAGGCCCTAGATTTACAAAAATATTTATAAAAGCTCTTTTTGTAGGGACAAAGAATTGGAAGGTGAGAGATGCCTTTCACTTGGGGATTGGCTTAATAAATTGTGGTATATGATTATGATGGGATATTATTGTGCTATAAGAAATGCCTAGCAGGATAATTAAAAAAAAACATGGGGAGACTTACATAAACTGATGCAAAGTGAAGTGAGCAGAACCAGGAGAACATTGCACAAAGTAACAGTAACATTGTATGATGAACAACTCTGAATGACAGCTATGCTCAACCATACAATGATTGAAGGCAATTCCAAAGGACTCATGATAGAAAACTCCATCTGCATCCAGAAGAAAAAAACCCCCCGATGTAGTCTGAATCTAGACCAAAGTGTACTAGATTTTACTTTCTTCATTTTTTTTGGTTTTCTTCCACATAAGGACTGATATTGAAAGATGTTTTTAAATGATTGCACATGCAAAATCTATATCAGATTGCTTACCAGTTTAATGAGGGTGTGGTAAGGGAGAAAATTGGGGACAAATAAAAGAAACCTAAATGTTAATAGTCTTTTGTAATTGGGGAAAAATTCAATTACAATGTAAAAAAAATCTCAAAGTCCCCTAACTTATATAGAAAATGTGTTGCTTAGGTTATTATTTGGAGAGAGACAATTTGCTATTAATGCAATTCCATTTCCTTGGACCAAATACACAGAGAGAGTCAATAACTGACAGCAACACAGTTTGTACATGTCTTCCTGTATCCTATCTGTATGAGTATGTTCACATGGTTTGTCTATTATTCAATAACTCTGTAATTGGAATAAGATAAGTGTTTCTGCAACTTTGTCCCTTTAAGTTCCAAATTCAATACAGGCTTTTATTGGAAGAACCAGAGACACTAATGCCACCCTTTAGTCTAGGCAAGAAACTATTTCTATTTAGGGATAAGCAATATCCTTGGACATTATAGAACAGAAATACCTTGTTCATTTTTTCAGGGGAATAGAAAATGTTTGTACACATATTCATTTTGGGAAGAGAATAATCTTTCTTGAGACATAGTTTTAAGAGCACACCTGTGTAATCTGGTGGAGCAAATCATATTGCAAGTGTAGATTAGACCACAGGGAAAAGCACCAGATTTTACTCTCAGAAAACTTGTAATACTTTTTAACAGAAGAAGACTATATTTTTCATAGGGGATGGAAGTCATGATGAAGATAATAAAATAGTGATGAAAGAAAAAGATAGGAGTAAAAGTAATAAAAATAATTAAAATCAAACAATTCCTGAATAACCTGAAAGCATAATGAGAGATCATGCAAATTAAAAGAGAAAAGTAGGTCATTATCTAAAGGAAAGTTACATAAAGAGACAGATGAGGATGCACAGGGAACTCACCAACCAAATTAGATTTTTAAATTAAAAATAAAGAAGATGGAAACAAGGATTCTTGCCATAGGATGAATAGTGTAGCAGTCCACCCCTAGCTATGGGCAAGGGAAACAGTTAGTATGTACAGAGTGGCTTAGAAGAGAGCATGCTCAGTCTTGAGCATGGCTGGGAAAGCCTCTGACCCTTGACCCCAGCTTCCCCCAGGTTAGGCAGGAAAACAGGTTTCTTTGTGTTCACCTGGCTAAGAGAAACCACATCTATACCTTGTCGTTAACCAATGATAATCATCCCTATGTATTGTGTATATTTGCATATCAAAAAGATTAAATATAGGACTGCAGCAAGCTCCGCCCCTCTCTCTCTTGGATCTCAGCCCTCACTGATGCCTGCCCTTGCTGGCCATCTTTGATTCCTTTCCTTATCTACCTCTCCCACCTGGGACCTGGCCTTTGGCCAGACACTTTCTTTTCTCTATCATGTCTCCGACCTGTGTGATATTAAATTTGGATTTTTGGACGGGTATAAGCCTTCTGAGTAGTCCACTGATGGGAGTTTTTGCTGTGGCTCCTTGATAATTAATAAGGCCTGGATTTCTGACTCATTCCTGCCACCTCATATCTCTAACTTGGCTCCGCCAATCCCCTCGCGGCATCCAGAACTTCTATCCTTCCTCTATCTTTCTACCTTGAGGCTTCTCGCTGGATCGGGAAGCTTCAAATAGATATATCAAGAATGAATAAGGTCATTAATGAGGCTGGGCTGGTAAGGAAAACTAAACCCAAGTTTTTGTTTAGGTTTTTGCCCAGGGCAAAATTGGAGAAGAGAGGAAGATCAAAGAAGTGATATAATCATTGTTCAGGATGAGGAGGACAATAATAACTCATGAAACCTAGAATAGAGAACACCATAATTTTTATTTTGCTTTTGTTTTTTTTACTACAAAAGATAATAACCTTTGGATTGGAGGGGATAGAACAAAAGGGGCAAATAGAGAGTTGATATTTATGGTAAGAATATAGGAAGAGAATATCAGTTTGAGAACAACTTGTCTTGGTGAGTTGAAGTCACTAAACCCAGACAAATTGTATCCTGAAATTGGTGGAAGTGAAAGATGGGCATAAATAAACTTTGAAAGATTGTGTAGGACAAATACTTGGAGAAATACATCTTGATTTTCAAAAAGAGGAAGAGAATAGAAACCATAAATTACAAAATGGGAAGCTTTATTTTGATTCATGATGAAAGTTCAGTACATATTAAAAAGGGATAATGAGTAAACATTTAGAAAAGGAAGTGATAATAAAGAAGTTTTATTAGAACATGTATTTTCAGATTAATATAATTTCCTTTTTTGGAAGGGTGTGTGAGTCCTCTAATTTCTTAGAATTCCAGACAACTCTTGAAAACTACATATTACAGAGAAAGTGCTGAAATTTATTGGTAAAGGGAGTTTTAAAAAAGGCAAGAATCCCCTACAGTAATGAAATCATAGTTCCAGTCTATATCCCAATCCCTACATTAAACTTATAGATCTGGTAATTCTGTAGATAGATTTTCCCAGGATTTTATTGGAACATTTGATAGCATCTTGCTATTCTTATGGACAAGATGGAAATATTTGGATTCATAAATACAATTAGCTAGATTTCTAATTGTTAGAATGGTTGGATCCAAGCAATGGTCATCAATAGTTTGATAAAGATATTCTCTAGTAGAGTTTCTAAAGAATTTGTCTTTGTCTTTGTACTATTTCTATTTTCATCATTGACTTGGGAAGCTCATCTAATTTATAGATGCACAAAAGTATGAGGATGGCCACTATTACTCCACATGACAATCAGAATTTAAATAAAAAATCTTATAAATCAGAACATTGGAATGATTCTAATAAGATGAACTTTAAAAATGATCAATATAAAAAGTTCTACTTGATTTCAGAAAGTCAATTTCACAAGTACAAGATGGAGGTGGGAAATGTTAGTAGTTTGTCTGAAGAAATCTGGGGCTTTTAATGTATTTCAAAAGTGATATAAATAAGTTACTGCAATGATTAATATGTCCATTTCACAGACAAGGGAATTAAGATTCAGAGAAATTAAATAATTTGCTTATGATGGCTAAGCCCCTATGTAGTCTTGGCTTGAAGATCTCAATTGAGAAGGAGCCCATTTGTTCCCAAAGTCCCCATCCCCCCTTTTAATACTTCTAATGCGTAGAAAGGTGTTTTTTTTTTTAATTAAGTGGAAATTTAATGTTCTTCAATTTCATCTGCTGTTTGGAACTTTATTCTCCGTCTTTGGCCCTCCTGGATCTTATACTCAAAATAACCACCACATGATATAGTGTATGACATGGTAGAGTTTAGATATTTGAGAGCAATAATTGAAAGCAAACAGGACAAGGCACAGAGTACAGTGACAGCTTACTTCTGGGTAATATCTATGAGCTATACTTCAGCATGGACTCCCTCTTACCTCGGAAGACTCATCCATGAATTGAAAGTTGATATCCCAAATCATGAAGGAAGTCCTCTCTTTTTTATTCACTGGAAAAATAAAGGGAGTTGGTAATACCCCCTTAGCTAAGAGCTGACATCTATATAGTCCTTTATGCTTTAAAAGTTTGCCACATTATCTTAATTATTGTTCTCATTGTATTGATGAACAAACTGAGTCTTATTGGCCAAATGCTTTTCTGAAGGTCAAAGAGCTGTTTAGAGACAAAGCTTTTATGCAAACCCAGGACTTCTGGCTCCTTCGGTTCAGTTTTCCACCACTCAGCAGCTGCTTCTCTATCAGGCAATGGCTTTCCATGTGGCTTCATTGAAATGTGCAATTTAATACCTATCAGACCCTACAATCATGAGGGTCCCAATATGTACAGGGAAAGGTGGTGGAGCAAATGACGCCATTTCCTTGTATTTGATGGAAACTCTTTCTTCCAACTCCTCCCTTCTGACCCAGGAACCTGTGTAATGTTTCCATGGCAAATGTATTTCTCAGCTAAGTAAGCAAAGTAATTACAGTGATTGAAGCTTTAATATTTTATTAATGAAGGAGGCTGCAGGAAGGCTGAGGTACTGAAGGGTATCAGTGAGACTATGAATATTGATGCGGTGAATGCTTTTTCGATTTTCATAAATCTCTCTATCCTAGAAACATTCCTGAATCTGGTAGGAGCAGAGGCTTACCTTCCACAACTTCACAGGGCTAGAGTTGGGCTCATTCAGGAAAGGGATTTTTGATATGTTTTTCCCCCTTTGGCCCAAATCTGTGATTTATTGTTGAAGGGAAATTCCTGTGAGATAATTTCCCTTTTCCAATACCAATCTGTCCGTTCTCTGACATTGATTATCTTAGAGAGTGGCTTGGAGCAATAACAGTTTGAGTGACTTTAAGTGACTTGCCCAAGGTAACATAGCCATTATGTGTCAGAATGAGTATTTTAATCTAGATATACTTGACTCCAAGGCTGGTTATCTCCCTACTACAGCAGGGTTTGTAAACTATAGCCACCAGACTGCAGAGAGCTTTCACAATGCCTGAAAGTTAAGGATGATTTTTACATTTTAAAATAATATTTTTCCACTTAAAAATATAAAAATTTCATAGCTCATGGACTGTATAAAAATAGGCCAGGAAACAGATTTGACCATAAGCAATAATTTTCCTACTCCTACACTGAACCATGAGATAATCTCAATGGGATTCAAGTTTTCCTTAAAGAATTATAAAAGACAGTCAGTAGAAGAGTACCTGTTGAGGTTTTCCAGGAAGCCTCTTACAGACTTGAGTTCAGATGTTTGAAAAGCTATAAGTGAAGCCAAGTATCATCCTTCCCAAGTTCTTCAACTACTCCTTGACAAACTGCTCTTCAATTTAGGGCTTCCTGCTTCTGTGGAGTTAAAAAAGATGCATATAATTAACATGTTAATTAATGAATTAAATAAACCTTTTCAAGGAAGCCATGTTGCAATTCTTCCCATCCCATTTTAGTCTAGCCCCTAAATTCCCACATTTATTCCTGTGCTTTGTTCTGTACTTGTATCCTCTATCCTTCTTCTACCTTTTAGAAAGCCAGCTGGTACAGTGGATAGAGGATTGGGAATGGAGTCAGGAAGACCTGAGTTCAGATCCAGTGTCAGACACTAGTTTGTAACCAAGGGAAAGTGACCTAACCTCAGTTTCCTCAACAGAATAATGGAGTTAATAATAGCATCTACCTCCCAGGGTTATTGTGAGGGTCAAATGAGTTAACTGTAAAGTACTTAGTATAGTGCTTAGCACATAGTAGGCACTTAACAAAAGCTTGTTCTCTCTTCCTTTCCCCTCCTTTCTGCCTTCCCTCTCCCTAAGAAAGAGCGGCATTTACTTGGCATAAAATCATAGATCTAGAAGAGACTTTGAAAGTTATTTAGTTCATTTTTGCCCATTGCAGATGATGAAACAGGTCTAGAGAGGGTTTGCTCCAGGTCACACAAGTTTTGGGTGGCAAAGTTAGGACTAGAATCCAGGTCTCTTGGCTCTGAGCCTCTCAGTGCTTCTTGAATTCACCATTGGCGACACTGGGTTTTGAAACTTGTCTACAAGGTCTCCCCACAGCTTTGCCAATCAGAGTGATTTCCCTTATTTTATCCAAGTGGGATCCTTATATGTGCATCTCCACCAACAATCTCCTTTTGTTGAACTGAAATGAAGTAAGGAAACCAACCTACAGAGGAATAGTTCTTGTTTTTCTGAACTTTTAATTCCTTAAAAAAAAGGGCTTATATAATCAATCTAATTTCATTGATAGCTACTTAAAACAACGGCTGTCTGCTTTTAACAAAGGTGTTTATGAGGCATATTTTTGTGATGCCTCATAAACATGAATATTATCCTGATGGGAAGGGCATAAAAGTATATTATCAGCTACTAATGACAAACTAATGAACAAAAATCACATCATTAACACATCCTCCTCTGCAACCATGGACTTCGATAAACTCATTTACTTATTTACTGCCCTGTTTTATTTTAGAGGAGATTGATGAAAGCACTTTGACTAGCACCTGACCAATCAAAGGAAGAATTATTGAAAACTTCTTTGAAGAAGCATTTAAAAAGAGAGGCTTAGGCTCTTGGTCATGGGATATGAAAGAAGGATGAGACTCCGAAAAAGCACGGCTGACGGAGGAATGTGATTTGTGAGAAGCAACGCTTAATGGTTCTTTTTATTGTGGGGAAGTGAGTGGTGGGGACGGCCAAAGATAATCATTCCTTTTTCATTTCCTCTCAATACCTGTTAAAGGCAGTGTCAGCTAGAGAATTAAGAGTTGTCCTCAGTGCCAGAGTTTAAGATCTCCAAGTCACAAACCTTTCAGTGCCCCCAAGTCATTCTCTAAGAAGAAGAGTTGCAGAAGAGATGCTAGTCTGCATTGACAGAGAGTAGTTCCTCATTGAAAGTTCCTTTGTATGCCAGTGAAATCACAGATATAGTAAAAAATCTCTTAAAACCACATATTTTCCATTAGAACAAATGAATTCTCTAAAGCAATTCCAAATAGATAATCTTGTTCCAATACTTCAACATGGTGAAATGTTCTCAAAGGACAAGTTTAGAAATTTCCTTTAAGGTCAAAAGTCTGCAAGTAGGGGAAGTGAGACAGATTATGTGTCTGTTCTCCTAGGCTTCATCTAGCCAAGCATATGCAGTCTCATTAACAAAGGATTATCCACGAGGTGATGGATTGTTTGACATATTGCTCTCCTTGAAACAGAAACAAACCACCTCTTTATAGATGAGAAATCTATATCTCCCAGAAGTGAAGAGACTACACTGGTAGATGAAACATGGAAGAGCACAACAATAGATATGAAATTAGACAGATCCTGCCAGCAATTTGTGTGGCTTATTTTTACTGGTAATTATAACATTTTTAGGCTTTCTCTCCCCCTAGGAGCCCATGTATAATGTGAGCAAGTAGAATGTGAAAGAAGATTACATATCATATGATGAATGTCTCTTCCATAAATCTCTATTCTATACCACATGATTTTGAAAGAAAATAATAAATTGAACCTGATACTCTCAAAACTGTCCTACTTATCTGATTCCTTTTCAACTATATTCTTTATTCCTCTGTGGACTCTTAGATAAATAGTTGCTCTCTCTCTCTCTCTCTCTCTCTCTCTCTCTGTCTGTCTTTCTGCATCAACTTTACTCTCTCTCCTTCTAATTAATTAATTAAACAAATTTAATTACTTTTATTTTATTTTAATAACAATTTCCACATAAGTTTTCCAAAGTCATACCATCTATATTGTCACTTTTCATTCTTCCCTCCCTGCTCCTAGAGCTGACTACAATTCAATCTGAGTTAAACATGTATTATCATGCAAAACATATTTCCATATTTATCATTTTTGTAAATGAATAATCTCATAGAACCCAAATCCAAAACATATACCCAAATAACCAAATGATAAGTCATATATTTTCATCTGCATTTCTACTCCAACAGTTCTTTCTCTGGAAGTGGATAGCATTCTTTGTCATAACTCTTTAGAATTGTCCTAGATCATTATATTGCTGTTAGTGGCAAAGCCTTTCATATTTGATCATTTCACAATATTGAGGTTACTGTGTATAATGATCTCCTGGCTCCGCTTATTTCACTCTGCATAAGTTCATGAAGGTCTTTTTAGTTCTTTTTGAAATCTCATCGTGTTCATCATTCCTTATAGCACAATAGTATTCCATTGCCAACATATACCACAATTTGTTTAGACATTCCCCAAATGAGGGATGTCCCTTTAGTTTCCAATTCTTTGCCAACACAAAAAGAGCAACTATAAATATTTTGTGTAAAAACAGGTCTTTTCCCATTTTTTTAAACCCTTACCTTCCATCTTGGAGTCAATACTGTGCATTGGCTCCAAGGCAGAAGAGTGGTAAGGGCTAGGCAATAGGGGGTCAAGTGACTTGCCCAGGGTCACACAGCTGGGAAGTGTCTGAGGTCAGGTTTGAACCTAGGACCTCCTATCTCTAGGCCTGATTCTCAATTCACTGAGCCACCCAATTGGAATACATACACAGCAATGGTATTAAATGGATCAAAGGGTATGCATTCTTTAATAGTCCTCTAGGCATAATTCCAAATTGCCCTCCAGAATGGATAGATCAGATCAGAACTCCACCAACAATGCATCAGTGTCCCAATTTTGCCACTTCCGCTCCATTATTTAACATTATCTTTTACTGTCATATTGACCAATCCTATAGGTGTGAGGTGGTATCTCAGAAATGTTTTAATTTGTATTTCTCTAATCAAGAGGGATTTAGAACATTTCTTCATATGATTATTGACAGCTTTGATTTCTTTATCTGAAAATTGCCTATTTATATCCTTTGTCCATTTATCAATTGGGGAATGACTTGGATTCTTAGAAATTTGACTTAATTGTTCATATATTTGAGAAATTAGACCTTTATAAAATTCATTATAATCCCCTCCCCCACCCCCCGTTTGTCATTTCCTTTCTAATCTTCACTGCATTGGTTTCGTTTGTATAAACCCTTTTTAATTTAATATAATAAAAATATTCACTTTATATCTTGTAATATTCTCTATCTCTTGTTTGGTTTTAAATTCTTCACTTCTCCATGGATCTGAGAGGCAAACTATTCTATTTTCCACTAATTTACATATAATATCACTCTTTATGTTTAAATTATATACTTATTTTAACCTTTTCTTGCCATAGGGAAGAGTTGGCAAACCTTTTAGAGATTGCATGTTCATAATGCCCCTTCAAACCACCTGTGAGCCGCCCCCCCCCCCCAACATTATCCCAGAGAGTGGAGGCTGGCAATACTCACAATGGGCTGCTGGTCAGAGGGACCAGGCATGAAAAAAATATCTTTAATCACTATGGAGAACGAATACAGCAGCCCCCTCCAGCACTCTGGGTCACACCTGACACTCCTATAATATTTATTGATAAAAGTGAAATGGGGGAATTGAAAAAAAAGGGGATAATGGGAGGTTTGTATGGGGGTATGGAGGAGTTGAGGGGAGAGAGGGAATATTGCTCAGTGAGGCAAAGGAGAGAGATGCCCCCTGCTGAGAGGAAGCAGCAGGGGTCCAATAAGGACTTTTTGTCCTGAAATGACTGAACTGAAATTCAGCTCCCTCTATGACCAGAAAAGATAGTCCACTTATCTGACTGCGAATTCAAATAATATATAGTTTAATAACCAGTTGGGATTGGAGTTTTTTTCTCAGCTTCAGAGCTGAGGCCAAGCCCCAGAGGCTGGCAGAGGGTTTCTTCCATTCCTGTCTACTCTATATCAGTCCTCTCTTTGTCTAATTCAGAATTGTAGCAGTAGACAGAAAGCAACAAGAACAGTTCTGACCTTCAGAAGTAATTGGGCCTGAATCTTCAGGCTGAACCAAGAAGAGGCACATCACACCAGACTGGGCTGAACAAGCTCCTCTCTTCACCCACACCAGGAAGGAAGTCAATCCCCGCAGGAAGCAAGTGCTAGTCACAAGACCCAACTGCCACTCCCAGTTGCCCCTTCCTCCACAAACTGTCAGTCTTGTTTCCTTTCTACACTCCTTAGCCAACATGGATATAAGGTGTGAAATATTTGTTTTTATCAAATAGTGAATTCTTATTTCAAAAGCTTGAATATTTGGGTTTATAAAACACTAGTTTGTTGAGGTTATTTACTCTTAGTCTATTCCACTTATCCACTCTTCTATTTCTTAGCCAGTACCAGATTGTTTAGATGATTACTACTTTATAGTACTGTTTAATATCTGGTACTGCTAGGTCACCATCCTTCACATTTTTTTTCATTTTAGATTCCTCGATCTTGTTATTCCAGATGAATTTTGTTATTGTTTTTTCAAGTTCCATAACATAGGTTTTCTGGGGGTATTTTTATTGGTATGGCACTGAATAAGTAAAATAATTTAGGTAGGATTGTCATTTTTATTATATTAGCTCAGCCAATCCATGAGCAATGAATGTTTTTCCAATTGCTTAGATCTAATTTTATTTGTGTGAAAAGTGTTTTGTAGTTGTGTTCATATAATTCTTGAGTTTGTTTTGGCAAATAGATTCCTAATATTTTATATCATCTAGAGTGATTTTAAATGGAGTTTCTCTTTCTAACTCCTGTTGCTGAGTTTTTTTGGAAATACATAGAAATGCTGATGATTTATGTGGGTTTATTTTGTATCCTGCAACTTTGCTAAAATTATTATTTCAACTAGTTATTTAGTTGATCTAGGATTCTCTAAGTGTACCATCATATCATATACAAAGAATGACAGTTTAGTTTCCTTATTACCTACTTATATCTTCAATTTCTTTTTCTTCTCTAATTGCTAGAGCTAGTACTTTTAGTACAATATTAAGTAATAGTAATAATGGGCATCCTTACTTCACTCCTGATCTTATTGGGAAGGCTTCTAACTTATTCCCATTTCAGATGATACTTGCTTATGGGTCTATTATTAATCATCACAGTGGTTTTCATCTTCTTCTGCTTGTTCTTTATAGCTTTTCTTCTTTTTTTTTTAACCCTTACCTTCCATCTAGAATCAATATTGTGTATTGGTTCCAAGGTCAGAAGAATGGTAAGGGCTAAGCAATGGGGGTTAAGTGACTTGCCCAGGGTCACACAGCTGGGAAGTGTCTGAGGACAGATTTGAACCCAGGACCTCCCATCTCTGGGTCTGACTCTAAATCCACTGAGCTACTCAGCTTCCCCCTCTGGCTCCCTACTTTCAAGCAGTCCATTTTGTCCAGATAGACTGATATCTGTAAATACAGTCTTACATATGAGTAAAATGGTTGCAATTTTCAAAGGATTTTTATAGCAGTTATATTTCTCCTTCTATCACTGCAATAATGATTATAACAAAATCACACAAAAATTTTTTTGGGGGGATCACTTTACTGCTCAAAATGCATCTCTTTCAATGTTAGAGTTGAAGAATTTCAATTAATCTTCTTGGTGTAGTGGACATTTGAGGAAATCTTAAATGAATTATTTCTCCCTCTTTGTAATTTGCGATATCATATTAGAGGAGGCTCTTCTTAACCCCCACACATACACACATTACACACATCAAATGTGGATAATGGCAAAAGCAATGAAAATTCCTGAGATGGATATGATTGGTGAGGGAAGTCAAATCACTTCTTTACCTTACCTTTCTGATATTTACTCTCCAAGTCAATTTGAAATCTTACAGACTCCCTAAAAATATTTCTTAGTAACAAAAATTCTTCTTCACCTCTGACCTAGGGCTCAGAGAGTAAAATGGTTAGTACACAGCATTAAATCCAGCAATAAGCATTTACTGAGCAACTGTTATTGAGGATAGTTCTGTGATTTTTGTCCCATTTCAAAGAGATTTCTTTCCAAATATGGAACCCAGTTTAATTCACCAAAAATTATTAAATACTTTCCCTTTGCCAGATTATATTGTTAGTTGTTTGATATACAAAGACAAAACTTAAAAACAAGAAGTTCCTGATTTTTGAGAAATGTACATTCCAGGGTAGGCTGCAACATGTAAAAAGATAATATGGGGTAAGACAAAGAAGCAACAAGTAGTTATGAGAGCCAGGCTAAGTGTTGGGTCCTCAGTATTCATGCAGATACTTTGGAAGAAAAGCAGTTAGAAAGGGAATGTTTCCTTGATTCCAAATGGAACTCAAAAAAATACTTTTAAGTAATAAAAGTCTATATATTTGCCTTAAATTTTCTTATAGTTGACTTTTATAGTGAATTAATTTTTACTTGAATTAGGGAGTATGAGAGCTTTTGGATTGTAGGAGAAATTTGAAGAGTGGAAGTGATAATAATGTCTTGAAGAAGTAGTGTAATAGAAAGAGTTCTGTAGTCAGAGGACATGGATTCAAATCCCAGCTGAGTCACTTACTACCTGCATGACCTTGGCCATCCCTAAAAAATGTGGGAGTTGGACTAAATGACTTTTCAGGTAGCTGTCAGTTCTAATTCTATGGACCTATTATGTAACTATGAGCCTATTCTGCTCAGTTTAAGGAGATTATATTATGATGTTTAAAAAGTTAAAAATATCGCTGTTTGCAGCTGTGTTTAAAAAAATTCTTGCTCTTCTCCTCCCGATGTGTTTTAATGTGCTCTTCTGAGTTATGAAAAAGGAGACATGGACATTGCAATTATTATGTGATGCATGGTGGTTGAAGCCAAAGGGCAGTAATCTTCTGAGGGAAGGAGAACAATCAGCCCACCATAGTGAGACACAGGATATTATTCTATAAATATTGACACAACTAGGCAGAGACTTAGAAAAAAAGATGTTTCACTGCAGAATTTCTTTTAAATTGAGCATCTGTGTGCAAGAATAAAAAAAATTAGCTTCATATTCTGTCTCTGGTCTGTAATGTGTTACATATCAATAAAAGGGCTGAAAAAGAATCATTAATTAAAGTGGCATCTGGCTTATACATAGACCTCGAGAAGAAAAGATGAGAAAAGATGCTGGTGTGGCAAGTTTTATCTTTCTTCACCCTATATTTCTCACCACTCATAGACACAAAAAGGAGATACAGAATTTGTTTTAAACGAGAAAATTAAATGCCACCAATAACAGTTATCTTGATAAGATAAAGACTTTGTTGACTTAGAAATAATGAAATTTTATAATGTGAATTGAGTTGAGCCATATCAACTCCTGTCTTTAGACTTTGGCTCACGTTTTGTGAAGGATTTATTTCTTCCTAACACGAATAGTGTCACTGAATCCTGCTTCAGTGCTATTAGGAAAAACAGTACAAAGGATGGGACTTAGTGGATGCTTAATAAATGCTTGTCAATCAATAGCAATATATATTTTTGATGTTTCCACTTTGAAGAAATTTATCACCTTTATGGAGCCCAAAGATCTGTGCATAACTAACAGCTGGTTCATAAGGGGGTTCACTGGATAGATTTCTAGACTGGGAATAAAGAAGACTACGATTTTAATCCTGCCTTTTGTAAAAATGGAGATTCCTTGGCGACCTTAAATTAATATTATATCAATCTTTAAAAGGGATTTTATTATCACACTTTAGTCACTTATTAGCTATGTTACATTGGGCAAGTCAATGATCCTCTTCCATTTTTGGTTTTCTCACCTAAAAACGGGAGTAATAATAGCACCTATCCCTCAGTTCTAATAAGATAATATTTGTCAAGTACTTTGCAAATCTCACGAGCTAAGTAATAATGCTATTATTACTTGATCAATCAAATCCCATGTTTGGGGACAGCCTATTCCTATCTTTAGTAGGAGCTCTGAGGGACTTAGGTGTCCAGGGCAGCACTCTTACTCTGAAGGGTAATTAATTAACTATCTTCAATTACAGTAGTTGTGGGAGAGCATTGTGAGAAAAGTATCTGTGAGGGTGGGGAGGAATGCATGAATGGGCCCTTCCTTTGATTGTGCAAACTAGAATCTACAAACTACTTGATTTGGGAGGCTGCACTATACAAGCTTTCCATTTGTCAGAAGGTGAGGGTTCCACTCTTTCATCAGTAGAGATGAGACAATGAATCCCAGCTTAATAGACCTGGACAAAGACCAAGAATGGCAAGCTGAATTTTGGATTTTGTGGATGATAGTGGCCAAAACAGAGAGATTAAGAGGTACAGATTGCTCCAGAGCTGACTAATTAGACCTGTTATGAAATTCCACATGTCCCACCAACAGACTGTTGGCAAACAGTTCACTGGTAATTGGGGCTAGACTGCTTGGAACTATGGTTTTGCCTCTGGTGGTTCCCAACTCTAAGCACCTGCCAGTTTTCTCTTGTTTTTGTTAGCTTACAAGAAATATTGGCTCCAGGAGGAAAGAGGTTGGGAGAGGCTATGCCAAACAACAAGGATTAAAAAAAACAACAAAACCACTAAAAACAAAACCAAAATATCTTCCAAAATAGTGGTCCATATGGCCATGGTTAAAAAAAAATCAACAAGGTCAGGGGATAGTATAATTAGAACTCCTTAAAAAGCCAGTCACAGTAAACTAAAAGCATTGATAGGGGAAACTGACGTCCAAAGTTATGTAGCTAGGTCATTTGTTCATTCGACAAACCTTTATTAATAATTGACAATGTATTTAAAACTGGACATGCAAAGACAAATCTAATCCATTGTTGCTCTGGAGAAGCTTACTTTCCACTGTGGTGAAACAATATAGATACATAGATATATAGTATATGGACACACGGAGTATACATACAACAGGATACAAATTATTAAGAGGGGAAGGCCTTAAAATCTGAGAGGAGGATTCAGAAATCTGTCTAGAAGGCCAGGCTTGAGCTGACAGCTTGAGAAAAGCAAGGGATTTTGAGGACAGTTTAGTCTCCTTTCCCAGGAGCCTGTACAAAGACATGGAATTCAAAGGTAGAATGTTAGATTGGGGAGAGTAAGGAATCCAGTTAGCTTAGACGAAAGGAATAATGTATCACAAAGCTAGAAAAGCAGTTTGGAGTTAGATCGTTAAAGGCTGTAAGTGCCAAACAGAGAAGGTTGTAATTTATTTGGAATATGATAGGGAGCCACTGGAGTTTCTTGAGCAAGGGAATGTTTTGACCAGATATGAACAGTGGAATCAAGGCTAAACCCAAGTCTCCTGATTCTAGCACACTTGTCACTAGACAATGCTTCTCTTAAGGAGAATGATTTTCTTCTGTATCTCTTTTCGATTCTTTTGATTAGATTTTCTAAGACGTGTTATTTTAGACAAGTCATATCACTTCTGTTTAACTTAGTTTCTTCCTCTGCCAATTGAGGGAGTTGAATTAGATGATCTCTAAGCAGCTTGCAGCTGTATCATTCTATGACTATAATTGCTAATCACCCAGGACCTGAGAAGAACTTTGAATGAGGTTCTTATATGCAGATACTTAAGATGATCATTTCTTATAATATACTGAGATACTGAGAAGCAAGAGCAGGAACAATACACACAATTAAAATGAGCATTTGTGTGTTCAACACCTCTAGAATTATAAAGGGCTTTCCTTACTGCTCTGTGAGATATGAAGCCCAAGTAATAGTACTTGGAATTTATAAACTATTTTGATGTTTGCAAAATCATTTGTATTCATTTTCTCATTGATCCTTATAACAACCCTGTGTAATCAATACTAGGGGCTTTATTTTACATCTAACTATGAGGAAACTGATGGTAAGCAATTAAGTCCATGATCATAAAGCTAAGAAGGTGGGACTCAAACCAAGGGGTCTTGATTTCTGATTCAGTCTTTTGCCCATTACACTTCACTGCCTCCCTAATTTTATTAGAAAGAGATATTGATGTATATGAGCTAGAATAAATTCTTTGGCTGGTAAAGGAGAAAACATTGTGCAAAATTATGTGATTTTTTGAAATGTTTCTCTAAAGGCTATTGTATCGTCCTGGGATAGTACCTGTGTGTGTACACATGCATGTGTGTGTGTGTGTGTGTGTGTGTGTGTGTGTGTATGTGTGCCTGTGCATGCAGTGGGGAAATTGGGATTGAGACATAAAATTTAAATTAATATCCAAATAACTCCAAGTATTATATTTTATAAGGTTTATTTTTAATTTAATTTTATTGATTAAGATAATTTTTCCAGTTACATGATTCATGCTCTTTCCCTCTCCTCTTCCCCTCCCAGCCCCTCCCATAGCCAACACACAATTCCACTGGGTTTTACATCAAGACCTATTTCCATATTATTGATATTTGTACCAGGGTGATCGTTTAGAGTCTACATCCCCAATCATATTCCCATCGAATCATGTAATCAAGCAGTTGTTTTTCTTCTGTGTTTCTACTCCCATAGTTCTTCCTTTGAATGTGGATAGTGTGCGCTCTCCTAAGTCCCTCAGAATTGTTCTGGATCATTGCATTGCTACTAGTAGAGAAGTCCATTATGTTCAATTGTGCCACAGTGTATCAGTCTCTGTGTATAAGGTTCTCCTTGTTCTTTCACTCTGCATCAGTTCCAGGAGGTCCTTCCAGTTCACATGGAATTCCTCCAGTTCATTATTCCTTTTAGCACAATAGTATTCCATCACCAACATATGTCACAATTTGTTCAGCCATTCCCCAATTGAAGGGCATCCCCTCATTTTCCAATTTTTGGCCACCACAAAGAGTACAGCTAAAAATATTTTTGTACAAGTCTTTTTCCTTATGATCTCTTTGGGGCACAAACCCAGCTATGACTGGATCAAAGTGCAGGCATTCTTTTAGTGCCCTTTGGGCATAGTTCTAAACTGCCATCCAGAATGTTTGGAATAATTCACAACTCCAACAGCAATGCATTAATGTCCCTATTTTGCCACATCTCCTCCAACATTTATTACTTTCCTTTGTTGTCATGTTAGCCAATCTGCTAGGTGTGAGGTGAACAAAAGTAAAAGCCTGAGTAAAAACCCAACCATGTTCCTGGGAAAAGAGAGAGGGGTTCATGGCCACACACAGACTTTGTCTCTCCAAAAACATAAGGATTTAAGTGAGAACAAATTGGGATGCTGGGATTTAAAGTCCTGGGGAGCAGATTCTAATTACATAGCTTTAAGACACAATCTCAGGATCATTAATCTAGAGAAACAAAATGATTATCAGTCTGGTAATCAAACATTCAATCAATATTTTATTAAGATATTGATTCAAGTCAACATCAATTAAATTGATTTTTTAATCAATCTTTCATAATCAGTATTAACTATATGCCAAACTCTATCTAAGTACTGGGGATACAAAAAGAAGCAAAAAACAGTCCTTACCCTTGAGGAACTTACCATCTAAATGGGGGAGACATCCTCAAAAGACATACTATAGGATAAATAAAAAGAAAGCTCTCAGTCTTATTCAAAAATATCTATCTCCACTCAGATAGCCAATTATTAGTAGGTAGGATGAAAGTGATCTTCATAATGGCAGGGGAGGAGGTCAAATGTGGAGAGATTAAATTTCCAAAGATAAAAGCAATTGCTCAGCTCAAAGCCCAATACTAAGTAGAGTAGCAAATAGCCAAGCACATTCCCTTTATTGCATCTCATGAAAAAGTACCTATTATTTCTATTTTCGGTACAATATCATTTCATTACAATGAAAGACTGGTACAGACTGACGGGTCATCAATATGACACTCTGCTTGTTTCATGCTGATGGCAGCAATGGGACCTAATATTCAGGTAATTTGGATTTACAGTGCAAACACAATGTTTGCCACAGGATAACTATTTTATAGGGTGATAATATACATAATCCTTGTTTCATTCTTCCTCTACTTGAGCTCTATATTACCGCCCACATCTTTACATATTAACTGTAAGAGCTGAGGTTCAGATGACCCCAGGAGTAGGCAGTGCCAGCCATCCTTTGCTAATCTCTGGCAAGCCTCTAAGGACACTTCTGCGATGTTTGCTAAATGTGATTATTGGAAGCTGAAGACAAATGGTGCCATAATAGCATGTGTTAGCAATGGAGCTCAAAGCTGAGTGAATAGTTCAGCAGGCAGGAGTCTGCTTTTTGAAGATCCTTTCCTTCTCCTATTTTCTCAGCAGCTAACCTGTTCAAGAAGCAGTGTCCCTTGAGTCTCCAAGCACAAATCCTTCTGAACATAGCCCTTGAAGTCAAGCTCTGTGTTCCTAAAACTGCCTTATGGTCTCCTTCTTATTATGATGCCTTTGTTCTCAATTAGTATTTGCATATTAGACAGCAAAATAGTAGTGTCTGCGGATCCTAACACTGAATTGGATTCAACTCAATTTGATAAGCATCAGTAACTACTATATATCAGATACTGAACCAGGTCCTGGAATAAAAAGACATAACTGAAATAATTCTTGCCTTCAATAAGCTTATTTTCCTTAGAGATCATGTAGTCCCACCTCCTCATTTTACAGATAAAGAAAATGAGGCTACGGGAATTATTTGACTCCATTTACTGGAGGAAGTGGAATGGATATTTCGTGATGGCATGATGGATGGTACTTGGGGTCCTGATACATGCTTTCAGTTCTGGGTTTACATTGAATTTTAATATGACAATTATATCACCTGTTAAGTCTTAGTTTCCCAGCTATAAATTGGTAATACTTTTATCTGGCCTCCCTTCCTTTTAGAAGATTAAATGAGATAATCTGCATTTGCAGGAAGCAATTATACAAATGGGTTTTTATATACTGGGCAGTTGTATAAAGCAGTCTTTCCCAAAGTTAATTGGCCATTGAAAGATTGTGGAATAATTCTGGAATAAGACAGAATTTGAAAAAAAAATTAAGGTAAAATCAAGGAAATGAAGCCTTTGGTCACCATCATTGATTTTCCACATGTTAGCAACTATTTACATATGTCTATATACATGTGTATGTATGTAGGTATTCATGAATATATATGTAATAGAAAAGGGAGTGCGGAATTTCATATTATCTCTTCTTTTTAAATGTCTTACATCCTTGGCTAAGAATTTAAGCAAAGTAGAATAGATATTGAGCTCTTTTCTGTTGAAGAAACTATTCATTGCTTATGTAACAGAAGACATAAAAAAGGTTTGGCTTCAATTCACATTCTTTTTTGGAACTTCTGGGGAGATAGCATCATAATGGTAGGAAGGAGAGAAATCAGTGGGGACTATATGAGTCCAAGCTTGATCAGGAGAGAAAAACACACCATGGTCAGCTGGGCTCCAGAGGCTGCTGCAGGTTTAGTTGCTATAAATCCTTCACTTTCTACTTTAAGGTTCCTTCTCAAAGAAGTGCTTTGTTCCTGTAATTTATTGGTTTCAAGGTTATTGGGGGGGGGGCGGAATCCAGTCATTTGAGGAGTCTAATGCTTGGCTCACAGTTTTTCAATCCAAATAAATTGGAGGCTTTATGATATACTTTGATGTTCCTTTGAATACTCTGGGCTTCTAGAATATCAGCATCTTGAATTTCCATGACCTACATAACAGAGCTGTATGTTTTTCAGAGAGAGAATTATATCTTCACTCTTAGTACCATTCCAGAATGTACTACTTCCATGATCTCTAAAATGCATCCCAGAAATCTTTTTTCATCATAACTTTTTGTCTTACCATGACCTTCATTCACTTGATTCCTCCATCTTCTTCCTGTTCTCTTCCTGGTCAGTCTTAATCTTTGTGTTACCCAGTTCAATTTTGTTTTGTCCCTTGAATTATTTGCCCCTTTGTCCTGTTGCTATTCATATTTTTCCAGGCCCCATCAATGAGTCATCTCTGCATCTTCCATCTCTCCTTCTACACTTGATATGCTTAACATTTTTGGAGGAAGTCATGTAATCCTGTAAACTGGATCTATGACAAATTCATGTTACAACTAGGCCTAATTATGTTACTCAAATCTCTGCTGGACCTCATTACTACATAAATGTGCTTTTAGTCTTTTATGATTGAATCTCTATCATACTCCTCACACACACTGACTATTAAAAACCTTCTAATTAAGGGTAGATCTGGTGAATTTTCTCACATTCTTTACTCCTCACCTGAAAAATCCCTCAATCAAAGGTCAGAATATTGTGACCTGAGGGAAGTTCTGGCCAGCTTCTTCCTCCATCTCCTCACTCTGCCTCCTTTTCTTCTTTCCTCTTTCCCAACTGGTCCTTGTTGAACTAAATTATTCCCTGGGTTCGGGTAGCTGTAAGTACATATATTATAATTGGATCAATATAGCTCTGTGTGTGTGTGTGTGTGTGTGTGTGTGTGTGTGTGAGCTCTTGAATTGTTGTGGCATCCTTAAGGTGTCTGATGTCCACTGGAAAGTCTTGCCCACTTCACCTTCTTTTCTTTGCTGCACTGTAGGGAAATGACTTGGGGGAAGATGATAACAAAGAACCAATTTGTGATGCAAACCTTTTGAGGCATTAGCCTTCTTGACTCTATTCTTGCTCCCTGGTCTTAGATGCTGAATTTTTAATGGATAAACAATAAATGACACTATGAGTTCAGATTAGATTTGTTTACTTGCTGAAAAATGACCTTAGAATTTGGTTCATTTTCAGGAGCCACAGATATCTCATGTGAAATTTCATTACACTTAGTAATTACAAATATTATTTTTAAAAGTAAGAATTAAAGCAAATCTCTCCTTATTCTATAACTCCTTAAATTTGCAAACAAAATGAAAGTATTTTCTTCTTTTAAATGGCTGTCACCTGTTTCTTACCTGCAAGTCTTACAACACTAGGTTAGTAACTCTTAAGCAGTTACTATGGAGACCAGATTCTGATTTCAGGTATAGAAGGAAGGATTCTAGTCTTCATGCAGATGAATGATGAATTCATGCATTCAGAATGATGAATAAGAAACAGGAAACAGGAAACAGGAAAATCTCAGGTTGTAACACATACCAATATTTACTAATATACAAACTCCATGATATAAATGACATAGAGAGGATTCTCTTCTGTAATAGGTTTAATATAAACTGTATATTATTTATGTGCACATTTAGCTGTGACACTTATGAGATACCCAATACTTTCTAAGGCTCTCCAAAAGAAAAAGAATCATATTTTGGAGTCATGAAAACATAAATTCATATTTATCCTTTTATAACCTCTCCCTTTTGTTTTCTTTTATGCTTTTAGTTTCTTCCATATTTCTAAAAGATATCCTAAACTTCATTTCCTATTAAAAAAAGACATTTGTACCTTTTCTTTCTCATTGAAGTGGAAAAAAATCCAGCCCTTTATAGGGGAGTGAACCCTTTTTGTTACTCATTAAGCTACTGACTTGATTCATCACCATGTACTAGTAAACATTTAGCCATCTTTCTTGCCTAATTTTTTGTCATTCAGTCTTTTTCTCTTGGAGACATATTTGTAATTCAATAGGATATGGTAGCTTTCAAATCCATTGAAAGATTTCTACTAGGCCAAGTCTAAATTAACTGGCAATTTGTAATGTATCATTCCACCAATCTAGTCAAAATGGTTGATTTGAAGGATAGTCTTATGTAGACATGTTGTAATCAGGTAAATTGCACCTTTTATCTATCCTGAATTGAGATCTGTGTGCTATATATTGGCAAATATGGTGCCTATAAGTTATCTCTTTAGGCAAGACAGCTTCCATTTATTCTCTGGATTTTCAGACACATTGGTTTTTGACAAATGCATGTTTCAGAACCAGAGGAAATTGTTCATTTTGCCCCCAGCAGTTGCATCCGATGTCAAGTTCTCTATTTCCTCTGGACCCAGGCAATGAGTTATTTGCCATCTTTGACTTGTTTCTTTTATCAGAGGGTTGCTCTTCATAAAATGGTAAAAACGTCTATAAATAATATACTTTGGACATCTCTTTCAGATCTTTTTAGTTCATAATGTGGGGCAAGACGCCCCACTATTTTTGTAGTGGTTTTTCTAATCCCAACCCTGATGTCTTCACATAAATGAAGTTGCAGCTCTATTTGCTAAGTTGTTTTGTTCCCGAAAAACATCTCAACTGGAATATGATCAGGATTTGTTTGGAAATGATAATTTGATAGAATTCATCTCAGGAATTCTGTTTAGAGGTGCTGAAGCCAATCCCCCTTCCTTAATTGAATATAATCTCCTCAAGGACAGGTACCATGTCTTTCTTGGCCTAATGCCTTACACAGAAAATATCTTAAATAAATGCAAATTGAACTGAATCATACTATTCATTGGTGCATTATATAAAAAATTAAAAGGACCTGTAACTTCATTGAAATGGATGTTCCCTCTAGTGATATGTCTTGCAACTCTTTGGGGTTTGCCCATCCTGTCAATGTATTTCCACAAGTTCAACATAGAAATATTTACTTGCTTTATTTTGATATTTTGAGGATCTCCAAGGACCACACTGGATATCCATTGATTATTTCTCTCTTTCTTCACTTTCTTTTTCAATAATGCATTTTTGATGGCATCGTTAGCTCTGACAATTTTTTATGTCTCCATATTTGGCATATGTTGTAGTCTGATTACATCCACTATGCTTTTCTCCATTTTTCATTCTTTAGAAATAGCAACATACCATGATATAACTGTACAAGAAAATCAGTAAAATATTGGTGTAAAAAGATGTGACTTTGCTTTATGGAGAAGCTTGGAGGATTTAAGAAAGTAGACATTTTCCCAAAGGCAATATTTCATCATCCCATTATATTAGCATTTATATTTCTTATTGTGCTGAGAATTTTGTATTCATTACTTTCCTTGATCTACATAGCAACCCTATGGGGGTGTGAAGGGAAGAATTATTATGCATTTTACAGAAGAATAAATCAAGATTCAGAAATCTGAATGAATTCCCTTAAGATCTTCAGATAATTAATTGGCAAAGCCAGACTTGAACCCAAGTCTCTGATATCTAAATTCAGTGTCTTTTCCCCTCTTCTACAACTAAACTATTCTCTCTCTTTTTCACGTCGTTCTTCACTTTCCTGTTCACAGGGCAGAATGTAAGTCTAAATATAATTAGATTCTCTTTGGGCAACCAGAGAGTATGACCTAGGTTACATGCCATTAGCCCTCTTATAGTACAGCTAGAATCTTGCCATTGCTACCAATCACAAAGGGATGCCAGTGGGGAATGTCCTAACATAGTTAAATTCATATTGAAGAGATAAAACATAAAATGAAAAATCTGATACTAATAGCTCTCTTGACTTTGCACATAACAAGAAGCAACAAAGCTCTTTCCATTCCTCTTCTGGCCTTTTGCTTGTTTATTTCATCCTGATGCCATCAGTTTCATAAATAATGCTTTGAGCTATCACTGTCTAAACATATTAGTGATAAATAAATGTATGCTCTTAGAAAGTAAGGAAATTGTCAAAAGGAAGATTAACAAGATTTCTGCAGTTTTTATATTTGAAGAGGTGCCCTATCACATTTCTACATTGCACTGTGATGTTTTCATTATTGTTACCTTTCATTTACTAATGTTCTTCAGAAAAGGATTTTATCCTGTTGACATCAAAAATAAGATTAACACTGTTTAACAGGTCAATAATCTGGTTTTATATCTACTGCAAAAATACATGATTGAGATTTTAAGCAAATAGGTAGGTTGTCAGGAAATAATGTATATTTCTTTTTTTCCCCTTTTAAACATTATTTTATTTGGTCATTTTCAAACATTATTCCTTGGAAACAAAATCATTACCCCTCGCCTGCCGCCACCCCTCCCATAGCTGGGTATCACATGTGTCCTTGATTAGAACCCATTTCCATGTTGTTGGTATTTGCATTAGGGTGTTCATTTAGAGTCTCTCCTCTGTCATGTCCCCTCAACCCCTGTAGTTGAGCAGTTGGTTTTCCTCGGTGTTTTTACTCTCACAGTTTATCCTCTGCTTGTGGATAGTGTTTTTCTCCTAGATCCCTGCAGATAGTTCAGGGACATTGCATTGCCACTAATGGAGAAGTCCATTACATTTGATTGTACCACAGTGTATCAGTCTCTGTGTACTATGTTCTCCTGGTTCTGTTCCTTTCACTCTGCATGACTTCCTGGAGGTTGTTCCAGTCTCCATGGAATTCCTCCACTTAGCAGGATTGGAAACTAATGCTCAATTGGAGGTTAAACTAAATGCAGCATGTTCCCAAAATCTTAGCAATGTTTACAACTGCTAAACTTAAACTGTACTATATATAGACTTTTGGGATACCACATATACAATAAGGCTTCTTTTCACTCTTGTTCCACCAACCTCTTTTTAAAATAATTAAAGCCCTCATCTTCTGTCATAGAATTAGTACAAGTATTGGTTCCAAGGCAGACAAACAGTAAGGGTTAGGTAATAGGGTTTAAATGACTTGTCCAAAGTCACACAGTTAGGAAGTGTCTGAGGCCAAATTTGAACCCAGGTCTGAACTCCAAGCCTGGTACTCTATTCACTAAGCCATCTAGCTGCCTCTTTCCTTGCTTTTTGATTTATTGATGGAAATGTATACACTTTTGCTAGGCTCCTTAGTAGCTCAGCAGTGATGACATTTGATAAACACTGATTTAAGCTGGCTAATCATTCATGTCTATCTATTGACAACATCTCAACTCCCCTTGTGGATGTTAGGAGATCCTTGGTTGGACCTGGGCTAATAGAGCATAAAAATTCAGATAATTAGCATCAGCATCACACATTTACTGAATACCTATCTGCCGTGTGCCCAGGACTTCAGCTTAGCCTATTACAAATGGAATTTCCATTGCTGAACTCATATTCTAAGTGAAATGTATGGGTGCTGATGCCAGAAGATGAAAAGAATATGCCCATATACTGGCTGTATAAATTCAGAGAGTATTATTTGATCCCTCCTAATAAGTCTCAGTCTGTATCTCTTTCAAGTTCACAAAGCACTTGCCTTGCAACTGTGATAGTACAAGTGCTATTATGATCCCCATTTTAGAGATGAGGCAACTAAATTCTCAAATACCCTGAATGAGTTTCAGAACCCTTCATAAGCACAAGATCTCGTAGTCAAACCAAGATCCCTTGACTTCAGATCCCGTGCCACTGTGCATTTCAACCATGCTGATATTTATAAGGCACTTGCTTCTTTGCTAGTGTAAACTCTTCCTCCCTCTATCCTCATTGCCCTTTATTTTGGTGAGTGTATTTAAATAATGGGGTAGTTGGGTGGCATGGCAGATAAAGTATTGGATCTGAAGTTAGCAAGTTTTGACTCCTCTGTCAGGACTTATTAGATGTGTGAGCCAGGGTAAATCACTTAACTTCTGCCTTAGTTTCCTCACTTATAAAATGAGGAGCATATAACACCCATCTTAGAGTTTTAAGGATCAAGTAAGATAATATAAAATGCTTTATAAATGTTAGTTTATCATTATTATTATTATAATCATTTGCATTTTAATTTTAATTAAATATTCCTAATTACATTTACATTTTCCCAGATTACATATCAATATAATTTTTAGTAATTGTTTTCTGATATTTTTTGATCCATGCTTTCTCTCTCTCTCTAATCCCTTCCCTTTTTAGATTATTATCATTAATAAATTTGTTCATGAGTGTGCTTGGAAAAATTCTTGCTACCTTTCCAACCTCCTATAGTCCATCCACTCCTACTACCAAATAATAAGATTATTCCTAGTTCTTTGCCTCACAGGGGGAAAGATGGTAGATTCATATTGCTTGGAGTCATCTGATGTGGAGTTTACTTCTGAACTGACCATGGTACCTAAGGATAATGTGATTTATCTGCAAATTTTCATAAGCCTTAGGAGACTTAGCGAGGATTAAGGTCACAGAAAGACTCAGAAAGCATAAGAATTCTTGATATTTCTGTAGTGTTTCAAGACTTTGTTTTGGAAGGGGAAGAAAAGGAAATAAGTATTTTTATAGTGCCTGATATTTGCCAGGTATTTTACAATATATATATGTATATAAAACCTTTACCTTCTGACTTAGAATCAATACTGTGTATTGGTTCTAAAGCAGAAGTGGTAAGGGCTAGTCAAGGTGGGTTAAGTGCCCAGGGTCAAACAGCTAGGAAGCATATGAGGCCAGATTTGAATCCAGGACCTCCTATCTCTAGGACTGGCTTTCAATCTACTGAGCCACCTAGCTGCCCTGCCATTTTACTAATATTTATCTTATATGATATATAAGATATCATATATGATGCTATATCATATTATATGATGCTAACCCTGTGAGGTAGATGTTGCTATTATTACCATTTATAGATGAGGAAACCGAAGTAAATGGAGTTTGTAAAGTGACTTACCCTTGGTCACATAGTTTCTGGTTTCAGATTTGAACTCAGATATTCCTTTCTCCATTCCCAGAACTCTATCTACTATGCCAGCTGCTACCTCAAAAATGTTGTAGAACATTAAACAAAAGTAACTCTTTCTGTGTTAGTAATGACTCTGTAATGACTCTAAGAAGGGTAAGTGATGGGCAAATGGAATTAAAATGGACTTGCCCAGGATCACACAGCTAGGAAGTGTCCAAGGACAGATTTGTTGTAAGATATTGTGAAGGATAAACTTGCTTTATATTTTTGTTACAAAGTGTCATTTATTTGTCATCATTTCCATGAGGATTTATATTCTTTGAAACTGAACATACAAGAGTGCATTAAATTTATTTGTGGCTATAGATATATTTGGGGCAATTAGGTGGTGCAATGTGTTGAGCAATGGGCCTAGAGACAGGAAGACCTGAGTTCAAATCCAGCCTCAGACACTTACTAGCTGAGTGACTCTAGGAAAGTCAATTTACCGTGCTTGACTCAGTTTCCTCATGTATCAAATGAGCTGGAGAAGAAAATGGGAAACTATTTTAGTATCTTGCCAAGAAAATCCCACATGAGATCACAAAGAATCGGACATGACTAAAATGTATAAATAATATATATCTATATAAATGAGGGAAAATAATATGGTAGGTAGATAAATAGAAAATAGATGATTGTTAGCTACATGTTAGTGTAATGATCAATGCAAGAGAGGAAATTGGAATTTTGCATGAGGGGTTTGAGTGGTAGAAACATTGGTTGGAGAGCAAAGCATGCTGGGAAAAGAAAAGTGACCTGGGAAAGATCCATATGGAATTCTTGGCTTTTTGGAGCTGAGACCTTGACCAAGCAGGACGTGTTTTCCTAGCTGAGCATCTCACCAAGAGCCAGATGGAGACTTGTTCTGTTTCAACATCCAAGTTTCTTCTGCAGAGCTATTATCTATCTGACATTTCTAACAACATCCCTACTGAGGAGCAGATCCCTCAAACCCTGAAGGGGGGCCGTGGACTCACTGAAGGGGGAGCCTGGCTCTCTTTCCCCTCCAGCCCTCTTACACCTGCTTTATAGTTTCCTTAGGCTATATACATACATACATACATACATACATACATACATACATACATACACACACACACACACACACACACACACATATATAATAGTTTGGATAATTTAGATGGGGATTGGGTCAGAGAAACCCAGTCTGGCTAAAATAAGCTACCTGGGCCAAGGGCAGTATTAGGAAATAATTAGGGATACCGAGTCCCACTTTCCATCTCCCAACTTGCCTTTGGTTTCATCATTAAACATCTAAACCAGTCAGGTTTTGTCAAGCACCAATAGAGAGCCATCAAGACCCTCCGAGGCTGAGGCAAAGCCTCTACCAAGGCTTGTCTCTAGATCCTCTCTGTGCCGGGAATCTGAGGTTACCCTTGGGTTTGTTTTATAAGGGAGACCTTTCTTCATCAGGGAATCCCGAATTTCCTGTGTAGCAGCTATCAACAGGCTCACTCAGGAGAGGGAAAGAAGAGTAGGAACCAACCCATCTACACTCCTACTCTTCTCCACATTCAGTTCCTTCTCTATATACTTGTGAACTCCACGAAAATACCAGCAAAGACAGTGGAAAGTGCCTTTATTATAATCCTGAAAATCACCTTTATTACAGTAGATAGATAAATAAAAAGATAGAGAGATGTAGGATGACTCTGGTTTACAGGGGCTTTTTCAGAAAAAAGAAGACAAGATAATTAGAATAATATACCATTATTCAGGCGAGGAGTCTAGATGTGAGTGTTGTGTATACCCAATCTGGATTACAATGAGTTTAGTGAGCAGAGACTTCCCAAATAATGGCACTCTTCTCTTTCTCTCTCTACATTCAAATGAGCCTGAAGAATTAGTCTTATTCTTTCGGGACTGGATATTTAAAGGAACTAAACTTTAAAAGATTGCAGAGAGATTTTTTCTGCCTCTTCTTCCAGGAATGTTTGTTAGCACTTGTCCCAAGTGTTAAAATTTCTAGTTATGTCTCTGCACACAGTATTCAAATGAGCCAGCAAACAGGTTTGGCACTAGGCTCTTGGTTCTGTGTGGAGTTCACCCTTGGATTTCAGACAAGACCCAAGTAGAAGCATATAAATGGTAAATGAGTCTTGGGTTTAAAATTCTCTTCTAGTGGTCTCTAAAAATTCTTAGAGAAATGCATCCCAAGGGCACATGCTTTTCTCTGTATATGTTCTGAGTTTTATGAATTTAGACTCACTAATATCCATGTATTCCCCATTTAAAAAGAGAGAAGGGTAACTCTAGTAAAAGCAGACAGAATTTATAAATTGATCATATAGGGGACAGCTCAAAGAAAGCTACGTGCCGTATAGGAATGAACTCAATCAGATGACTATTCTGCATGAGGAGCTTAGCTTTGGCAGTATTGAGCAATGACTCACAGGCACTGGGATTATGCATAGAAGACACAGAGATGGAAGACAGATGAGAAGGGCCAAGTTTAATGTCTGCAGGTAGCATGGAGAGTATTTTCAGAGGGATAGAAGAGAGGCAGCTTGGTGACTCAGTGGATAGAAACAGTGCATTGAGTCAGGAAGTCCTGGATTCAAATGTGCCTTCAGATACTTCCTAATGGTGTGACTCTGGACAAGTCACTTAAGTGCAATTGACTAGCTGTTACCAGTCTAGTGCCTTGGAATGGAAACATTGTATATTTTCTAAAACAAAGGGAATGGTTTACTTTAAAGAAAGAAAGTAACAAGAAAAGTTAAGATGACTTTTCAAGGGTTCTATTGTCATCTTCTTGTAGAAAGAATGCAGAGAAATGAGGAAGACAGCGATACAGCCAGACATACTATGCAGTGAAGAGAAGATACAAACTTCTCTTAATCCTTCTTGAGGCCACCTGCAAACTCAGGTTTGGGTGAAAGGGAGATCAAGTGATTAATTCCTATCCAAGCCAGACACACACACACACACACACACACACACACACACACACACACACACACACACACACTACATTTGTACACAAACACAAAACTGCCTGTCCCAACTAAAAACAAAACCATTCCACCTGCCTGTACCTTCCAATTTTATATATTACATATACCATTTTAAGTTAGACATTATTATACTATTATTTCATACCATAGTAACATAATAATATATATTTATTATATTAATATATTATAGTAATAATAGAGTTAATATATTTTATCTACAATATGATATATATGGTATACATACATACATAAACATGTATGTCATTTGCATCTTCTATTTTCCCAAGGTAGGATTATGTGTATATCTACCTATTCATCTGTCTATTTAGCTGATTCTATCATATTTCTCTCTTCAATTTTGACTTTGTATTCTATCTTACATGAGAAAAAATCATTCTAGAACCGTTAGATTCTTAAAAGATTAGATTAAAATTAAATTAAAAAATTAAAAAGCTTTGTTGAATACCAGAAGAGCTCACTCTATATGGAGAGGGCATCCCTAAGGAACATTTAATGCAACATTTTCTGTCAGATTTTGGTCTCAGGATTAGAAATCAATAATTCATAGATTTTCTGGGCCTTGGCTTTTTAAATCCTTTTAGATCATGGGTGGAATACAGTGCATGAATGGCTATTTCATGAGATTCATTTTATGTTACCCCAATATTAAACTGTTTAATCCAGGCAGGAAGGGACTTACTCTATTAAAAGAGGAAATCTGTGATTTCCAGAGAAGTCTTGCCCCTACCTTCTGTTCCTCTGGTTGGGCCCACTTTTGATAGATATATACCTGAGGCCAGACCAGTATTCAGGTAAACCACTCAGGATCACTTTCATGGATTTTTCTTTCATGTACACTCTAATAATTAATATATCAGCCAACAATATATCATTTTAGGAGTCTGAGCCATCATGTGGAAAATCCTGTGCCATCTACAAGTATGTTATTTGAGAAATTGATCATGGCTCTGTTGAAGTCCCATGACTCTCATGATGGCATACAAAGTATGGAGCCTCAATCCAGAGATTTAGGACTTTACTAAAAGCCCTTCTTGACCTCACTCATTTTTTCCCAAGATCCAAGGCAACTGTTACTTTAGAATAGGTTCAGAAGACCTTGAGTCCAATTGACCCCATTCTTCTGGAAAAATCATAAAGATGAGATCTACCACTCAAAAGAATGCCTCCCTTCTGTGCTGCTCCTCCATACTGCTCAAGAAAAATAATATCTTTAGTCATCTTTTCACCTTGGGTTTAGAAAAAGGAAGATTTCTTCTCATTTCCTCTCCCGACATCACTTCACTCTTCATCTCAACTGTTTAAATCTTAAATTTCTTTCTGTTTCCTTATTCCTTGCCTCTTTCAGTTTTCCAATAAAACACCATGAGACAAAGATTGTGATTCATTCCATTTTGTTCTGTAATTATCCTTTGGGATTCTGAAAATCACAATTCTTTGTTTATTGAGTTTTATGTTGAATTTTGCTAATCTTTCATTTGATAGAATTTTTGAGCTGCACATAGAAAATAAAAGCAAGGGCAATTGGTCTTTATACTATCATCACTGCACCCTTCCCACCCCCCCACCCCCAATCTGGAAATTTCCTAGAGATGCTGATCTAGATGAGAACAAGCAATATGGGCAGGATTTGCTCTGACCTTGCTAATAAGCCCACTAACTTGGCAGATGGAAACAAGAAAATTTTAAGTCTATAACACAAGATAAAGCAAAATATGGAAATCTTTTACAGCAGCATTTTATGGCATGCAGAAAAATTTTGGAAGAACTAGTAGCAGGGTCATTTGATAATCAGTGTGGTTGAATTTACATGAATCTTAACATACTGGGTGTTCTACAATAAATATTTCCAGTCATGATTGGAAGGTATTAGAAAAGATAATAGGGTGTGCATCTAAGGAATTCTCAAGGAGACCTTTTTCTTTGGGCACAAAGAGGTGGCCCTGAGGTTGTGGACTATATAGCTTGGGAGGAAATAGGGAGGAAGGGAAGAGAGGAATAAGGATGGAGATTTGAGGGAAATGAGAGGAATGTAGAGGATGGGGAAATGAATGAGAAGTATGGGGGAATGAAAGCTATAATGAGCTATTAGGAATAAAGGAGGTAGGAGCTTGGTGGTGCAGTGGGTAGGGGACCAGACCTGGAGTCAGAAAGACCTGAGTTCAAATACAGCCTCAGACACTTATCAGTTATGTAACTCTGGTCAAATCTCTTAACCCTGTTTGTCTCTATTTCCTCATCTGAAAGATTGGATGGGGAAGGAAATGGCAAATAACTCCAGTATCTTTGCCAAGAAAGACCCAAATGAGGTCATGAAGAATTGAAAGTGACTTAAACAATAACAAATATGAAGAAATTTCTGTGGTGTAGGGAAAAAATAGATTTAGAGAAAGAAAATATGAACTTAAATTCTAGTTCACTCACATAATACCCTTATGCCCTTGAGGAAATTGTGCCACAGGTTCTCACTTTAATGAGGTTGGGTTGAAAGTTGACTTCAAGAAGAGATTTTATCTCCAAATCTATGATTCTATAACTAGGTTATCTCAAAGTTCTCTTCAGACTCTAAACCTATGATCCTAGATCTTATTATTTTGATGATGCAAGATAAATATTATGGTTAATGTAAACACATAATTCTTTAAAGTTTAGGATTATATTTGCCTTGCCTTGCCTTCTGCTCCCTTCATTTCCTGACTCCTCTCCTCTGCTCCTTTCCCCTCCTCTCCTCCATTGTTTGTCTTCCTTTGCCTTCCCTTGTCTTTACTTCCCTATGAGAAATCTCAACATTAAATTAGTATATTATCTTCTAAATTATTCCATATAAGGCATTCAGCATGTAGAGGTTGCTGTATAATTTGGTGTACATTTGATACTATATAATAACTGCATAATAGAGGCCATCTATATAATGTTTACATTTCCTCTGTTATATATTTTTTTCTGGCCTTATTTGCTATAAAATTTATGTATAATATCACATGGAAATTGATGCTTTGTCATAATCAACTATGTCACAGTAGTTATTTTTAAAAATAAAAAAAACTTTAAAATTTATTAACCTACTCGAGATATAATATAAAGAGCACACAGGAAAAACTCTACTTGCCATTTATGACTTTTGGCTCTAAAATATGAAGTGGAGCTATTTGGATAAACAGATGGAGAATTTCATCCCTTAGTGCCTCCATACTAGCTGAAAAATATATTATGTCCTTTTTCTAATAATTGTTCCTTTTGTCACTATGGTGATTTTATTTCTTTGTAATTGAATGCATAAGGTGACATATTAAATAAATATGAATATGTATATTGTTGTTTAATCATCTAATTGTGTTTGACTCTTCATGACCCTAAAGACCAACTGTCCATAGGTTTCCTTGGCAAAGATACTGGAATGGTTTGCTGTGTCCTTCTCCAGTTTTATGCAAACAGGGGTGATGGCTTGACCAAAGTCATGCAGCTATTAAGTATCTGAGGTCACATTTTGACTCTGGTCTTTCTGACTTTTTTCCCCAAAGTTTTTCCCACTATGCCACCTAGTCACTCCATGTTTGTGTATATCACTATATATATCTATATATATTCTGCAGTAGTATAAGTTTAATATATATGTATTTGCTATAATATCACTGCATACCCCCAAAACTTTAAACTGTAGGAACCTTCCATTTATTAATAAAATGTTATGGGACTGTGATTATGGGATAAAAACAAGGAGCACAGTCTTAACCTGAATATTGCCAAAAAGAGCACACAGGAAAAACTAGTGTGACACTAAAGGTTGTGACACTTGACATATGTTAAATCGTAGGACTTCCATGTATCTACACTCTTTGTGAAGTACTTAGACAAATACCAAAGTTTGACTATCATCCTGGCTCCCTATATCCCTGAGAATGAAAAAAATCAGACCAGGGAATGACACTTCCCTATCAAAAGAAAATTCTAGTTCTTTTTCTTCTTATAGTATGGCAACTTCCTGTAGTCTTGGCTGCAAATGGGTAAGTGAAATATTACTGCATTCTGTTCCTACAAATTTGTGGAATAGAAATTACTTTAAATTGGACCTGTACAAGGGCCTATTATGAATTTATTCTTGCTTACTCAACATTTTATATACATAGATTTTGGTATTTTGATTCTGATTTTGAATTTTTTCTTTCTACCAAAAGTTTAACTTTCTTCCATTTTTTTCTTTATATTTTGAGTTTTTTTCTCTTCTTTTGATAATTGACTCATATACCCCCATAACTCAACCATGCATCCTGAGCTGGACTGGATGTTTTTTAACACCCACTTTGTGGGGGGGATTGTATTTTAATAAAAATCCAGGATTTTGAATTTTTTTTTTTAGATTTTGAATTTTTGTTCAGGAAAAGATCTTCAAGGAAGAATCTTGATTTATGATAACTCATAAATACAGAGAAATAACTGTTGCAGAAAGATGCCAGAAAATCTACACTACATCAAGAAGATCAAGAATGAACTTTGGGTGTGGTTGATTGAACTGGTTTGATTGAACATTTATTGTAAATGTACACTTTTATTCCAAAGGAGACTGCCCCCAATTTGGCTTTTTGTCAACGCGCCTAGCAAAACATTGGTTTTGCTTTCTCTCTTTTCTATTCCTCCCTAACTATTGTAATTTCCTCTTAGACATTGAATATTGTATACATCTGTAGTTAAAAGTACTTTAGGACTACAAGATGATTATGTTAAATGATCAGTGGGGAGACTAGTCTTCCAATGATCATTGGGGGGGGATTGTGAACTTTAAAATTAGTCCACCCTACTTAGACTATACTTTAGGAGATTTGATTTAGCAACTTCCTGATTGTAACAATGGAGATACTTGGTCTAACAAAATCAGGAATGTCTTGTTAACTCTACATTGCTCCATCCCACTTAATCTAACAAGGTCAGGAATGTCTGCCCCCATACTTAAGGATTACATATCTAGGAGGATAGTCTTTGATAGACATGTGCAGAAACAGCTGACAGACCCCTGGGCTGTCCTAAGTCAAGCTAAGCTACCATTGGTACAGATAAGACACAGGAAAGTGACATAAAACTGTCTATATAGGACGTGTCATTTCTTCTCTTTGGTCTCTTTCCCCTGAGAGGTGGATCTGACTGGTGATTTCCTGTGAGCAGGCCTGGGTGCCAGTTCAATCCTGGAACTAGAGCCTTGAGGAGCTCCCTCAGATAGCTTCCTTGAGAAGGTCACGTGGTGAGTGATAAGACTGACTTCCCTTTCCCTTGGCCCCCTTGGCCAAGGCCTTTAACTCCTTCCTGGCTCAGCCTGAGCCAGAGCAGTTTAAATTAACTCTTTCCTCCCTCTCTCTCTTTCTTAATTTCTTTCCTCTATATTAATTAAAGTCCCCATAATTTCCAGTTGACTTGTATTTTATTATTTGGGATATCCCATGGCAACCAATAATTAAATATAGTTTAGGTCACAATGCTAAAATTATTCTTACAGTTATATACTACACACACACACACACACACACACACACACACACACACACACACACATAGGCATGCACACACACACACACACACACACACACACACACACATATATATAGGGGGAAGAATAGCTCTGTTTTAGGGGGCTTCTTATAAAAAAATGAAAGGTTGCATTAGAATGTTTATTATATTCAGACTCAAGAGGAGATTTCCACTTTCCTGGGATGGTTCTCTAGCTTTTTGACACACCAATACTGCAGAGATGGGCTGATGATCTTCAGACACATCAAATTTGGGCCTTCTTATACTCCTCCACAAAATCCATTTTATTCTTATATTCATAAATCTTGATTTCCTTAGCCTGACATAGCCATTCACTATTTCCTTCTTGGACAATGGCTCTAAATTAGAATTTAGCTGTCATCCCACAGGGAGCTTCTTGGCTTTCTTTAGCTCAGTCTAAATGCCAGAGTTACATTACTCTAAAAATTGCAAGTAAGTTAGGCTGAGTAATCTCCTATAAATTCATTATTTAGAAAGTTAAAAATTTCATGAGGAATGAGGATTATATTTTCCAGTTTATTCATTTGCATTTTTGGTAAAATTTAAAAAAAGAAACATCTTTGATTATTAAATGCTCAAACCCTTAATCAATCTATTATGCACAGCATAGGAGGGTACCTGCAAAGGCAAATGTTGTAGAGGCATGGCGGACTAGAAAGTTAGGCAGAAGAAAAATGAACAGCTTGGCTGGAACTTCTCATGATGTTATAGTCCAGGGTAGGGACTTACTAAACAGTGACTAAGTCTAAGGGTCAAATCATCTTGGGAATGGAGGGTTGGGGTAAAGGGAAGTTGGGTAAAATAGTGGGAGAAAGAAAAGGAAGGGCCTATCACTTTTGGAAACTTAGTTAAGTGGTTTGAGCTCCCAAGAAGTAGACTCATCTTACATGCACATAACTGGAAGCATGAGGTCCATATGGAATCAAGTTAAAGGAGTATGGATAATTTATTTTAGAGAAAATATGATTTAAGAAGAGCTTGTCATGTTGAGGTTATTGAATACTTATTTCCACAAATAAAATAATGAATTTCATCTGTAATAGGAGAGATTTGGTGACAGTGACAATTGAAGCAAACTACAAATCCAGGGAGTGACCATCACATTGACTGGTAGAGATCCAACTTAATATAACATGTTTTTGACTGGAATTCATTTTTAATCCACTAGTGAGAGTGACTTATTGAGCATTTATGGTGCGGTAGATAATGTAGAAAAGTGACAATTGAGTGTTGGAGCCTATGTTCAGCAGGCTCAGGGTCTATGTGTGCAGAACTGATTTAATTGTTTTCCTCCTCTGTTAAAAATGTACAAACATAACTGATATATAAGAGGATAGGAGTAGGTAAATAACTGACAGATTCAAGGCAAAAAAAAAGAATGGTGAAGAACCTTTAGAATATATTTTGGTACTATTTATTGAAAGAATTAAAGATGTTTAGATGAGAAAAGAAAAAAAAACAGAGGGAGAGGGAGGAAATGATAATCTCCAAATCAGAAAGGTGTTGTTCGGGGCTTGGATTTAGCAAGATCTGAGTTTAAATCTGGATTCAGATATTTGCTAGCCATATGTACCTGGATAAGCCACTTATCCTCTCCTATTGCTATTTCTTCAACTGTAAAAATGATAATACTAGCACATATTTCTCATGATTGAAATTAGTATTAATCATGATAATATTTATAAAGCATTTAGCACTGTGCCTTGTTCTTCAGCTCACTTAAAAAGGGTTTGTTTCATTCCTTCCAAGTCTTCAAGTATTTAAAAGACTATAGTGGTAGGACAGCTACATGGCTCAGTGGATTAAAAGCCAGTCCTACAGATGGGAGGTCTTGGGTTAAAATATGACCTTAGACACGTCCTAACTGTGTGACCCTGGGCAAGTCACATAATCCCTGCTGCCTAGCTCTTACTGCTCATCTTCCTTGGAATCAATATATAGTATTAATTCTGAGACAGAAGGTAAGGTTTTATTTATTTAAAAAAGACTAGTGGAAGAGAGGCATCTTGGTGGTGCAATGGTTAGAACACTGACTGGGCTTGGAGTCAGGAACACTGGAGTTCAAATCTGGGCTCATTCACTTAGTAGAGGAGTGACTTAACCCTATTTCTCTCTATTTCCACATTTGTAAAATGATCTGGAGAAGGAAGTGGCAAACTGCTCAAGTATCTTTGCCAAGAAAATCCCAAATGGGCTCATGAAGAGTTAGATGGAAGAGATATTAGATTTGTTCTGCTTAATCCCAAAGAGCATAACTAGGATTTACACATTACCATTATAAAGAAGCTCATTGGATGCAAACACACTTTCTAACAATTAGGGCTATATATATTTAGAGAACAATTAATTCCAATGAAAAATTAGGTAAAGAGCAAGTCCTATAACATTTCTGCTATAACACAAATATGGCTTTCATACCTAAACTGGAGAGAGTAAAGAAACAGAGAAAGAAACTATAGACCAATTTCCCTAATAGGCATTGATGCAACAACAACAAAAAAAAGTTAAATAAATACCAGCAAGAACATTATAGCAAAAGACCATTTACTATGACCAGGTTCAGTTTATATCAGAAATACAGAGATGGTTTAAAATATTAGGAAAATTCTAAGCATAATTGACCATGACACTAAATAACAAAAAATGTTATTTTATGAATAGAGAAAAAGGTTTTTGACAAAATACAACTTTCATTCCTTTTTTAAAATTTTATTTATTTATTTATTTATAATATATTTTATTTGATCATTTCCAAGCATTATTCGTTAAAGACATAGATCATTTTCTTTTCCTCCCCCCAACAACCCCCCCATAGCCGACGCTTTCATTCCTTTTTTAAAACCACTGAGAAGCATAGGAATAAATGGAACTTTTCTTAAAACAAGGAGTATTTATCTAAAACTTAGATTAAAGCCAAATTAAAACTGAAAACTAAAAATTTAGTTTACCTTTTATGAAGATAAACAAAAAGTTTTGCTAGTAAGATCAGGGATGTAACAAGGATTATCACCATTATTATTCATTATTATACTAGAAATGCTATCAATAGCAACAGGATAAGTAAAAGAAATTGAAAGAATAAGAATAGGTCAGGAGGAAACAAAACTATCACTTTCTGTAGATGATATAATGGTTCACTTAGGGAACCCTAGAGTCAATTAAAAAACTAGTCAAAACAATTAATGACTTTAGCAAAATCGAGGAATATAAAATAAACCCACATAAATCACCAGCAGTTTTATATATAACCAACAAACCCAACAGATAGAGATAGAAAGAGAAATTGAAATCAAAATAACTGCAGACAGTATAAAATAATTGAAAATCTGTCAAAACACACACATAGGAACTATATATGAAAACAATTAGAAAACATTTCATTCAAATAAATACAGAACTCAATAACTGGAGAAATATTAATTGAACAGAGGTAGGTTGAATCAATATAAAAAATGATAGTACTGCCTAGATTATTTTACTTTAATTCAATTTATTATTATGTTGGTTCAGGCATGTCTGACTTTGCAGGAGCTTATTTTGACTTTTCTTGGAAAAGATACTGGAATGGTTTGCCATTTCCTTCTCCAGCTTATTTTATAGATGAGGAAACTGTGACAAACAGGATTCTGGGACTTGCCCAGGTACTACAGCTATTTAGTGTCTGAGGTCAAACTTGAACTCACAATGATGAGTCTTCCATCTCTATCCATATACCATCTAACTTCCCCAGTTGCTCAGTAGTACCATACTAATAAAACTATCAAAAGACTAATTTGTGGCTCTAGAAAAAAAACAACAAAATTCATTTGGGGGAATCAGTTTTTAAAAAGCGAATGAATATGGAAGTAAACAACTAAAGTAACCTTGTATTTGATAAACTCAAGGATCCAAGTTATTAAGGGCAAAAATTCACTATTTGACAAAAATTTCTGGGAAAACTAGAAAGTAATCTGGCACAAACTGGGCATAGACCAATATGCCAAGATAAAATCAAAATGGGTACATAATTTACATACAAAGTATTATGTCATAAACAAATAAGGGGAACATGAAAGAAATTGCCTATCAGATCTATGGATGGGGGAAGAATTTAAGACCAAGCAACAAATAGAGAGATTCACAGAGATTGCATAATATTAAAAAGTTTTTGTAGGAAAAAAGCCTGTGCAGTCAAAATTAAAACAAATCAGGGAACTGGGAAAAATTTTCATTTTAAGTTTCTATGATATAGATTTCATTTCTCAAATATATAGAGAACTATGTCAAATTTATAAAAATAAAAACCATATACCAGTTGATAGATGGACAAAAGATAAGAAGATGCAGTTCTCAGATGAAATTAAAATGAGGAAGTTAAATAAAATTCTCTAAATCATTAATAATTAGAGAAATGCAAATTTAAAAAATTCTGAGATACCACCCTGCACCTATTAGATTGGCTAACACAACAGAAAAGGAAAATTGCAAATGCTTGAGAAGTTGTGGGAAAATATTACTGTGAAATCCAACCATTTTGGAGAGCAATCTGGGACTATGCCCCAATCTATGCTTTGATCCAGCAATACCACTGCTGGTTCTATATTACAAACAGATCAAAGGAAAAGGAAAGGGACCATAAGTACAAAAATATTTATACCACATTTTTTAGTCAAGGCAAAGAATTGGAAACTGAGAGGATGCTCATCTATTAAGCAATTGCTGAACAAGTTTTAGTATATGAATATGATGGAATGCTATAGAGCTGTAAGAAATGATAAAGGTGATGATTTTAGAAAAAACATGGGAAGACTTATATGAATTGATACAAAGTGAAATCAGTAAAAGCAGTAGAAAAATATACATAGTAAACAGCAATACTGTAAAGATAATTAACTCTGAAAAACTTGGTAAATCTCATCAATACAATGATGAACCACAACTTTAGACTCATAACTAGAAATGTTATACACTTCCAGAGAGAGAATTGATGGACTCAGAGTGCAGATTAAAGGTTATTTAAATTTATTTTTCTTGTTTTTTTTTTCCAAGGGGAAGGACATGGGTAAAGCAGAAACATGTTCTTTTGTGACTTCATATTCATAACAAATATTATATTTCTTGCTTTCTCAATGGAGTTAGTGGAAGGTGACAGTAAGAAGAAACACTAAAACTAAAAATTAAAATGACAGAAAAGGAACCTTTCAAAAAAAAAGAGCTATCTAAAGCAAACTGAGCTGTGTGAATATATTGAATTCGCATTCTCTATAGGTCTACAATTGAAGGCTGGATTAACACTGTGGACTTTTGAAGAGGGAATTCTTGAACAGGTATATATTGAGGTCAACAATGTGTGAGGTTACTTGTCATGTCAAGATCTTCTGATTCTGTGAAGTCTTCACCTTTCTTAAAGCCATATACTTTGAGTGACTTTTAAAGATCTTTGGCATGTTAATTTTCTCATTATTAAAGTAGACTAAGAATTGATCCTAGGAGTGAACTTTGGAAAGCTATTACTAAGTGAATCAACAAATATTTGAGCATTTAATAAGGGTAAGGTACTGTGAAATACTATTTTTTTTCTGGTTCAACTAATCATCCCCAATAGACTTAATTAATATTTTATTGACTTCTAAAGAAAGAGGACTGAATTAACTAATGTAAAAATGGTGTTTTGGAGAAATTAAATAAGTGTGAATTTTGAAAAGCTGTTTACTGCTTACAAGAAAGATAAGATGTAGAGTGCAAAGTCCAAATGGAAGAGAGATTTCTAGTAATAATAATAATAATAATAGGATACTTCCATTGTTCATGTTTAAACTTGATTTTGTGCTCATTGCAACAAGTTTCCAGAACTTTTCAGAGAATAGTAATTGGGAAAACTTGTAGCACAGATCTTAACACATAGCAGGCTTTTAATAAAGACACATCTTTTTAAAAATCACCAATAATTTTCCTTTTATATTGTATGATTTATTGTGAATTATGGAATACCAGTCTCTGAAAAATTGAAATTGCTCATCATCCAAGTGGTGATTGATAGAAGTATATATGGTGAGGATGAGGTTGCAACATATCTCAGATGAGTAGTTATGCAGGAATAGTGCTATAAAAGCTTTCAGTAAAGAGATGTATGTTGGGAAATATAGATGAGAGTGTTACATAATGATAATGGATAGCTGATTCTTGGTTGAAGACCCAGCTCTCTTGCCTTTCTGAAAATCATGTTCCATGCCTTATGATCATTCAGAGTGGAACTTGCAAGGTCTTGTATGACCCTGATTGGCATTCCTTTCTATCTAAATTGTCTTTTTCTGGCTTCTTGTAAGATTTTTTTCTTTTGCTTGAAAGCTTTGGAATTTGGCAATTACATTCCTGGGAGTTGTCTTTTGGGGATTTAGTGTAGAGGGTGTTCTGTGAGCTCTTTCAATGCCTGTAATTGCCCCCTTGTTCTAGAATCTCTGGGCAATTTTCTTTGATTATATCTTGTATTACGATGTCTAGTTTGCTATTTATTTCTGGCTTTGCTGGTAGTCCAATTATTCTTAAATTATCTCTTCTTCCTCCATTTTCCAAGTCTGTCACCTTGTCAGTGAGATATTTTATGTTCTCTTCTAATTTCTTGATCTTTTGGCTTTGCTTTATTGATTCTTTCTCTTTTTCAAGGTCATTGTCTTCCAGTTGCCTAATTCTGACCTTTAAAGCCTGGTTTTCCTTTTCATTTTGGTCAAACCAGTTTTGTAGTTGTGTGAAATTCTTTTGCATTATTTTCCACTTTCCCTGCCAGAAGGCTTCCATCTTTTTGATCATTTCCAATTCAAATTCTTCAAGAGTTTGTGGAGAGTTTCCATTTCCTTTGGAAGATTTCGGAGCATTTGCTTGTGAAATGTGTCCAAAGTTGCCCCCTTCTTTTTGTTTTTCTTGTTGTTTGGAGGCTTTTGTGCTTCTATGCTGTTTGCCATCTCTATCTGAGTGGGGAGGACTGGCTCTTCTTTTATCTGTCTGATGGTCCAAGGCTTTAGCCCCAGGCAAATTGTATGTTCTCCGCAGCTGTTCTGTCTTCTCCGGGAAGCCAGGAATTGCTGGTGTTTCGGTGTTACTGCCCTCCTCAGTTCCCTCCCAATGCTTCTCTGTTGCCTTACTTCTATGCTCTGAGCCTGGCTTAGCACTCTCTGCTTTTGCCTTTGCCTGCCAGAAGACCCTGCACTCTGAGGGGGAGAGGCAGTGGCTTCCTGGAGCTCTGAGGTTTCCTGATAGGATTAACTTCAGCTGGGTTGGACTGAGTATGCCCTGATGCAGGGACCTTCTGTGAGACTCAGATGGAAGGATCCAACCAGGGGGCTACAGGCTCCCCCCCCCAATCTCTCTGTTCCCCTGCTGTCTGTGTTGGGTGCCCCTGTGACTGGGTCAGGTTGTTTTCAGGATGTGGCCTTCAGAATAGCCAGCCCTGAGGTACTTTTGCCCGCCCTGAGGTTCCCGCTGCTGCCTCAGACTCAGTGCTCTGGGTTGTGGGGGATGGGTCCTGAGACCTTCCTTCTGCCTACCCCTTAGATCTGAGTGATCTAGGGTTCTGGCTTTTGGGGGCCCATACATTTTGATCCAGGTCCAGGAGGAGGGTTCCTGGCATCTATTCTGTTATTCGTTTTGATTTTCGGTGCCCTTTTCCAATCAGAAGATTTTCTTCCATTTGAACACTTCTTTTAAACTTGGGGCATTATTGACCTTTGAAGTCCCCAAATGCTGTTATTCTTCATCTGAATCAAATGGCCACCTCTCAGCAGCCATGCCAGGGAAGCTACATAATGATAATGGAAGATAATGGATGTACAATTCTTGTTATCCCAAACTGGTGTCCATGCTGTTTTAGGAAGGAAACAAAGCATTAGGTATACTCTCTACTGGAGATTAAAGGAGGAGATGAATAAATCTAATGGGATGGCTAGGCATGAATTGGTTGGTCTGCATTACTGGAGGCAGGATGTACATTGATGAACTCAAAAATCCATCTGTGCATTGGCATATACTTTGGTATATTGATATAAACATAGGTACTTAATAAATCAGTAAAGACATAATTATTGTACAATGGAATTGTAGTTTTTACTTCATTTAAAATAGTTTGAGATTTTTCTTAAAGTGGAATTTTTATTGTTAAAAATTAAAGGAAGCAGCTTAAATAAAGTAAATAAAAATCTCAAATGATCCCATTACCATTTCAGAGAAGCACATAATCTGAAATCTATTTTTTTAAATAGCATCTTTTCTTCCAGATCATGGTGAGCAGATTTTAAAATGCGATTTTATAAAATCAATCTCTTTGAATTGTTAAACTGAGTAGGGTATTGCAATCTGAGATGGCTTTGGAAGCTTATCCTTTATCCAGCAACCATCTTGACATGTCTACAGGGATGGTCGTGGATCAAATCAGCTCATGGTTGCTTACCACTATCTGTTCCCCATTGAGCTATAGGCCTGTGTATTTTTAAATCTAATGTCAGATGGTCACACTTTCTCTTTATATGACCTGTCATATGGTCCCAGACCTTTTCTTCTTACTCTAGGGACTGAGAGACTCTGCCTAACATTTCTTTATTGGTTTGGAAAGAATTCCTTTAAGAGTTTATAAATGAGCCCCTAAATATTTCATGTGCTCATCTGCCTATTTAATTATGTCTACATGCTAAAAAGGCTTCCTGGGTAGGCATGCATTTTGCAATACCATTATATAAATGTTTAAACAGCTGTGCCTCTACACATCCTTGAAAATAATCTAAGCTTTTGCAGAGAGGTAGTGAATTGAGAAACTGCAGAAATATGTGGTGTTCATGAAGACATCTCAGAGAAGGAGACTGACTTACCTTTTATTTATCGTATTTCTTAAGAGATCATGAACATTTGGCCTCATAAGGCTACTATTCCTGTACTTACACATTTAGGAATTTGGTTTATGTTTATTATAAGCAATCATCAAATACATGGTGCAACCTTGGCTATAGATTTTGGTCTGAAAAGCAAGGCCCCTTCATGGGCATGGGCATGAATTACAGGATCAATCAATCAAATGCAAATATTTATTATGCACCTACTTTATGCTATGGTTAGGAGAAAAAAAGAAACTGAAATAATCATTTCCCACAGAGAATTTAAATTATATGTAGGTGGCAAAGGGGATAGAGAATTGGCCTTAAAGTCAAAAAGGCCAGGTTTCAAATCCTGCCTCAGGCATTTAATAGCTTGGTTAACCTATGCAATGCATGTAACCTCTATGGACCTTTTTCTTCATCTGTAAAATGAGGAGGTTATCCTTTAATATTCTTTTTGCATAAAATTATATATATGTATATATATATATATGTATATATATATATATATAATATATAATATAAACAAAATAAATGCCAGACAAATTTGGAAAGAGGACAAAGATGTTAGGAATCCAGAGATCAGGAAAGAGATGATGAAAGTGGTGCTTGCTCATAGTTTTAAAGTAAACAAGATGCTCTACAAGGTTGAAGGAAGAAGGCAATAGAGACACAGAAAGAAGTCAATAGACTGTTTAAATCACTCATTCAATAAATATTTATTGTGTTATTATGTGCCAAACACCGTCCTAAGGCCAGGCAAAACAAAAAAGATAAAAATGACAGTGCCTGCTCTCTAGGAGCTTACAATCTAATGGGAGAGACAAAATGCAAACAAATATATGCAAAATGAGCTCTAATGGGATATGTATATTAGATAATTAATAAATAGAAAGCATGGGAATGAGAAAAGACTGGGGAAGACTTCATGTAGAAGGTAGGATTTTATCTGTGGCTGACTGAAAGGAAGCAAGGAAAAAGAGATAAGGAGAGAGAGGATTCTAGGCATTAGGAAGAGCCAGAGAGAATTCCTGGAGTTTATAGATGGGGTGTCTGTTCTTGGAACAATGAGGGGGCTAATATCATCAGATTGCAGAGTATGCGTTAGGGAATAATATGTGAGAAACTGGAAAGGTAGGAGATGGCTGTTAGGAAGGGCATTGAATGTCAAATGGAACATTTGGTATTCATTCCTGGAGGCAATAGAAAGTCATTGGAATTTATTGAGGTGTGTGTGTGTGTGTGTGTGTGTGTGTGTGTGTGCGTGCGCACATGCGCGTGCTCACATTACTTTATTAGACTTGTACTTTAGGGAAATTACTAAGTGACTGAATGGAGGATGAATTGGAGTGGGGAAAGATTTGAGGCAGGAAGACTTTAGGTATAGGAGGTAAGAGCTTATACCAGAGTAATGACAGTGTCAGAGGAAAGAAATTTTGAGAATTATTTTGAGAAATATTGAAAAAAATGAAATCAACAGGCTTAGCCTCAGATTTGTATGGAGGGTGAGAATTGGAGAGAAACTCAGGATGATTCCCAGATTGTAAACCTGAGGGTCTGGAATAATGACAGTAGAACTAGAGTGGTAGTTGTTTAAGTGAAGGATTAAGTATAGGAGGTGATTTGTGAATTCTTCCAATCTCCACTTTCCCCCTCTTGCTCTAAAATGTTGGGGCAGTTTTCTTGGACAATTTCCTGTAGAATGATGTCATGGCTTTTTTTTTTTTGGTTATGATCTTCTGGTAGTCCAGTGATTCTTAAGTTGTCTCCTGGACCTGTTTTCTAGATCCTCCATTTTGTGGATGAGGTTTTTCATATTTTCCTCAATTTTTTCATTCTTTAGATTTTGTTTTATAGTTTCCTGCTGCCTTGTGAAGTCATTTGCTTCTAGTTGTTGGATTCTTGTTTTTAAAGACTGAATTTCATCCCTGGCTTTTTGGTCATCCTTCTCCTTTGGATCTTTCATTTTATTTGCCTCATATTCAATCTTGTTAATTTTGGCTTTCAAGACACTGTTTTCTCCGTATCAATGGATGCAGAAAAAGTCTTTGACAATACAACATTCATTCCTATTAAAAACAATGGAAAGCATAAGTTAATTTTTTTCTTAAAATGTTATGAAGAATATACCTAGAAGCATTAGCAAGTAATGTTTGTAATGGAGATAATGTAGAAGCCTTCCCATTATGTCAAGAGTGAAACAAGGATGCCCATTATCACCAATATTATTTAACATAGCATTAGAAATGGTAGCAATACCAATAAGAAGAGAAAGAAATTGAAGGAATTCAGAACGGGCAAAAAAGTAATAAAACTATCTCTGTTAGTGTATGATATGATGATATATGTGGAAAATCCTAGAGAGTCATCTCAAAAGTTATTTGAAACTATCAATAATTTTAGCAATGTATCCAGATATAAAATAAATATACACAAACCATCAATATTTTAAAATATTACTAAGAATATCCTACAAGAAGAAACAGAGGGGGCAGGTAGGTAGCTCACTGGATTGAGAGTCAGGTCTAGAGAGGGGAGGTCCTGGGTTCAAATTTGGTCTCATACACTTCCTAGCTGTGTGACCCTGGACAAGTCGCTTTACCCCCATTGCCTTGCCTTTATCATTCTTCTGCTTTGGAACCAACAATCTAAGACAGAAGGTAGGGATTTTAAAAAGAGAGAGAAATTACTCCATTTAAAAGAACTACATATAGAATAAAATACCTCAGACTTTACCTGGCAAAACAAACCGAGGAACTACTTGAACAAATTTATAAAACACTTTTTACACAAATAAAATCAGATCTAAATAATTGGAGAAATATTTATTTTTCATGGATGGGCAGGGCCACTATAAGTAAAATGACAATTTTATAGAAACTAATCTACTCATTCAATCCATCCCAGCCAGAAAATAATAATAATAAAATTTATTTGGAAAAATAAAAATTGGACTATCAAAAGAATTAATGAAAAATATAAAGGAGAGATGTCTAGCAGTACCAGATTTTAAAATGTATTATAAAGAAGTAATTACTAAAAGTAACTGATATTAGCCAAGAAAAGGAGAAAATCCTACAAGAAGCCAAGAAGAGGAGCTTCAGATATAGGGGGGCTCCCTTAAGGATCACACATGACTTAGTGGCTAACACACTAAGAGACAGCAAAGCATGGAACACGATATTTAGAAAGATAAGACAGCTAGGTCTCCAACCAAGAATCAACTACCCAGCAAAACTGACTATCTACTTCCAGTGGAAAGTATGGGCATTCAACAAAATAGAAGATTTCCAAGCATTTGCTAAGAAAATACCAGAACTTAGTGGAAAATTTGATATCTAAGCACAGAAAACAAGAGAAACATGAAAAGGTAAATATGAAAGAAAGGGAAAAGGAGATAAATCTTATCTTTTTCTTTAAGTCAAACTCTCTTCTATAAGGACTACATTTACATCAAATTATATATATTAATATGTGGGGAAAATGTTTTGTGTAACTCTCAAAAATTGAATGCATCATAAGTGTAGTTAGAAGAAACATGCATAAGGAAAGATTGGGGCATTAAGAAGATTTGGGGAAAGTGGGGGCAAAGAAAGGAAAAGGGAGGGGGGGAACCGTAGATAATACTAAGATTTACTTTAAGAAATAGGGGGGACTTAATAGAATAATCTTTCCCATATAATGATACACATGGGAAGGGGAGGGGAAGAACTCTCATATGAGAAGGAGAGGAAGAGTGTGTGAAGTGGAATTACTTAAACCTTACTCTCAGTGAAGTCAAATCTGAGAGGGAAGAACATCTAGATCCAGTGGAATCCTGAATTCTATCTTATCCAATAGGGCAAGAAAGAAAGGATAATTAAGGAGGGGGGGAGGGAGTATAAAAAGGAGTGAAGGAGAGGGGGGAGGGGAAGGGAGCATAAAAATGGAGGGGCTAAAAAAGGGAAGCATCTCAAGGGAGGGGACTAGGGGGACTGACCCAAAGTAAATCACTGGTTCAAAAGGATATAGGGAAAGAAGAAAGGTCAGAACTAGGGGAAGATATCAAAATGCCAGCGAATCCACAAATGACAATCATAACTTTGAATGTGAATGGGATGAACTCACCCATAAAACATAGACAAATAGCAGATTGGATTAGAACCCCAAACCCTACCATTTGTTGTCTTCAAGAAACACATATGAGATGGGTTGATACTCACGAGGTTAGAATTAAAGGTTGGAGTAAGACCTTTTGGGCCTCAACTGATAGAAAGAAGGCAGGAGTTGCAATCATGATATCTGACAAAGCCAAAGCAAAAATAGACCTGATCAAAAGGGATAGGGAAGGTAAATATATTCTGTTAAAAGGGAGTATAGACAATGAGGAAATATCACTAATCAACATGTATGCACCAAATGGTATAGCACCCAAATTTTTAATGGAGAAACTAGGAGAATTGAAGGAGGAAAAAGACAGTAAAAACATATTAGTCGGAGACTTGAACCAACCACTATCAAATTTAGATAAATCAAACCAAAAAATAAACAAGAAAGAGGTAAAAGAGGTGAATGAAATCTTAGAAAAATTAGAGTTAATAGACATATGGAGAAAAATAAATAGGGACAAAAAGGAATACACCTTCTTTTCAGAACCACATGGCACATTCACAAAAATAGATCATATACTAAGTCATAGAAACATGGCACTCAAATGCAGAAAAGCAGAAATAATAAATGTAGCCTTTTCAGATCACAAGGCAATAAAATATTGATCAGTAAGGGTATATGGAGAGCCAATCAAAAATTAATTGGAAATTAAATAATATGATACTCCAAAATCAGATAATTAGAGAAGAAATCATAGAAACAATAATTTCATTGAGGAAAATGACAATGGCGAGTCATCCTTTCAAACCTTATGGGATGCAGCCAAGGCAGTACTTAGAGGAAAATTCATATCCCTGAGTGCATATATTAACAAATTAGGGAGGACAGAGATCAAGGAATTGGAAATACAAATCAAAAAACTTGAGAACAAACAAATTAAAACCCCCCAGAAGAAAACCAAACTAGAGATCCTAAAAATTAAGGGAGAAATTAATAAAATCAAAAGTGATAGAATTATTGAGCTAATAAACAAGACTAGAAGCTGGTACTTTGAAAAAACAGACAAAATAGACAAAGTACTGGTCAATCTAATTAAAAAAGGAAAGAAGAAAGGCAAATTAACAGCATCAAGGATGAAAAGGGGCATCTTACCTTCAATGAAGAGGAAATTAAGGCAATCATTAATAACTACTATGCCCAACTATATGGCAATAAATATACCATCCTAGGTGATATGGATGAATATTTACAAAAATATAAATTGCCTAGACTAACAGAAAAAGAAATAGATTTCTTAAATAATCCAATATCAGAAAAAGAAATCCAACAGGCCATCAAAGAACTTCCTAAGAAAAAATCCCCAGGGCCTGATGGATTCACCAGTGAATTCTATCAAACATTCAAAAAACAGCTAACTCCAATACTATACAAACTACTTGACATAATAAGCAAAGAGGGAGTTCTACCAAATTCCTTTTATGACACAAACATGGTATTAATTCCAAAGCCAGGAAGGCCAAAAACAGAGAAAGAAAATTATAGACCAATCTCCCCAATGAATATAGATTCAAAAATATAAATCCAGGTTTTGGGGATAAGAAATCACTACTGGATAAAAAAACATTAGACTACTGGAAAGTAGTTTGGCAGAAACTAGGTATATACTAATATCTTACATCTTTCACTAAGATAAGATAATATATGATCTAGGCATAAAAAGATAGAAATAAATTAGAAGAATAGGGAACACATTACCCATCATATTTATGGAAATATAGAAATTTATGATTAAATAAGATTGTAGGGCATTGTCATATGTAAAATGGATAATTTTGAGTAAATAAAATTTAAAAGGTTTTGTACAAATGAAATAAATATTGCCAAGATTATAAGGAATGTGGAAAATTGGAAAAAAATTATAGACAGCCTCTTGGTTAAAGTTCTCATAACTAAAATATATAGAGGATTTTGTCAAATTTATAAGAATGTGTAATTCCACAATTAAAATTGAAAAAAAGATATGGACAGACAATTTTAAGATATATATATAGGCATGTCAAAAAATGTTCTAAATCACTATCAGTTGGAGAAATGCAAACTGGGGGTGGAGTCAAGATGTCAGCTTAGAAAGCAGCAAAAGTTCAGACCTTGTGGAAGACCGTTCCTTATCCAATACAGACTAAATGCTCCTAGGGCACCAAAATTCAATCTGAACAACAGGACAGAAGCTGGGCACCCTCCTTCTGGACTCAAGTCAAAAGGTACTCCCCCCCAAAAGCTGGAATCTGAGAATCCTCAGGGCTAAGAGGAAGGCAGAGGGTAGGTCCCAGGTCCCCTCCCCCACAACCCAGAGGGCTGAACCCCCAGCAGCAGCGGGAACCTCTGAGCGGGCAAAAGTGCTGGTTTGGAGGGTCTACCTTGTGAGCAGTGGGGTGTAAGGCTTGGAGCATCCAGCTTAGACAGCGGGGAGGAAGCCAGGGAGAAACAGGCCATGGCTGGGTCCCTCCATCTGGCTCCAGTCTCACCGTTGCCTCGGAGCACATCCTGTGACAAGGAAATCACTTTAAAAGACTGATATATATTAATTTAAGGTTGCCAAGGAATTCAGCTATGTGATTCCTAAATGAAAACTCAAGTCAGCCATCAACCCTTTATAGACTTTAATTACAAACAAGAGGAAGAAAGGAATTAGAGATAGAGAGAGAGAGAGAAAGGGGAGAGAAGGGAATAGGGCTTAAATATCCCTTCTGTTTAGGGTGGGCCAAAAGGCCCAACCCTTAGATAACTGGGGCAAAGAAAGGAGATCAGTCCCTATTACTCACGTGACCAAAATGGAGAAACAGTCTCATGGGCCTCCACCTCCAGCTTCCTTCAGAGCAAGCTTCTCAGAGCACCTCTCCAACCACTCAGAGCCAAAACTCTCCAACCCACCACCCAGTCCTCAGACCCCTCTATTTTTAAGGAAACCATCCAAGTTCCCTCCCCTCAGTTCTCCCATCTACCAATCACTGTCCATCATTTTCCCTGTACCAATGGTGGCTCTAGCTTAACCCAGGACCGCCCAGAGGTCTGTGGCTTTGCACATGTCTGTTGAAGGTCATATTCTCAAATAATTAAATCTTGATCTTTTGCTACAGCCCTTCCTAAATCCTGTTACCCTGAGTAGGGTAGAGATTGGAATAATTAAATTTTGATCTATGCTGCATCCCTTCCTAAATCCTGTTAGGACTGAATAGGGTGGAGATTGCAATTTCCAAGACCTGGTTCTGTCATTCCAAGTATCTCCATTGTATCAATTCTAAAATCAATCATGACTCAAAGAAATTCCTGTTCTATGCTTAAGCATAGGTCAAAGACCTTTCCATTGTTCAGCAAAAGGTTTCTGTCCTAAAGTAATCTTAAGAAGGGAGGAGGAGGAACCTCCCATGCCAATGGGGTTCACATTCCAATAGAGTTCCCATTCTCAATATGAAATTTTTCAAGTATGAAATTTCCCAATGGTGAAATTTCCAACATTTATAAGTCTAAGAAATTTTAAGGTTTATAATCCAGACCAATCCAGTTAAACATAATCCCATCAGAACTCCTCAGAGTTTAGGGAGGTGAGCAAAGGCACTTGCAAATAGCGGAGAAGCAGCTGGAGAGAACTGGAGAGAGCCTGGGCTGCCTAGCCTTCCAGGAGTCTTCAGAGCCTCAGAGCTACATACCACATACAGCCCAACCCAATTGAACTCAATCCAATCAAAAGCCTCCAGAGGACAGGGAAGCTAACATCCCTCCCCTAGAGACTGTACCAAGAGATCTGACAAAGCTCCAAGAGGGGAAACTGACAGCCCCAAAACCAAAACAAAATGAGAGGAGCAAGAGCACAGACAAATACGGGGAGCAAAGAAGGGGTAAACTCGAGCAAACAACAGAAAAAGAAGAAAGAAATGACAATACACAGCTTCTGCACAGGTATGAGCAAAGAGCGATTGAAACAGAGGGGGAGGACCTAGCAAAGGAAAAATCAGAAATCCCAGCGAATTGGATACAGGCTTTGGAAGAACACAAAATGCAATTCAAAACACAATTAAGAGAGGCTGAAGACAATTTGGAAAAGAACTTAAAAACTAAGATAAGTCATCTGGAAACAGAAAATAGTGTCTTGAAAGCCAAAATCAACCAGCTGGAAAATGAGGCAAAGGAGATGAAAGATGAGGCAAAGCAGATGGAAGATGAGGTGAAGAAGATGAAAGATGACCTCCAAAGAAAATCCGACCAAAAGGAAAAGGAATACCAAAAAACTAATGATGAAATCCAGTCTTTAAGAACCAGAATACAACAACTAGAATCTAGCGACCTCACAAGGCAGCAGGACACTATAAAATAAAACCAAAAGAATGAAAAAATTGAGGAAAATATGAAGCATCTCATTCACAAAACAGAGGATTTAGAAAATCATTCAAGGAGAGACAATTTAAGAATTATTGGCCTACCAGAAGACCATGACAAAAGAAAAACCCTGGACATTATATTACAGGAAATTATTAAAAAAACTGCCCCAAAATCCTTGAACAAGAGGGAAAAGTGGAGATTGATAGAAGCCACAGATCACCTCCTGTACTTAATCCCCAACTGACAACACCCAGGAATGTTATAGCTAAATTCAAGAACTATCAGACCAAAGAAAAGATATTGCAAGCTGCCAAGAAGAAGTCATTCAGATACCAAGGAACCACAGTGAGGATAACTCAGGATCTGGCTGCATCCACACTGAAAAAAAGAAAGGCATGGAATACGATATTCTGGAAAGCAAGGGAACTAGGTCTACAACCAAGAATCAACTACCCAGCAAAACTGACTATATTCTTACAGGGGAAAGTATGGTCATTCAACAAAATAGAAGAATTTCAAGAATTCATAAAGAAAAGACCAGACCTGAACAGAAAATTTGATGTCCAAGCACAGAACTCAAGAGAATCATCAAAAGGTAATTAAAAAAGAGGGGAAAAAGAAAAACAAAAAAAAATTTAAGAGACTCAATAAGTTAAAATGATATGTATCCCTATAAGAAAAGAGGTCATTGGTAACTCTTAAAAACTGTTGTTATTACCTGGGCAGCAAAAAGAAGTATACTTAGAGGGAACAGCAACAAGCTGTATAGGATGAAAGGATAAGACATAAATAGGTATATAGATATATGCATACAAAAATACATATGCATGAGTATGCATATATATATCTAGAGCTTAAAATAGGTTAATATTAAAAGAAATGGGAAAAGAAACAAATGGGGGTAAATTTATATGTCATAAAGAAGCTCATGGTGGGGAGAACATCAATACACTGGAAGGGTAAAGAGGTTGGAGACAGGAAATACTCATCTTTTACGTGCTTTGATAGTGACTCAAAGAGGGAAAAACAATCCAATCCATTGGGGGCAGAGAATATATTTGCACCCTATAGGGGAGTAGAAGGGTAACAAATGGTCTGGTGGGGAGGGAAGCAGTACAAGAGAGGGAGGGAGCGGGGGGTTAATTTTAGAAAGACTACAGGGAAAATAAGGGGGGGATAAATAGGGAGGGGGGTAGAAAGGGAAGTAAAATAAGGGTGGGAACAAGGGGGACTATTCAAAAGCAAACATTGGTGTAGAAGGAAATAGTGAAAGAAGAAAAGGCAGGAAAAGGAGCAGAAATCAAAATTCTGGGAAATATACAGCTAGTAGTCATAACTCTGAATGTGAGGATTAGAGTCCAAAACCCTACCATATGCTGTCTACAAGAAACACTTATGAGAAAGGCAAACACACATAGGGTGAAAGTAAGAGGGTGGAGCCAAATCTATTGGGCATCAACTGACAAAAAGAAGGCAGGAGTCACAATCATGATATCCGACAAAGCCAAAGTAAAAATAAATCTAGTTAAAAGAGATAGGAAAGGTAATTACATCCTGATAAAAGGCAGTATAGACAGTGAGGAAATCTCTCAACATGTATGCACCAAATTACATAGCATCCAAATTTCTAAAGGAGAAACTAGAGGAACTCAAGGACAAAATAGATAGAAAAACTATACTAGTGGGAGATCTGAACCTTCCTCTATCTGAACTAGATAAATCAAACCAAAAAATAAATAAAATACAAGTAAGAGAAGTGAATTAAATCTTAGAAAAATTAGAGTTAGTAGACATGTGGAGAAAAATAAATAGGGACAAAAAGGAATATACCTTCTTTTCTGCAGCACATGGTACATTCACAAAAATTGACCGTGTATTAGGGCATAAAAACATTGCAAACAAGTGCAAAAGAGCAGAAATAATAAAGGCAACTTTCTCAGATCACAATGCAATGAAAATAATAATTAGTAAGGGAACATGGAGAGGTAAATAGAAAATTAATTGGAAATTAAACAATACAATTCTCCAAAACCAGTTAGTTAGAGAACAAATCATAGAAACAATTAATAATTTAATTGAAGAAAATGACAATGATGAGACATCCCTTCAAAACCTATGGGATGTAGCCAAAGCAGTACTCAGGGGGAAATTTATATCCTTGAGTTCATATATTAACAAATTAAGAAGGGCAGAGGTCAATGAATTGGGCATGCAAATTAAAAAATTAGAAAGTGAACAAATTAAAAATCCTCAGATGAAGACTAAATTAGAGATCCTAAAACTCAAAGGAGAAATTAATAAAATTGAAAGTCAAAGAACTATTGATTTAATAAATAAGACTAGAAGCTGGTACTTTGAAAAAAACAAATAAAATAGACAAAGTACTAGTCAGTCTAATTAAAAGAAGGAAAGAAATAAACCAAATTGACAGTATCCAAGATGAAAAAGGAGACCTCACCTCTAATGAAGAGGAAATTAAGGCAATCATTAAAAACTACTATGCCCAATTATATGGCAACAAATATGGCAATCTAGGTGATATGGATGAATACTTACAAAAATATAAATTGCCTAGACTAAAAGAGGAAGAAATACATTACCTTAACAACCCCATTTCAGAAAAAGAAATTGAACTAAGACATCAAAGAACTCCTTAAGAAAAAATCCCCAGGTCCAGATGGATTCACAAATGAATTCTATCAAACATTCAAAGAACAACTAATCCCAATATTAAACAAACTATTTGACAGAATAGGCCAAGTAGGAGTTCTACCAAATTTATTCTATGACACAAACATGGTACTGATCCCAAAGCCAGGCAGGTCAAAAACAGAGAAAGAAAACTATAGACCAATCTCCCTAATGAATATAGATGCAAAAATCTTAAATAGGATACTAGCAAAAAGACTCCAGCAAGTCATCACAAGGGTCATCCACTATGACCAGGCGGGATTCATACCAGGAATGCAGGGCTGGTTCAATATTAGGAAAACCATCCATATAATTGACCATATTAACAAGCAAACTGACAAAAATCACATGATTATCTCAATAGATGCAGAAAAAGCCTTTGATAAAATACAACACCCATTCCTATTGAAAACACTAGAAAGTATAGGAATAGAAGGGTCTTTCCTAAAAATGATAAACAATATATATCTAAAACCATAAGCAAACATCATCTGCAATGGGGATAAACTAGAAGCCTTTCCAATAAGATCAGGAGTAAAACAAGGATGCCCATTATCACCTCTATTATTTAATATTGTACTAGAAACACTAGCAGTAGCAATTAGAGAAGAAAAAGTAATTGAAGGTATTAAAATTGGCAATGAGGAGACCATGCTATCACTCTTTGCAGATGATATGATGGTCTACTTAAGGAATCCTAGAGAATCAACCAAAAGTTACTCGAAATAATCAACAACTTTAGCAAAGTTGCAGGATACAAAATAAATCCACATAATTCATCAGCATTTCTATATATCTCCAACCCATTTCAGCAGCAAGATTTAGAAAGAGAAATTCCATTGAAAACCACCCTAGACAATATAAAGTACTTAGGAATCTGTCTGCCAAGACAAACACAGGAATGATATGAACACAACTACAAAACACTCTCCACACAATTAAAACTAGATCTAAACAATTGGAAGAACATTGATTGCTCATGGGTGGGATGAGCTAACATGATAAAAATGACAATTCTACCCAAATTAATTTACTTATTTAGTGCCATACCCATTGAACTCCCAAAAAACTTCTTTACTGAATTAGAAAAAAACATAACTAAGTTAATTTGGAAGAACAAAAGATAAAGAATATCCAGGGAAATCATAAAAAAAAATGCAAAGGAAGGAGGACTTGTAGTCCCACATCTCAAACTATACTATAAAGCAGTGGTTATCAAAACAATTTGGTACTGGCTAAAAGACAGAAAGGAGGATCAGTGGAATAGACTTGGTGGAAATGATCTCAGCAAGACAGTTTATGACAAACCCAAAGACCCCAGCTTTTGGGACAAAAATCCATTATTTGATAAAAACTGCTGGGAAAATTGGAAGACAGTGTGGGAGAGATTAGGTTTGGATCAACACCTCACACCCTACACCAAGATAAATTCAGAATGGGTGAATGACTTGAACATAAAGAAGGAAACTATAAGTAAATTAAGTGAACACAGAATAGTATACCTGTCAGACCTTTGGGAAGGGAAAGATTTTAAAACCAAGCAAGACTTAGAAAGAGTTACAAAATGTAAAATAATAATTTTGACTACATTAAATTAAAAAGGTTTTGTACAAATAAAACCAATGTAACTAAAATCAGAAGGGTAGCAACAAATTGGGAAACAATCTTCATAAAAACCTCTGACAAAGGTTTAATTACTCAAATTTACAAAGAACTAAATCAATTGTACAAAAAATCAAGCCATTCTCCAATTGATAAATGGGCAAGGGACATGAACAGGCAGTTTTCAGATAAAGAAATCAAAACTCTTAATAAGCAAATGAAGAAGTGTTCTAAATCTCTTATAATCAGAGAGATGCAAATCAAAGCAACTCTGAGGTATCACCTCACACCTAGCAGATTGGCTAGCATGACAGCTATGGAAAGTAATGAATGCTGGAGTGGATGTGGCAAAGTAGGGACACTAATTCATTGCTGGTGGAGTTGTGAATTAATCCAACCATTCTGGAGGGCAATTTGGAACTATGCCCAAAGGGCGATAAAAGACTGTCTGCCCTTTCATCCAGCCATAGCACTGCTGGGTTTGTACCCCAAAGAGATAATGGAGAAAAAGACTTGTACAAGAATATTCATAGCTGCATTCTTTGTGGTGGCCAAAAATTGGGAAACGAGGGGATGCCCATCAATTGGGGAATGGCTGAACAAATTGTGGTATATGTTGGTGATGGACTACTATTGTGCTAAAAGGAATAATAAAGTGGAGGAATTCCATGGAGATTGGAACAACCTCCAGGAAGTGATGCAGAGCGAAAGGAGCAGAACCAGGAAAACATTGTACACAGAGACCGATACATTGTGGTACAATTGAAGGTAATGGACTTCTGCATTAGTGGCAATGCAATGTCCCTGAACAATCTGCAGGGAACTAAAAAACACTATCCACAAGCAGAAGATAAACTGTGGGAGTAAAAACACCGATGAAAAGCAACTGCTTGACTACAGGGGTGAAGGGGATATGACTGAGGAGAGACACTAAATGAACACTCTAATGCAAATACCACCAACATGGAAATGGGTTTGAATCAAGAACACATGTGATACCCAGTGGAATTGTGCGTGGGCTATGGGAGAGGTGGTGGGAGTGGGGGGAGGGAAGAAAAGAAAATGATCTTTGTTTCCAATGAATAATGTTTGGAAATGATCAAATAAAAAAAAAGAAATGCAAACTGAAACAATTATGAAATATCATTTCACACCTATCAGATTGGTTAAAAAAAACAAAAGGCAAAATGACACATGTTGGAGGAAATGGGGAAAAATAGGAACACTAATACACTGTTGCTGGAACTATGATTGGATCCATTTTGGAGAGCAATTTGAAAATTGCACCTAGAGAGTTAAAAACTGTGTATATCATTAGCCTCAGAAATACCATTGCTGGGTCTCTTTCCTAAGAAGATCAGGGGAAATGGAAAAGAACCTATATGTTAAAACATGTACAGCAAATCTCTTTGTGGTAGCAAAGGTCTAAAAATTGCAGACATGCCCATTAATTGAGAAATGACTAAACAAATTGTACTATATGACTGTGATGGAATTCTATGGAATCATAAGAAAAAATGAGCAGGTTAATTGAAAAAAAACTTGGAAAGAACTACATAGGATAATGAACAGCAAAATGAATAGAACCAAGAGGACATATGCAGCTACAGATTTGATGCTTAAAGAATAGATTATGAATGTCATCTCTGGAGAATGAACTGAAAAATAGGAACATGAAAGACTACATATGCATATGTCTCCCAAATAATAACTTCTATGATGTCATGAGATGCTTGTAAATAAATTCTACTAAATAAAAATATAACTAAATAAATAAATAATGCATCTCCATTGAGGTTTAATATCCTTTATGATATGGATTTGACCGACATCTCCAGGCTTATCCGACACCTGACACTGGACACAGTAGGCACTTGTTAAATATCACTGATTTTGAATTATCACCTATTGTATTTCCCTGGACTCTTATTACTTATTTTTTGACTTCAACATTCCCCTAGGGATGTCAGAGAGGGGAACAGGGCATATGTAAAAGATAAGTAAATATAAGATACATATAAGGTCTATTCAAAATAACTTTGTAAGGATGTACAAATAACTGCGTAGTATCGGGAAGATACTTGCATTGGAGGTGATATTTGAACTGGACTTTGAGTAGAGCTAAACATCCCAAGACACTCAAATGAGAGATTTTTAGGCAACACGACTGGGTAAAGGGAGGCACAGTGAGATCAAGTAAAATGTCATAAATGGGGAACATAAAGTAATTAATTCCATCTGCAGCTTGGCTTTTTAAAATCTCCACTTGGCCCAGGCTGCTTAGCCCTTGTTGCTCTTCTGTCATAGAACTGAGTTTAACACAGAAAGTAAGAGTTTTTTTTTTAAAGAAGAAATAATTACTTTTCAATTATGAATTGGACTAGATGGTGTGTGAGGTTCCTTCCAGCTCTAAGATACTCTATTTCTTCTGACTACAAGCCCTACTAGAAAAGTTCCTTTAGATTTCCATGTACATAAAGGGAATTGGTTTAAAGTTATGGCTGAAACCAGTTACATGAGGGGCAGGAGGGATGAGAACAAACTTTTATTTCACAATGTCAATTTCCAGAGACCCAGATCCTGGGTTATAGTTGTGATTTTTTTGTAGTGATAGCAGGAATTGTTGGAATAAACACCCATAGCAAGTCCTGCCAATGATTCTTCCATGTGATATTTTATAACTGAAGATCATCACTGCAACAGGAGTGAAAAAAGATAAAAAACTAAGTGATCTTGTCTATAATATAAACTCATTTTCTTTATGCTGAGGTGTAGCTAGTGTAGGAACAAATGAACCACATTTATTTCCTAGGAAGGCTTAGGGAAAATGGTCTGAGTGAGCTCCTGAGCCCTGATATCTTCAGAGAGCAAGAGACTTAGCAGTATGTTATTAGCTTCAGGAGAAGATAGATGAATGTTCATTCCTTGAAAGCAGCACTAGCTGGCCTGATGGATATGGCTGCAACTGTGGACATCATGCACATTTACCATGCTTAACCTACTGTAAATATCACAAAACATGATATTGGTCTTATGCAACATCGATGTACTATGGGGCATATCAAGGTGAAAAGCAATATATGCTTCTAGGGCAACCGGCAGGAGTCAAACCTCATGTTAAATACAGGTTACTACATTGCATTGCCTATGCCAATGCCCATACTCTCCTCACTTCTTTTTTCTGTCCTTTCCAAGTTCTTCCCTCTTCTCTACTCCTTTGTCTCTCTTTTTTAACTTTTTACCTTTCCTCTTCTTTTTTCTTTTCTCCTCTCCTCTCCATTGATCTGTGAGGCAGAGTTGAGCTTTCTCAAACACTAACTTCTCTATACAGGGAAGATAATACATAAAGTAATAATAGCAGTCAGATTGGGGCCTTTTGAACACAGAATTCACAGGAATGTTGAAGTCAATCATAGGACAAGTAAGTGCTACTTTTTCCTCTGCTCTCCTCAGCTCTCCTCTCCTCTCTTCAGCTTTCCTCTGCTCTCCACTTCCCTCCTCTTCTCTCTGTCTTTCTGTCTCTGACTCTGGTTCTCTCTCTGTCTCTCTGCTCCCCTCTTTTCTTATCAAAACATAATCAATTTAGAGTTAGAAGGGAGGTCATTTGGTTTAAATCCCTCCTTTTAATAGATGAATAAAATGAGTTCTGAATATCTTAGGTGAGACTTGATTCATATTACAAAGAAAGTAAGAAATGAAGATAGTTTGAATCTAGGTCCTGCAACTCTAGTTCCAAGGCTATGTATTGTACCATGCTGTTTCCCACATCCTTTCTCTTCTCTTCCCCTTTTCATTCTTTTCTTCTTTTTTTATTTATTCTCTTCTCTTAACTTTATTCCCTTGCGCTCTCTCTCTCTCTCTCTCTCTCTCTCTCTCTCTCTCTCTCTCTCTCTCTCTCTCTCTCTCTCTCTCTCTGTCTCTCTCTCTCTCTCTCTCTCTCTCTCTTTCTCTTTCTCTCTCTCTCTCTCTCTCTCTCTCTCTCTCTCTCTCTCTCTCTCTCTCTCTCTCTCTCTCTCTCTCTCTCTCTCTTTCAGTTGCTTTATGTTTCTGTCTCTGTCTATCTGTGTTTATGCCTGTCTGTTCCTCTGTCTCTCTTCTAGCTCTCTCACTAGTAATTTCTCGTAAAAGGGAAGATTCCTTTCTTGGATCTCTATCTGGTCTGAGTTTCCTGTGCCTCTGATCATTCTTCTTCTTGATTGTTTTACAGAAGGAAACTGACAAGATGGTATTGAAAACCTTACTCTTTCTCTTTTCCAATCTGAGTTTTCTCATTTACATCTATGAAATAGACTAGGCAGGAAAATTATTCCTCAACAAGTTTCTCAATTCCATTTCATATAAGGAGGAAAAGCTCTAAGGAAATAATCTTGTACCATATAAATATCTGAAATTCTACATTGTTTTCTTACTTTTTCTTAACTTTTAATTTCTATGTGATACTCAGCATATTTAATGAAAGGTCCATTTCTGTGTTTTACAATTGTTCTTCTCTCAGACATTTAAAAAAGTCATCACTGAAAAACTGTGAGGCCAAACAAGGCTATAGACATAAGATTTGTTCTTAACTTTAATTACTTCCCAGAATATTGTACTTTTTCAAAACCACCATTGCTGTTTTTTTTTAGAATTGGAATCTGAGCAAGTAAACTTCATCTTGTCATCTATCAACTTCTTTTATTTTCCTGCTTGAAAAGATTGTTGATTCATTTTGAATAGAAAAGAAATTAAGTAGCATCCCTTTCTTAGCTATATACAATGATAAATTCAGAGCATTTCAGTCAATGAAATACAAAACCCTTTTTTTCTTTTCAATGGCAAGCTATATATTTTCTCTTTCAGGATTTAATGCCTAATTCTAGCTTTTGATAATTTACTAGGTGAACTCAAAGTTGTTCCCTCTCACGAGTGATAAAAGTCTGAATTCTTAATGGTAATGTACAACTAATAAAAAAAATCAATCTCCATATTGTTTTTGTCTTAAAGACTGATTTAGATAGAATGTATGGCTAACCCACTCACAATATCACAGAACTGTAGAGTTGGATGGAACCTCAATGACTATTTCACACATATCTTCCAAAAGAATAAACATTACAACATAATGACTCAATAAGTGGCCATGCAGTCTGTTTTGTATGGCATAGAAGTCACAGAATCCCAAAGTTGTAAGGGGTCTTTGGGCAGTTTATATGTGGATATGTATCTGCCTTTCAGCATCCTTGAAGAGTGATTATAGAACCATGTTCCCACTATATTACCTCCTTTCCAGTCCCTCATGATCATCTCCTCTCAAACCCAAAATCTTAAATTCTGTCCTTGGGTCCTCTGGATCTGATAAATGAGGTTTCTTTTGCCTTATCATGTCAGGGACCAGACTTTCATGTCACTTCCTCCCACATTAAGTACTAAATACTCTATCTATTCATCATCCAACCATCTATCCACCTATGTGTCCACTTATCTTGAATTAGGAGTAACCAGGGATGTGCTAGAATTTGTTCTAAAAGTCTTGGTTGATTGCTAAATGTTTAGTGTGAGCATTCACATCAAACATCAAAAATAAGCAATTGCTATAAATAACTTGATTTATCGTTTTGTTGATTCTTAGACTTATGAAAGTGTTAATGTAGATTAAACTTAAAAGTGTGTGTATATGCATACATTTTCCCCCTATAAAGCCCAGTTGTTAAATATTTATTGCTACACACCTGTACTGCTTTATACACATTTCTTGAGCTCAGCAGGAGTTCAATAGAAGGATCAGGGAATGAAATCATTAACAGACTAGAGACCTGGTACCTGTAGACTAATAATAATAATAATAGACATTTATATAACACTTTAAGTTTTAAAAAATTCTTTAAAATCTATTCTTTCTCCCCAGGTCCTGATGGATTCACAAATGAATTCTATCAAACATTCAAAGAACAACTAATCCCAATATTAAACAAACTATTTGACAGAATAAGCCAAGAAGGAGTTCTACCAAATTCATTTTATGACACAAATACGGTATTGATCCCAAAGCCAGGCAGGTCAAAAACAGAGAAAGAAAACTATAGACCAATCTCCCTAATGAATATAGATGCAAAAATCTTAAATAGGATACTAGCAAAAAGACTCCAGCAAGTGATTAGAAGGGTCATCCACCATGATCAAGTAGGATTTATACCAGGGATGCAGGGCTGGTTCAATATTAGGAAAACCATCCACATAATTGACCATATTAACAAGCTAACTGACAAAAATCACATGATTATCTCAATAGATGCAGAAAAAAGGCTTTGACAAAATAAAACACCCATTCCTATTGAAAACACCAGAAAGTATAGGAATAGAAGGGCATTTCCTAAAAATAATGAACAGTATGTATCTAAAACCATAAGCAAACATCATCTGCAATGGGGATAAAATAGAAGCCTTCCCAATAAGATCAGAAGTGAAACCAGGATGCCCATTATCACCTCTATTATTTAACATTGTACTAGAAACACTAGCAGTAGCAATTAGAGAAGAAAAAGTAATTGAAGGTATTAAAATTGGCAATGAGGAAACCACACTATCACTCTTTGCAGATGATATGATGGTCTACTTAAAGAATTCTAGAGAATCAACCAAAAAGCTAGTCGAAATAATCAACAACTTTAGCAAAATTGCAGGATACAAAATAAACCCACATAATTCATCAGCATTTCTATATATCTCCAACCCATTTCAGCAGCAAGATTTAGAAAGAGAAATTCCATTTAAAACACCCTAGACAATATAAAATACTTAGGAATCTATCTACCAAGATAAACACAGGAATGATATGAACATAACTACAAAACACTCTCCACACAATTAAAACTAGATCTAAACAATTGGAAGAACATTGATTGCTCATGGGTGGGATGAGCTAACATGATAAAAATGACAATTCTACCCAAATTAATTTACTTATTTAGTGCCATACCCATTGAACTACCAAAAAAACTTTTTTACTGAATTAGAAAAAAAAACCATAACAAAGTTCATTTGGAAGAACAAAAGATCAAGGATATCCAAAGAAATCATGAAAAAAAAATGCAAAGGAAGGAGGACTTGCAGTCCCACATCTCAAACTATACTATGAAGCAGTAGTTATGAAAACAATTTGGTACTGGCTAAGAGATATAAAGGAGGATCAGTGGAACAGACTTGGGGTAAGTGACCTCAGTAAGACAGTCTATGACAAACCCAAAGACCCCAGCTTCTGGGACCAAAACCCACTATTTGAAAAAAAACTGCTGGGAAAATTGGAAGAAAGTATGGTAGAGATTAAGTTTGGATCACTATCTCACACCCTACACCAAGATAAAATCAGAATGGGTGAATGACCTGAATATAAAGAAGGAAACTATACGCAAATTAGGTGAACACAGAATAGTGTACTTGTCAGATCTATGGGAAAGGAAAGACTTCAAAACCAAGCAAGAGCTAGAAAAAATCACAAAATGTAAAATCAATAATTTTGATTACATCAAATTAAAAAGTTTTTGTACAAACAAAACTAATGCATCCAAATGAGAAGGGAAACAACAAATTGGGAAACAATCTTCATTACAAAAACATCTGACAAAGGTCTAATTACTCAAAATTTATAAAGAGCTAAGTCAATTGTACAAAAAATCAAGTCATTCTCCAATTGATAAATGGGCAAGGGACATGAATAGGCAATTTTCAGGTAAAAAAATCAAAACTATTGAAAAGCACATGAAAAAGTGTTCTAAATCTCTTATAATCATGCAAATCAAATGCAAATCAAAACAGCTCTGAGGTATCACCTCACACTTAGGAGAGTGGCTAACATGACAGCAAAGGAAAGTAATGAATGCTGGAGGGGATGTGGCAAAGTTGGGACATTAATGCATTGTAGCACTGCTCACCCTAATCAAGGGAGGGGACTAAAAAAGGTGTCCCAAACATTGCCTGCTCTACAAACACCCGGTCAGCACACCGCAGCCGGCGGGTCATCCCTTTAAGCAGTCAAAATCAAAAGAAACAAAATACAAAGAAACTCCTACTAGAAGCATGGAACATCAGGACATTACTTGATAGAGAGAATACCCCAAGCCCTGAGAGAAGAACAGCTCTAATTGGTAAAGAACTGGCGTGATATGACATTGTCATCGCAGCCTTAAGTGAAACATGCTTACCAGAAGAGGGATCACTCAGTGAACCCACCACTGGATATACCTTTTTCTGGAAAGGTAGAGCCTCAAATGAAGACAGAATCCACGGTGTTGTCCTGGCTATCAAGACCAGTTTGCTCAAACAGCTGCCAGACTTGGCTGTGGGCATCAGCGAGAGGCTCATGAAGATCATTTAACTCTCAGCAAAGACCGGTATGCCACAATCATCAGCGCATATGCCCCAACACTGACCAGCACAGAGGAGACCATTGAGCAGTTCTACTCTGACCTGAGTGCTGTCCTGCACTCAGTGTCCACAAATGACAAGCTGATACTCCTGGGAGACTTCAACGCCCACGTTGGCCAGGACCATGAAAGATGGAAAGGAGTGCTCAGCAAACATGGCGTCGGCAAAATGAACAACAATGGCCACTGCTAGTCAGCAAATGCTCAGAGTTTGAACTCACCATCACGAACACTGTGTTCAGAATGGCAAACAAATATAAAACACCGTGGATGCACCCATGATCAAAACAGTGGCATCTCATTGACTACATCATTGTATGCCGGCGAGACATCCAGGATGTAAAGATCACCAGAGCCATGAGAGGAGCTGAATGCTAGACAGACCACTGATTGGTTAGAGTGACTCTTCAAATGCGCATTGTGCCTCACCATCCAAAACGCGCCCAGACAGTTTGCACATTTTACATCTTCTTAGAGATCCATCTTATTTGCAAACATTCCAGCCTTGCCTGGACGACAAGCTGTCTGCCAAGGGACCACTCACTGGAAGCTCAACCAAGAAATGGAACCAGTTCAGAGACGCAGTGAAGGAAACATCAAAGGCAATCCTAGGCCCCAAACAACGCAACCACCAGGACTGGTTCGATGAGAACAACACTGCTATTGAAGACCTATTGAGTAAGAAGAACAAAGCCTTTATGGAGTGGCAAAATAACCCAAACTCTTCTCCTAAAAAGGACAGATTCAAGTCTCTCCAAGCAATGGCACAGCGTGAGATCAGGAAGATGCTAGACTGATGGTGGGAAAAAAAGGCAAAAGAAATCCAGCGTTTTGCTGATACGAAAAACTACAAACAATTTTTCAGTGCCCTCAAGATTGTCTATGGACCATTAAAACCCACCACCACTCCCTTGCTATCCTCTGACAGTGACACTCTCACAAAAGATAAAAAAGGCATCAGAAACAGGTGGAAAGAACACTTTAGTCAGCTTCTCAACCGACCCTCTTCAGTCGACCAAAGCGCCCTTGACCAGATTCCCCAAAACCGCTCCATTGAACAACTTGACATCCCTCCTTCAATAGAGGAAGTCCAAAAAGCCATTAAACAAATGAGTGCAGGCAAGGCACCCGGTAAAGATGGGAGGTGTACTGAGGTGTACAAGGCCTTAAATGGAAAGGCGCTCCAGGCATTCCACATAGTGCTGACCAGCATATGGGAAGAGGAAGACATGCCCCCAGAACTCAGAGATGACTCCATCATAGCCCTATACAAGAACAAAGGCTCACGAGCAGCCTGTGACAACTACAGAGGCATCTCACTATTCTCCACTGCCAGAAAGATCCTTGCCCGTGTTATACTCAACAGACTCCTGTCATCTGTTTCAGAGTAGAACCTGCCTGAATCACAATGTGGCTTCCGACCAGATTGCAGCACCATCAACATGGTCTTCATGGTGAGGCAAATGCAGGAAAAATGTCTTGAGCAGAAACCTAAGTCTCTACATTGTCTTCATAAACCTGAAAAAGGCATTCTACACAGTGAACAGGGATGCATTGTGGGTGATCCTCAGCAAGCTCGGTTGCCCAGCAAAATTTGTCAAACTGATCCAGCTCTTTCATGTTGACATGAGAGGGGAAGTCCTATCTGGTGGAGAGACTTCTGATTGCTTCAACATCTCCAATGGTGTGAAACAAGGCTGTGTCCTCGCTCCAGTACTATTCAACCTATTTTTCACCCAAGTATTATGATCTTCTGTGATGGATCTAGACCTGGGTATCTATATCAAATACCGGCTGGATGGCTCACTATTCAACCTTCGCCGCCTGACTGCAAAAACAAAGACAACTGAGAGACTCATCCTGGAAGCTCTCTTTGCAGATGACTGTGCTCTCATGGCCCACCAAGAAAATTATCTTCCAACCATTGTGGACAGGTTCTCCACTGCAACAAAACTGTTTGGCCTGACTATCAGCCTCAGCAAAACAGAGGTGCTGTTCCAACCTGCACCAGGGAGGCCAACGAACCAGCCATGCATTACAATCGACAGCACGCAGCTTTCTAACATCAACACTTTCAAGTACCTGGGCAGCACCATCGCCAACGACGGGTCCCTAGACCACGAGATCAATGCCAGGATCCAAAAGGCCAGCCAGGCACTCGGGCGGCTGCGCTGCAAAGTCCTCCAACACAGCGGTGTAAGCACTGCGACGAAGCTCAAAGTGTACAACGCAGTGGTCCTCAGCTCGCTCCTGTACGGTTGCGAGACATGGACACTGTACCGGAAGCACATGAAACAGCTGGAGCAATTCCACCAACACTCCCTCCGGTCAATCATGAGGATCCGATGGCAGGACTGAATCGCCAATCAGGAAGTCCTTGACAGAGCCAACTCCACCAGCATCGAAGTCCTGGTCCTCAAAACCCAGCTACGATGGTCTGGACACGTCATCTGCATGGACCCACAGCGAATACCAAGACAGGTATTCTATGGTGAACTGTCAGCTGGACTCAGGAAACAAGGCCGACCAAAGAAAAGATACAAGGATTAGCTAAAGTCCAACTTGAAGTGGGCTGGCATGACACCAAAGCAACTAGAACTCGCTGCCTCTGACAGAAGCAGCTGGTGAACCCACATTAACCAGGCCGCCACCACCTTTGAAGATGAGCGACGTCGACGTCTTGCCGCTGCGCGTGAACGCCGACACCAGGCCACAACCGCACCTCCCATAACAACTGGCGTCCCAGGCCCCATGTGCCACAAACTGTGCACCTCAGCCTTTGGACTCCAAAGCCACATGAGGGTACATCAATAGATGATAATGCACAAAGACAATAGTCATTCTTGGTCACCGAGAGACTACTACTATAGGTGGAGTTGTGAATTGATCCAACCATTCTGGAGGGCAATTTGGAACTATGCCCAAAGGGCAATAAAAGACTGTCTGCCCTTTGATCCAGCCATAGCACTGCTGGGTTTGTACCCCAAAGAGATAATAAGGAAAAAGACATGTACAAGAATATTCATAGCTGAGCTGTTTGTGGTAGCAAAAACTTGGAAAATGAGGGGATGCCCTTCAATTGGGGAATGGCTGAACAAATTGTGGTATATGTTGGTGATGGAATACTATTGTGCTCAAAGGAATAATAAAGTGGAGGAATTCCATGGGGACTGGAACAACCTCCAGGAATTGATGCAGAGTGAGAAGCAGAACCAGGAAAACATTGTACACAGAGACTGATACACTGAGGTACAATGGAATGTAATGGACTTCTCCATTAGTGGCAATGCAATGACCCTGAACAACTAAGGAGGAATCTAGGAGAAAAACCACTATCCTCATTCAGGGGAAACACTATGGGAGTAAAAACATGGAAGAAAAATGACTGCTTGAATACATAGATTGAAGGGATATGGTTGGGGATATAGACTCTAAATGAACATCCTAGTGCAAATAACAACATGGAAATAGGTTCTGAACAAGGACACATGTAATACCCAATGAATTTGGTTGTTGGCTGTGGGAAGGGTGGGTGGAGGGGAGGGAGGGAAATAATGTGATTATTGTAACCAAGGAATAATGTTCTAAATTGACTAAATAAACTAATTCAAATGAAAAAAAAATCATCTCTTCTTTATTTTTTTAAACCCCTACTTTCTGTCTTAGAATCAATGCAAGTATTGGTTCCAAGGAAGAAGAGATTTGAGGGCTCGGTTTGGGGTCAAGTGACTTGCCCAGGGTCACACAACTAGGAAGTATCTGAGGCCATATTTCAACCCAGGACCTTCTGTTTCTAGGCCTGGCTCTCGATCTACTGAGCCACCTATCTGCCCCACATTTATTATTTCTTAATCTCATGTCTTTCTAATATCATCTCTCACTAACTATTCCTTTACTCCAATATTTGATGAAGAGTTGAGCTTTCTCAAACAAGGTCATCTCCTGTATGTAAGAAGATAATACAAATGTAACAGTGGCATTCAAGTTAGGGTCTTTTGATCAAAGAAGTCATAAGACTATTGAATGGAGTCATAGATCAAGTAAGTGTCATTTTAAGATTTTTTTTTTCATATCCTCAGCACTTAGTATAGTGTCTGACACTTAGGGAGCTCTTACTATCCTGAAATGAATGATCAAGTACATTTCAGGTTCTCAGATGTAGAAGTAGAATGCAGGAGGATTATATGGAGGAATCGGCATGGTGCAAAGTTGGCATAAGAACAAACAGTCTAGAAATGTTAAAACCTTGATTTTTGGAAGCTGAAGAATCCATTGAGGGTCCTTATTGAAATGGAGGCTAGAGCATGAGAACATGATGGTGAAGAAGAGATGGATAAAAGCAGAGGAGCAGCAGTTGCATGACATAGTCAGACCTAAACCTTGATGGCTGGGTGGAGGCTAGATTGAAGTGAGGAGAGATTGAGATATCAAGTGAATTAGGAGAGTATTTCATTTGTCAGGTGAGAGGTAGGAAGGGACTGAAATATAGTGGTAATTATGTATTGAGAGAATGGGGCACATTTGAGAAGTTCTTAAGAGAAAAATGTAAGATTTAGGAATTGATTGGATATGTGGAAAGGGAGTGAGAAAATAATGCCAAAGTTGTAAACCTGGGTGACTTGGAGGACAGTGATATCCTTGTAAGGAAAGGGAAATTTACGGAAATGAGTGGAAAGGAGGGAAAAAAAATAATCCCATTTTGGATGATTGAATTTGAGATGCATATTTGACATCTAACTTGAAATGCCCAATTGAAATTTTAAAATGAGACAGGTTCAGTAGATAGACTAGGGTTGGGTAAATAGATCTAGAAATCATTTACATAGAGATGATAATTGAATCTATGGGAACTAATGAGATTACCTAGTGAAAGGATATAGAAAGAAGTAAAAAAGAGGGTCTAGAATTAAACCTTAGATTTAGTGGGCATGCTATGATTTAGTGAAGGAAATTGAGGAGTTTAGACAGGTAGGATGAGAATCCAAGGGAGAGCAGTGTAATGGAAATCCAGATAGGAAAGATTGAATAATGTTAAGTATTGATGGGAGGTTGAAAAGAATGAAAGTTATGAAAAGGCCATTTTAATTGGTAATTAATGGTTTATTGGTAACTGGAGAGAGCCTTTTCAATTCAGTGATAAGGATGAAAGCCAGATTGAAAAGAATTAGAAGAAAATGGAAGGAGAGGAATTGAAGGTTCCATATGTAGAAGGCTTTCTCAGGAATTTATCTGAAGGAGGGAAGAATGGAAAACTGTATAGGAGAGTAGAATTTAGTAGTTTTTTTTAATTATGGGAAGATGGGAATGTTTGTAGATATAATGGAATGAACTAGTAGATAGGGAAAGAATAAAGACCAAATAGTAAGGTGACTGATGGGAGTAGTCTCTTGGAGAAGATGTGAAGGAATAAGATTAAGAACATGTATAGAGGAGTTGGTTTTGTTTGAAATAGCTCAATTCTTCAAAGGCTGGAGTAAAGGAGGAGTTAGTGTGAGATTGAGAGGAACATAGAAGAGGGAAATCAAGGTAAATGGCATTGATTTTCTTGGTAAAACATTGAGGCAAAGTCCTCAGTTGAGAAGAATGGTGGTAAGGGGATGGTGGAGGAGAGAAAAAGCATTGGGACAGCTGCTATTGTGAGCCAGATAAAGAATAAAGTAGAATTGACTATCTTGAATCCCATATAAAATTATACGGCAAATTTGTAGTGGTCTGAGCATAATTACATGATTTTGCCCCTCTCTTCAGAAGCAAGTGAGTATAGCCAGATCAGGGGTTATAGCCTGGAAATTAATGTAGACCAGAGGAATTAGATGTCACATTGAAGATGAAGATTAGGTTTAGCATTAGGAGAAAATAGGGAGAAAGAGAATGATGGGAAATTATGAGTGGATAAAGAAATTTCAGACTTCTTGAAAATGAAAATAGAACACTTGTGGCTTATGTCAAGATTAAAGACATGACCATCACTGTGGGTACCTGAGGGGGAGGATAAGGAACATCTAGCAGGGGTTTTGGATGAGGGTTCATTCTTGATTTAGTGAACATTCAGTATCAGTGGGATGGGGAGAACAAGAAAAGGTGGGAATATATTAATCATTGGAGAATTAATCCAAGCTGAGTATTGGTGGATGAGGAAATTCTATTGAAGGCAGATAATCAGAATGTTCATAATCTTTCTAGAATACTTAAAATCTCACTGCCCAATACAGGGTAGTACCCGGTGGTTACTCACTGAGGTATCTAGAAGTCCTCCCTCAATACAAGCAGCATTAGCCTTCCAATATGCCTCAGTGTCTTATAGGGTCTGAATTCCTTTTTGGCAAGGCTAGTCCTTCCCTTCCTTCCTTCCTTCCTTCCTTCCTTCCTTCCTTCCTTCCTTCCTTCCTTCCTTCCTTCCTTCCTTCCTTCCTTCCTTCCTTCCTTCCTTCCTTCCTCCCTCCACTTTCTCCATCCCTCCCTTTCTCCCTCTTTCTCCCTCCCTCCCTCCCTCCCTTTCTTTCTTTCTTTCTTTCTTTCTTTCTTTCTTTCTTTCTTTCTTTCTTTCTTTCTTTCTTTCTTTCTTTCTTTCTTTCTTTCTTTCTTTCTTTCTTTCTTTCTTTCTTTCTTTCTTTCTTTCTTTCTTTCTCTCTCTCTTCTCTCTCTCTTTCTTTCTTTCTTTCTCTCTCTCTTCTCTCTTTCTTTCTTTCTTTCTTTCTTTCTTTCTTTCTTTCTTTCTTTCTTTCTTTCTTTCTTTCTTTCTTTCTTTCTTTCTTTCTTTCTTTCTTTCTTTCTTTCTTTCTTTCTTTCTTTCTTTCTTTTGAATAAACATATACTTCTTCTCATAGCAAATGATTTCAGCCAAGAGATGACTTTTCATGTCCTTTCCCTTCCAGAAATTCCTATGCAGGAAGGTAGATGTCTGTAGAAATAATATATTATTGAACCAATTGGTTTGAAAATTGGCTAGTTGCTCACAATTGGTAATTTTCACAGAAATTCAATACTGCAGAATACTAACAAGTGCTTTTGGAACTAAGGTTTATTTTCAGATCTCATCCCCCCCCCAAAGCTTAGTGTCTTTAGTTACATTATTCCTTTTAAATAATAGTGTTCCTTTTCTATTTTTTTTTTAAAATATATTTTATTTGATCATTTCCAAGCATTATTCGTTAAAGACATAGATCATTTTCTTTTCCTCCCCCCCACCCCCCATAGCCGACGCGTAAGTCCACTGGGCATTAGATGTTTTCTTGATTTGAACCCATTGCTTTGTTGATAGTATTTGCATTAGAGTGTTCATTTAAAGTCTATCCTCTGTCATGTCCCCTCAACCTCTGTATTCAGGCAGTTGCTTTTTCTCGGTGTTTCCACTCCCATAGTTTATCCTTTGCTTATGAATGGTGTTTTTTTTCTCCTGGATCCCTGAAAGTTGTTCAGGGACATTACACCGCCCCTAATGGAGAAGTCCATTACGTTCGATTATACCACAGTGTATTAGTCTCTGTGTACAATGTTCTCCTGGTTCTGCTCCTCTCGCTCTGCATCACTTCCTGGAGGTTGTTCCAGTCTCCATGGAACTTCTCCACTTTATTATTCCTTTGAGCACAATAGTATTCCATCACCAACATATACCACAGTTTGTTCAGCCATTCCCCAATTGATGGGCATCCCCTCGTTTTCCATTTTTGGGCCACCACAAAGAGCGCAGCTATGAATATTTTTGTACAAGTCTTTGTGTCCATTATCTCTTTGGGGTACAGACCCAGCAGTGCTATGGCTGGGTCAAAGGGTAGATATTCTTTTGTCGCCCTTTGGGCATAGTTCCAAATTGCCCTCCAAAATGGTTGGATCAGTTCACAACTCCACCAGCAATGCATTAATGTCCCGACTTTGCCACATCCCCTCCAGCATTCATTACTTTCCTTTGCTGTTATGTTAGCCAATCTGCTAGGTGTGAGGTGATACCTCAGAGTTGTTTTGATTTGCATCTCTCTGATTATAAGAGATGTAGAACACTTCTTCATGTGCTTGTTAATAGTTTTGATTTCTTTATCTGAGAACTGCCTATCCATTTCCCTTGCCCATTTATCAATTGGAGAATGGCTTGATTTTTTGTACAATTGATTTAGCTCATTATAAATATGAGTAATTAAACCTTTGTCAGAGGTTTCTATGAAGATTTTTTCCCAATTTGTTGTTTCCCTTCTGATTTTAGTTATATTGGTTTTGTTTGTACAAAAGCTTTTTAGTTTGATGTAGTCAAAATTATTTATTTTACATTTTGTGATTCTTTCTATATCTTGCTTGGTTTTAAAGCCTTTCCCCTCCCAAAGGTCTGACATGTATACTATTCTGTGTTTACCCAATTTACTTATGGTTTCCTTCTTTATGTTTAAGTCACTCACCCATTTTGAATTTATCTTGGTGTAGGGTGTGAGGTGTTGATCTATTCCTAGTCTCTCCCACACTGTCTTCCAATTTTCCCAGCAGTTTTTATCGAATAGTGGATTTTTGTCCCAAAAGCTGGGATCTTTGGGTTTATCGTATACTGTCTTGCTGAGGTCGTTTTCCCCCAGTCTATTCCACTGATCTTCCTTTCTGTTTCTTAGCCAGTACCAAATTGTTTTGATGACTGCTGCTTTGTAATATAGTTTTAGGTCAGGGACTGCAAGGCCCCCATCATATGTGTTTTTTTTCATTAATTCCCTGGATATCCTTGATCTTTTGTTCTTCCAAATGAACTTTGTTATGGTTTTTTCTAAATCAGTGAAGAAGTATTTTGGTAGTTCAATGGGTATGGCACTAAATAGATAAATAAGTTTGGGTAGGATGGTCATTTTTATTATATTGGCTCGTCCTATCCATGAGCAGTTAATGTTTTTCCAATTGTTCAAGTCTAGTTTTAGTTGTGTGGCGAGTGTTTTGTAGTTGTATTCATATAGTTCCTGTGTTTGTCTTGGGAGATAGATTCCTAGGTATTTTATTTTGTCTAAGGTGATTTTGAATGGGATTTCTCTTTCTAGTTCTTGCTGCTGAGCTGTGTTGGAGATATATAGAAAAGCTGATGATTTATGTGGGTTTATTTTGTATCCTGCAACTTTGCTAAAGTTGTTGATTATTTCAATTAGCTTTTTGGTTGAATCTCTAGGATTCTTTAAGTAGACCATCATGTCATCCGCAAAGAGTGATAACTTGGTCTCCTCCTTGCCTATTCTGATACCTTCAATTTCTTTATCTTCTCTAATTGCTACTGCTAGTGTTTCTAGTACAATGTCAAATAGTAGAGGTGATAATGGGCATCCTTGTTTCACTCCTGATCTTATTGGGAATGCATCTAGTTTATCCCCATTGCAGATGATATTAGCTGTTGGTTTTAGATATATACTGTTTATTATTTTTAGGAATGACCCTTCTATTCCTATGCTTTCTAGTGTTTTTAATAGGAATGGGTGTTGTATTTTATCAAAGGCTTTTTCTGCATCTATTGAGATAATCATGTGGTTCTTGCTAGTTTGCTTGTTGATGTGGTCAATTATGTGGATGGTTTTCCTAATGTTGAACCAGCCCTGCATCCCTGGTATGAATCCTACTTGATCATGGTGAATGATCTTTCTGATCACTTGCTGGAGTCTTTTTGCTAGTATCCTATTTAAAATTTTTGCATCTATATTCATTAGGGAGATTGGTCTATAGTTTTCTTTCTCTGTTTTTGACCTGCCTGGTTTTGGAATCAGTACCATGTTTGTGTCGTAAAAGGAGTTTGGTAGAACTCCCTCTTTGCTTATTATGTCAAATAGTTTGTATAGTATTGGGGTCAACTGTTCTCTGAATGTTTGATAGAATTCACAGGTGAATCCATCAGGCCCTGGGGACTTTTTCTTAGGAAGTTCTTTGATGGCTTGATGGATTTCAATTTCTGATATGGGATTATTTAAGAATTCTATTTCCTCTTCTGTTAGTCTAGGCAGTTTGTATTTTTGTATATATTCATCCATTTCTCCTAAATTGGTGTATTTATTGCCATATAATTGGGCAAAGTAATTTCTAATGATTGCCTTAATTTCCTCCTCATTGGAGGTGCTGTCCCCCTTTTCATCTTTAATGCTGTGAATTTGCTTTTCTTCCTTCCTTTTTTTAATTAGATTGACCAGTACTTTGTCTATTTTGTTTGTTTTTTCAAAGTACCAGCTTCTTGTCTTATTTATTAAATCAATAGTTCTATCACTTTCGATTTTATTAATTTCCCCCTTAATTTTTAGGATTTCTAATTTGGTTTTCTGCTGGGGGTTTTTAATTTGATCGCTTTCGAGTTTTTTCAATTGCATTTCCAATTGATTGATCTCTGCTCTCCCTTGTTTGTTAATATGAGCTTTCAGGGATATGAATTTGCCTCTGATTACCGCTTTGGCTGCATCCCAAAAGGTTTGAAAGGATGTTTCGCCATTGTCATTTTCCTTGATGAAATTATTAATTGTTTCTATGATTTCTTCTTTAGCTAAACGGTTTTGGAGTATCATATTGTTTAATTTCCAATTGGTTTTAGATTTGGTTTTCCATGTACCATTACTAATCATTATTTTTATTGCCTTGTGATCTGAGAAGGCTGCATTCATTATTTCTGCTTTTTTGCATTTGTGTGCTATGTTTCTGTGACCTAATGTATGGTCAATTTTTGTGAATGTGCCATGTGGTGCTGAGAAGAAGGTGTATTCCTTTTTATCCCTATTTATTTTTCTCCATATGTCTATTAATTCTAATTTTTCTAAGATTTCATTCACTTCTTTTACCTCTTTCTTATTTATTTTTTGATTTGATTTATCTAAATTTGATAATGGTTGGTTTAAGTCTCCCACTAGTATGGTTTTATTGTCTATTTCTTCCTTCAATTCTCCTAGTTTCTCCATTAGAAATTTGGGTGCTATATTATTTGGTGCATACATGTTGATTAATGATATTTCCTCATTGTCTAGAGTCCCTTTTAACAAAATATAATTACCTTCCCTATCCCTTTTGATCAGGTCTATTTTTGCATTGGCTTTATCAGATATCATGATTACCACTCCTGCCTTCTTTCTATCAGTTGAGGCCCAGAAGGTCTTACTCCATCCTTTAATTCTGACCTTGTGGGTGTCAACCCGCCTCATGTGTGTTTCTTGAAGACAACATATGGTAGGGTTTTGGATTCTAATCCATTCTGCTATTCGTCTACGTTTTATGGGTGAGTTCATCCCATTCACGTTCAAAGTTATGATTGTCATTTGTGGACTCCCTGGCATTTTGATTGCCTTCCCTAATTCTAACCTTTTCTTCTTCGGCTCTACCTTTTAGTCCAGTGATTTACTTTGAATCAGTCCCCCTTGTCCCCTCCCTTGATGTTTCCCTTTTTAGTCCCTCCCTTTTTGTTCCCTCCCCCTCCCCCCTCTCTTTCCCTCCCTTTTTGTTCTCCCTCTCCCCCTCCCCCCCTTGGTTTTCCCTTCTCCTTACCCTTGTTGGGTAAGATAGAATTCAAGATCCCAATGGATCTGGATGTTTTTCCCTCTCAGAGTTGATTTCCCTGAGATTGAGGTTTAAGTAACCCCCCCCCCCTCTTCCTCTCCTTCTTATAGGAGTTTTCTTCCCCTCCCCTTCCCCTGTGAATCTTTGTGTGAGAACCATTATTCTATTTGGTCTTTCTTTACCCCCTATTTATACATTACATTTTCCCCACATATTAGTATACATAGGTTGATATAAATGTAGTCCTTATAGAAGAGAATTTGAGTAAAAGAAGATAACATTTTTCCCCTTTCCTTAATATTTACCTTTTCAGGTATTCCTTGCTCTTTGATTTTCGGTATCAAACTTTCCACAGAGCTCTGGTCTTTTCTTTGCAAAAAGTTGGAAGTCTTCTATTTTGTTGAATGCCCATACTTTCCCTTGGAAGTATATAGTCAGTTTTGCTGGGTAGCTGATTCTTGGTTGGAGACCCAGCTCTCTGGCCTTTCTGAAGATCATGTTCCATGCCTTACGATCATTCAGAGTAGAACTTGCAAGGTCTTGGGTGACCCTGATTGGCATTCCTTTATATCTAAATTGTCTTTTTCTGGCTTCCTGTAGGATTTTTTCTTTTGTTTGATAGCTTTGGAATTTGGCAATTACATTCCTGGGAGTTGTCTTTTGGGGGTTTAGTGTAGAAGGTGTTCTGTGAGCTCTGTCAGTGGCTGTATTGCCCCCTTGTTCTAGAATCTCTGGGCAATTTTCTTTGATTATATCTTGTATCACCATGTCCAGTTTGGTGTTTATTTCTGGCTTATCTGGGAGTCCAATTATTCTTAAATTATCCCTTCTCCCCCTATTTTCCAGATCTATCACCTTGTCGGTGAGATATTTTATGTTCTCTTCTAATTTCTTGGTATTTTGGCTTTGCTTTATTGATTCTTGCTCTTTTACACGATCATTGTCTTCCAGCTGCCTGATTCTGGCCTTTAAAGCCTGGTTTTCTTTTACAGTTTGGTCAAACTGGTTTTGTAGATGCGTGAATTTCTTTTGCATTATTTCCAACTTTTCCTCCCAGAAGGCTTCCATCTTTTTGGTCATTTCTGATTCAAATTCTTCATAGGTTTGTGGAGAGTTTCCATTTCCTTTGGAAGGTTTTGGAGCATTTTCTTTTATATTATCTTCTGTCTGCTCTGTATTTTGTATTTTGGCTCCATAGAATGTGTCCAAAGTCGCCCCTTTCTTCTTATTTTTCTTGGTATTTTGGGGCTTCTGTGGTTCTGTGGAGTTTGCCATTTCTGAATGTGGAGGATTAGTTTTTCTTGTCTCTTTCTGGTGTTCAGGGGCTTTAGTCCTGGGCAGATAGTTCTATGAGCGTTCCCTGGGTTAAACTGAATATGCCTCACTGGAACTGGAATGGAAGGGTCGGACCACGAGGCCACACTCTCCCCCTGGCTCGATTTCCGGAAGTTGCCTTCAGAATCGCTGGCCGTGAGGCTGTTTCGTCGGCCTGCGGGGGGATGGGCTGCCGCTTCCCCAAGCTCCGAGAGCACAGACTTTCACTGAGACTTGGATAGCAGGATCCAGCCCGTGAGGCTGTCTTGCCCGCCCTGAGGGTTGCTGTTGTTTTGACCAGCTCTCTGCAGCGGAGGCCCCAGGCAGTAACTTTCCCCCGGACCAACGGGCTCTCTGCAGCGGAAGCCCCAGGCAGTAACTTTCACCCGGACTGGGACTTGGGTAGAAGACCCTGAGGGTTGTTGTTCCTCAGACCCTGCTCTCTGAACCCCGCGCGGCTGCCGCTTCCGGGAGCCTTGGACTCTGCGCTCCTACCCCTGAGGTCCGAGGGATCTCGGGTTCTGGCTTTTAAGGGGAGCCGTACCTTTTGAACCGGGTCCAGGTCCAGGAGGAGGGTTCCCAGGGTCTGTGCTGTTGATCGTTTTGAATTTCGGCGCCTTAGGAGCTTCTAGTTTGAGATCGGTCGGGAAGGGTTTTCCGGAGATCTGAACTTCAGCTTTCTCTAAGCCGCCATCTTAACCGGAAGTCCCCCTCCTTTTCTATTTTTATAGTGAATTGTATAGTGAGTTCTCCATGATTGGTGTTTTTCAGACAAAAATAGGAGGGACACTTGAGGATGTAGAAAAGATTCTAGTTTTTGGTAAGGGTTAGACTTTTGAGGTCCCTTACATTCTGAGTCTCATTTATTTGAAGTGTGAAAGTACTCCAGTAGTATATTACAGCAAAGCACCTCTGGCCCTGAGGGAAAAAGTGGAAGATGTATCTTAAATGTAACATTCTCCTTCTAAGTATGAAGTTGGCCCTATATAGACCAAAATCAACAAAGAGAAGGAACAGTATGTCTATTCTTTCCCCATATTTATACTATTAACAACTATAAAGTAGTGAAAACTATAACCAAATTCTATGTCAGAGCCCCTGATGAAAAAGCATCCACTTTCCAGGATAAGCCCTCGATGCCTTTGCACTGACTGTCAGTGAAGCTTGGGGTGCTTTGTGGCTTCATCTTTGTAACTCAGCTGCTTAGTGCAATAGTGAGTAAGGAGAATGGATTGGGAACAATAAGTACTTCTTTTCCTTGTCTAGTCAAGCAGTATACGATCTAAGAGCCTTGTTCTATCAGGGCATTAGATCAGACTTGGCAATACTACTTGTTCTATGAACGGTCAAAGTTCTATGAGGGACACATGTTTTCCAGAAAAATAAAGGTGGGAAAGACACTCTTTAACTCAAAGTAATTCAACCTGACACAAAGTTCAATCCCCAAGTGAGTCAAATAGAATCTCTTTTATTATAATTTGTGAACCCATCTGGTATAGGGGATTTCTTTAATTTAATTCAATGAGGATTGATTGTAAACCTTTAATGATCAATGTATTTGCTAGGTTCTATAGGGGATGGTCAAAAAGGAGGGAGCCATAGTCCTTATCTTCAAAAAACACAAAAACAACAACAAATAATAAAAACTCTTATGATCTAGTAAATACAAATGTAGGCATACAAATAACTAACCACAAACCAGGTTATGATAATTGACCTGAGTATTTTGAGGTTTAGAGGAGGAAGAGATCACACTCAATTGTGGGAATCAAGAAAGGTTTCAGGAGGAAAATTAAATTGAAAATGGATCTTGAAGAATGGACAGCCGGATACAGTGGACAGATCAAAGGACCTGGGTTCAAATCCTACATTTATAACTATAATTGCTAAGATTCTTTATAAATTCCTTAGCTTGACCTTTAAAGTTCTTTATAATATCATACCAAATTATCTTTCTATGCATACTAATGTCTATTTAAGAAGCTCTTTTTGCTGCTATTCATACATCTTGCTCCCTCTTCTTTGTACTTAATATCGCTGATGCTGGGGGTGCTTTCATCTTCAGCTCTGTAACTCAGAATTCCTTGTTTCTTCCAAGGCTCAGCTTAATCATCCCAAAGGCTCTTCCTTGACTCCTCTGGATGATAATGCATTGCCTTAAAATCAACTTGCATCTATTTGGTATCAACCTATGAAAGCCATGTTACCTCCCATGATTAGCTTATAACTAGACTTCTTGAGGGAAGGGATCATTTGAACTTTTGTCTCTGTGTCTCTGTCACCTAGCAGAGGGACTGGCAGATACCTGGCAACTAAAAATACTTATTGATTTATTGGTTGACCTTGGGCAAGTCCCTTAATCTCTGTTTTTCAGTTTCCTAATCTGTAAAATTAAGGATTTAGTCTTAATGATTTCTGAGATCATTCCAGCTCCAAATCTATGATTTCAGGAAGCAGAAGTAGGTAGGAAGGTAGAAGACATCTCTGACAAGTAGAGTAGAGTATATTCAAAGAATAAAGGGTACTATAGTTTTGCTGGTTCTGTGGGGACAAATTAGGGGAAAGTGGGTTGAGACCAAATTGAGATGGACTTTGCATGCTCGATTAAGAAGTTGAGGCTATGTCAGGTTAAAAAGTTTTACTTTGCAAGGGAAATTATTGAAGGGTTTGACTAGAAATTTGACATTATCACAGTCAGGCTTTAGGAAAATTTAAGTATCAGTGCCTTAGATGAATTAGAACCATATATTGTAGAAAATTAGAGATGATTCCCATTTTTCATCCTACAGATGAGAAGACTGAGGCCCAGAGATACTTGTAGAATTTGTACCTTTGTAGAATTCCTTTTCTTGTAGGGAAGCAGTTCTTAGGAAATCAACTAATAGAAGTATAAATAAAGGAGCCAGTCTTTGAAAATTCAGGACTTAAAAACAGGAAAAGGTGCAATAATAAGGTTTTAAATTAACTTTTCCAATTAGACCAGGGTCTATGATTATTCTATAAAGATAGAATGAGTGCCTTGAGTGAATTAGAATGGGAACAGTGTCATTGGCCAAACAATGATTGTTGTTCAGTCCTGTCTGACTCTTTGTGACCCCATTTGGATTGTCTTGGCAAAGGTATTGAAGCAGTTCAGCATTTTCTTCTGCTTGTTTTACAGATGAGGAAACTGAGGTGAATAAGATTAAGTGATTTTCCAAGCTAGTATCTAAGACTAGATTTCATCTCAGGACTTCCTGACTCTCTGCCTTTTACTCCAGCCATTGTACCATCTAGATTGGCCACACCCAAATATGGTCTTTATAAGACTGATTTTCTGGTTTTGGTGATCACTAGTATGATCTTAGCCAAGTCACTTAACTTCTCTTTGTCTCAGTTTTACTCAATTGTGAAATGAATGAGTTTGTGTACATAATTTCTTGGGTCCTTTCCAACTTCAAATCTTATAAAAATTTCAAAATTAAAATTTATTAGAAAACTATCTGAAGAGGCAGTGAAGTGGCCCAGTGGATAGAGTGCTAGACCTGGAGTCAGGTTTACCTGAGTTCAAATTTGGGCTTAGACATTTTAGTTTGTGTGAGTATAGGTAAGTCACTTAATCTCTGTTTGTCACACTTTCCCACTGATAAAATGGGGAATTAATTATAGCACCTACCTTCCCGGGTTGTGGTAAGATCAAAATATGTTTGTAAAGGGCTTTACAATCCTTAAAACATTATATAAATCTTAGTTATAATAATAATAAGAATGATTCTTATTCTATTTAGAAGAGACATTTCCTTGATCTTGACCTCAGATTCTGGAGATGCACCGTATTTGGCATTGGTGGACTCCTCTGTATCATGAGCATATTATAATATTTGTATAAATGGAATTTTACCTGCAATACCTTCAAAAAATAGCAGGTCAGAAATTGAAAGAATGCTTGATAAAGACTTCCTCATCAGGCATTCATTTCTTTTTAGATAAAAAGTTTCTTCTTAAAGGGCAGATGCATCATGTTTCTCTAAGGATAGGTATTCTTTTTTAGAACTACTGTGACCTTCCAGTGAAAGACAGGTGAGCTCCCTTTGGTCATTGTTGTTGCTGCAGGAGATAGAAGAATGAAAACCTTTTGTGAATCACTGAAGAGGATCACGAAGAGTAAAGAAGTAGAATTGGAGGAAAGACCCTGGTAAAAATTTATTGGATCTACCCTCAAACAAGATCATGTTTCAATTCTTTTGTCACAATATTTAGTATTCATTCAAATGCTACTGGACCCATCAATATTGGGAGAAGGAAATAAATTTGAATTTTTGAGTGTTTTTAACTTATACCAAAGAAATAAAGCAAACCATCAAAACCCCGTTGTCTTTGAAAATGAACAAATTCAGTTCCTTTCAAATAAATTCAATAAGTGTTTATTAAGTTTCTACCATGTGCAAGGAACTATACTTGGCACTACATTAGAGATAAAAAGGCAAAAAACAATATAGCCTCTGACCTCAAGAAGTTTACGAAACTAACAGTTTTTTCAAACAAACAAATCCTTTCCTGTCATCTGCAGCTAGGCTCCAATTAGTGATGATGAATTCCTTGAAGTGGTTTCATTATGAATTTTCTTTGCATTTGGACTGAAACCAATCACCATATTTTAAATAATTATAACTTTAAATAGTGAGAATTTGAATATATGAGAGAACTTTAAGGGATTCATCACTCAAAATAACCAGAACCTGGTTATAATATTACTTTGGCAGCTATGGAGGAGCCTTGGAGGCATGCCAGAGGGCAATAGTTGGCGCATTGGGATGTAGATTATGGTGGACTAGAACAAAGCATGCTCATAACATGCCCATAGTAGAAGCATAGCAAATATGGAGACCCTATTGAGCTTGGGAGATGATTTTCAGGGTTCTCCTTCATTCCTAATGGTTGAAGGTCCAATTTTCATCAACCATTGGGTAGCCTTATAACAATACAAAATTCATTTAATTTCATATATTGGTGCTTCATTGATTGTGTCAGAGTGCAAAAGTCAATCTAATATTGATTTTGAAATAAAGTTATTTAATTGGATTTGTGGAATTACAGAGCTTAAAGGTACAGATGTGTAAATGTTTAAAATTTCTTGATTCAGTAAGTTTTTTTTCTTGTATCTAAACAAAAGTCCTACCAATTTAATTTAAATTTAGTTCATGATGGTGAGGGGTGAATAACTATTTAGTTTCTTTGTCATAACACACTTCTGATTTAAAAAAAACACAACAACAGCTCTTTTTATGCTTAAAGAGAGTAGTGGAAGGTTGTGCAGAGTACTGAGGTTGAAGTCAAGATACCTGGATTTAAAGTCAGCTTCTGACATTTACTGGCTTATGTGATGTTGAGTGAGTCATTTAAACTGTTTCAAACTCAGTTTTCTCTTTGAAGATTAGCTCATCAGGTTGCTATTGGGAAAGTCCTTTGAAATCCTTAAGTTTTTTTTTTTTTTAACTTTTGGTGGGACTAAGACTTGTGATTTCATAGAATCCTACAGAAGAATCACTTTCTATTGATGCACCTCAATACCTTTGCCTTGTTATGGCATCCTGAGACCCTCCCACCCAAAGACCCTCAATAAGAGTTAGGCCCATAGAAAATCCCCCAGCCACATTCTCCTTCTCTTCTCTCCTTCTGCATCTAGGTTAATAATAAACCCTTGTGTTGTATCAGGGAACCTATAGAAACTCTCCTGTTTCCAATCATTGCTTGTTACCATGTGCCCCCTATACAAATCATGATTACTCTCAATAAAGTTGCCTTTGATCCCCATCCTCATCCCCGGCCTTCCTGCTCCCATACGATATTTGTTTCATCTTTCCTACTTTATCTTCAGTTCTCCTACTCCTTCCAGGACCCAGACTGTTGTTAGGCAAGACCCCCAAGATCCTGACACCTTGGGAATTGAGAGATTAAGTAAATTGTCCAGGGTTCTCCAAGCCAGTAAGTGCCAGAGGTAGGATCTCAATTCAGTTCTTCCTGATTTTGAGGCTGGCTTTCAGTCCACCTCTACTTTCAAACCACTAATCTGTATAGCCTTTTGCAATATAAATGCTATTATTTTTAGGGCCATAGAGTTTTCTATTCAGGAATGAAAAGAAATTTAGAGATTATCCAGTTCAACAATGAAATTAACAGGAACATTCTTGCCTTTTCTCCTCCAAATAAAATTATTCTAATTCTTCATTCTTTTACCAAAATAAATCATTTCCCCTCATTCTTTATTTTTGTCACCAAATAGAAAATATGTGAGCAAAAGACATTAATTTACTTAGAAAATATGATAGACTACAGAGATGTTTATTACTAATGAGAAATTGATGGATAAGATGAAGCATGGTATATTTAATTCAGGCTATTCTTGACTATTGCCTGAAGGCATCTACTCACATGTGTCAAAAGTTAGTTGAAATCCAGGGCCAATAAATTTCCTAGTTATTGAACTAATATACATTTCTCTCAACAGACTGGAAGAAATATCTTCCTTGGAAAGGGGTATTTTGGACTGTGATCTTGGTCAGCTCTTCTGTCTTTGTTTTAGGTTGCAATGCCACTGAGCAAGGAAGCCTAGAGAGGCTCTGATGCCCAGATATCATTTAATCAACCAAGAAGTTGTATGATTTCAACATCCTGATTCTTCTGTTGGATGGGTAGAGCCCTTTCACAAACATCTCTCTCCTCTGTGCCTCATATTTGTCTCCTGCTTAACAGATGCTAGGCCTTTCCTTCTGGTCCACTGGCTCCCATTCCCATTGCCCATAGTTTCCCAGGACCATTACTCTTCCTACTAGCTGGGGCTTCTTATCAATTAGTTTTCTTGTGAGAAAGGGTACAGGCTTTTTTCTACTTTCATGTACTTTCCCCCAAAATCAGCATTTAACTTTCCTTTAGACTCCTTAAAAGACTTTTTACTACTAATCACCGTGGGAAACAGATAGGGTCTTAAAACAACAAACTGATTTGAGATTGTGCAGTTTTTTTCCCCTGAAGATTTAGCATTCCCTTGGAGAAGAGGAAGAAAGGACATCGAGTTATTTTTTCAAATAAGTAGTTTGAGGACTAGTTCTCATCAGCTGTTGACCTTAGCAAACTGACGGTCTCTGGCCATTTACCCAGCTCTTTCCCACTCTCCCCAGAAAGACATAGATAGATTAGTGCACATCTTACCCAGAGATTTAAGCTGTCCTTTACCCAGACAGAGAATACATGCTTCCCTGAAGCTAGTCCCAAATACTATATCCTGAGGGATAACTCACAAGCTCACATAATAGGTCAGAAGAGAAGGTGATTCCAAACACAGCAGGTGGGGAAAATCTTGATTCACTATATCCTACATGTAAGTCTTATCTAATAAACTACACAGAGTTCCTCTCTACAGTAAATTGTCTCTGCTATTCTGAGATGTCATTCAACAACACTGGAGGGTTCTCTGACATTGGTTTCTTAAAAGGCTGAGGCTAATTTCCTCCAATGGAAATAGCTGCCATTGAGAACATGGCTCACCTGTGCTACTTAAAAAATTATTCTCCATAGCTACAAGCCTACCATTCCCAATTTCTCTTGGCATTTTTATATTGTGTGGTTATTTACTTTTTAATTTAACAATCTAATAAGCATCTATTATGTTCAAGGTATAACTCCAGGTACTAGGGAAATTGAGACAAAAATAAGACTGATTGGCCACTCAAGAAAGTTGTTTTCTAATGTGGAAGGGGCATGATCAGTCAATTAAAAATTATTAAACATCTGTTTTTATGCCAAGCACTATACAAATAACATGTAAAAATAGAAGTAATTACCCATAAACATAATTTTGAGGAGGGAGAATTCTCTTGGAAAAGGTGACATAAAGAAAAATAAATTGTGGTTTCTATATGCTAAGTGCTTTAAAATTTTTATCTCATTGAGTCCTTCAATAACTCCATAAAGTAGGGGCTAGGGGAATATCTACCCCAAGGATGTGAAGACTTATTGCTGGAGAATGGGTGGAGGAGAACAATTTGTTTTAGTGGTCATGAAAGCAGATGAAATAGGTACTATGGAGTGCTTAGTGTTTGATCAGACATCAGAGATACCAAGATCATCTATTTGTATTATGAGCCATTGCTAGTTGTCTTTTTTTCCCTATCTTGGTGCTGGACTTTGATGATTTTGTAAAAGAGAATAAGGCTGATGACTTTGTGAAACTCTGCCTCACTTAAAGCTAATTCATGAGAATGTCAAGCCATCACCCTTCTGATTTCATTGGTCCTCTTTGAAAACAAAAGATGAACAAGAAAATGGGAGGTACTATTATTATGTCCATCTTATAGAAGGGAAAAATGAGGCAGACAGAGGTCAGCTCTTAAAGATAAATTTGAACTCAGTCCTTCTTAACTCCAGGCTTAGACTTTTATTGACTGTGCTACCTAGATTCCTCTCAAGGACTGAGTTGGAAAGCAAATTAAGGATTCTAAGAGGTATGATGAAAATCGAGTATGTTCTAAGCATGGTGACAGCCTGTTGAAAGACATGAAAGGATATGGGATGCTGATTTTAGGAAATAGCTAGTAGCCTGATTTCATTGGAATATAAAATGTGAGTAGGAGAGTAGTATCAAATAAATTTGGAAAATTATGCTGAAGCATTATTGTAGAGGGCCATAAATGTCATGATGGTTATGTATTTTTTCATAGAGGTAATGCCACCAGTAGTTTAGGAGCAAAGGATTGATATGGCAGGAATTGTGCCATAGAAAGATTACATCATTAGCTTTGTGGAAGACAAAATGGAGAGAATAGAAGCTGTGGCAGGGAAGCCAGTTTTTATAATTAGGTAATTATAATAAGACAAGTAAGAAGTGTTGACATAAACTCCCATGAGAGCTACAGGAGTGGAGAGAGAGAGTAAAGGATGAAAGAATTGCTGTAGAGATAGACTTTCCAAGACTTAGGAAATTTTTAGAAGAGATGTGGGAGAGGGAAGAGTCAAAGTTTACAGAAAAATTATTAAGTTGGTGTATAAAATGGTGGTTGCCAGAATTATGGAATTTTGGAAAAGACCCAAGGTTTGGGTGTATGGAGGAATACAGAGTTTTGTTTGAGATGAAGATGACTGGCATGCCATTGACAATATTGAATGAGGGGCCAGGAGATACATTAAAGTTGCATATACAGATTGAGAAGACATCTGGTTAAGATAATTAAACATATGAGAGCAGAGGATCTCAAAAAAAGAGAATATGTAGAAGAATAGAAGAGAGTTCAGAATAAGTTCTTGAGAGACAGTCACAACTGAAATGTGGCAGTAGTTCATGGTCTAGAAAAGGAGACTGAAAAAAGGGCAGCATTCAGGTGTGTGGGAAAGTGGCAGGGGCAATATAATGCCAACAGAAGCTCCATTATTTTTATGGCAAAGGAGGAATGAAATAAAGATGTGATGGAACTATGGAGGACTACATGAGATAAGTGTTTACATTTGGAATACTGTCTTGCTGATCAACAAGATCTTAGCAAGGGTATGGAGATATACAAAGCTAGATTTCCAGGTCCTTCTGCTTTTGTCAGATTCACATTAGGAAAAAGTGAAAAATGATATTTTATTCTTTCAGTAGTAATTACCAATATTGTATAATGGAATTTGGGTTGGCCAACAGCCCAGTCACCTTTCAGCATTTTATTAGCAGAATGCTGGCAGATTTATTCAACCAGTGCACAGTGGTCTACTTGGATAAAGTTTGTCACACAACCCACAGGAATATTTATGCCTAATATGAGAAGCACTCCAGGGGTTGTGGGATACTGACAGTTAAATTAACCTTGCATCAATTTGGTAATAATCCTTGTGGAACAAGGGAAGCTTGTCTACTTCTGGGTTTTTTCCTAGGCAGTATGACAGTTATAGTGGTGTATAGGGTGTGCAGGGAGGACTGGCACCTTTGGTGTGAGGATTTGCCAAACCATTTTCAGGGTTGCTCATACACCTTTGATGTCTACCTGTCACCAAACTCTCAACTGTGACGAAGAAACTGTAGTATGCATCATGGTTATACTCTGGTAAAACTGTCTCAACAGATGGGCTAAACTAGGTTGAGGGTAATTGAGAGGCCTAAAACCAATTTGCAAATTAGGGAGATTTCTACCCTAAGCATGAGAAGATTTTCCCTGGGATAATGGTTTAATGAGAACAACTTGTTTCAGTGGCCATGAAGGTGGTTGAAGCAGGTGCCATGGAGCACTAGACCTTGGTCAGATATCAAAGATGTCATGGCCATCCACTGTATACCTAGACATCAGTAATCATCCTAATTTTTGTCTTGACACTGTATTTTGATGACGCTGGGAGACAGAGGAAGGATAATGACTTTGTATACTCGGATTCACATAAATCCAATTCACTAGCAAGTCGAGATCACTTGATGTCATCAGTCCTCTTCAAAAACAAATGACATCTTCTATGGCAGAAGTGTGATTTTAGGGATATCAAAGGGTTTTAGCATTGCCCTTAGATGATGAAAAAGCCAAAAAAGTTTATCAGAGTATTATCTGCATGAGATACATAAAAAGTCTAGAATCCTAGATTTGGTAGGAACCTTAGATGTCATCATTTTCATTCCTTCTAGAAGGATGAATCTTTTTAATAATAGCTATTTCATTAAGATTCTCAACAAAGTATATTATTAGCATCCTTATTAGAACATAAATTCCTTGATGGCAGGAGCCAGACATCTACTTTGGCTCTAAACTTGTTCTTTGGTATCAAGCATAATAAGTATAAACATTTTTAAATAAATGGTAGCACTTGAAATATTTGAGTACTTGATTGTGCTCCTCATTAGCCTCCTCTTTATTAGGATAAACATGCTTAGTTCTTTCACTTTTTTATAGGAAGGTCTCCAGAACCCTCACAAGCCTAATCACCTTTATCTGCATGTTCTAAAACTTGTAGACATTTTTCTTAAAACCCTGAGCCTCATAGTGAATGCAATACTCCAGATGTTTTCTTTTCAGCAATGACTACTGTAAGACTACCATCTCCCTTGTTATAGACATTACATTTTTCATTAGTATTGACTAAGACTATATTAATCTTTTTGGGGGGAGGTTGTCATTTCAAAATTTAGACTCATTTTGAGCTTGTAATCCACTAAGATTCCCATATCTTTTATTAACATGAACTATTATCTATCCATGAAGACATCTGTCTCCCTCATCTTATATCTATGTAGCTGATTTTTAAACCCAAGTACAGAAACATTTATCCTTATTAAATTTCATCTTATTTGATTCAGCCCATATTGCAAACTGTCAAAATCTTTTTAAATCCTAACTCTGCCTTCCTACATATTAGATATTCCTCTCAGCTTTGTGTCATCCACTAATATGTTAAGGGTACAATTTCTTTGTCACTGTAACTGATACACAGAACAGGACTTCCTAAAACTATCAATGATTTAGGTCACAAGTCATTCAAGTCATACAATGTTGACATTGGATCCAATGATGTTATGGGACTATCCTCTGTTCCTTCTTTATTTGGTAATATGGTGGGGATGGTAATGGGTATGGGTTTCACCAATATACTAATACAGGAACTTTTGTGAGGTTTCCTAATTTCATCAGTTTGTTTTTCCTCCACCAAACTAGTTTAAAAGGCTTCCATTAGTTGGTTGATGGTCTATGAAGGTTGATATGTTACCAACTTACTGGTGATCCTTGCTGATCTTGGATAGGCTAGTCCATCTAGCCAACCCAATATAAATTTTATCCGATCCATGTTCAAAGACTTCCTAACTTATTAGAATTTGCCAAAACTTCTGTATGCCTGTGATCATTGAGAGCTCAAGATCATCTGTATGTCATGATGGGACATCAGAGTAGGATCTTAATGTTATTGGTATAGGGAACTTCCAGGGGAGAAAAATCCCCTTAACCAATGCAAGTTGGTATGTTCTCTTCAACTGAAGTTTAAGAACAACTGAGAGGATAAGTAAAGTCATTTTCCAGGGTCACATAGTCTATCTGTTAGAGGTGAGACTTGAATTCAAGTCTTTCTGACTTTGGGATCAGCTCTCTATAATGTTTCTAATAAAAACTTTCTAATAAAAAAAATAATGGAAAGGATTAAATTACTTGAAAATGATCACTAGATATCGAGTTTAGTCTGTTTCAGTTAAATCAAAAGTGGATGATATTAAGTTTAAACTGAAATCAAATTTGTATATGACATAATTTTTCATGTTGCTTATATAGCCATTATTTGAGCTGGTTTCTGTTCTTTTTATGATTTACTACTTCTACCCTCACCCCCACATTATATGCCTGTTTTTAAAAGGCTTCTGCCAATATTCAGAAAATAAAACTGCTCCTGTGGTAACACATTAATAGTATTATTATTAAATATAAATATAAAACTAAATATTATTACCACAATAGCCTTGACTAAGTCCACATTTCTTAGTTCAATGAGACACATTGAAGTGGTACTTTGGGGCATTAAGTATTATCAGCATTGAATTATAGGGTGTTTAGAAATTATGTACTCCAACCCTATGTAGATACTGAATCCTAGATATTAGCCTGAATAATAATTTTGTTGAGTATGGTACTGACAAAACTGACTTTGGGTGTTGAACAAGAGGAGAGGAAGCATTTATTCCTGAGAGTTCAACTGCTTTTTGGAGTGAGGAGTCTGACTCAGTAGAAACTCTTCTACTTTAAGAAACCTTTACACTTTAAAGGAAGAAAAAAATTGGAATAAGATTGGATCAAGAACTGGAAGATCATGTAGCCACCAAACCTCTCTTTCCTTCTTCCTTTGCTTCTTTCTTTTCTTATTCATTCATTTCCTCATTTTCAAATTCATTATCTATTCATTTTCATTATTGATGTTTTAGATTTAGAAATAAAAAATCAAATTATTTTCTCATAAGTTCTCTTTCATACATTTCCCTTATAACCAAGAAAGAGTTATATAAAGCCAACATATACAACAACTGGGCAGCCAATATCTGCCACCTCTTACCTAAAAAAGGAACCATATTTCATCGTGATATCTCTGAAGTTTAGATTAGTCATTTTGTTTAATTTGCTAATAGAAGACAAAACTTATTTTTTCATCTCCACTCCACTTCTTCCTCTTTACTCCTCCCCCACTCAATAAATTCCAGAGCATTAATTAAATGCTTATAATATGCGACTCATATTCTAATCTTGGTCCCAGGGAAATAATAGCTTGCCTATCAGGGTTAGGATTTAGAATGCTAGATTTTAAACCTTTTCATTGAAGGAACAATGTTATTTGTGCCTTTCCTTCTTAAATCACAATGGATCTCTTCTATATTAAGTTGCTATCTACCTATATATATATATATATATATATATATATATATGTTGCCTATTCAAATTGTAAGCTACATGAGGGCACAAGTTGTTTTTGCTTTTGTCTTTACACTCCCGCCCTCTAATGTAGTGCCCAATACATAACAAGCCTTCAGTCATTATTGATTTAAAAGTATTAAAAGGTCTAATAGTGATATGTTGACTTGAAATACTTGAACAACCATGAGAATTGGATTCTAGTAGTTTCTGGTTCACTTTCAAGATGCATGACCAGGACAAATTGCTTTTCTTTATTGCCACTCAGTTTCTTCTATTTGTGACATAAAAAATCACAGAATTTCAGATTTAGGGGACCTCATTGACAATTTAATCCAAAACATAATTTCCAAAAGAGTCCTTTGACAACTTACTGGACAAGTAGCCATGCAGATTTTTGGAAGAAGTAAAGTGGAAGTCACTTCCAAGGCATATTATTCTAATTGTGAACCCTTAGGATTTTTCCCCCTTTCTTCAAGATGAAATTAGTTTCTTCCGCTTCAACCCATTGCTCTTAATTCTGGTCCCTGGGGCCAAAATGGATGACTATTATTTGTTTTCCACCCCACAGATTTTTAAATATTTTAAGATAGCTATTATGCTTTCATATCTTCTCATAACTTTCTCTTTTCTAGGCTATGTATTCTCAGTTCTATGAAAAGATTTTCATGTTGTGAACTTTGTCATTTTGGTTGTCTTCTTGGAATATCAGTTTATCAATGCCCTACTTAAAATATATCATTTATAAATGCACACAATAACAAATCTAACAGATGTAATCTGTCTGGTGCAAAAGGAGAAAGGGAAGGAGAAGAGAATAAGCATTTATATAGTACCTACTGTTTTCCAGGAACTGTGCTAAGCACTTTAGAATATCTCTCTTGATTATCACAAGAGTCCTGTTAGGTATGTATTATCATTTGTCCTCATTTTATAGTTGAGGAAACCAAATCAACCAGAGGTTAAATATTTTGCCCAGAGTTACACAGTCAGTAAGTGTCTGAGGCTAGACCTCAGGTCGTTTCTTTTGCCTTCAGATCCAGTTCCCTATCCATTTTGCTACTAGCTGCCTTCAAAGGGGATTAAATTCCTTATTTCCAGAAGGTATGCCTCTCATAATGTATGATGAGACATTTTCACTGGGACTGAGTTTGATTTCATTAGTGTTGGGAGCTTTGGGGCAACAAAACTCTTTCCACCATGCAGATCTGCAAAACTATTCTATAAGTTTGAGTCTTAGAGAATTGTCCAGGACTTGGTGAAATTAAGAGATTTTTCTTTAGGTACATAGTCAATATGTGCTAATGGTAGAATTTAAACCATGGTTTCTTTGGCTCTAAAGTCAGCTACTTATTTCACTATACCAGGATGCCTCTTGATCACATTATCAGGTAGCTGCCATATGTTATAATGTTGACACTTGTTGAATTTGAGAGATATTGATCATAGCTGTCAAAATATGGCAATGCTCCTGAGTGTAGGCCAAACCAGATTAAAATGCAAATGGGAAATAATTTACAAAAATGCAAGAGAACATGGATAAATTAATAGGTAGTTTTCAGTCAATGTATAGACCACTGGAATCCTAATGTTTTAATGGTCCCCTTTTCAGGGGCAGCTAGGTAGGCATCTTCCTGAGTTCCAATCTGGCCTCAGACACTTGCTGTCTGTGTGACCCAAGGAAAATCACTTAACCCTCTTTGCCTCAGTTTCCTCATCTATCAAATGAATTGGGGAAGCAAATGGCAAATCACTCCAGTATATTTGCCTAGAAAACCCCCAATGGAATTGTGAAGAGTTAGACATACCTGAAAAATGATTGAATAACAACTTTCTTTTTGAGTTTCACACCACTGATACATACTACTTATGTAGTTATAGAAACTGATTTAAAAGGATTAAGTGATTTGCCAATGGCCACTCAGCTAGGATGTGTCAGAAGTAGGATTTGAATGTACATATTCCTGACTCCAAACTTTGCATTCTCAATACTAAATGATAGTAGACAATAATTATTACAAGGGCTGAGAAAAAAAATCTTTTGTTTTTAATTCTTTCCTTCTTAAGCTTTAAAGATTCAATTTGTTGAAGGAAACAGTCTTGTTGGGGAGGCTTTATATACAGAGGATCTCTTGGACTGACACATTTCCATTTCTGGGTTGGCAAGTCATGATCCTACCTGATGCCTCATTCTTCTTTTGCCAATTGCTACCATGGGTTTTTGCAGATTTTCCACTTTAACGTTATAAGTACTTTGCATGGACCCCAAGCACACCAGAGCAGAATCCTGGTGAATCATGGTAAATATTTGCATTATTATTTGTGGGCCATTAGGAGGATGTGCCAGGTTTATAGTGTGTCCACATTTATGATCTAGCCACTGGATTTTAGGGCTTTATAGCCCTGATTAAATATTCTATTCAGATGGAAACTTGGCAAAGCTGCTTTGCTTTTGTTTTTTAATTGATGTCATTTTTTATCACTTCATGAAAAATATGAGTTATGAGTTTTATGATGTTCTTTTGTGTGTATATAATTCACAAATGGTTCAGCACCACAAAGGCTCTGGTGACCCAGATGCCAGTTTTTACAGAAATTAAAACCTAATGCCTTAAGGATAAACCTACAAAGTATGAGTCAGTGGCTATGAAGTAGAGGCATTTTGAGCAGTTCATTTTCTTTTATGGAAATACAATTTTTCAGACAATTACTCTTAAGAAGGGCCCTCATCATGCTATAGGCTTGGCTAAAGAAAACCCACATGTATTTCAAAGCATTTATTTTTTAGAAAGAGCTCCAGACCTGTTTCCTGAATTGTCCTCAAGGCTTACAGCACCTGTTAGCAAGCAAACTTGCATCTGTCTGACTAGCATTTTAGAATTGACAATATTGAATAAACACAATTAGCATTAGAAATACCATTGTACACTATGAACCTTTATTTGAAGAACTATATATTTTTTTCTCATAAATCATTTGGATTATGATGGGGGGTATGGAGGAAGAATTTTTTAAAAAATCTTACATATTTCTAAATAATAGAATCTGGTTTAGCTAATCTCTCCTTAAAGGTTCTTCTCTTATGGACCAGAGGGGCATATATCCCCCCAAGTAAAAAGAAATGAAGTTACAAAGTCTTTTGTTCTTCATTGGTGTATAATTTTATTTCTCTCAGAAGTATTTATATTCTCTCAGAAGTACAAATTGTGATTTATTTATATCCACCTATCCAGTGTATTTATTGTATTTATTCATGTCCTGTCATGAAGTCCATAGAGGACTGGCCAATAGTCCTTTTCTAATCATGCATTTTGGATAATATATTTCATAGGCATAAGATTTCATTTCTACTTAGACTTATAAAAATCATATTAGCTTATGGGTCATATGTAATTTTGATTCTTTTAAGAGCACGAGTCACCATTATGTGGTATCTCCAGAAATATAATGTTTTATGTGTGTGTGTGTGTGTGTGTTTGTGTGCATGTGTATTTGTATAAGGGAGCAGCTTGGGGCCATTGAAAATACTACACAGCTTTCCAAATAAAATTAGCCTGTTCTCTTTCTCCTATTAAATTATTGGTTTAGTTCACATATACCCTGGATGGCCAAAAGATTGGTATGGTTTTTTGAGTAGAGCAGTTTTTAAAAATCATCTACCAAATCATAGTTAGAACCCTAAGGGAAGGTATACAAATGCATGAAATCCTTGAGGTATTTAAGTATTCATATTAATATTTATTGGACCACTTGATGTCCTTGGCTCCAAGATTTCATCTATTTAAGGATTTTATATGATTTCAAGATATGACTGGAAGATACCTTGTTAGAGAATATTGATATATTGGAACAAAGGCTTTTTTATTGATAATTGATAAATAATTGATAAATGAAAAACAATGAAATTTCCATTCTCTGTACCTTTCAGTAAATTGCATCTGTGAATGTGTTCTTTTATAGAAAATGAATGTGAAGGATTGTCTTTTTGCTTTTTATTTTTTCATCAAGGATATCCTTTATATGTTTGCTGTTAGGTGAGAAATCAGAGTAAATTCAGTAAGGGTTAGAAGGAGAGGAGTGGTAGTTGGCTACTTCCTGCTGAGAGACACTGAGGAAGCTATTTGTCAGCCTAATAACAACTATAAAAAAGATATTTCCTCCTTTGGGCATGCATCCAATGTGTGACAAAGAACTTCTGATGACTTAACAAAATAGATGGCTACTCTGTACTTCTGGCTTTTCATGAAGGCATAAATGATGTTTTAAGAAAGAACCCCAAAAAGCATTATCAAAGATTATACAGGCTTATATGAGAAATTGAAGACATAGAGATACAGGTGTTGTTTTCATTGTTACTGCCCATCAAAGGTGAGGGAAGCAAGTAGAAAAAGGCAGATATGATAAATAAATAGCTCCTTAAAAAGATAATATTAAGAATGGAATTTTGATTTTGGTGCTGTGACTTAAAATATAGAAATAGCAGGCTCCTAGCCAGAGATGGAGCATACCTAACAAGACTTGGTAAGGCTATTTTTTCTGGTTATTTTGCAAATTTTATCAGAAAATATTCAAATGGAAAGGAAATGGGAAGTGAGGAATCAGTATATATTGAACTAGGTACAAAAAAGAATAACTCTAAAGAATGAAATTCTGAAGACCCATAAAGTATTTCAACAAGAAGGAAAAGTGGAATAAAGAGAATAGAGACCAGAAGGACCTTAGAAATTGCAGAATCCTCCTATATGATTATAAATATGAAACTACCTAAGTCCAAAGAGAGGAAGTGATTTACCCTAGTTCATAGAGTAAGTAGTAAGTTGTATTCAGGATTTTTAACTCTAGTAAATGGAATTCCACTGCCTTGCCTCTTGTGAGATGGACAGAGTGCACATGCTAGAATGCAGTATGAACTAGTTGGAAATTTCAGTGATGGATTCACTGTTCCCATAAGTCCACCTGTACTCTTATGTAATTATTATCTATGATCTCATATTAAAATCATTTTTGAATGTGTCATGAACCACCCCATCTCAAGCAATTATATACAATAAGAGCAGGGATTATTACTTGTATAACCTCAGAAAGGTCATTAAATTTGCTAAGTTTTAGTTTCCTTATCTATAACATGAAAGAGGTGCAAAGCAGGTGGACTAAATGACTTCTGAGGTCTGTTATAGGGCCAAATGTATGATCCTTTGACCCTGCTCTAACTGCAATACTTTGCACACAGTTGTTTCTTAATACAGTTTTCTTGAATTCAATTGAATTTAATCAAATTATTTTAAATGGCAAGCACAGTTAATACCTAAAGTAGAAATGGTCATGTCATAGACTTTTACCTTTTAGCTTTGATACACCCAGTTCCCCAGCTCTGAAAGCTTCAGTGATTTGTATATTCACCTTAATGCTATTTCAGTTCTAGTCTGGTTATATGATTGTTTATGCCATGGAGGCTTCTGGAAATTACAAGAGGTGTTGTTATAAATAGACATTGGTATTGATTGCTATATTAGACAGTCAGATAAATATGGATTGTCTTTAACTGGCATGATATTGATCAGTGGTGCCAGAGTACCATCTCCTTCCACAATTTATTGATCGCAATGTTTTTTTAATCTCTTAGGAAATGGGGCTGCATTGAAGTAAGGGGAGAGGTGGTTCATATCCATTTCTGGTGGGAAAATTGGGGGATTAAGTCAGGAAATGATCTAAGATTTTGGGCTAGACTGTGGTAGAGACCTTCTTTACATCCATAATGATTCCTGATGCAATGTTCTTAATTGTGCCCATAGTTTCTTATTAGTGAATAAAACAAAGAATTGAGATGAGCCTGGACTTCAAGCATAACTTAACCAGCTTTGCTACTGCAAGAGTTCATATGAAATATCGAAGGATTTTAATGGAGCTATTGAATGAAATAATGCGTTAGTTGTAGTTTTAGAAATTGATAAATACCTGTATTACAAGGAATTTCTCCTCCCCTAGAGCACAGACACAGTGATAGGCACACTATTAAATGGCTTCTATACTGACTCCAATTCATGTTTTTTCTCAACTATTCAAGCTCAAGCCTAACTAAATTGTAATCTCTTCAAAAGCAGGGATCAACTCTTATTGCTTTTGGTTCAGCCTTGGCAAATGCTTTTTAGTACTATAACAAATGATAATGAAGCATACCCATGACATAGAGTTTTTTATTGCCCATGACACCCATTTTGCCAACTCCTTTCCTTCCAAGGAATACTTGATTTGGATCCTTCAGCAATATACCTACTCTATGGTCATTGGGCAAATATCTTACATTGAGCGTCAAATTCAAGTTAATTGTCTAAAATCTCTGAGATTCCTATCACCTTCTATCTTCTTCCCCACCACTCTGCCAACATCATTGCAGATGAGGAATAGGGCCATATCAGACCAAGAATAATTTTGTAATATTCTTTGTTTCATGGGTTGCCTTCATCTTAAAAATATCATCAAATAATCTACATCCTGGTGATGTTCTTCTCCATAATTAGCTGATTGATCCTCAGAAGACAGACTTGATCTATGACTAGACCCAGAGTTAAAGCTTTCCATACATGGTAGAACCTGTCAGAGTATGCAAGTAATACAGTATAGATCACTTAAAAGTAAAGAGTATTGCAATGCTGATGCCAAACCAAACAGATTTAATATAGTAGATAAGGAGGTTAGGGTTAGCTTCAATTAAATGAATATTTGACTTCCTTTCCATCAAGTTCAATTCTGTTGTCTCTCTCTGTCTCTCTTTGCCTCTGTTTCCATAACCCTCTGGCTTTTTCTCTGCTTTTTTTTCTGTCTGTCTGTCTCTCTCTCATATAATTGTTCGATTCACCAGATCATCATCTGACTTCTGAGACAACTGCAGCTTAGTGGGAAAACTGGATTTGGATTCACGACACCTGGGGTTTGTGGTACTTATTCTTTATTTGACCTTGAGGAGAGTACTTTACCTACTTCTGCTTCTCTAAAATTGGGATAAAAATACCTGCCCTATCTATTTCCTGGGGCTGTCATGAGATCAAATGAGATAATGTATATAAATTGATTTGTAAACAGTCAGCTCTTATTCTTAGGTACAATCATCAACTAAATATTTTCCCCAGGAGATTAGTTTGTGATAAGCTCGCTGTTTGAGAGCACTCAGTTCTGGTATGTGGGGTTACCAGGTGGATGTGGGAATATCACTATCATTCATTTATCCAGTTGATACTGAGTGCTCATACCATGTATTATTCTTTCTTTGTCCAAAGTATCTTTGCCTTTCCACAGTTGGAGGTTAAAGTCTTTTGTATGTTTACTCTTTTAACCATTAGTTTTCTGACACTAATACAGATGATGAATTCAAAAGGAAAACTAAAAGTCTGTCAGGCTTTTCATAGAACAAATGTGTAGACCTGCTTAGACTGAGGGATGTTCCTGGTTCTGGCCTCCCCTCTTACTCAGGCTAATCAGGAAAATTTTAGGCAAACCTTCAGGGCACATTTTTTTTTTTTGCATAGCATGTCATCCTAATCAGCTTACTTCTATACCCTGTATGTGTACTCCTTCAAATTGCTCTACTATTGATAATAATTTTAAGAATTATGAATATTCTCTTTCCATGTAGGAATATATACAGTTTGAAATTATTGAGCCCCTTAAACATTCTACTTCTTATTTACCCTTTTAGGTTTCCCTAGGGTCTTGTGTTTGGACATCAAATTTTCTATTTGGGTTTGGTCTTTTCAATATGAATGCTTGAAAATCTTCTATTTTATTGAATGCTTATTTTTTTCTCCTAAGAGAATATATTCAGTTTTTCTGGATAGGTGACTCTGGATTGTAAACATAGATCTTTTGTCTTTTAGAATATCATATTCCACACATTCTGATTCTTTAATGTGGAGGCTGCTAAATTCTGTGTAATTCTTACGGTAGCTCCATGATACTTGAATTTTTTTCTGATTACTTGAAGTATTTCCTTCCTGACTTGTAGACTCTTGAACTTAGCTGTAACCCTGGGAGTTGTCATTTGGGGATTTCTTTGTGGAGGTGATCTGTTAATTCTTTAAATTTCTATTTTAGTCACTTTTTAAAGAAGATCAAAACAATTGTCTTTGATAATTTCTTATAGTCTGATGTCCAGGTCTTTTTTTTTTTATCATGGATTTTTGGTAGTCCAATAATTCTTAACTTGTTTCCCTCTGGATATTTTTTCCAGGTTAGTTGTTTTTTTCAATGAGCTATTTTCCATTTTATTCTTTTTTGTTGTTCTTTTTATTTTTTTTATTGTTCCTTGATGTCTCATGAAGTCATTAGCTTCTAGTTGCCCAATTATAATTTTTAAGCAATGAATTTCTTCAGTGAGTTTAGAGTCTCCTTTACCATTTGGTCCATTTCTTCTTGCATTGCTTTCATTTCTCTTCCCCATTTATCCTCTGCCTCTCTTAATTTATTTTTGAAATCTTTTTTGAGCTCTTCCAGAATCTAAGACCCAGTCAAATTTTTATTAGAAACTTTTCATATGTTTGCTTTGCTTTCACTGTCCCCTTCTTTGTCTGTGCTTTGCTCTTTGTCACCATAACATTTTTCTATGGTTTAGTGTTTTTCAAATATTTTCTCATTTCCCCAGTCTTTTTCTTTACTTTCATGCTTATTTGAAAGGTAGGTTATGTTTGCAGAAAGGACAGGGCACTCTTAAACTTCAGTTCATACTTGTCTCATTTTTGGGTTTTTGCAAATTTCAGTTCTTCCAAGGTGGTATAATGACCTGTGGGCTAAAAGATCTGAAAGCCCCCACCTACCACAGATTTAATCACACTTTGAGATTGCTGATGGCTAGTCCATGGATTGAATGGAGACTTTTGGTCTCACTGTGGGCTTGATTAGGTCAGGCACACTGTGGACTACCTTGCTCTGGGGTTCCACCTTGATCCTTGTAAGGGTTAACTAGGTCTGCGTCCCATAGGCCAGCATACTTGGGATTGTCTTCTCTGAGGATCCAGGGGCCTAGCTCTGACTTTATACCTGCTGGGAGTACTACACAGACTGCCTCAAACTAGGATACAGGTCCCCACTATAAGCTTGGGCTAGGACTCCTGGACTCACACTGAGATTACATAGATAAGGAGTACAGCACAGAGTGCCTAAAACTGGGATTCTGGACCTTACTGCACACTTGCTTGGAAATTTATGGGGTATGTATTGGGTTGCACTGCTGTTGGCTTAGGCAGGGTGTCAGGGTCTGATGTTGGCTTTGGTTCAGATTCAGAACCCGGAACAGTATATGTGGGATATGGGGGGATAGATGTTGCATTATTGCACTATTGCACTAAAGCTATGGTATCTACCAATGTAGGTAATATTAAAACTTTGACATACAGATAAATCTTCATTACAACATATATACAGAGCAACAGAGACTAGGAGAGTGAAGGAAAGAACTCTTCATGCTATCTGGACATATTGGCAATAAGGTAAAGAGAAACATTTTTCTATTTTTTTTTTTTTGTTTGTTTCCAGCTCTTGAAATGTGAGAGGGCAAATTGGTATTTTCTGCTACTCTTTTTTCCTCCTTTTTCTCCTTCTTGGCCAGACCTACTACTTGGTTACCCTCTCTGTTTACCCAGCCTCCATTCTCTTTCTTTAATCTCACTCATTTGACTACATGAGAATAAACCTGTTGCTGAGGCCCTTCTGTTCAGATCTTAAGCACCCTTCCTCTCTCTACCCAAACAAAATGAAAACTAGAGGAAATCCAAATTGCAGTTTCTCATCTTGTCACTATGGTCCTCTACTCAGAGATCAAAATACTTCCATAACTCTCAGGATGAGTAGAAACTATGGTTTCTTTTTAGACTACATTTCTCCAAAAATGATACAGTCACTTGGTGTGAAAGCAAAATGGTTATTATCGTCATGGACTGTGGGGATATTTGCTTCCTTGTACATGTCATGACATCTGTATACATGTGATAATGGACTACTGAATTCCTCCCCTTCAGTAAAGTAATCAGCAGGATACACTGTATAGTGTATGTTCCAAGAGTAAATTACCTGTATTTCTTATGACTATATTCATAGAGTCTTCTGATTTAGACCTATGAGGGAAGTTAATGTTGTATTGTAATATTTCTATATGAAAGCTTTCTTAAGCTTTGGCTTTTGAAGGTCAGACATCTTCCAAACTAAAGTAATAGACCCCATGCCTCAAGGCATTGTGCTGGTGATAATCCTTTTGTCTTTTGTTAGAGGTAGAGTGGGGGAGACCTGCTCCTTTTTCTTAAATATGAACTCTCCTAGGTAAGAGTAGTCACCAAGATGGTTCAGCCATATGACTGAGGAGAGCTTGTGTTGGCATCTTCCTTATATGAACAAAGACCTCCCTTCCCTGTGATGAATTAATAAGGAAAGAGTTGAGATCTCTAAATTAACCTCTTTTAAAAAAAAATCCATTATTGTTCCCATTGTTTTCTGTCAGGGGAAGTTTGAAGGTCAAGTTGTTAGACCAATCAGAAGGAGCACACCACTCCCTTTGTAAACAAGAGGAAGGACTACTTCCTCACTTTTTCATGGAAGAAGGTTAGCAAAAAGATCTATTATTTATTTTATTTTTTATTTTTTTCCAGATAACATATCAATACAGTTTTTCATATTAATTTTCTAACATTTTGCAATTGTGAAGATGAAATTAACTCTCCCAGATTGTGGAAATGAAATTAACTCTCATGCCCATTTTCAGATTTAATTACCCAAAGTGTAAACACCCTACTTAAAGCTGAGTGGGGAGATCTGCCCATTTTTAGATTTAATCACCAAAAGTGTAAACATCCCACTTAATCACTTAATGGAAAGGTCTGTGTCCCACTTGTGCAATAGTAGATGATGAATCAGAATCAAACTAACTGCCCCTGGGCAATCCTAAAGCAAAGATTTAACAGTAATTGGTAGATGTAAAAACTGGAGGAAGGCACAGGAAGTGATGCAAAAGAAAGTGTCTTTAAAAGAGAGAGTTACAACTTCCTGTGGGGGAGATTCATCTGAGATTTGTGGGAGAATCATCTGAGATCTTCAGAAAGACAATGACTTCTTCTGGAGTTCTGAATTTGAGTTGGAATCTGAAGAAGAATCTGCTGACTGGACCTGAGACCCTGTACATGGTGAGACTGTCCTTGAATCTCTCCACTTTGGACTGACACATAGTGAGTGAAAAAAGCTGACTCCTTTCCTGGATTTTCTGAAGAGACTAGCTTCAGGAGGGACCTACATCTTCAGAGAAACAGACATCCCCAGGTCCTCGGCTTTGCCAAGGCCTCTCTGGCTAAGGACTAACTCTTCCTGCCTAGGTTGAGCCAGCGGCTAGGGGCAAATTACTTAGTACTTAGGCTAGATATCTTACCCCATCCTATCTCAGATTTTCTTACTTTACCCTTTCAATGTTTTTAAATAAATTATAAATTGTAAATAAATCTCTTTGGAATAAATTAAATTCCTGGTGACCCTCTTCTTAATAATTCAGTTTAACCTTTTTATAAAATGACCCTCTTTCCCCCTTACACAATCCATGCTCTCTCTTCCTTTATTGTCCCTCCCTCATCCCCCAAAGGGTAGGTAATATGGCACAGGATGTACATATACTATTATATAATGCATATTGTCATGTTCACTATGTTGTGAAAGAAAACACATTATTCACACTATAAAAAAATTCACAGAGGAAATAAAAAGTGAAGGATGGTATGTTTCAATCTGTATTTGAACTTAGTCTATTCCTTTAGCCTCATGAGTTCCTTGGAATTGTCCTTGATACTTGTTTGTTGATAATAACTATCATTCACAGCTGATCATCAAACATTGTTCCTGAGAGTGTACACAACTTTCTCCTACTTTTGCTCAATTCACTTTGTATCAGTTCACATGTCTTTCCATGTTTGTGTGTGTGTGTGTGTGTGTGTGTGTGTGTGTGTGTGTGTGAGAGAGAGAGAGAGAGAGAGAGAGAGAGAGAGAGAGAGAGAGAGAGAGAGAGAGAGAGAGAGAGATCATCTTGTCATTTTTATGGCATTTACAATCATATACCATAACTTGTTTAGCCTCTAATTGATGGGCATCCTTTCAGTTTCCAGTCCTTTGCTACTACAGATGGAACTACTAAACTACTATAAATATTTTTGTATCTCTAGGTTCTTTTATACAGACTTAGTAGTGATATTGCTAAGTCAAAGAGTGTGAACAATTACATGGTTCTTTCAGCATTCCAGATCACTCTCCGGAATGATTATGTCAGTTTACATCTCCACCAACAGTGAATTAGTGTCCTCATTTTCCTATATCCCCTCCAACACTTATCATTTGCTTTTTTTTGGTCATGTTAGCCAGTCTGGTGGGTATTAAATGGTACCTGAGAATAATTTTAATTTATATTTTTCTAACAAATAGCAATTTGAAGCATTTTTACATATGACAAAAATAATTTTAATTTCTTCTTCTGAGAATTACCTATTCATGTCATTCTTTATCTATCATTTGGGGAGTGCTTTGTATTATTATGAATTTTACTTAGTTCTCTATAAATCTGAGCGATGAAACCTTTGTCAGAGATACTTGCCATAAATATTTTCCCCATTTCTTGTTCATCTTTTAATTTTGGAAGAATTGATTTTGTTTGTGCAACACTTTTTTTAGAATAGTGCAGTCAACGTTATTGATTTTACATCTTGTAAGGTTTATGACTTTGTTTTGAAATAAATTATTACATTTTCATATGTCTGACAAACTATTTTGTGCTCTCCTAATTTGTTTATGGTATCACTCTATTTCTAAATTATATATTCATTTTGACTTTACTTTGGTATATGGCATGAGATGATAGTCTATATCAAATTTCTGCCATACTATTTTTCCAGTTTTCTCAGAAGTTTTTGTTAAACAGTGTGTTGTTCTCTCAGAAGCTTGGATCTTTGGATTTGTTAAACATTAAATTACTATGGTTGTTTATTATTCTATGTTTCATGTCTAATATTTTCCATTGGTTTACCATTCTATTTCTTAGCCAGTACCTGACCGTTTTGGTTGTTGCCACTTTATAATATAGATTGAGATCCAAAAGAGTTAAGCCTCGTTCCTTCCCATTTTTTTTCATTACTACCCTTGATAGTCTTTGGTTCTTCCAGATAATTTTTGTTATTTTTTTCTAGTTCTATAAAATAACTTTTGAGTAGTTTGATTTGAATGATAGAATTGCAATTTTTATTATATTGGCTTGTTCTACTCATGATTAGTTAAATTTTCTTCAGTTTTGATCTGAATTTATTTGTGTGAAAATGTAGTTGTGATTATATAGTTCCTGGCTTTGTCTTGAAAGGTAAACTCCCAGGTATTTTATACTGTCTACAGTTATTTTAAGTAAGATTTCTTTTTTCCTCTCTCTTGCTGTTGGGGTTGATTGGTTGTATAGAGAAATGCTGATGATTTATGTGGGCTCATTTTAAGACTTACAACTTTGCTAAAGTTGTTAATTATTTTGAATAGTTTTTTGGTTGACTTTCTAGGATTCTCTAGGTACACTGTCATGTCATCTGCAAAGAGTGATAGCTTTATTTGCTTATTGATTATTCTAATTCTTCAATTTATTCTTTTATTGATAAAGCTAGAATTTCTAGTTCAATATTGATTAGTAGTGATGATAATAAGCATCCTTTTTTTCACTCCTGATCTTACTGGGAAGACTTCTAGCTAATTATCCTTACAGATAATATTTGGGGATGGTTCTAGATAGATGCTATTTGTCATTTTGAAGAATGTTCGATTTCACTGTTTTCTAGTTTTATTTTTAATTAGAACAGGTATTGTATTTTGTCAAAAGTCTTTTCTGTATATATATATATAAATCAATATAATGTATTTGTTCCAAGTCAGAAGAGTAGTTAAGGCTAGGCAATGGTGGTTTGATTTGCCTAGGGTCATGTATCTGGCAACTGTCTGAGTTTAGATTTGAATCTAGGACCTACCATCTCTGAGCCTGGCTCTCAATGTACTGAGACACCTAGCTGCTCTCCTTTTCTGCATCTATTGAAGTAATCATATGGTTTCTGCTGGTTTGGTCAATTATGCTGATAGTTTTCCTAATATTGAACCATCCCTGCATTCCTGGGGTAAAACTCATCTGGTTCTAACTTATGATCCTTGTGATAGAGTACTGTAATCTTCTTTTTAGTATTTCATTTAAGATTTTTTTTATCAATATTCATTAGAAATATTGGTCTATAATTTTATTTGCCATTGTTCTTCCTGTTTTAGTTATCAACACTATATTTCTGTCTTAAAGGAAATTTGGTAGAATTCTTTCCTCAGCTATTTCCCCAAATAATTTATATAGTATTGGAATTAATTGTTCTTTAAATGTTAGGTAGAATTCATTTGTGAATCTGGCTTTTTTCTTAGGGGAACCATTTTTTTTTGTTAATGGGAACTACATCCGCCCTTGCCCCATTAATAAAAAATATTATTCCTGGAAAAATGGCCTCATATTCTTTATTGGTTAAAACCCAATCTCTGCCCCTTGGACTTTATGCACTCCTATTTCCTCATTGTTTAGATGAAGAAACAGAGGCCCAGATTATCTTATGGTTACATGGTGGTAAATAACAGAACAGAATTTGAAATAGTCCTTCTCATACTCTAAATCTAGTGCTCTCTTCACTACATCACACTGCCTTCTAGTTCTGGGCATACACCAAACAGCCAGAAATGATCTATGATGACTTTGTCAGACAGGATGAATGAAAGCTGCATCCCAGATAATAAATTCTTTGAGTATTCCTTTCTTAAGCACATCATATATGAGAGACCCCTGGGTGTGGGGGAAGATAGGATAATAGGCTTATAGGACTAGATCTAAAAAGGACCTCAGAGGCCATCAACCAAAATCCCCCTATTTTACATATGAGTAAACTGAGGTAGACTTGCTCAATCCCACACTGGTATTCCTCAGGAATGCAAATAAATCATCCTACCTTAGATGTAGATGATGACCTGCTTACTGTCTAATGGATGAGTTATCTTGAAATGGAAGAGGGATATCACTTTCTATGAAATAAGCAGAAGGTTAAGAGGGTGTGTGTGGTAGAGATGCACTGGAGCTAGTTCATCTAGGGGAAGGAAAGTTGATCGTTAAGTTCTCAGTGGGGATATTTGTTCCTAATAAACTGACAAAGTCTACAAATTGGGGCTTGATTTATTGTTTTGTTGACTGTCTAGACTTAAGAAAGCAATGGAAAAACTATTAAAGCAAATGAAACAAAATGATTTCATGGATATATAATTTTTTGAAAAGTCAATTGTTAAAAATTTATCAACACATTATTAGTGGCATCCCCAAACTTCCCTTAGTAAGGGAGATGAGGGAACTTACACTAGACAGACTTGACCTACCCATTGACTCATGAGGTAAGGTCATTTGTTTAGAGTGAAATCATTCAAGGTTTGAGGAGATTGGAAGAATTTGGGTAATCATTGAAATGCTGCAAGGAGCAAAAGTTAAAATGAATTATCTTCATTATCACATTCAAAATCACATCAGAATAAGGCACATGGATTTTCATATTGAAATAGGAAGGAGAAAAATTAAAAGCATCATAAGGGTTTGTATGCAAAATATCTTTCCATTTCAAAAAAAAAAAACATATGTGATTGAGGGGGTGGGGAGGCACTCGGAGAAATTTTTGAAATGTTCAATCTGTGCATCTTGGAAAAATAGTTCAACTGTGGATATACAAATGGTCCTAAACTTAAAGATTTACTCAGCAACTTTGGATCTGCATCCCCTCCTCTTGCCATTGCCCCCATTATTTCAGACCATGAGAAGAAATGGTCCTTTCTTCTGTCATTTTGCTGAGGATGCCTGATACAGTGGGTTTCTAGGCCAGCTGACAGCTGAACAGCACTGTAAACATCTTATAAGGGTAGATTCCTGCATATTTCATTCAATCTGGCCCTTCAATTTAAAAGTCTAATGTGGGACATGCAAGAAGAGAGTTTCTAATTCCATTGGTTTTAACTTGTTAACATAACAGCAAGCTAGAGTCAGGAAAGTTAGGACTAAAAATTAGGCTAATGAAAAAGAGCTCCCCTGCTATTTCTCCTTTTTGCTATTGATGTTTTTGAATGGTAGTTATGGAGAGAGTGCCTTCATTTGAAGGGGTATCATTAAGACCTCATTTGAGGAATATAGTTAACTCATATTTTTAACATATCCTCTTCTTTTTCAACCTGGTTCCTCATGAATGGCAGTTGGTCATCCTACCCATAGGTGAACATGATGGGCTGCTTGTTATCCAGTGATGGATTAGTTTGGAAATGGGAGAGGGTTCAGTTGTTTCCAGGAATGTCTGACTCTCTGTGTCCCCATTTGGATTTTCTTGGCACAGGTACTAGAGTGATTTGCCATTTCTTTCTCCAATAAATTTTTACAGATGAGGGAACTGAAACAAACAGGTTTAAGTGATTTACCCAGGGTCACCAAGCTGGTAAGTATCTGAGGCCAGATTTGAACTCAAGAAGAGGATTCTTTCTTCCAGTATTTCACTGTACCACTTAGCTCAAATAGGACAAAGACTAAAAGAGTGAGTCTGGTAAGATGTGCTGGAACCAGCTCATCCAGGCTAGGGAAAAATGATAGCTAATTAAAGCAAGAGACAGGACAATGGAATAACTAACTTTGTTCAGATGTGAGCTATGGGAACATGCTTGACATTAAATAGCCTTGGATATCCCTACTGGACCAGGAGGGAATTTCAGGAGTCCCAAATTAGTTCAATGGTAGTACTGACCTACGTCTTTAAACTGTGTGCCTATTTACTCTTGCATCAGATATTGATGATGTGGCCTTCAAATGTCTGTGAAACACTCAATGATGCTATTAAAATAAATAGTAGGATGAGAGGTGAACACAATTTTCTTTGGGCCAATATGCAAACAAATCCTTTAAGATCAGATTAGTTGCTGACATCTTCTGAATTAGTGAATTAGTATGGTATAGTCCACTACACTTGAAATCAGAAGACTTGCCCCAATGGTCTAGCACTAATATATATTAGTTGTGTGACCTTTCTGAAGCTCAGTTTTATTATTGTAAAATAATCTAAATTAAGTGTCATCATGAAGAAAATCTTTGTCAACTTTGAAATGCTATGTAAGTGGGAGCTATTACTCTTAAAAAGTCTCTTCAGTTATTCTAGAGTACTCTAGAATGAAAAATAAGGGAAATACATGCAAATAATTACTTTGGATTTATTCCATCTACATTTTGTATTTAATCTTTTGATATATCCTTTTAGAGATTTTTAACCTGGGATTTGTGAACTTGTTTTTAAAAATATTTTGATAATGATATTTTCATATAATTGGTTTCCTTTGTAATACTCTTTGTTTGTTATAATTTTAAGATTTTCATACATAATTCTAAAGCTTCACCAGACTACCAAAGAGGTATGTCCATGAATTAAAGGTTAAGAACCCTGACCCCAATCCCAGTAGAATGTACATTTCTTGAGGTCAGGTATATATATATTTTTGTTGTTTTAGCCCCAAGCACCTACTACTGTTTGATATGTAAATAAATACTTCTTAAAGTCAACAAAATTAAGTTTTCATCATAGCCCTATTATCCCTGTCTTAGAAAAGGAAATTAAAAAAATTATTTATTAGTTTCTGCAGACTTCAAAGGATGCTTGTCTTTGAGTCAAGAAGACCTTGACTACAAATCTTAACTCAGATATTAGTTGTGTGACCTCTGAATAAGTTGTTATAACTTCTTTCACCCTCAAGTTTGCCATCTGTAAAATGGATATAATATGAGTAACAACCTCCCAGGGTTGTTTAAAGGAACAATTGACATAATGTACATAAAAAAGCTTTATAGAACTTTGAGCCCTTAAAGCTATATTTTTATTATAAATCACACTTATTTTAAAAAATGATATTGTAAAACATGCTTCCTCCATTTTCAGGAGGAAGCCCAGTCCAGTCATGTCAACATTCTGTTATATTCCACTTTCCCTACTCTTTCCCCTGTGCCTAGTTCCTTCATCCCTTGATGTGTTCTTTTGTTCTTTCTCATTAGAATGTAAGCTCCTAGAGGGTAGGGGCTATGTTTACAACTGTATTTATATTTCTAGTACTTTGTGAAGTGCCTGACACATAGTAAGTGTTCAATAAATTTGTTCCTACAACAAAAACGTAGATTTTTGGTCCTAGTTTATCTTTCAGTATTACAGGGCACAAAATGGGTTATAAATTAGGCTCCAGTCTATTCATAAACATTTTAATTTTCTTATAATTGTATTTTACTGCATTAAAATAGGTCCTTTATCCAATACTTGAATGATGGCTGTTAGCATAGTGTACTAGATAGGGAGATTGTAATAAATTTTAATCCCACTTCTGCGTTTGTCCACTTAACCTCCCCCTAATGCAGAATGATGGAATGAAAGCTACTAATTGACTCCAGTAAAAAACAGTGAGAATTAACTCACACAATTATTTTCAACATGTGTTAGGAGTTAGGGAGGATAATTTCCATCGTTTACAGCTGTACACTGGAAGGTTTCTACAATGCCAAAGGACCAGGAATAAATCATTTGTTTTTTAGCAATTAACTAGGATTGCAAGGACCAAGTTGATCTGGGTTACTGAATTTGCAGATGAAATCAGTACTAATAGGTTTTTCTTCTGCTTTTATTCATGTCAGCTTTTTTCACCAAAAATTATGATTCCATTTTCCTAATTTAGTAAGTAGTACCTTGTGAACAAAACTGAATCTTTCCTTGATGGTGGGCAATCTTTCAAAATTTCAGGCTCATCATTTAAATGTAAATCATCATGTGTATAATCTACAGATTTTTTCTTTTGTAATGATTTTTGCTACCATTTATTTTATATATAATATAATATGTAACATAAGAATAATATAATACACATAATAATTCAAACATATATCATAAATATATAATAAATTGTAATAAATATGCTTATCCAAAAGAAACAAATTTTCACATTTCCATGTCCAAAAATCTGTCTTATTCGTTTTCCCCCTCCCTCCTATAACTCCTTGCTCCCCAAGAAGGCAGATAACATGCTATAGATGCTTCATATATTGCAATTAATACATATTTCCCTGTTTTTTATTGTGAAACAGAACATATTGCTTATACTAGAGAAACATCATGGAGGCAATACAGTGAAGAATGTCAAGTTCCTGTCTGCATTTGTACTCTGTTCCTTCTGTTGTGTGGATATACTCTTTTGTTATGCCATTTGGAGTACTGCTAGATCCTTGCCTTGTTGATAATTAAGTTACTCATAGTTGATCATCATACATTATTGTTGTTACTCTGTACAACATTCTTCTGGTTTTGCTCAGGTTCTGCTCACTTTGCTTTGCCTCATTTCATATATGTCTTTCCATGATTTTTTGAGATCATCGTGTCTGTCATTTTATGGAACAATAATATTCCTTTACGACCATATGTCACAACTTGTTCAGCCATTCCCCTAATAATGGGTATTCCTTCAGTTTCCAGTTCTTTGCTACCACAAAAAGAGCTGCTATAAATATTTTAGAATATATAGTTTCTTTCCCTTTTTCCTTGATCACCTTAGAAAATAAACTTAATAGTAGTATTGCTGGGTCAAAACATATTTTTACAATTTTATGAATTCAGTTGAATGAATCCTTTGTACTTTGGATATTCTATATCCATTTACTCAATTAAACAATTATGAGTTAAGCTCTTACTATGTACATGACACTGTTCTAGGTGCCAGGAATTCAGAGAAGGAGTCCTTCCCCTCAATGAGCTTATAATTTAGCAGGGAATAGGCCATGTATGCAATAAAGTTATGTACAAGGTAGATAGAACATGATAAGGGCAAGGAGAGACCCCCAATACTAAGAAAAAACACTTTCATGTGGGAATTGGCAAAACTTCATGGACCATAAGATTCAGAATTGGAAGGGGGCTTAGGGAACATTAATTTCAACCCTCTTATTTTACAGATGAGAAACCACAGCTGAAATTTCCTGTCCAAGGCCACAAAAACAGAAAATATCAGAGCTTGGACTAGAACCCCAGCTCTTATCATCTTATTCGAATTCACATATTTTTCCTTGTTTCTTGATGGTAACAAAAGAAAAAATGAAAAAAAAAAGACTAGCAAAGTAAAATAAAAAAGAGATAGAAGTCTCCCTGATAAACTCAAGTGGAAAGTGATAGTAAATTATTGTTTCACCAAATCTCTACTCCAAATTAGTTGTTTTGGCTATTTACCTCTGAAAGAAGAGAAATCTCTCCCTAGCCAGCTAATTTCCTAACTCATTAACAACCCCACTATTGTATTAGCATGGTGATAATAATTTGTTATTCTTTTTGAATTAAGAACACTGAATCAGAAAGGGCAATACAATCAGTTGTTTGAAAATTATTAATGTTTTGGTGCAGGAGGTAGGTGGCACAGTTAGCTGGGTCTGGAGTCAGGAAGACCTGAGTTCAAATAAAGCTTCAGATACTTAGTAGCAGTGTGACCCTAGGTGAGTCACTTAACCCTGTTTTTTGGCTAACATTTTTATTATTCCATCTTAGTAAATAGCTTCATTTTGAGCTAACTGGATCTACCATCTGACCATTAAGGGGAAGCACACGAGTGGGAATCTGTAATAGAATCAGTGGCTACCCATAAGGTAGCTCCAGTAGAATATAAGAATATATTCATTTTCTGTGGATCCAATCTCTGAGAATGAATGCAAGAAGGGAAAGTTAGTGGACCTGCAGGGGTCAAAGTAGAAGCCAGAAAAATAATGACACCTTATTGAAAATTCTATAGAACTGGGTTCTGATTAATTGAGGATTTGCCTGTATGTCAATTCTTAGATATTTATCACCATACAAAAGGGATCTATTAATTTTTAATGGAAGAAACTCCTTTTTGTTAGTGTCACAGAGGATTGAATCTAGTGTGAGGAATATAGTAACCCCAGGAGGGGATTCATGACCAGAAAGATTAATGGGAGGAAAATCAAGAAGTTAAGGACTTTAGGTTTTACTTGTGGGAGTAAAAGGAAGTAGAGATGGTGCCCCAAACTGGATTTTGGCAATACCAATTCCCCTCCCAGATGAGGTAAAAGAGAAACCTGAAGAGAGGAACTTGTAGTTTTGAATGACATCGATAAAACAGACTCTCAAATGAGCCCTCCAAGGATGGACAGCAAACAAGTCTGATTATAGAGAATGGGGGAAGAGACAAGGACAGGTGAGGAGGAAGCTGTTGATATCAAAGAATCAGGAAGGAGAAAAATCCTACAGAAATCAGACAGAAGAAAATTGAGGTGTAAAAGTGATCTGTAGGGGGAGTGTACCATTTTGTGACTATAAAAGCCTGTAGCTTTTACATCTTCTTGACTTTAAAAGCAAACTTTCTAGGGAGTTACTAATTTCTGTGAAGGCATGACCATGAATTATGGGCAAATCCAAGAAGCCATGATATTATTGAACTACAATGCATAAACTCCACTTATTTTGAAAGTTTCTTAGAGCATCTCAGTTTTTTTTCTGGTACTCATTCAAGGTCTCATTCAAGCCCAAGTCCTTAGAACTTAGATTTATATTAAAACAAAATGAGACATTCCTAGATTAATCAACAGTTAACAAAGCAAGTCTAAGTAGCCACAGTTGGGAAAGGATATTCAATAAGGATAGACATGAGAGATGCCATAAGTTGATTCAGCTTGCTTAAATTCCCTTATTAGTTACCCATTGTGAACCGTAGAACCAGTCTCAAACACTCTTAGTTCTTTTCTAGAAGTGATGTCAGTCTTCTACCTTTACTCCCCTGATCCAATTAGGTCTTCAGGAGAGAGTCAGTCAATAAATATATATTAAGAATGTGAGAAACAGTATGGAAAAGAACACGTACAAACAAGCTCTGTTCAGGATAAACTGGAGATGATTGTCAGAGAAAAGGTATCAGAATAAAGGGATTCAGTACCTTTTGAGGGAAAAAAACCCTAGCCTAACTAGTATGGAAATAAAAGGTAAAGCCATTGCTCCCACCATACCAGTTCAATGTAACTCTTTCTTTTCTTGACCTCTATATAGTTTACTTTCTGTACCACTACATTGTGTACTCTCTGAAATCACAAATCCTTATCTTTATCATGGCCTACTGCTTCCTATCCTATTGCTGTAGGTCTTTCTCCAATTCTCTCAATTTCTTACTAACTAGGATAATTTTCTTCTCTACTGGAATTGGTACTTTCTTTTCACCTTTTCCTCAGACAATTGCAGTCAAATCAATCATATCCTTGCCCCTGGAAAGGACATGTCTAACTTATTGTTTAATTAAATATCTTTGTGAGTTCAAATCATAATTCCCTGCCCTGGTTACCATTCCCTTTTATATGTTTATTCTTCCATTATAAAGTAAACTTCCTTGAAGGAAAGGAATATATAATTTTTGAATTTATATTCCAGACACTTTGCATTCTACTTGGCATATAATAAACATGTAAAATGTAAAATGCTTCTGACTCATTGATTCATTTATTTGACATTTAATCAGTTTATGACACTTAAACCTTATATTGACATTTTAAATTCTCCCATTTCTTTAAATGAAATGTAACCTACCTGAGGACCAAGACACAACGTTAATCTTCCTTGTGTTCTCCATCCCTAAATAGTATCTAATAATGCAATCTAGTGATCCATGCTTACTCTGTTGTGGAAGTAGAGATGGGCCTAAACATAGAGAAATAATTTTTAGCAATGAAGGCATGAATGCAAAGGATATAAGGAAGAGACTTTTGGCTTTTGCTTATAGGTTCATTTGCATGTAAACCAGGGCCATCATTAGGGACTGAGAGGCAGGTTGACTCACACACCCAGTTGGTTTAAGAGGAAATAGATGAACAATCTGGGATTTTATAGGAGTTAAAAGAAAGCATTTTATGACCCAATTCAGATAGCCGGTTAGGTTCTGAAACCCTGAGTATCTGTAGGACAGGGGTGTAGAGGGTATTCAGGGAAGACTAGTACTTCTGGTAGAGGGTATAAAGAGCCCCTTTCAGTGCTGTTTTCCTTCTTTGGTACCTAGCTCTTACCTATGGCTCCAAGAAACTACAGGATGCACATTGGCCAAGTTCTGGTAAACTGTCTTGAGGTGCAAGGTAATACAGGTTGAGGGTAATGAACAGGACTCATACCTGTCCAGTGATTTATGGGAGTGTCTACCTCAAGGAGAATAGGTAGAGAAGAACAATTTGTTCAATGGTCATGAAGGCAGCTGAAGAGGGCACTAAGGAGTACCTAGAATGTGAGTAGACATGGAAGAAGCCAAATCATCCACTCTAACCCAAGTCATTACCTGTAATTTAATTTTGACTTTGCTTTGCCCCTGGACTTTGTTGACTCTGGAAGAAAGAGGGAGGTTGATGATTTTATGCAATTCTGCCTCATTTCAATCCACTTTCATGTTGAGTCAAAGTCATAACCAGTAATGTCATTTAGGTTCTCTTCTAGTACAAAGGAAACTAACCAACCAACCTGAGGCATGAAGAGTCAAAAGATTAGACATAACCCTTGCCAGAAGGCTTTTGTTGCATTTTAGTACATATCTAACTTGGTGCCATTTGCAGCAAGAGAGAAGTTTACAAGCTCCTGCATCTCAGCTGATGGTGGCAAGGGAGAGCAGATGGCCCCCAAAGGCTAAAGACTAGAAAACTATGAGATGGTGTAGAAATTCATGGGACACAGCATCTAGAGAGCAGCAGAAAATCAGCACCCAACAGAGACATCTCCAAGGGACAATGTCCCCTCTGTACCCAAGGAGATGTGAATTACATCAGTTACAGATGTGGGTTGGGCATGCCTGTTAGCTGTCCACATTGCCCGTTTGGTAGCCCTCCAGGGGAATATATCTTTGTTCAAGGAGGTGGAACAAGGAGGGATCTTGTCTTATTACTGAATTTTCTGTACTATTTCATTCACTTTATTTTGCTTCATACTACTGTATTCTTTCTGATAAGTTTGGCAAAAGGAAACATAGTTGGTAGAGGATTATAAACTAAGGTTTTGAGTGATCTATTTTGCTGATCTATTTCCCCATCTTGCCTTGAATGTGGAATAGCATCATAGGGTTATTGATTGAGTATTGGAAGGAGGACATCTAGTCCAACCTTCTCATTTTATAGATATTGAAATCCATGGTTAAAATCATAATAGGTAGTGCAAGATTCTGAAAAGGGGAATTTGAACCCAGGATTTCTGATTGTTGAAGCTGGAACCAGTGCTCTTTTCATGGTACCACATGGTCTTTACTTCCTGGGGACCCACATTTGAGGAGTATAAAGAATTCTACATGCCTTTATTTAAATATTTTAACAGAGCTCGCTTCTTTAAATGGGAAAAAGGAAAAAATCAAGGGATGTATTCAATTCAGTTAATCTTTATTCAAAAAATCTCATGAACATGTGGGACTCTACTAGGTGCTCTTTGGACAAAGATTACTACCTCTATGTAGCATTGATCATAACATGCAGGACAAGAGAAGAGGGCTAGCTCTTTTTGTACAAGTGAACAGATGGAACCCATTTCCATTACAAGTAATAATTTGTATCTGTCCAAATTAAGCAGCAGGGACAGGAATGTGTACTCTCAATGGTATTCTGCTCCAGACCCGTAAAGTAATCTTTCAAATATATATTATCAGCCCACAAAGCAAGTGCTTTAAACAAGCATATTATCTGAATGTTTTTTATGGAAAATTAATATATTTTTTCCAAATTAGGTGGCTCAATGGTATTTTTTAATATTCTCTTTCACCTCTATTGCCTCAAAATATCAGACCTTGAGAAATGTTTTTCTTGTAAGCAACAAACACTATACAGTTTGAGATGAAGAATAGAAAAAAGTAGGTTCCCATTGGATTATAAGGAAAATAGGCCCTGGCAAGCTATTTCCAGCCCTGTAATGAAACACCATGAATTTAGAGGATAATGGTTATTTGTTGTGGTTGTTTATTGGGCAGGGTTAAAAAGCCTTTTGTAAAAATCCCTCCTAGATTTTTCTTGATCCAGTTTTGTTCATAGCCTACTTGAAAATATACATCAGGGTCCCAGGTGCTCTTTCTAATTGAAAATGGCCACTGCTGGGCCCAAAGCCACACAAGGCCTCATTCAATAGAGCCTCTGTAAAATGTTGTCTTCCTTCAAAGCTCCATGCCTGCTGCCCTCGCAGGAATCTCTGAATGGAAAGCTAAGAAAAGAAAAAAAAAAGAAGTTGGAGTGGCATTTGGGAACATGATTTTTCTCCAGATTAATCGTTTCCATTAATTAACACTGTAAAAATTGTCATTTTGCCACTGCAGGTGATGGACAGTCCCAGAAATTTCCTGGTTGCCAGTGAGAGTGAAATGAAGTTTGTATTTATTAGATACAGTTCAGTTTATATGACAGTGGACAGCTTCTCTAGATGACAGGCTAAAAAGTTTGTTTTGTACATCTTAACTAGCAAATGCCAAACTCATCGTTAATTCTTTCCCTTTTATTCAAATCAGCAACATTTAACGAATAAAAATACCAATACTTATAACTTAGATACACCAGTGGAAATGTGATCTCGTTCATAGGAGGATTCCCTCCAATAATGCAGATCCCAACTTATTGCCACATACCCATCCTTCATGGCTCTTGTCTCACCATCCCAAAAGTTCTCTATACAGAGTGCTAGGAGGAGTCTTCTGTGTATTTTTCCTCAGCATCCAAAGTCATGGAGCAGCTAGATGGAGCAATTGATAGGTCTCTGTGCCTGAAGACAAGGAGACCTGAGTTTAAATCTGGTCTCAGACACTTAATAGCCATATGACTGAGAAAGTCATTTAACTTTCACTTACTTTAATTTTCTCATCTGTAAAATGGGTATCATAATAGCATTTAGCTCTCAGAGTCACTGTGAGGATCAAATGAAATAATAAGTATTAAGCATGTAGCATAGTAACATATAGCAAACACTATATGTGTTACATTATTATTATTAAATGTATCACATGGAGCATGTGGACCATTTACCACCATCCCTCACTTTCACGATGGGACTGAATTTTTTTGGCATCATTCATTTCTGTGGTGCTTTCTTTTTGATACCCTGCATGGTGGTAAGGCTTTTTTTTTTTTTAAACCCTCACCTTCCATCTTGGAATTAATACTGTGTATTGATTCCAAGGCAGAAGAGTGGTAATGGCTAGGCAATGGGGGTCAAGTGACTTGCCCAGGGTCACACAGCTGGGAAGTGTCTGAGGCCAGATTTGAACCTAGGACCTCCTATCTCTAGGCTTGGCTCTCAATCCACTGAGCTACCCCAGTGCCCCTTAACGGTCTGTTTTTGAAGGAGAGACTTGGCTTTTGGAAATAGGGTCAGATAAACAAGGAGAGAATTGGAATTGAGTTTTAGCTGTGTGACTTTACAATATATCACAGAACTTTTCTGAGACTCGGTGTACTTAATTTAAAAATTCTGATTTAGCCTTTATAATATTTGATACCTAAGTAGAAGGATGAAGGGAATAAAAGGAAATATTTTCACACCTTCCTCTATTCTTCATCTTCAGAATGTGGAAATTACTAGCCAGGTCCCGATATTCCTTTCTCTCTGGATAGAAATGGCTCAAATTCTACTCCCTATAAAAGAGAACGAGGGGGAAAAGATTAAATGAGGAAAAATAACCAAAATCTTGTCACAGACATCAAATATAGCTCTTAGTTTATTTATTCTGAGGGTACAAACACGCACACAAACATACCTACTTTAGTTCTGCCTTTTTGGCAAGCTTAGGGAAACTGAGTGGCACAGCGGATAAAGCTTTGGACCTGAACTCAGGAAGACTTAATTTTCCTGAGTTTAATTTGGCCTCAGACATTTATTAGTTCTGTGACCCACACCTTGTTTGTCTCACTTCCTTACCTATAAAATGAACTGAAGAAGAGTTGTCAAGAAAACCCCAAACTGGATCATGAAGAGTTGGGCATGACTGAAAAGACTGAACGACAAGATCAAAACAGTAAGTCACAAGCATAAGATTCACGTTCTCAGTTTTTTGGATCCACAGTCGGGTATTAATCTGAGACTTTTGAATGATTCTTTCTGTTTAGTGAACATTTATTAGGCATCTACCAAATGCCAGGCCCTATCCTAAGCACTGGGGATATAAGTTAAAAAAGCAAAGATAGTCCATGGCTATGAGGAACTTTCAGTGTAATGTTGTACAGGGAGGAAACAATATACAAAAGGAAGCTGAAATGTCAGGGATAAGCTACCCAGGGGTACCTAGAATGGGGACATAATGCTCTGTGTAGTTGAAATCAAGTAGAGCTACTGATAGAAAGTGGAGAACTACTTAGAAAGTTCTGGTCTGAGCCTTCTATGAAGGCAGGCTTTGGGAGGAATTTATTGAACTACCCTCCAGCCCTTGAATCAGAGGAAATCTGAGGAAATTGAGATGATTTTGAGTATCAAGAACTGAGTCAATCAATAAGATGAGATTTCAGGTGATTAGTTTATGCTGGTTGAGACTTGATAACCTATTTACATTTAAAGAAACATTCTTAAAAATATAGTTATAATTTATCCATTATGTACAATGGGCTTACTTTAATGCTAATTAAAGCAATAAGTAAAAAACTCCAAAGGACAGAAAACTCTGAGTAAAAATCACCCTAACTTTTGAGAAAAAGAGGAAAGTGATACTTGACTATCTTTTGAATTTTTAGTCAGGTGTACACTCACCAACAATGGAACCTGCCTCATAATCTGCTCACTGCTATCCTGTCAGCTCTATGGATGATGCTACTATCCATCCTGGTGAAGCCTGGGGCATACTCACTCACTTCTAATCCAATCTGATGGGGTTGGGGGGAGCATACAGGAAGAGGCAGGAAAGCTAGAGGAATGAAAGGGACAGAAAGGGGCATCTCATTCTATGAAGTTGAACCTAGACAGAGAAGCAAATATAAAATGGCGAATCTGAGAATCCAGATTCTGCCTTCCATAAAGGAAGGCATTGGAAGAAATTTAGTATTCCATCCTCTAGCTCTCTAATCAGAGGGGAAAGAGGTTGAGGGAGATGATATCAATTAAATCTTGAATTAGCAGCATAGTGATGAGATTAAAAGTGAAGAGCTTCCATAAAAGGGAACATAATCTATCCTTTAGCTTTCTCTGATGACCTTCTATTACATTAGGGCCCCTTATCTGTGAATGGTTGAAATCACAGATATAAGTGAACACCTGCTGACATATATATATTTATACCTATTTATCTATCTGTCTGTCTATCTATCTCTTTTTATATCTCTCTGTCTATCTCTGTCTCTTTCTGTCTCTTTCTCTGGCTCTCTGTTTCTCTGTCTCTCTGTCTCCTTCACTCCCTCTCTCTCTGTATTTCTCTCTGTCTCTGTCTGTGTCTCTCTGTCTGTCTGTCTGTCTCTGTCGGTCTGTCTGTCTGTCTGTCTGTCTGTCTCCCCCCCTCTCCTTTCTCTCCCTACTCTCTCCTGCCCCTTGGCTCTCACAGGCAGACCTTCAGGGTTCAGGATTGAAGGAAGATAACAACCTGTAGATAATGTTATCCTACTGTCCTAGGCATCTACTCTGTTTTCTTTCACATCCATTGATAGAGTCTAGGAATTCTCTTATCCAGGACAGGAGATATGAGTAAATTCAGAGCCCTCCTCAAGTAGGGGGTTCTGAGAGAATCTGGTTGTCTAAAGCATGGACATTTTTTGTGTGTGTATGGGTCAGCTACATGTGTCTTTCAACTCCTATTCTCCAGTTCCATTCCTGGTCAAAAAAATAAGTATAGGCTATTGTAGAGTTTTCCCCCTCTTCTAGTGGATCTAGACATGTATTCTGGTCTCCCTTCCATTCTCCCATCTTGTGTAGAGAGTCACTGACTTGCTGTTATTGGAAGTATATTAAATAACTTCTTAAGTTAAACTGCAAAGGGAGGCAGGTGTAGTCAATTAGAGTATACGGTAGATCAGGAATACATCTGTTGAGTTGAGTTCTTAATTCATCTATTCACTCCTATGGTGTCCAAAGATTGACAAATATTTTAATTTTTATTAAAAATAAAATTTGAGTGAGCTTGATATATTTTAGCCAGTCATGATTTATTTTATTTCTTGGGCCTCAGGCCATGCTAATTCACATTACTGGGGTTAAACTAACAAAATAAGAAACTTAAGTGCCTCCTTCATGCTCTAACACTTCTTTCTGAGCATGAATTTCTTGATTTCTGTTTTTTTTTTCATTCAACCTTCTACATTAGTGGTCTCCCACAGGGAGGCTATGACCCAAATAAGGAGTATGTAATCAACATTTGTAGGGTGGGAAGATGGGTAACATGCTACCATTCTTCCAACAGTCAGTTGAGGAATTATTTTTAATGAAACTAGGTCTATCCACATCCTGAATTATTCTCCCATTCCTCATTCTGTTTCTCAGATTTCCAACCTTGTCCTTGCTGACCTTTCATGGAAGTGCCAAGAACCCATAATAAGAGCTATATAGTAAGTGGTATATTCCACCGGTATACCAACACCCTTGCTACCTTTATTATATCCAGGCTTTGTTAGGAACCCCTTAGAGGGAAGAATTTGTACTCTTTGGAAATGATAAATTAATAAATTCTCAGATTCCACATTTTCTTTTTAGTGGTAAAGAGAGTAATATAGGATGAGGAAACAGGGACGAATTATAATCTTCATTGCAAATCTTTTTCCCCCAAACGCAGTTCTCTTTCAAAGTTCCCTTTTATTCTAGAGGACACACCATTCTTTTAGTCACCTTGGTCCACAAACTCAGTGTCAGCATCAATAACTCTATTTTTCCTCACAAATCTAATCAGTTACTGAATCTTTTCTTTTCTAGACTGAAACACATGAGTATTTCCCATATTGCTATCACTCTAGTTTAGGCATTCATGACCTTTTGACTAAACTATTGTAGTGTCCTAATTTGTCTCATGAAGATCCAATTTCTTCTCTCTCCACTCTGTCCTTCACAAGGATGGCAGTGATTTTCTTAAAGCACAGGTCTGATCTTATCCCTCCTGGTTAAACTCCAGAGCCTCACTGTTGATTCTAGAAAGTCATTAGATTTTATCTTTGTCTCATCCTTTTTGATTTTCTATTTTTGCTTAAGCTTTATAGTGTGTATTATTATGACTAATGGAATACATATTTAAAGGATGTCTCAAATGTCTTAGTGCAGTTTGTAACTATTAAAACTTTTAAGCTGAAAACTACACTAAGATATTTGGGACACCAAAAATAAGCAAATATACACATATTGTTGATATGATCTTCTTTTAACTGATGGGGTATGAGATGAAAAAAATTGGGAAACTCTATACTACATTCTATTCATATGACATCATTGAATGTAACCAATACCTGTGCTTGTGTGTGTATAACATATGCATAGGTATTATTATATGTATCTTTGATACTATATGTTGATGTTGTTCATTTATTTCAGTTGTATCCTATATTTTTTGAGTCTATTGGGGGTTTACTTGGCAGATATACTGGAATGATTTGCCACTTCCTTCTCTAGCTCATTTTACAGATGAGTAACTGAAGTAAGCTAGCAAGTATCCGAGACTGGATTTGAACTCAAGTCTTTCTGACTCCAGACCTGATGTTTTATCCACTTTGCCACCTAGCTGCCCTTGATACTTCACATCCATGTGTTCCTGTTTCTATATATCTATATGTCATATATATTTTAGAGATGGTTTCCATAAATGAATGAGTTAAGTTTAGAACTCTTACAAGTCTGAAATCCTATGATTCCTTGGGACCAAATCTTGGAAATAGATCTTATTTTTAATCTAATTTCAGAGATAGCAGTTATTTTGTCCTTAAACCTGAGAAGCGTGTGCAATACCAAAGATTTGTATATCATCTAGAATAACAATCTCCAAACCTTTTTGATTGCATACCCCAGGAGCAAAATCCATTTTACACATTTTACATGTACATTCCCATTGTATATATATTTACTTTAATATATGTATATATTCCTATATCTATACATATACATATATTTGTATGTAAATATATATACATATGTAATACTATACACTAATAATTATGAACTTCATGGATTTTACTCAAAAATATAGTTTAATAGAATGGGATATAATTTGATTCTAGTCAGCACCAGAGTTCATTGAGAAGGGGACTGACATAGTCAGACCTCAACATTTGGAAAATAATTTTGGCAACTATGTGGAGGACAGATTAGAGAAGAGAGAATATTGAGACCAAGAAAACCATTGTGCATGAGACAATGAGAACTTGACCTAAATAGCTATGGGAGTCATGAAAGGTAGAACTCACATACACACTCATACACACATTCCATAAGAAGATGAATCTTTGATTCAGGTCAAGCAATTAATTTGTAATTAATTATATATATATATATATATATACACACATATATGTATGTATATGATGCACCAATTTAAAAAAGATAAATTGAATCCATACCCAAAGAAAGAACTTGGAAATAGAAACACAGAAGAAAAACACCTCCTTGATCACATGGTTTGATGGGAACATGAATGGGGATGTAGATTCTAAATGTTCACTCTATTGTAAATATTAATAATATGGAAATAAATAGGTCTTGATCAATGACACATGTAAAACCAAGCTAAATTGCTCATTGGCTATGGGAGGGGGGAGAAAGGAGGGGAGGGAAATAATATGAATCATGTAACCATGGAAAAATATTCTAAATTAAATAAATTAAAAAAAAAGATGAATTGATCATCTTTACCAAAACATCCACAAAAAGGAATTCCTTTAATTGCAGCCACTTCTATATAGTTCCTTTAGGATAGTGCTTGAATTGCAAAATTTGATTTTTGTACAACTTTGCTATAATAGCTCCATGGTATAAAATGAGGTTCAGTGGCATGTAAAGTTCTTGCTTCCCTGAAATGTCCCTTTGATGGAACAATGAATTTTCATTCCTTTGTTTGCTCATTCATTCATATATTTGTTCAATGTCCATTTCTTAAGGGAACACTGACTTGAGTGCTAAAGGATGAAAACTGAACTGTTTGGGGACCAGTTTCATTTTAATCACCATGTGAATCTGATCAATGGGTCTTTTTACAAAGTCAAGCTATTTGGTACCACATTAGCAAAGTGTTAACATTTATATTAGACTGGTCATGAAAAATTCCCCAACATAAGAACTAATTTAAAATTACTTTCAGTGGAGAACATCTCTCACATTATAACTTGTGATTTACTCAGGAATGTCAGACCACTGAATCCCACTGGATTCTAGTTATTTCAATCTCCAAACTCTTCTCTTAGAAATTAATTGCTTGGTTTGAATCAGAGTCTAGTTTACTTAAAAATATCCTGGGGTCTAAATATTCAGCTTCTATGGAAGTGGAAGCTAAACAAGCTCAGAGGTAAGGATGGATTCCCACTCCTCTCAATTTGATGGGAAGTCTTGAAATCCCCTGTCTAACTAGCTTAAAATGCATGGAAATTAATAAGTCTAAATGAGAAGCTTAATTAAAAATCTTAAAAAAAAAAGAAAACTGGTCACTGTTCTATTACTACCAGTTGGCATTTGCATTGGAATCTCACAGTTGAATGGTGTTATTCAAAGCAAGAGTTTAGCCCCCACCCATTTTTAATTGAAACCTGTCTATTAAAAGAAACTGCAATCTGGACTTGAAGAGTCTAACTAGAAACATAGATGGCATCAGTGATGCATTAAGTCCTTTAAACTACTTCAGTTATTTATTGGGAGTGAAGTCATTTAGTTTGAGCAATGCAGATTTTACAGTGTGTGAGGCAAGCAACATTAGAATTCAAATTGTCTTACAGAGAATACAAAAATCAGAGAAAATTCAAATATGGTAATTTAGAGGATCAGCCTTTTCACTCCAGACTTCTACTTACTCTCCCTATAGGCTTGCTCACTCTGGCAAGCAATGTTCCTTTGATGGCACCTGCAGGCGATAATTTTTTTCTTTTCATATAGATTAGAAGGAAGGAATGATATATGAGGTCATGCAGAAAGACAAGATACTAGAGACAATATGGACAAATGAACTTCAAGGGGGTGTACCTCTCCTATTTGTTTTGATCAGGTCTTTCCTTAGTACCCTGATGTGCTGGGCTTTATGCTAGTAATTTCCATGGATGCTCATGGGAATTTAGTATAAACTTAGCACCTCCCATCTGAGAAAAGAGATGATGTCTCTGTGTAATCTGCTTTAGGAAGGTACATTAAGCATATGCATTTTAATCTTTTGGGAAGAACTATTTCTCTTCCTTTGAATAATATAATCTTGACCTATAATGGAAATACTCTTGCAAAAGTACTAGATCTCTCCATATCCTCTTCCAAAGTTGTAGTTTAGTGTAATAGCATAAGTCAACTGAATTACCCTGTAGAAAATAGGAGATAAAAACTCAGGGTAAATCTGGAAACAGTTTTCTGAAGGAATCCAAACCCTAACACTCAAAGGTACTGGATGAGGCCAGAGGCAAATGAGACTAAAAGGGGGAGCTGACCTTTGGAAGAAAACAAACTTATTAGAGTAGTGCAAGAAGGAACTTTTTACCCTAAAAATGACCTGAACAGGTTCTTTGTCTGGAAAATGGGGTTGTGGGACTTGTATATAAAACAGTGGAAGCTTTTAAAAGGCAAAAATCATTCTGGTCCCAGGCTACTCAATAGACATTTATAAAGAACTTATTAACACTCTTAACTCAGGTGCTGAAGAAATTCTCCATGGACCAACTAGATGAAAGGTGAATCTCTAGAAGAAATAACAAGTGCTTTCTACCTATAAAAGAGTCAAATGGTTTGGGGGTGCAAAACTGAGTTGAATGATAATGAGAGAATCTCTGATGCTTTATGGGGGTGAATGAGACAAAAGTTGGAGCAGAACCATGAAGCAATAACATGGCATATCAGTGGGAAAGAGAGCTCCTAGGGTGAAAAAAAATACCAAGAAAGCAAAGAAATGAACAAAAAATATTCGAGTTCTCTCTATGCCTAAAGTAGAGAAGCTATTAAATTCTGGACTTTAAGGATAATTTCATTTTTCAAAAAGTAGAGGACAGAAGAAGAGAAAATTGTATTCTGGATCTGATTTTCACCAAGAGAAAAGAACTTGTTGCTGAAAAAGACAAAATACAAAAATCCTAGGGAGAAGTAATGATTTAAAATTTGTATTAGATGAAAGGAAATGAAATAATGGTCTAACATCTATTGTAGATATGGGGAGAGAAGATTTTAAAGATTCAGATGAAGAAGAGGTAAGGTTACATTCATACACACATCAGTACTGAAAATCATCCCTGCAAGGGTTCAAATTGAATTCTGAAGATGAAAAGAGAAACAATTATATTGAATAGGCAAAGATCAGGGGGGAATTGTTTAAATAGTCCAATGTGATTGCATAAGAAACTCATAAATCTTAATTTTTAAAAGACACATAAACAGTTGGAAGCAAAGCAAGTGAGAAATGATACAAAGAGTGACACACTCATGTAAGAAAAGTGTCAAAAGTTGGTGAAGAAAACTGAAGTTAGCTATGCAGTTTTACTGATTTATTTTTAATAGAAGAGATAGATCACTAATTTTAAGTGTGTGCTAGGCACCATGCTAAATGCTAAGAATACAAATGTAAACACAATAAAAAAAACAACCTGTACCCTCAAGGAATTTACATTCTAGTGAGAGAAGATAGCATAAATAAGGGAAATGGAAAGTAGGGAGATTGAGGGAAGGATATTCATGTGAGAGCAAGATGGAAAAGTTCAAAAAGGCAGGAGATGAAGCAGGAAAGAAGTGAGTGTGGATGGCAGGGGCACTTCCCACAATGGGCACAAGCTTGTAATTCATCAATTAATTAAAGAAGGGGGCTATAGGCATGGAGACCTCTACAGAGAAGGCTAACAGAATGGCTAATAGGGTGATTGATAACCAAGACACACAAAGAGACAAGGAGAGAGGAACTAGATATCTATGATCAATTCCAGTTATCTGGTCTGGATGACCTAAATCCGCAGCTTGTAATAGAACAGTTGCATCTATGCATATGATCATTGAGTTTTCAATGATTTTTGGAAAAAAAAGTTGAGAGTGGGAGAAGTGAATCAGGATAAGAGAAAGTTAAATATTGACTTTCTCAAAAGAGAAGAGAATGGGACCTAAAAAATATGGACCAGTATGATTGACTTCAATTTCTGATAAAATTCTAGAATGCTTTATCAAGGAAATGGGTCTAGAAAAAGCAGCAATGATCTCAGGAAGCTAGCATGGATCATTTTATTAAGAAGAGGTCATACCACACTAACATGAATTTGTTTTGTTTTTACATGGTTATTGAATGGGTGACTAGGGGAAATCCTGTAGATATAGTTTACATAGATTTTAACCATATATATTTTAGAAATATCTTTTATGTTATTCTTTTGAAAAAATTTTAAAAGGTGCATTTTAATATAGTACAGTCAGTGAAATCCTTAAATGATTGAATGAATGTATGCAAATGATAGTCTTATTAATAGATCAATTTCAGCTTGATAGAAGATTTCCAGCAAGGTGTCCCAGAAAACTGTAGTTGACTCTGGGATGTTTAATACTTGAACTTATGACTAGAAGTAATTGATGCCATTCCTATACAATTTCAAGATGCTATGAACCTGGGTAAGATACCTAGAAAACTTGATTGTAATGTCAAAGTTTTAAAAGGTTTTAACATCCTAATACATTGGGTGGAATCCAATAAAATATAACTTAGTAGGGTTAAATATATCATTAGAGTAATCATAATAAACACTCCTCTGTAATGATCATTTTGTGTGGAGTTTGCAAAATATCTTAGTGTTTTAGTGGATTGTAAATTCAATGTGAGTCAATGGTATGCTATGGTAGTACTGAAAACTAATCTAATCTATGACTTCATTAAAAAAAGCACATATTCTAAGAAGATGGTGATTACAATTATATCACAAATTGCAGAGGTCAGTTAATCTCTAGATCATTATGTTGAATTTTGGGTATTACATTTATGTGTGTATATATATATATATATATATATATATATATATATATATATATATTTGCTCTTGAAGGATGTAGCCAAATGGTATTTTTCTTTCTTCATGTATTGAAGGGATATTGCACAGAAGAGGGATTAAAATTGCTTTGCTTGACCAAAGGGCAAAACTAGAAATAATGTTTGGAAAATGAAAAAATATTCTCATATAAGAGGAAACTTGTTAACAAGTATAGCTATTCAAAAGCATCTCTAGAAGTGCTGCTTCAGAGGCTTGTACATTCCTCTAAGGGTACTTTCAATGGGGAATATTCACATGAATCCAGTCAACAATTTGTTGGCCATGAAGCACTAGAAAGATAGTTGAAGCATATGGATTTGTTTATAGATGTGTAGGGGCTTAGAATATCTCTACAAAACTAGATAATTGCCACCAGAAATTATAGATGAGTTATCCTTAAACATTACGACCTTTCTGATAATTTTTCTTAGTTCAAGGAAAAGATAGAAACCATGAAATGTTTGACTATAGGCTTCCCAAAGTTAACCTCTACCAAGAGTATAGGAAGATGTGACCCATTGGGTATAATTATGCATATATATAACATAGATATGTTTATATCATACAAGAACTTGTTCCATTTCTATAGTCTTAGAAGCGATATAGACTTAAACTATTCTTAAAAACTCAATCAACAAACAATATTGGCACTGGCACATTATCATAAGCCAACCTATTTTTTGACAATTTCCTGGATTAGTCCATAGACATTTTGGAATATTGTTTTTATTAGAGGTCACCATGCTAAGTACTCATAATCTCAAATGATATGAATTGTAATGCTTTCATGATATAGAAACCTAGCAGAAGAGATCAAAGTCATGTAGGCACAGTCATCTCTAATATCCTTCCTGTGTTTGTGTTTGCATCTAGGCTGTTTGTAGTGAGTGGGCAGGAGATGAACTTACATATTGATAATTTTGTTTTATACATTGTTACAATAGCCTGCAGAACATTAAATATCAAGAATGATATTGAGCTGAAAAATTATCAAAGGAAAATGTGGAATTGATCTTCATTGAAGAGGAGAAAGGGGAGGAGGAAAAGGAAGAAGAGGAGGAGGAAGAGGAAGAAAATATATAAATATATTTTAGTTTCCTTCAGGAAAGACACTAGATATAAAGTTAAAAAATGTTTTAACTGTATATAAAGATATTAATGGCACCCTGAAATTAAAATTCAATGTGAACATATTTTAAGAAATTAAATGCACCTCTGCAAAACCACAGGCATATACTTTCAGAACTGTTAAATAAAATAATTTGAAAATATATCTTAACATAAATCTGTACAATATTAACAAAATATAGAATGTTTTGCTCTAAGTAAAGCAATGGGAAGATCAATCATGTAAAAGAAAGACTAAAGAAAGACTTTTGGACTAGAAAATCTAAAAGCTAGACTCCTCAAATCACACATATCCGTCTGCTTTCCTCCTGACTTCTACATTAAGTCTCAGGAATGTTGTCAGCCTGCAAGATCATATCAGTTCTGGGACTCACCTCTCATCAATACCCTTTGTCCCTGGTGCCCTTCTGATTGGAGAATAGAGAGCAGAGAGCTTTCTCAGAACCTCTATTTAAGGAAGGAGTTCAAGCAAGCTGTCCCAGCAGGCTACACTCCACTGGTTTGTTAGGTACTTTTCCTTTCCCCCTATTTAGCTGCTTTTTTGTTTGTCTTCTCTGATGAATTGTAAGCTTCTTGAGATCATGGACTGTCTTTCTTTTTCATATTTGCATTCCTAGTCAGTGCCTGACATAGAGGAGTGCTTAATAATTGTTTATTGAGTGGCTGATATATTATGCAGATTAAACACTTAACAGAAATACTGCTGGCCCATGTAGATATCACTTCAATGACTAATAGTAAAGACTGAAAATAGTCACATACTAATGAATTGGTAGAATGAAAGTGGAAGTGGCTCACCTTCAGATGGAGCCTAGGAAATGGGCAAGATTCAAAGATAAAATTAAAAAAACATGTAATAGGAAATATCTACAAGAACTGAATAAACAATATAAAGACAAAGAAGCCTTAAATAGTTTAGTCATGAAGATTTGTAAAGAGCAATGGCAATATGGAAAGTAATTCAAAACTAAGTCATTTCCATTAGAAAGCACAGACTGATTACCCTTACACTTAAGCTAAAACTAGATTGATGATTTTCTAAGCAAAACTGAGTGTGCTCAGAAAGTGACTGAGGTCCCTGTGAATGAGATTCTTCCCCATTTTGGCTTCCCTTGGTCACTTCAAAGAGATAATGGCCCAGCCTTTACTTCTTGGGTCATGTCACAGGTGGCTGAAACTCTGAACATTGGCTACTACCTCCACTCTGCCTGCAACCAGAATGGTCCTTTGGGTAAGAAATAATGACTTTGTATTCTGGTCCTCTTTTTCATTTATAAAAAATAAAAAAAAATAGTTATTTTATCCACTTATTCAATAGTCACCAGAATATTATATATAATTAATATCAGGATAGTTATTTGGCCTTGGCCAGTTTCTATTTGAGCTCCACTGAAAAAGATGAGATAATAATAATAATAATAATAATAATAATAATAATAATAATAAAGAATTTAGACCTGGAAGAATACTTAAAGATGACCTCATTCAACTTACTTTGTATACAAAGAAACTCACACCTAACAAAGTCAAATGACTTTGTTATCTAATCTAATATTGAACAGCTAGTAAGTTGAGTCTTTAAGTATTTCAAAGTATACATTTCTCAATGTATTATCATAATAACTATGAAAAATATAAAGTGGCTATTGCAATAATCCAGGCTTGAGTTGAAGAGAGTCTGCACCAGTGGTGGTAGTGTCAGAAGGGAAAGAGGAGAATATTTGAGAGATGTTTCAAAGGTGAAATCAATATACCTTAAGTATATTGGATATGGGGAGTGATGAATCTAGGATGACTCCTAGATTTTGAACTTAAGGTATACTGTGAAGATGATGTTGCCTTTGTTGGTAATAGGGAAGGGAGGAGGAGGGGGAAGTTATAAGGGGGAAAATGATCTCCATTTTGGATATATTGAGTTTAAATCTCTAGTGGAAATCCAGTTTGGGATGTCTGAAAGTCTTTTGAAGTTGTGAGAATGGAAATTGGAGTCTCAGGCAGGAAAGGTATATTTGGGGATCATCAGCATAGAGATGGTACTTAAATTCACAGGGTCTGATGAGATCATCAAGTGAAAGAGTATAAAGGGAGAAGAAAAAAAGAAAAAAAAGAAGAAAAAGATGAGGGACATCTGCAGTTAGAGGGCATGATGTGGATGAAGATCTGGTAAAGAAGAGAGAAAAAAAAACATTCAGATAGGTAGAACTAGACTCTGGAGAGAAGAGTATTTCAAAAACTCATAGAGAAGGGGGTATTAAGTAGGAGAGAGTGATTAACAGAGTCAAGAATGCAGTGAGGTCAGGGATAATGAGAAAAGGCCATTCATTATATCTTATTTATCCTGCATATAGTCTGCTTTGTATACATTTGTTTGTATATAATCTCTTCCATTAGAATGTCAACTCCTGTTGACAACTCCTGTATCCCCAGTACTTTGCACAGTGCCTGGCACATAGTAGGCACTTATTAAATGTTTATTGATTGATGCATTATTTGATTCTGCCACTTGACCAATGAGATGATGCTTTTTTTCTGGAATCTGAGTACTCTGATTTTGGAGTTTGGGTTTAAAATGATGTCCTTTGATGGGTTTTCTTCAATTGAAATCTGAGAGTTTATCATATGTTAAATTGATGTAGAAATTTCATTAAATGAGTATAAAGCATTTGAATGTCTTTTAAACTGCAGTATGTACTAAATGGGAGAGAAAAGTAGCCCATTGAAAAACCTGGCAGGCTCCTTATCAGAAGGAACCTGTCAGAATAGGTGTTTTAGGATGTAGGGAAAGAAATAACACTATGGAAGGTGAGAACAAGTTTTATGAGAACAAGATTCTAAGAGTTTCTTTTATAAGTTTTCATATAGAAAGTCCCTAGGCTTGAGTACACCACAGAGAAGATAATAGAAGAGAATACAGAAAACAAAGTATTTCTTGAGAAACTGTCTCACTCCATAATTGTCTCAGGGCATCCAGGATTTTGTCAAAGTATGCCAATCTCTAGAAGGAGTACATTTTCTTTCTCTCAGGAAACTTACATGGAGGAAAGAGAACAAACTCTATCAGTCCTAGAGTGGGGCCACAGAATAATTGGGGACAACAAAGAATATTAGATAGCCTTTTTATATTTATTATTTATTAATAGAATTTATTGCAAGTATCTTAGCTCTTCCATTTTCTTATCACAGAAGGCATCATCCCAGAGACATATGCATATTGCGTTTATGTCTTTTTTCATTTTTAAGTTTCCATTTTTCAGTTCATTCTCTGGAGGTGACATTTACAAATTATTCTTTAAGTATTAAATCTATACTTTTATATAATGTTCTTTTGGTTCTACTCATTTCACTGTTTATTATCCCATGTAATGCTTTCCAAATTTTTTTAATCAGCCTGCTCATTGTATCTTATAAAATAAAAATATTCCACCATAATCATATATACAGTTTGATTAACCATTCCCCAGTAGATGGGCATCCTCTCAATTTTCAATTCTTTACCACCACAAAGAGAACTACCTTAACTATTTTGTATCATATAGGTTCTTTTCCACTTTTCCTAATCCACTTGGAAAATAGAAACAGTAATGGTAATTTAGGGTCTGAGTATACTCAGTTTTTTAACTCTTGGGGTAATTCTAAGTTGCTCTCTATGATAGTTGGGTCAGTTCATATTTCCACTAACAGCATATTAATGTCTCAGTTTTTACATATCTACTCCTCCTTTTAGCCAATCTGATGGGTGTGAAATGATACCTCAATTATTTTGGTTTGCATTTCTCTAATCAATGGTGATTTAGAGCATTTTTCATATACTTATTTATGGCTTTAATTTCTTCATCTAAAAATTGTCTGTTTATATCTTTGACTCATTTACCAATTTAGAAATTATAGGATAGCTGTAATTTTTTAATAAATTTGACAAATTTCATGTATAAGATCTTTATCTGATTTGGGTTATACATATGACATTTATATATGTAAATTTCAAGGGTCCTGTCTTACTTAGTTTAAGACCATACCATCTTTGGATTAAGACAGTATTTTTTAATTAGCTGCTCAGTCTGCAGTCTCTCCTGTCGCTAATCCACTAACTCCACAATTCCCAATTAAGAATGTCTAAAGCATGGACCAGACCATGTCACATGGAAGTCAATAAACTTCCATAACTCCCTATCATCTCCAGGATAAAGTATAAACTTCTATTTAGTATTTATATTTGTATTAAATCTGATGCTAGTGTATCATTCCAGGATGATTACACTCTGCTCCTCTTCTTGAACTCAATATTTAATGCCATTTCATCACTCATTTCATTACAGGCTATTTCATCACTCACCTCTGCTTTTGCATGAGCTAATTCTCAGGCCTGATAGGTCTTCCCACTTTGCTTCTCTATTTTGGAATCCATCTTCCTTTGAGGTTCAGATGCCTGGTCACCTTCTGTATTAGGTCTTTATTGATCTGCTTAGTTCTTAGCATTCTGATGTGAAATTGTTTTGTTTTTATTTTGTGGATACCTTTCATCTACTAAGTAGTGTCCTCATTGCTTCTCCCAGGTAGAATGTAAGCTTCTTGAGAACATTTCTTTTTCCTTGTATTTGCTAATGCATGTTACAGGCATTTAATGAACATTTACTAAATTAAATTGTGAGTCCTGGATTACCAAGAACACAGACAATGCAGAGATAGCAGACACATGTCCCTAAACTCTTTTTTTTTTGTTGTTCTCAGCAATTAAGACAAAGAAGTTCTAGAAAAAAGAGATCTTGTTGGTATGGAGAGCTGTTGACAGTCACAGGTGTGCCAAAGACTTCCTGCCACTTATCCCATATCATGTAGCACTTTTCCAGCCCAGCACTGTATGGGGCCCCTGAATTTTAAAAATTATACAGGAAAACAGACAAGGGGCTGATCTGGACCACATTACTATTTCTTTATGAAGTTTTGCTGAGCTCACAAGATGCTCAGATATAGAATGGCTAAAATACCTACCGTGTGACTGTAGAGATGTAGCAAGATGGAATGGAATTAATCTAGAAATTCCTGGTCACTAAGCTAATCAAAGAGATATCTGAATCCTAGATCAGAGCTAAAGATCTTTACAAAATGGAGAATTCTGAGAGGGACAGTGTTCCCCAGAGACTTTTATTATTCTTCTTCCTTATATTGATACAGTCAATAGTTTTGAGCTTTTTGAGGCAACAGATTGTTGTTCTGTTGTTTTTTTTTATTTGTATTTGCCTTTTTTTTTGTATTTCCAGAGTGCCTGGTCACAGTGCCTGACAGAGCAGTACCTCAATAAATGTTTGATGATTATTTGGCAGTAAACCATTAAGGGTCTAGCACAATGCTATTAATTAATTAATTAATTTCTTTGTTTATCCATTAAGTTTCTAAAGTGAGCAAAATAGTGCTCAAAGCGTTAGAGGGAAAAAAATAAAAAATTGTCCTTATCTTTAATGAATTTATAATATATCACGGTGTATTAATGATCATTCAACACACACACATATACAGTTCTCTACAACATGTGATAATTATGTTGCAGAATGAAATATACTCTAATAAAGGCATAAAAGAGATATAAAAGGGCCATATGGTCAGTGCTCAATAAATATATTTGGACTAAATAAGTGAATTCCTGCCATGTCCAAAGCAGCCAAGATAACTTAAAGGGGCATTTTTTCACCTTTGGCTTTCAACAGTCTGGCTACTGTTTCTGTTTTTCTTCCCATCTCAATTATCTCCAGGCATTATTTTGCCCTCTATAAGCTGCAAGTGTCATGGGGTATGACACGGAGGAATCTGGCAATGTGTTCTTTCCTCTTATTATTTCTGTACACTGATCCAGCAAATCTGTGCCAGATATTTTGCTCCATCTGCTCTACTTGTGTCAGCTGAGAAGATGGAGAACCCTGGAGAGTCTCAGTGTGAAAATGTTTTATTTTATCTCTGGGAGGAAAATCACTGACTCTGGAGGTGAAGGCCATGTGCCCCAGAGGCACAGATGGACATAGATGATCCTACTAGTACAGAGCAGCAGGCTCAAGTGATGCACTCTGATTCTGGGGGCTTACTTCAGCTTATGTCTTCCATTTCAATGCTAGGGCTAAGCAACAACAATTTTATTATTTTTATCGTTATTATTATTATTTTGCTGGAGAATGCATTCTTGAATAAAATATATTTTTCCTTTGGGAAAGTATTCTATTTTTAATTCCTGAAATTTGCTAGCATAGGGGTTGGTGAGATGAGATTGGGACAAGAATATATAAAAGGCCAATGGTGTTCCCAGAAATTTGAAGATTCTATAACATAACCAGAAAGCAGAGTAAAAAGGAGGAGGGAAGCATATTACTCTTAAGTGTACGATTTGGTTGGGGAGAGAAAAAGCCAACAAATAGGCAACAACAACAAAAACTAGGTTAAAATCTCTCAGGTGCTTGGCAGCTCTGTGACCCTTGGCATGTCAGTTTTGATCTTTCTTGGCCTCTGTATTTTTATGTGTAAATGAAGAAGGTCTTCTTCTAAAGGGTTTTCTGTTTCCATTTCTGTGATCCTATACATTTTGGAAGTTCCATATGGTATTTAGGATAAAATATAAACTACTTATCATGCTATTCAAAGGCCTTTGATAATCAATCTTGAACCTACTTTTCCCAACTTTTTTCATCATTACACATTTTCACATTCTAGTCATAGTGGCTTGTTTATTGTGTTTTTAAACTTGGCTCTCTGGGTGCAGCTGGGTAGCTTAGTGGATTTAGAGCCAGGCCTAGAGATCGGAGGTCCTAGGTTCAAATCTGGTCTCAGACACATCCCAGCTGTGCGACCCTGGGCAAGTCACTTGACCCCAATTGCCTAGCCCTTACCACCACCCTTCTGTCTTGGAGCCAATACTGCATATTGGCTCCAAGACAGAAGGTAAGGGTTTAAAAAAACAAACCAAAAAAAAAAACTTGGCCCTCTATCTTCAACCTCAATGTCTTTATAAAGTCTTTCCTATATACTTGTAAAACACTCTCTATTCCCAACCACTTCTTAGAATTCTTCACTTTCTCTAAGACTCAACTGAAATTCAGACATTATATGAAGGTAATTATAAAACATTTTTATACAAATAAAATGAGTTGTAAAGGATTGGAGAAATATTAATTGTTTATGAGTCAGCAGAACAAATATAATTAAAATGACAATCCTACCTAAACTAATCAACTTATTAAATGTCATTCCAATTAAATTACCAAATGATTATTTTATTGAACTAGAAAAAAATAATAACAAAATTCATTTGAGAAAACAAAGATCAAGAACATCAAAGGAATTAATGAAAAAATATAAAGGAAAGGAGGCATAGTAATAGTGATCACAACTATCTGGTACTGGCTAAGAAATAGAAAAGCAGATCAATAGAAGAGAACAGACATACAACACTTATAAAATATTATAGTATTCATTTGTTTGACAAAAGTAAAGATCCAAGTTTTTGTGATAAGAATTCATTATTTGGGCAAAATTGTTGGGAAAAGGGGAAAGCAGTTTGGCAGAAACTTGATATAGACCAATATTTTATACCATTTGCCAAGATAAGATAAAAATAAATATATAACCTAGGCATAAAGGGAAATATTTTAAGTCAATTAGAACAGAGAACATATTACCTACCAGAGTTATGAATAGAAGTATTTATAAATAAAAAGATAAAAACATTGTAATATATCAAATGGATAATTTTGAATATATTAAGTTTAAAAAGTTTTGTATGAATAAAAGTAATTGTAGGAAAGATATGAAGGAAAGCAATAAGTTGTGAAAAAAATATAGTCTCCTAGATATTTATATATTTAAATTTAAATATATATTTATATATAATAAATTATTTATGATAAATATATATTTATATTTAAAATATATAAATAAATTTGCCAAATTTATAATAATTTGAGCCATTCTCCAATTGATAAACCATCAAAAGATATGAACAGAGAGTTTTTTATGAAGAAATCCAAGCTATATATAAATGTATGAAAATATGCTCTAAAACATTGCTGGTTAGAAAAATGCAAATCAAAACAACTCTGAAATATTATCTTATACTTATCAAATTGATTAAAATGATAAAAGGTCAAAATGACAAATGTTGAAGGGGATGTGAAAAAATGGGAAAATAAACACTTTTGTTGGAACTCTGAACTGGTCCAATGATTTTTGGAGAGCAATCTGAAATTTGCCCACAGTTATAAAATTTTTTTATACTATTCAGCTCATCAATACCACTATTAGGTTTATTTCCTAAGGTGGTCAGGAAAAAAGGAAAAGAATCTAGATGCTTTAAAGTATTTCTAGCAGGTCTCTTTGTGGTGGTAAAGAACTGGAAACTGAAGGGTTGCCTATTGTGGAAGAGGTATGCATGCAGCAAGACAAGAAGCTGGAGATTGATCATGTCAGTAAAATGAAGATTCCAGTTGGAATGTAACTGGGAAACAGTTGAAGGCAAGAGCCTCCTCCTCTTTGCTTGACTGAAGCTGAGGGTCTTTGGCTGATGGTGGTGATTGAAACATTTCTCTCAATATCCTCCAACATAAGACTCACTGTAGAGAATAGAGATATCCCACTCCTCTTACCTTATCTTCCACCCTTGCCCTGTCTTCCACACTATCAATTGGGGAATGGTTAAACAAGTTGTGGCATATGATTATTATGTAATACTACTGTGCTGTAGGAGATGGTGAACAGATTAATTTAAAACACATGGAAAAATATATATGAAGTTATGAAGAATGAAAAGAAGCAAGAGAATATGCAGGAATAGATATATTGTTTGAAGAATGACTTATATATGTCCATTTAAAGAAAAGGAACTGATATATAGAACTAAGAAAGACAATTTTTCATATACACATATGTTTTTTATGAAAGATATTGTCCTCCAACAAGGCAAGTGACTGTAACTTGGAAACTCCTTTGTGTAAGATATCAAATTTGGATCACAGCTATCTATAAAATAATTGACTGCATCTGTGTTTAAATAAAAACATTGCCAGCCTCATACTTGTCTGTCCTCCTAAATACCAGACCTGAGGGAATTATCTGGCTGTCTCTTTATTTAAAATATTTTCCCAATTACATGTAAAAACAAATTTTAACTTACATTTTCTGAAATTACATGATCCAAATTGTCGTTCTTTCTCCTTTTCCTCCCCCTTCTCTGAAATGGTAAGCAATTTGGTCTGAGTTATACATGTATGATCATGTAAAACAGATTTCCATATTGATCCTGTTGTAAGAGAATACTCATATAAAGCCAAAACCCCAAATTTAAAAAGTGGAAAATAATATGATTAGATATGCATTATGATTCTATCAGTGCTTCTTTGGAGATAGATAATTTTCTTTGTAACAAGTCCTTAAGAATTGTCTTGGATCATAATATTGCTGAGAATTGCTGAATATTTCACAGTTGATCATCATACATTATTGTTGTTACTGTGAAAATGCTCTTCTGGTTCTGCTTATTTCACTCTATATTAGTTCATGTAGGCCTTTCCATTTTTTCTCCTGAAATCATCCTGCTCATTATTTCTTATAGTGCAATAGTATTTTATAACAATTATGTACATTTTATTTAGCCATTCCTCTTCTGATGGACATCCCCTCAATTTCCAATTCTTTGTCACAACAAAAAAGAGCTGTTACAAATATTTTTGTACTAATAGATTCCCACTTCCCCTTACTCCCTCCACTCCTTTTTTATCTCTAGTGATACAGACCCAGCAGATATTTTACTAGATCAATGACTATGCACAGTTGTATAGCCTTTTGAGCATAGTTCCAAATTGCCCTCCAGATTATTAACTGGATATTTTCATGTAATAAACAAACAAATAAATTAAATTCAATAAAAGACTCGAGTACATTCCCCCCCTCAAAAAAACCATTTTCTGATTCTCCTAGTACTTAGTATTTTGCTCCACCTAAAATTGTTTTGTATTTATTTATCTGCTTATAGATTTCATACCCATAGAACACAGGCTTCTTGGAGGGGAAGGGTTGTTTTAAGATTTGTCTTTGTATACTCAATGTCTTATACAGTGCCATATAAATATATATATATATATATATATATACACACACATATATATGATGCTTAATAAATTCCTATTGAATTAAGCTGGAGTCTATTTGGATGGGAAGACTGAGATTAGAATAAATGGATAAGACTTCTTGGCAGAATTAGGATTTTAGACCATGGAAAGTAAAAGCAGATGGGAAGAGATATATTTGGACTCCCAGATTTTGATTGAGAAAACTGATGTAAAAGGCTAGAGGTAGTTAGAGGTAGAGTTCAGAACAAAGTTCTTTTTACTACTAGCTTAATGCTTATAGCATTTAAATACCATAGAGGGGATGAGGGATGGGATTGAGAGTGAGAAGCAAGACAATAAGGACATGTGCGTAAACATCTAGGAGATCAATTTTTCAGGATACGGTGCATGTGTTAGGAAATATGTTGCATAGGTATCTAATGGGAACACTTTAGAAAGGGATAAGAGAATAAGACCAATGAATTTGAATAGAAGGAAGTCATTTCATGTGTCTGATCAAGGGAGCAATATAATAAAAGCAATATTCTTTTTAAAAAATCTTTTAGTTTACCCATTAGAATCAATACTGTGTATTGGTTCCAAGGCAGAAGAGTGGTAAAGGCTAGATAATGGGAGTTAAGTGACTTGCCCAAGGTCACACAGCTAGAAAGTGTCTGAGATTTGAACCTAGGACCTTCTGTCTCTAGGCCTGGCTATCAATCCACTGAGCCACCTGATTGTCCCCATGAAAGCAATATTCTAAGGGAGGTTGTTATCCAAAGGCCCTAAACTTTGTCTTCCAAAAACCAGAATTTTTCCATGGTATTATGTTCATCACATTGAGAAACAAGTTTCAATAGGATTCTGGCTTTGAACTTTTCTGTTCAAGAATTGTTACTACCTAAAATTAAACATTAGATTTTTTTTTCAGTGAGGGATCACAGTTTACTTTACTTATGCACAAATAATAAGATGGAATTTTAATATTTCTAGCCTTACATTCTTTGTAAGACAACCCAGACTCTTTGGAAGGTATTTTGGGATACACTCATTTCTGTCCTGACAGAGTCTGTTTAAAATAACTTTGGTTGAAGTATGGTGAGATGGAGAATTTATCCTGTAGGGAAGAGGAGCATCCATCACCTTTTGGAAATCTGATTGAACTAACTCACTGTAAAGAGCTCCCACAGTTGGGGGTGATGAGTATAATATGTTTGAAGTGAGTTGTCACATTTCTCAGACAATTCCTTATAATGATCCCAATGATCAATCAATAAGATTGGATTAAAAGCTATCATGATGCCAGACCTTTGTAGAAATCCCTTGTTTGCTTGACATTCTGAAGGAAGGAAGTACAACCGCTGGTTGTCTTTTGGAGCCCACTCATTACTGAGAGGAGCATTCACTCTAGCTTGGGGTCCATTGCCCCAGCTTATGTGGAAGAAAGGCCTCTGAAATCTATTTAAATCGTATTTTCAGTCGAAGCACTCAAAAACTAGCCTTTATTTACTCATTCTGATGCCCATCTTTTATCTTTTTCCTTTGGGTTCTATTTAAGTGTATTACCTTCTAGGGACTTTCTGTCTTCTGTTCTTTTTTCTCTCTTTGAATCTTTTTTACCTCAAATGGAAGCTTCTTTTACCTCTCTTTCATAATTTTCTTTATTGTAAAAATATAACAATTAGCTCTCTATGTGAAAGAAATGAAAATGCAAGGACATAAATTATGGATTATTAAAAACTGTGCCTTATTCCAATGTTTGGTCTTCTGGTTAAAAGCAACTCATGGATCTGGGTATTAGTTTAATGAGGAAATTAGGTATATCATGGCTTTAGAACTACAGAAAATGTCCTCTAAAACCATTGATAAAGTAGGAGGAGGAATACATACAAAAAGGAACTTTTCCTTCAGTTTAGGACAAAGATAATCAGGATTGGAACAGGAGAGAGAAAAATAATTTAACTGTTTTCTTTTGCTGTTGTTAAGCTTGAATACTCTGGAAATCTTCTCTAGAGAGTTTTTATTTTGCTTTAGAAAATGACTTTCTCTTTCCATTGACAAAACCCAGGTGTATTTTGAGAGAAATTCAATTTAAAAATATATTTTTGTAGCTAAATGGAGGCACTTGTTCTGTAAACAGTGGCAGAGCCCTCTGTGGATAATAATGGCATGGGTCTGTTGACATTTTTCTTCAGGAGGTAGGTCAGTTCTGACTGAGGAGCAGTTTCCCTAGAGATGCAGTTTTCCTTGGGAGAATTTGACCAGAATATCTGCCATCCATAATGTAGCGGGTTGACTGCATGCTACAGTTCACACTTTGTGGCCACCTGCTTCCCTTCCCTAAGATGGCTAACATTTCCTGGTGGTGGATGTATTTTGATGTTTAAAACATGATCTCAAATCTACTGTTATCTTTTTAAATGAATGGATTTTTAAATCAAATCATTTTCCACACAGATAGCATACAGCCCTGTGCCAAGCAAGATTTTCTATCAGGTAGAAGCTTGAAGAACACATGAAAGCCCTCCCAACAATATTCAGATGCCTTTAGGGATCACATCAGAAAAACTGTTTGGCCAAAATATTAATGACAATTCATTTTTCTTGAAAAATTTTTTTATCTAATTTAGTTCAGTTCAATTTCATAAGTATTATTTTCTCTATCTACAAGGAACATGAAAGTGTGCTTGTGCCTGAGGTTACAAAAAAGAGGAAGCCAAGTTGTGTGTATTTGTTTTGAAAGGGCTTTGGGAGATATGACAGGGATATGAATGAATACAATTCAGATTAGTATGTGGCATGTGCAGAGGCAAATTGCAAACAGAGTGCCTTGTAGGATCTAAAGAGGAGGAGATGATTTCAAAATGATGAAAAAATGACATAAATGGTGTATACTTATCCAATTTTCAGATGACTCCAAAATGGGAGGGATAGTTAAGAGATTAGATCACACAATTCAGATCTAAAAACATCTTGACAAACTAGAACATTAGGCTGAATCTATTGAAATGAAATTTATTCCAACGCCAAAGCCAATGGTTCTATGATATTATTAATAAGAATATATATTCTTCCACAAAGCAGTCATCCATTCTCACTCATTCGATGCAAATCTATTTCAAATAGTCTTTATTTTATTTTATTTTTATTAATATAATTTATTTCCAGGTTTCTCAGCTCTCCCTCCCACAGAATCATCTGGAATACATATGTACATATATACATGTATATGTAAAAATGATGTCTTTTGTGTTTCTATTTTTCAGCTCATTCTCCAGAGGTGAACAATTACACGTTATTCTTCAAATATTACATCTGTGGCAGCATTTAATGTTCTCTCAGTTCAACTCATTTCATTGTTCATTATCTCATTTAGTTCTTTCCAAGTTAAAAGATAATCTGCTCATTGTTTCTTATGGCTATTCCGTGTATTCTTATAAATTTTCTCTATTGAAGGGGAGGGGTGGCCAGACACCCACCTAATGTTCTGGTGCCTTCTTCATGAATAACAGTGAGAGCCCATGGGTTTTCCATTGTTTATCCATCTCTCTCAATTTGTTACCCACTCATCTTTTTTATATTCGGGTCACACATATCCATAAATATATTATGCTACTTCTGCATAATTCCTAGTTTAGAATGAATTACAGCCTGCTCACCCCTATTGTGTGCTTCTCCATTGCCCCTTGGGTGATTCTCAACTTCAGTTCTTCAGAGAATTTCATGTTCTAGGACTTGCAGTCATATCACATCAAGAAGATTACTGTTAATAAAATGGGCATTTGTCTCCAGAAGAAGTGTAGGGGTAATTAAAAGCATCTTACTGTTCCCAAAGGTCCTTTCTCTTCTGATTCAATTCTTACCTAATTTCATTATCCATTTGAAGTGCTTGCCACACACACACACACACACACACACACACTTTTGTCTTCATGTAACTGTCATTATATCTCTATATAAGCATATACATTCACATATGTATATTTGCAGATATGTTCACAATACTTATGTGACAGTATTGCAGTCATGTTGTGCAGTAGATGGTATGTGTGTTCTATATTCTAATTCTGCTGTCTGACTTTCATAGGTTGCCTATTCTACTGGACAATAAGCAGTCTTCCCCCCCCCCCTTAGATTTTCTTGGGTAGAAAGTTAGAACCTTGGAAGTGAGTTAGGAATGAAGTTGAGCCTTCTGATCTCCATCATTGGATAATTCTGGAGTGAGCCAGTTTCCTTTTGGGGGTTGTTTCTCCTTGTGTTTCTCTGAGTGTATAACTGAAAATGTTTCTGGAGACATAATCATTTGATGGAATTGGTGCTTGAACTAGAGGCAGGAGTTCTACCCTTGATTTAGCCTTTAACACTGCCTACTTTGTAAATGTGAGCAAGTTTCTGGACCTGTTTCCTCATCTTTAAAGAAGGCTTGATACCCGAACTACTTCTTTCACAGAGTTGTTTGGGAAAAAACATGGAGGATAAATAGATCATTGATTTTAGAGACGGGAAGAAATTGAGACGTCACTTTAGTCCAACTATTTCTTTTTGTGCCTGAGAAACTGAAGCCCACCAAAACCAAACTGGTCAGTGGTAAAGTCAGGAATTGAACCCATAGTCTATGATTCCCAATGTAGGCTTTTCATGCATTCATTACTAGGCTCTTTTCTGGACTCTACACTAGCATCCCCACTTCTGAAACCTTACCCAAATCCACCATTAGTGAGAATGTCTTTTTCTTCTGGGTAAGGAGCAGAAGCATCACAAAGGCATTCTAACTGAACACCTTGATGGATGGGAAGGATTTTAGTACAATGCAATGAGGAGGAAGGAGTTAGGGGTGGGCTATGATGTAAGATAAGGAGGTTGAACAAAACCAGAGGAATTCAGGAAACAGCAAGAAGCTCAGTTTGACTGATGTTCTCTTTTCCAAACCACACTACAGTATATGGTTCAAAGTTCATGAATCATTATAGAGAGTGTATATTACAGTGATGGAGATAAGAAATAAATACTCAAAGTCTTGAAAGTGCTGACTCTTATTTATAAGTATACATACACAAATATACACATACGCACAACTTTTGGGTCCATAGAGAAAACCTGATTGTTACTATTTTAGTCTTCACTCCTCCCCCATCCTAGGTAGTCCCTAAATTAAGGGTGCTCAAGTTGGGCCCACAGACATATTTCAGGGGGTCTGTGAACTTACCTGAGGAAAATAAAAGCATCAGAGAATTATGTTTTTAATTAGCCTTTCATTTCCCTTGTAATCTTATTAATTTTATTTTATTCATTTAAACCTCTTATTCTGAGGAGGGATCCATAGACCTCATCACACTACCAAAGGAGAGCAACACACACACACACACACACACACACACACACACACACACACATGCATGTGCATGGCAAAAAAAATACCTCACCAATTCCTGCCTTGAATAAAAGGTGAAAAAAAATTGTCCTCTCAAGTTGAAAAGAAGATGAATTGGGGAGAATAGAATTTCCCAAGCAGAAATATGGAGGGAGTATTTGCCATTTTTTACTTAGGATAAGAGGTTCAGAAATTCTGAGTTGATTATTGAGCTATTTTTAAATTGAATTATATGTTGGTGTTGATAAGATATTTCAATGTTTACTAAGATATCATCACTCTTTGAAGCAGCTTTTTAGTGCTGAAATTTCATTGTATATGCAAATCTGAGGTTATTTCTTCACTTCCCACTATAATTGGTGCTTCACTAAGTCACTAATTACTGAATTAGCAAAGCCAGTTTGTTTAAATTAAATCATCAATGGATGTCAGAGTGAAGAATATAACTCTAAAAGTGGCAGGGATTTGAACAATTGGCTGGCTGGCCATTTTTAACCTTTTACTTCTAACATCCTATTCAGATAAGGCAAATTAGAAGGCCAAAAAAAGCAAAATAATCCATTTCTTGAATGGAACAAAGTCAATGTCATTGAAAAGCAAACCCGTTTCACTAATGTCAATAACACACCTTCTGCTCTATTAAGCTAAGAATATAAGGATCTTCAATGATCATTGGCTTCTCTCTCTCAAACAATCAGACTTCCAAATGGGTAAACTGGAGAGAGTGATTTAGCCCTCAAATAATTCTTATACAATTCCTACTTTTGTGCATGTGTGTGTGTGTGTGTGTGTGTGTGTGTGCGCGTGCTGTTTTTTGTTAAATGAACACAATCTCAAGCATACTTTAACATTCTTCATCCTTGGAATAATAATATTTAATTATAGTGTGTAATGAAGGGCTGGCTGTGTTCATAGTAGATGTTCAATAAATATTCATTGAATTTTATAATCAATTGATTGCTATTGTATTCAAAGCATTTTAGTTAGTGCTGGGGAGACAAAGATTAAAAACAACAACAAAAACAGACAGTCATCTAGTATCTAACAATTACCTACTCGGAGCCAGGCATCATGTTCATTGCTGGAGACACAAAGACAAGAAAAAGGAAAAGATTACCTGCTTTCAAGATGTTTATAGTTTAATGGGAGAGATGATATGAAAATTTATTTTTGGAGACAAGCAAAGGGGAAAGGAAATAAAAATAAAGAAAACTGGGCAAGGGTTCTTGGAGAAGGTAGAAATGTATTTCAGACTTGAAGAAAGCTAAATTGAGAATTATGCAGAGGGGCTACAAGATGAAAGAAGATAGGAAAGGTTGGAAAGTGGCCAGGTTGTAAAGGATTTTGTAAATCAAAAAGAAGATTTTACATTCGGGTGATGAGAGAGTCATTGTAGCTTATTAAATGTGTCTGTGGGTGTATATGTGTGTGAAGGGCACTGGAGTTTAAGAGAAAGATGAGTGAACTTGAACTCATAGGAGGAGTTGATGAGATCACCAGGAGAAAATGTAAAAATATCACAGAAGGGCCAAAGATAGAACTTTGTTGAGTTTAATTGAATTAATTTAACAGGATGGGAATTTCTCCCTAGTTTCTTTGCAGAAGGAACATAATAATTTACAATTGAAATACATAAACCATTAATAATACTTTGAGATTTTAATATTTCTAGGCTTTAACCCTTCCAATGTAGAAAAAGTTCTTTAGAACTTTCTGTCTTGATGGGTCTGTTTAATGCTTTTTTTTCTTTCTTTTTGAGTGGGGAGTATATTTTGCAAGTACCTGGATTAGGGTGCACTTTCCTGAAACTAGACCAGATGGGACTATTTATTTAATAATTGGCATATTGGTAATTAGTTTGTTCCAATAAACATTAATTATATAGTTTAAAGAGAAGAATCAAGGAAAAAGGATAATTGTTGTCTTCAAGTATTAGAAAGACTGTCACTTCGAAGGATTCAACTTCTACTGCTTGATCCAAGAGGGCAAAACTAGGAACAGTGGACTTTAGTTAAAAACAGACGAGTTGTTACTTAATGTAAAGAAAATCAGCCTACCAATCTGTGTTGTCTAACAAGAGTGTGAGCTGCACTGGATATAGTGGATACTCTTTCTTTCTATATCTTTATGCAAAGACTAGATGACATGATCTTGGGGATTCTTTTTCAGTCATAGTTTGGTGGCTGTGTTTTTGCCTTTATTTCTTTTTTTTTTAAATATTTGTTTCCTTTTTATCTGTCCCCTAAGCTTAGCAGAAAACCTAGCATATTAATAACTGCTTATTAATTGAACAACTAGATAGTCTCCAAGGAAACTTACTACAAAATTCTCTTAGTCTGGGAAATGTCCTATTAGGTGAAAGAGGATCCCACTTAATATTTCAGGATTAAGGTTGGTTGACAGAAAGTGATGGAAACTAGCTAGGAAAAGGTAGGCTAAGGTGTTGGTGGTATTTGAGAACAAAGATGAAGCTTTCTACATAGAGACAGAAGACTTGGATTTGGATTCTGGCTTGAACATTGACTTTCCATGTAACTGGTGAATAATATTCAAGGAATATTTGTAGAATGATTGTCTAGGAATCGTCCACGCATCCTTCTTTGTTGACTGATGAGAGTGTAGAGTTTGATGTATCTGTCAATGAGAGTTATTACATTTTATGTTTCAGATATTTATAAATTCTTCCCTTGTCTTGGTGGGCAGACAAGGGTTGGTTTAAGAGGTAGCTTTGCAAAATGGTACTTAGAGAAATTCCCCCAAATAAATTCCTGCTCTCATAAACTTAACTGTGACTAGAAAGCCAAGTTAAACATATGAAATCATGAAGTTGTGGGAATCAAGCAAAAAATGAAGGAAATCTCTCAGGTACAGAACTAGAACTTATTAACAATTACAACCCTCCCAGAGAGAAGGTTAAAAGGTTTGCGGTGAGATTTTCTCATAACAAATCTGTGAAGTGGAGACTGCTGATATCATTATTTCCATTTTGCAGCTGAACAAAACTGAAGTTAAGAGAGGATAAAGAACTTATCCAAATTTGTCCAGCTAAGTCTCAGAGCAAGAATACAAACCCTGGACACTTGCCTCCAAGTTCAGCCTTTTTTCCCCCTCTACTAAACTAAGCTGTTAGCATCTGAAGTTGCTTATCAGCCCCCTTCCTTTTGTCATAATCAGCCAATCCCTTTGTTCCTTTAAGCAAGAAAAGGGCAAAGGCTGGCATTAAAAGCTTTTTTGCTTAGTGTTTGACTGTGTCTGGAGAAAAAAAAAACACTGCCTTTTTCGTGATAAAACATTGCTGCTTCATCTATAAAATGAAGTCTATGCTTCTAAATGTAAGGCTTATTTTGAAGGTAATTTATAATTTTTTTCTTTTAAAATAAAGGAAAGCACTGAAGGAAAAAAAAGAGAGCTGGCTTACTGACTAGAGAATTGTTTGGGTGGTTGTGATTGTGATATGTTTCTATTGACTAAAAATTAAAACACATACACAAACCCAGAGCATCTTTTTGATGTGGGATTTCAAGAGTTCTTTCCTCTGAGTTACCTTGTTATAGCTTTTTATCAGGGCAGGTGTGGTGTAGTCCTGACAAGAGAGCTCTAAAGGTAGAGTCAATCACCGTTCCCTCAGGTGCTTAATATGTCTCTCTGAGTGCCTGTGGACAACTTCCTTAACCTCTGTGAGTCTCAGCATCCTCATTTGTAAAATGAAAATAATAACAGCTGGAATTGCTCCTTTGCAGGTTGGTTGTGAGGATCAGATGGGATAGTGTGTGTAATCCGCTTTGTAAGCTTTTCAAACAATGTAGAATTTCCATTTATTCCATTCTATTATATTGAAGCAAAGGAGATGGTGTAAGGTGGCAGATTGAGGTCTGTCTTTGGATGTTGCAAGATCTGGATTTGAGGTCTTCCTCTAACACGTAATATCCCAAAGGCCCATGGTAAAATCATTTAGTCTTGAAGTACCTCCAGGCAATTCTAATGCAATTAATTACAGAATAGTTATCAATCTGTATAAATAGGGGGAGTGTTCTTACTAGGAGCTCCCCGCATTGATGAATAACTTCCTTTCCCACAAGAAGCACATACCTAGAATATTCTAATTTATACTAAAATATGTCATGAAATTCCCAAATACTTGGAAAGTTCATATCCAGTGCCCTTTAGTAAATAAGTAAAGCACTATTCTTATGATCTAAAGAGTCTTCTACATCTGAACCATGTTGAGAACAATTCCCAAGAGTTCTTAAAAATATAGCTCCTATCATGTTAGCTATAAATCCAGAGTTCTGCCTACTTTATATGTCACTAATGAGAACTATATGAGTTGTATCATAAAATGTACATGTCAATCATATATTACAATAATTAGACTTTCTGGAGGAACATGTGCTATATCCTATCTTATACTACATTGTCGTTTTTATACCAATACTGAAAGACAGCAGGGTAGAGTGGATAGAGCATTGGTTTTGAAATCAGGAAGACCTGAGATCAAGTCCTACCTCTGACATATTATATGCATGACTTTGAACAAGTCACTTAATCTCTCATTGCCCCATGGCATCTCTTTAAGACTATTCTTTGAAAAAAAAAACAAAAAACAAAATCCAAAATAAAACCAGAGCAATTTGCATCAATAGAGGGGATTTCCTACATCAAAGAAATCCATATTTAATATACAGTGGTCTAAATTATCTGGGATCAGTGTGTGTGTGTGTGTGGTTCCATCACCAAATGATGATTCACTGTGGTACTGATTATAGTCATACCAATTGACTAACCTAGGGATTAAGAAACCTTGTGGAGTCTAGTCTGGCCAAGAAGGCTTTTGGAATGAGACCTGGCATTTGGAGTATGACCATAAATGAGGAACATAGGAAAAGTGGGCACTGGAGTCTTGGAATATACTTCAAATCTAGGTATGGTGAGAGAGACCAGGAAAAAGAGTGAAATAAGCATAATCTCAAGCACAGGTCCATCTTAGACTGATTATATGCTTCTGTTACATAAATATGTTATAATGTTACTTATCCTTTATTCTATTTTTAAATCCTAATCTATTTTAGTATTAAATATAAGACAAAAGAAAGGTAAATCTAGGCAATTAGCATTAAGTGACCTGCCCAGGGTCACATGGCTAGAAGTGTCTTACACTGGATTTGAACCCATGTTCTCCTGCCTCTAGACCTGGCACTCTCTCTACTATGTTACCTAGCTGCCCCTACTCATCCCTTCTTAAGTAACCATTCCCATATTTACCATGGATCAATTGTGAGGAAAAGGTAGGGGACTTGGGAAAAGGTTTCATGGTTTATTAGTTCCAAAAATATGTGCACAATGGTAGTATGTGAAAGAAGATATTGAGGGACAGAGAACAGAGCATGATATTCAGCTCAAGACTATTTAGGGTTTTAAGCCAGTGATACTAACTATAGCTGCTTTTATATAAAGCTTTAGGTTTTTTAAGCTTTTCAATGTGATACATATAGACATGTGTGTACATACACCCACATACACCCCCCACATACCCACACCCACACCCACTTACACCCACACATATCTATATATATCTAGCATTTTTTTAATCCTTTAAGATATGGCTTTCCATATGTTATATCATTTGGTTCTAACAACAATATTGTAAGATTTGTACTATTATTTTCCTCTTTGTACAGATGAGGAAACTGAGATTTAAAGAAATTAGGTGACTTGCCCAGGGTCACAATAATTAACTATTTGCAATAGGATTTGAGCCTCATGTGAAGCTTTTAATCCACTGTCCCAAGAATTATTTTGGTCTAAAGAATGGAAACAGTCAAGTCTGTCTTTGGACATGTGTGTGGGAAGCTGTAGAACTGGCCGACAGCATCAAGGACACAAGGGGAACTGACTAACTAATTAACTAACTAAACTGACTAACAAAGATGAGCTCATTTTAAAGAGAGAGTAGGGTCAGGTTCATACAAAGCTGATGTCTTCTGAAAATTCAAGCTTTTTTTGTCCCGTTTAAATAATTTTAAAACAGATGGAGGTTTTCACAGACACAGGAGCCAAATTGTTCCTTCATATATTGCACTAAATCTTTTAATCATTCCTGTATAAAATTTTTTTCTTTTTCTTGTGCCTCCTTAGCATGCAGGATGGAACTTTTCTAAGTTTATCCATTGATATCATTTTAATAAACCTTAGTTTTCAAGTGAGCATCTAAAAATTCTCTTGATATTTTGGTGTATCCTTTCCACCCAACTCATCTGTTTTTCTTATGTTTATGAATTGGAGTACTTTTAAATGTTTTTTTTTTCTTCAGATTATCTATTGGTACAATTTTCAATTATTGTTTTCTGACATTTTTTATCCATATTTTTTCCTTCCCATCCTTCCCCTATCCCCAAGATAGATTACATATAAATTATAATGTGATACATATTTCCCTGTTCATCATGTTGTGAAGGAAGACACAAATCTCTTCCACTAGAGAAAAATTCATGGAGGAAATAATGTGAATGGCATGTTTTATATACATTCGGACTTTATAAGTTCCTTTATATCATATATGTATATATTCTATAGAATGTATATGTATATATATTCTATAGAAGTGGATAGCTTTATTTATCATGAATCCTTTGGAGTGGTCCTGGATTCTTGCATTACTGAAAATAAAATTATTCACGGTTGATCACCTTATTATATTGTCATTACTGTGTACAACATCTTGGTTCTGCTCACTTCAATTTTCATAATTTCATATAAGTCCCGTTCATTTTTTGTGATCGTCTTGTCTGTCATTTCTTAAATGGATCAGTAGTATTCATTGCAATCAGTCTGAGATCATAATTGCTACCCCTGTTGTTTTAACTTTGGCTGAAGCATAGTAGATTTTGTTCCAGCCCTTTATGTGTGTCTCCTCCCTTTAAACATTTTTTTTTTGCAGATGGCATAGTGTGAGATTCTGGTTTTTACTCCACTTTACCATTTTCTTCCATTTCATGGGTGATTTCATCTGTTCACCTTCTAGTGTGAAGAGTGAACCAAATGTTCTTTGTTATCAATCAGCAATTTTAAAATTAATCAATGAAAAAGTTAAGCACCTCTACTTAACACTAAGTGAGTTCACAAGTCACTAAAGTGGGTAACAACTCCAGAGACCACTGACCACCCCTTGGGAAATACTAGGCAAACTGAAAGACTACAATTGGTTCCTGTAAAATGGAGGAAGGGACCAGAAGTGACATGAAAAAGGACTATAAAAAGTCCTGAATTTTCTGTCCTGTCAACCATTGGCTTTGATCTTGGGCTTGAATATTCTCCTTTGGACTGCTCCTGAAATTTTGCCTTGGGATTTTCTATTTTTGGACTTCTACCAGGATCCTGTGTCAAGTGAGCTGGGTGAATAGCAGGCCTTACCTTACTGACATCTGGAGATATTGGTTCTGGGGAGGTCTTCCTTTCTTGGAGGAGGCTATGTTGGTAGAACCTTTGCTGAAGTCACCACTGGACTTTTGGCTGAGGATTACTGGAAAATCCATGTGTGGACAAGGGATGTGGTAAAGCCCTGCCAGGGCTGAGACCCACACCAGAGCAGTGCTTAGGGTGATAGACTAGATAATTCTCTACATTCTTACATTTTTCCACTTTTACTCTTTCCATCTCTGTAAATAAAACCATTAAAAGTAATTTTGCCTTAAGCTGTAATATTTTAAATTGGTGACCATAATATTACTATAGAATTCTCACATTCAGCATAAAACGTAAATTTTAAATTCTTTCAATAATTATAGTTACTATGTGTTCCCTCTGTCTTGTTTTTCCCCTGCTTATCCTTCTCCTTTCAGACTACCACTGTTCAGAAATATTTTTGTTTCTGATTACTGCCTCTTCAAGTTGATCCTCCCTTTTCTCCATCCTATCCCTTTTCTTATTCCCTCTTCCCTTTTTATTTCCCTATATAATAAAATGAGTTTCAATAGCAAACTGCAATCAGATGTTATTCCTATTTTGTGAAAATTTTGATGAAAGTAAGGTTCAAGCATTTTCTGCAACTCACTGGTGTGCTGATTCTTACATGTCTCCTCATGTGGGATAGTTTACTCCCAATTTTATCTCCTTTTCCCTTTTTTCCAATGTATTTCTCTTGAGACTTCTGGGGGCAGAGCCAAGACTGCAGAGTAAAACAGAGTAGCTTGGAGTCACCAAGTGGATTCTATCTGCTCCAATCAATATTAAATATTAAATTATTAATTTAATTAATTAACAAAATTAATTAAATATTAAAATGTTGCCATGATATGAATACAGGAGTGAAAGAACCATCAAGGAGACAAAGCAAGACAACTTTCAAGAAAAGAAAAATGAAAAAGGTAGGCAGAGAACATCTGGGGCACTGGGGTGAGAAGAGAGGAGAGCCATCAAGAGGCTGTAGCAAGGAGTGGGAAGTAATCCTAGAGTAAGCCACACACTGCCACCAACATCTGCTGTCCCAGGTTCAGAACCAAAGACCAAACCAAAATTCAGATCCTGAGATCCTGCCTGGGCAAATAGTGATCCAAACTAATCTATACCCCTTGAAATTTCAAGTCTGTGGAGAAGTCTGGAGTCCCAGCCCAGGGCAGTCTGGGCTAAAGTGGACTAATCTGTGTGATCCCAGAGGGAAACCAGGAATCTCAATCACAGCTTGGGATGAGGACATAGGGTTGGGGGTGGCTGATAGGACTAAGGTGGGGAGGGGAGGATATTTTCCTAAAGCTCAGGGCAGAGCTCCAGGACAGGGCAATCAAGGGTGTGCCCAATTAGAATAAGTACACAGTAGTATAAAAAACTTACACCTAAATCAAAGGCCACAATTTAAGTAATTCCTGACCCAGTCAAGATAAAAGTAAGACCAAGCTTACAACCAAACCAAAGGAATGTCATTTGAGTTATCAGGATCTCCAGGGTCAATTGAACCATCACATCATCCTCTAAGAAATTAAACTAGTAAAAACCTAAAAAATAAGCTAAGAAGAGTTTCAGGGAAATACTGAAATTTAACTTTCCAACTTTCCAGCTAACTTTTCCAACAAACCAACTTTCCAGAAAACAGAGCCTACATATAACTAGAAAAATGAGTGAACAACAATGACAGAAAGCACCTAACTCTTAAAGAACTTTTGTGGAGTCAGAGAGCAAGGTATAGACACAGAAGGGGACAGTGAAAGCAAAGCAAACACACACAAAATCCAAAAGAAAAATTTGAATTGGACAAAGATTCTGAAAGTTCTCAAAAAAGACAGAGGAAAATTGGAGAATATAAATGAAAGTGATCCAAGGAGAAATGAAAGTGATGCAAGAAGAAATAATCCAATTTAAAAAGGAGAACCCAAAACTGACAGAGGAAAACCAGCTTTTAAAAAATCAGAATTGATCATCTAGAAACTAATAATTTCTTGAGAAATCAAGAAACAATATAGCAGAATCAAAGGCTTGAAAAAAAGAGGAAAACACAAACTATCTTATTGAAAAAAACAACTGACATAGAAAATCGATCTAGGAGAGACAATTTGAGAATTATTAGACTACTTGAAAGCCTTAATTTTATTTTGCCTTTTTTTGAGGATCATTTGAACATATTCATTTTACTGCCTGCTCTCTGTCTAGGAATGCTCCTATTCCTGCCCCAATAGTGGAAAAGTATTTAAGTATCTTCTATACATTAAATATTCTAAATAATTTAGTCACTTTAGGCACTTTAAGTATCATAGATAGCTTAAGTGTCTTAGTTATCACCTCATGTAGTAATTCAATTAGTTTAACCCTGTTTTGCCCTTGATTATCTTAAATGTCTTATATCATAGATATCTTATGTATCCTAGTTAATACTTTCCCATATAGAAATGTGATCAGTTTAACATCATTAAGTTCCCTTGGGTTCTTTCTTTTCTTTGCACCTTTTTTATGTTTCTCTTGAATAGAATTTGATCATTGAATTTTCACCTCTGGTTATTTTATCAAGAAGGTATGACAGCCTTCTATATCATTAAATATGTATTTCTTCCCCTGGAATATTATACTCAGTTTTGCTATGTAGATGACTGTTGGTTGTAGTCCTAGATCCTTTCCCTTGAAGATTTACATCTTCCCTGCCTTTTGGTCCTTTAATGTAGAAGCTCCTAGGTCTTGTTCAATCCTAACTATGGATTTATGATATTTGAATATTTTTTCCAACTGCTTGCAGTATTTTCTATTTGGCATTGATGTTCTGGAATTTAGTTATGATAGTCTTAAAATGTGAAAATTGGGATCTTTGTCAAGTGGTGATCAGTAGATCCTTTCAACTTCTGGTCCCTCCTCTTGTTTGAGAGTATCAGGGCACTTTTTCCTGATAATTTCTTGCAATATGGCATCTAGGCTTATTTTTTTTATTCCAACTTTTAGTCAGTTCAGTGATTTTCAGATTAGCTCTCCTAGATTGATTTTCCAGGTTGACTGGTTTTTCCATTGAGATATTTCATTTTATTTTCTATTTTCCCCCATTCTTTTGAATTTATTTTATTTTTTCCCTGTTGTCTCATGGGGTTCTTAACTTCTATTTTTCCAATTCTTATTTTCAGCAAGCCATTTTTCATCTTTGAGGCTTTGTATTTTCTTTCATAGAGAGTTATTTTCCTGTTTGAGGTATTATATTTCATTTTTTTAGAAATCTTTTTTTCAGCAAGTTTTGGTTTTAAGCTGTTGACATTTTCTACAATTTTCTTTTTGAATTTCATTTCTAAGTCTCTTATTATTGTTTTTTATGCTCTTTTGGAACTCCTCCAGAAGTTCTTTTTGGACTCAATATCTTTTCCCAATTCTCTTTGAAGATTCACAGATTTCTATTTTGGCATTACTGTCTTCTTCTGAGCTTGCATTTTGGTCTTTTCTTTTGTTGAAATAGCTTTCCAGAGTCAGAGATTTTCTTTGTCTTTTATTCATTTGGGAGGGAGGAGTGCTATTTGCTATCCTGCCTATGTATTGAGGTTTAGTTCCATTTTTTGGGGGAGGAAGTACTGTTTCTTAGTTCCCCCTATTTCCACATGCATTGGATTTATATGGATTCCACTCTTTAGTTGCCTGCTTCCTATGATGTTGGGAGCAGCAGGGTTGTTCCTTCAGCTGAGAGTTCCCCTGGGTAAGCATGCACTAGTCTGATCCTCAAGATCCTCAGCATGTATTTTCACCAGGCCACTCCTTTAGAGCCTGATTCCAAAGCTCATATCTCTTACCCCAGCAAGATAGGTCCTTCCTGCTGCTCCTTTACATTTTATTTGGCTGAATTCCTGCTTTACTCTGTATTCTGTTGGTTCTGTCATTTTTCAATTTGTGAGGGTTTTTTTTTTTCCTTTTGTGGTTATTTTAAGTAGGGTTTGGGTGATCTTGGAAAATTCCTTACTTTGCCATTTTGACTGTTAGAAAAAGAAACAGAAGTCTGATGAAGAAGCATTTTGTGCACATTCTCTTTATATTATGAGATTTCATGGGGGGAGTAGAAAGTGCAGCAAAAGACCCAAGAGACACAGATTCTAAATCTGATTTACTTTTGCTTTTTTAGCAGTTAACTTTTTTCTTCAGGTCTCGTTTTCCTTGACCATAAAATGAGAGAGTTGGGCTAACTAATGTCTTCAGGCCCTTCCAGTACTCAAGAAGTATGATTCTGTGATGCTTCTTTCCCACATTCAAAGGATTTAGGAAGGATCTATGGAGGCCAATGTGTTTCCCTCTCCTCATTTTATCAGTTGGGGAGTGGAGACACAAATAGGCTAATAGATTGCTTAGGGTCATGCATCTAGTAAATTTCTAGGGTGAGATTTAAAATAAGGTGTCACTGACTCCTGGATACCTTAGACAGTGGTGGGGAGCACTAACAAAATCACACCACACACACACACACACACACACACACACACACACATTAAGTAAAATTGTACTACCATAACATAACTGATACTGGAGTCATTCCTTCCTTCCTTCCTTCCTTCCTTCCTTCCTTCCTTCCTTCCTTCCTTTCTTCCTTCCTTCCTTCCTTCCTTCCTTCCTTCCTTCCTTCCTTCCTTCCTTCCTTCCTTCCTTCCTTCCTTCCTTCCTTCCTTCCTTCCTTCCTTCCTTCCTTCCTTCCTTCCTTCCTTCCTTCCTTCCTTCTCAGTGATTCTATTAATCTCTGAAATCACATCAATCTTTTGTCATTCCTAAAGCAGCCATAGGGAAATAAACCAGTTACATCTGAAATAAGAATGCTTTTTAGACCAAGGACATAAGATGCTAGCACCGTGGAGGGTTGACCCCAGAGAGTGTCATTGAAACTTTTTTATTTGATCCATTCATTACTTAGAAGCCTGATGCTAAGATTTTGCATGTCTGATATTCCATGATAGATTTATCACAACTGGATGTTAAATTTGTCTACATACATGTTTGTATAATAGAGAAATCATTAGCAAAGTTCTGGAATATTCTTCCTTTTCTTCTCCACCATTTCATTGTCTTCCTTTGAGACTCAACCAAAATTCGATCTTTTAATGGAAACCTTCCATGACCTCACTTCATTTTAGTGCCCTTTCCTCTGTTATTTTTCCTTTTTATCCTATATAAAACTTTATATATTTGTTTGCATATTGTTTGGGTTTGAGGTAAGGAATTGGTTTTTATCTCTTCTTCGTCCCTCTGCATTTGGTACAAGCCTAGTACACAGTAGGTATTTAAAATGTCCATTAATTAGTTGAAATTCCAGATGTCATGGTAGAATTTGAATGTTATTGCTTTCAAAAAAAGAATAGTCTAGGCAGATCCACTTTATATATTCATGCCTTAATTTATTTTAATAGTTCTGTGAATACTTTCCTTCTATTCAGGGTGGGTATTGATATCTTTTTATTAGAAGAAGTAACATTAGTCACATTAGACAATTTATGAACTCTTTTTTTCCCCAGAAAAACACAATGCCTTTCCCCATGAGTAGTCAAAAAATGTTTGTGGCTGTTCCAAGTTGTAATGATTTTCAATAGAACTTTAAATTTTTCAGTGTCAATCAACATTCATTAAGTTCTTACTATATGTCTAGCACTGGACTAAACATTGCAAATACAACAAGAGGCAAAAGACTGTATCTGCCCTTATAGGAGTTCATAATCTAATGATGGGTGATATACATTATTCTATATGTTTTATATGTTAGCCCAGATTAAAGGTTTATTTCTATTGAGATAATGATTTGTTGACAACTCCTAGATTATGCCAGGACAAATTGGAATTGGCAAGTGGACATATTCGGAACTTTTTTCTGTCTTTTTGAGGGTGCAGACTTAGAAAGCTTGTTTTCTAAGAAATGTATGAAAGGGAGAAAAAGAAGGATTCTGAAGAAAGCTTGCAGAAGGCTGATGCATCTATTTACCGTACTTAATGAGATGGAAAGCAGGTGGAGAAGATAAGGTAGCATATGTGGGTAGCTCCACATATGCTGTTGAGCACATGTGGGCAGTTGAGAGTTGGACAGATAAATATATCACTATTTAGTATTACCATCCTGTACCATAGAAGGTTTTTTATAGTCTGATTTTCCTAGGTAGAAGGTGTCTGTTCCACATCATCTAACTAAAGCAATGCAAAACAAGTTTCAACAGAGCAGCTAATAAAATTCTTGCCTTTCCTGGATGATAATTTGATTTTTTAAAGGGTAGGAGAAGTATGAAAAGGGCCAACCACTTTTCTGGCCTTGATTTTGTCCAATAAGGAGTAATTGGTTGCTGAAGTAGAAAAGATTGGGACTTTGGGAGGCAATGACCATTCTATCATAGAGCCTCTGTTAAATAAGAGTTAGGGGCAGAATCTGCTCATGGCTTAACATTCTAAATAATGGGCATAGTAGATGTAAGAAATTAAAAAATTGGGAATTTGGGCCATGTGGCCAAAGATACTAAAGCAGAACTTGGACCAAGGAAGAAGGAAGACTAGTAAGAAAGGGATTCCAAAAAAACAAGCAGAAATGATCCCATTGAAAGAAGAAAGGGCCACTGTTTGAAGAAAATGATGTAATCAGTATATTTATGTTTTTTTTGGGGGGTTGTGGTTTTGTATGAGTGTCCTCTTACATCAATGACCAATATGGAAGTGTTTTGCATGATGATAAAAATAAAAGAAAAAAGAAAAAAAAAGAAAATGATATAAGTGTTTAGAGCATTCATTGGTAAAATTAGATTTTAAAGGTCTGACCCATATATGGAAGCAGTAGCAGATAATTTACAATGAACAATAAGAATATTCCAAGACAAGCTTGGGAAGTGATAGGCTACTCATCAGCATTTGTTTTCAGAAAGGAACTAAGTGATCATTTGTCATTAATGTTGAAGAGAGAAATGTTGATCAGATAGAGATTGGAGAAGATTGTGATTGAGGTCCCTTTCAACTCTGAGATTCTGTTTGTTTATTTATTAAAGGGAACTCTAAGGTTAAGGTCAAAATCCATCCCAACCTGATCTGGTTCCCTAACCCTGTGCCCTAGTTTCACCCAGATTAAATGCAAATGAATGCTTAAGTAAAGTCTCTACAATCATCCCAATTTCCATCCTCCAACATTGGTGTGCACAGATAAAAAGGGACAAGCAACTCCACAGGTCAAATTAGAAAGTGATCCTGTGCTAAGTTTCAAAGTAGAAATGCTAACTGACCTTCAGTGATAATTGAGTTGATACATTCTTCACTTGAGCTATGTTGCCAGATGCTTTTATAATGAAGTGAGCGGGGAATAGATTTTTCCATAATGCAATTATAAGCATGAAAACTAGCTGCTCAGTGAAATAAACAATGAAACCATATATCTCACTAAATTGATGGCTTACTGGATATATAACACTATTGTGTGTGTATGTTTTGGAGAATGTATATAAAGAAGTATCTATGTCTCATTGCTTCCATAATACCCTCCAAAAAAAAAAAACCTCACCCCCCCCAAACACCACCAACAAAGAAAGAAAAAAAGAAAGCTTTGTATAGTTTGGAGATTTTTTAGAGAGAAGAGAAGCATATTTCTTAGGGGTGCTTAGGAAATATCCACTGGTATTGTTATTTTCTTGTGGCAGGAAAATTGAGTTAGATGTTTTTTAGCTTTGTTTTCCCTCTAAGTAAAGTTTATTGAAATTGCTTAGGTAGAAGCAGGATGGTTTTGTAATAACTTCAAACTCTTGATGACTTGTCAGAGAATACTTCTTGGCTACTATCTTTCTTAGATGAGATAGATCTTGTTTGTTTCTCTTCGGGAAATAAAGATAAAATACTGCAACATTCAGCCTACCATGCTTTATCTTACTTAGAAAAATAAGACAATGGATTCCAGGACCACCTGGTCTATGATGGAAGAAGGGGAGAGGTAAACCCCTGATATGGACAAAAGAGGCACTATCCTGTAACTGTTGTAAGAAATAGAGTTCTTAGTCTATATTAGCAATAAAACAATAGTAAATGCCTGAGTGTTTAAAGACATGGAAACTCTATTGTACAGCTCTGAGTGTCACCTTCAGGGAACTTACAATCTTGCTGGAGAGGTGAGACTAATTGATATGAAAATTTAATTAACCATATGGGTCAATAACTAGCATTTACATAGCGCTTTACTGTTTCCAAAAGGCTTTAAATACTTAACCTCATTTGACCCTCACAATCTGTTGTGGTAGGGTAAGGGTGAGGGAAACAGAAAATTTATGGGTTACATCTAAGCAATAGGACTAAAAGATATTTAGAAGAAACTTGGGATGTTTAGAATGGAGAGAAGACTTAGGAGGAACTTGATGTGACTCTGTCGTCTGTCTGTCTGTCTGTCTGTCTGTCTCTTTTTCTCTTCCCTCCAAAATAGGAATATTCATGGTTCCAAATCCATTTTGATAAACACTGGAGTTTAAATTTGAGATATAATTGAGAAAAAATAAAATAAAAGAGAGAAAGTAAGTTTTTTGTCCACCTATGAAATAATCCATAAAAAATTAAAAAAAATAATAGTAAGATTAAACCTACGTCATTTCCTATCTGATTGGATTCTCCCTTCCTTTGGTGGTCTGGTAGCCTCCTGTTCCTAGGGGTTGGAAGTTGTAGAAAAAGTTCACTATCAGCTTTTTTTCTTTTAATCTATATTTTTATTTCATTAAATATTTTCTAATGACACGCACAAAGTTAACATTAATTTTTAAAGTTTTGAATTGCAAGCTTTTTCCCTCTTACCTACCCTACCCCTCAACTCCTTGAGAATGTAAGCACTTTGCTTATATATATATATCTATATATAGATATATATATATATATAAGCTCATGCAAAATATGTTTGTATAGTATCATTGTTGTAAAAGCAAACATAAAAAAATTTCCAAACTATAAAGTAGAGAAAGTATGCTTTAAAATGTATTCCAAGTCCACCAGTTCTCTATCTGGAGGTGGATTGCTTTCATCAAGCATCCTTTGGAACTGTCTCAGATCATTGTCTTGATCAGAATAGTTAAAGTTCACTATACATACAATTTTGCTGTTCTGGTTCTTCTTGCTTCATTTTGAATGAAATCGTTCAAAAATTTTTAATCTTACTATTATTTTTAATGTTTTATGGGTTATTGTATAGGTGGACAAAATAACTACTTTTTCTCTCATTTTATTTTTCTCAATTACATGTTATATTAAAAAAATTAAAACCTTGACCTTCTATCTTAAAATCAATTCTATATTTGCATTCCATGGAAGAAGAGCAATAAGGACAATGGGGTTAAGTGGCTTCCAAAGTGTCAAAAAGATAGGAAGTATCTGAGGCCAAATTTGAACCCAAGCCTTCTGATATCTAGGCTTGACTCAATCCACTGAGCCACCTAGCTTCCTTCTTAATATATTTTTAAAAATTTGAGTTCCAAATTCCTTACCTCAGTCATTTCTTTCTCCTCTCTTTGAAAAGGCAAACAATTTGATGTTGATTATGCATGGACTATCGTGAAAATATGTCCACATTATATCATATTCTAAGCCCTCTTATCCTTCAATGTGAAAGCTGCTAACTTTTGTGTGATCTTGACTATGGCTTCATGATGTTTGAATTGTTTCTTTCTGGCTACTTGTAATATTTTCTCAAACTGGTTGTTCCATAATTTGGATATTCTGTTCCTGGAAGATTTCTTTGGAGATCTCTTTCAGGAAGTTATCAGGGGATTCTTTCAATTTCTCTTTTATTCTTTAGGATCTCAGGTTAGTTTTCCTTGATAATTTCTTGAGATATGGTATATAGGCTCTTTCTTTTTGGTCATTGCTTTCAGGTAATACAATAATTCTTAAATTATCTCTCCTTGATCTATTTTCATATAAGTTGTTTTTTCCAATGAGGTATTTCATATTGCCTTCTATTTTTTTCATCCTTTTAATTATTATGTTGTTATTGATGTTACATTGAGTCATTAGCTTTTGCTTATCCAGTTATAGTTTTCATGGAGTTAGATTCTTTAGTGAGCTTCTTCACCTTTTCCCCCATTTAACCAATTTTACTTTTTTAGGTATAATTTTTTTGTAACATTTGGAAAATTTGGCTTTGTAAGGAATTCTTCTGTTTAGTAAATTTTTGTGCCTCTTTCTCAATTTATCCAATTCTGCTTTTTAAAGATATCACTTTCTTTTATATTTTAATTTTTGTCTTCTACAGGATTTTTAATAATAATTAAAAGAGGGGAAAGAAAAAAAATGGTTCTTTCAGTCAAGTGAGCAAAGCAAAGAGTCAGAGACTCATGCCTGCAGCACTTTACCAAAAGCACAAGCTCTGAAAAAAGAGCCTTGCAGTGTGGGTCTGTGAACCTTAAAATTTCTCAGACCCTACTTCATAAGTTTGGGTTAAGACCATTCCCCATTGGGACCATTCTCCATTTGGGCAGTGAAGGTACTTAGGTCAGGAATGTGAGACCTCTACTCCATCCCTACTTAAGTCTGCCCTAGGAGAAGATAAAGTTGTAAACTCTTTGCTGAACAATGAAAAGTACTTAAACCCATACTTATAGTAAGACAAAAAGTTCTTTAAGCCATGCCTATTTTAGGACTAATACAGAGTGCTGAAGTACCTATAAAGATCAAGCAATTTGTGATTTACAAGGAACAAAGAGGTGAGAAACTTACTCAGAGCTTTCCTGGTGTGAATTACTCAAAAATTTACAGCTTCTTAGGTGTGAACTAAGAATTGTCTGTCTTTTGAGAAACATCTACTGTGATTGGTAGACGGGAGAACTTAGGGGAGGTGACATAGGAGAAAATTCCCTATATGAGGAGATGACAGTCTCCTAAAAAGAACAGTCTCTTGAAAACAGGCTCTAAGGAGGCTGTTGGGAGAGAGTCTCTTGAAAGCAGTCTCTTGAGGACAGTCAGAATAATCCCTCTCTGGAGAAGGACAGATCTTGTGGTGAGTGATTAAGGACTGACTGATCTCTCTCTCTTAAGACTCAGGTCTAGGCCATGTTGGCTTACTTAAGGCCCTTCATACTTATTCCTTTCTTACTCTTTCTCTCTTTCTTTAAATTCCTCATTGTATTAATTAATTAAAATCTCTATAAAACCCAGTTGACTTGGGGTATATTTCATAATTGGGAATATTTCCCTGGCGACCACCTTATATATTGATTTTAAAAACAAGACACTGTCTTGAAACATATTTTCTGCGGTCACAATTTACTCATTAACTTTTTATCTACAAGAATTTAATTCTTCCACTATTTTAATCACTACAGTTTATGGCCTCAACTTGTTTAATCATCACAGGTCTCAGCAAAATTTATCTCCTAAGCATCCTTATTTAAAATGAAGATATAATCTGGGTCTGTAGCTTAGGTGTGGCAAATTTTCCACCTGCACATTTCTTTTACTTAGATATTGATTTTTTTCTTCATATTTCTTTTTACATTATTCTCATTTTTTTGATAAATTGTTCCATTGCCCCTCTTATTTGATTTTAAAATACCTTTTTGAACTTTCTTGCCAGCTTGTGTGCAATTCACATTATTCTTTGAGGCTTTGCTTATATTTGTTCTTACCTCAATGTCTTCATCTGAAAAATTGTGTCTTTTCCTTTCTTGTCATCATAGTAACTTTTTCAATGATCATATTCTTTTTTGTTGTTGTCCAACACCTATTTTTTGACTTAAAACTTTATGTTCAAGTTGGATTCTGCTCCCAGAATAGAATGGACACTGACCCAAACTTTAGATTTTTCATATTGCTGTTTTCAAAGCTTATTCTGGAGATCAGTAAATTCTCAGTGCTTCTCTGGTGGCATGATATAAGGAAAGGTATGGTCATTGCTCTTCTGTCTGTAATCTGGTCTTTAAGCAAGAAATGACCTACCCTGCAGCCTGAAGTGCACCTTATCCTTGGAACCATGACTTGGTCATCTAGTCTCTTGCAGCCACTCATGCTCCTTTCTTCCATATAACTAAGATCATGGCCCTTTATTGCCTTGTTAATGACCATAAGCCCTCTTCTCTAACCAGGTATTATGATCAGGGCCCCTAATACTTGCTGCTACAAGCATTAGTTTTCCTCTTTTCCCCATGCCTTTGATTTAGATCTGGTTTTGGAAATCAGTGCTAGCAAAGGGTCCCCTATGATTCCTTTCTGACAAATTATCAGATACTCTAGACACCCTTACTATTTGTGTCCTGAGCTACTGCTGATGAAACTTCCTCCGCAGTCTGCTGTTAGCCTTATCAGAGTGATTTGGGGGTTATGGGCAACCACCATCTTGGTATGATGGCTTTTTTGTGGTGACCTTTTATACTGTCTTGGCTAAAAAAAATGTTTCATTCAAACTTTTTGTTGACTATGACACTCTAGAATTTAGTCTGTTTCTTAAAGTTGCTTGAAGGGGAATTTGGGAAAGTTCAGATGATTTCCTACCTCTATTCTGTCCTCTTAGCTCCACTCTTATATGGGTTCTTATAAGACTTCCCAGGTTTTTCTGAAACCATCCTGCTTGTCATTTCTGAAAGCACATCAGTATTCCATCATATTCATGTGACACAACTTGTTCAGCCATCCCAAATTGACGAGCATCCCTTCAATTTCCAATTTTTTGTCACCACAAAAATGGATGCTATAAATATTTTCACATAAATAGGGCCTTGTCCCCTTTCTTTTATCTCTTTGGGATATAGATGTAATTCCAATTTGCAGCTCAAAACCATCTAGTTCAAAACATGTACCAATCCACAGCCATGCTGTCCATTGACTGCATTTTAATATGCATTTTAAATTAAGAGGATTGTGATGTTAAAGAAGTACTAGATTTTTTTCTGCTTTCCTCCAGGGAGCAAAAGTAAGAGAAATAGGTAGAAGCTGCAAAAAGATAGATTTTCCTCTATTCTAAGGTAATAAAATATATTAAATGTCTGAGAATGAACTTACCGAGACTCAGAAAGGGTTTCTTTATTTTATTAAGTACAACTAAAAAACAATTTTCAGAGAAATAAAATATGACCTAAACAAATGAAGAAAGAATGAATGTTCATAATTGGGTCCCACTAATATAGTAAAAAAGATAGTGCTATTGAATTAGCTGAAAAAATAATCAGATTCATGTTGGGTAACAAAAGATCAAGAATATAAAGGGAAATAATGAAAAAGAAGTAGGAAGGAAAATGATCTGGCATATCTCAAATTGCATTACAAAATAGTAATTATGAAATTCATCTGGTACTGTATAAAAATAGAAAAGTAGAACAGTAGAATAGATTAGATAAATAAGACCGAAAAATGCATACATATGTAAGTCACAGTATTTCTTACTTCCTCTGGGTTACCATTCTTAATATGGGCACTAAAAGAGGAAAGAGAAGTGGGTGGGCAAGTGTAGCTTCTCAGTGATATACCATTAGGTGGCACTCTGAGCTTGAGATGCCTCTCCTTCCCTTCTGCATGGTCATAAACTGCCTGTTTGGACCTATAAACAAAACAATAAGACTCTTCCCTGGGTCCAAGTAACTTAACAGCCTGGGATTCCTTTTGACCATTCTATGTTGATAGGAAATGAATGCTTCTGGTCCATCAGCTTCTCAGGCCATTGTGCCTTGGTCCATGTACTATCTGTCTTGTTTAGAATGTATTGAAAATGTGCAAATTATCATAAGTCATTCCATTAGCATTCTTATTTGCTCCCAATCTTTACATGAGGTACAATGTCTATATGAACTCATTCACATGGCAGCTTAGAGTACATTTTATAAGGAGAATAACAAAAAAAGATTTGCACATAAAATTTGCAAGAAGTGAGTTTGGGTACCAGGTAGAAAAGTCCTAAAAAAATTACAACCTAATGGTAACAACTACTTTGAAGTTGCCCAACTTCACCTTTTCCATGAAAACAGTTGATCCCCATAGCCTTGCATTGAGATGGACTATCAGACCTTTTATCAATATCAGTGATTTTGATGAGAAAGAAAAGGGTTTCTCCATATTGAGTCAGGGTATCCCTATCCTAACTCCTATGGAATAAGAAGCTTCTTGGGTATGTTCAGGTGAATTCTCAAGTCAAGTGGTCATTAGATGTTCCCTCATATTTTATGTATCACTTTATATATTACTTCAACTATACTGCTTTCAGGGTACCAGAAACTCATGGTGCAAACTCATTATCCACATCACTTCTAATGTTTGTCTTTTACTCTCCTCTTTCTCAGAACCTTCTCTCATAATTCTCCCAATGACCCAAAGTAGATCTTTGTTTTAAAAGTCCTGCTGACCAGAATGATATCTGCTTCTTCTTCTTTTCTGACACCTAGAAATTACAGGAAAATTATGGAAAATGAGTTCTTGTGCATTCAGGTGTTACAAATACTAAACTAGTGTTCAATAAATTAAAGAACACAAATTACTTGGCACATGAATTACTGGGAAAACTGGTTAGCAGTTTAGTGAAATATGGGTTTAGACCAGCACTTTGCACCACATGCTATAATCTAAATATAATCTAAGAGGAGAAAAAAAACTACATATTTAAAATCCCATCATGAACATAAAAATAATTATACATATGACTATTGTCATTAGGATTAGAATTAATAATTATGTTGAAGATCATTTAAATAGACAAATGTTTTTTGTTTATTTAGCAAAATAGATAATTTTAATATATGTACATATATATCAAAAAGACTTTAGACAAAAGTAAAATAATTAAATAGGTACATATTAATAAAAGAGGAAACATCTTTTCATTAAAAATAATTGTAGAGTCTGATATTTCCACAAATAAAATTAGAAAGAAAATATGTTCCCACCAATTGGGGAATTAATTAAACAAATTTTATTATAAGAAAATGAGAATTATGATATAAAAAAACAAATATGCAGAACTTACTGAAACATGGTAGGGCTTGTATGAGATGCTATAAAATAAATGTGAGTAAAAATGACATATACAATAACCACTTCAATGTAAATAAAAACAATGGTGAGAGAAAATAAAAGTTAGGTCAAATACAACAGACAGTATTGGAACTAATTCAAGTTAAAACACACTTTTGCTTTCTCTTTATAAACAGAAATAAAAAAAGGGAAAATGACTTGAACTATCCATCATTCTCAGTTTGTTATAATGTTAGTTGACTGTTTTGTTGGGAAACATCTGGTATGTCAATACAAAATGTATAAATGATAAAAGAAAATAAAAATAATGTACACTAGTTCATGTGGCACACAATTTTATGAAGCATAATAAAAGTCTGGATTTTCTAATGTGCACATGAGTTAAGACTATAGATATCATTTAATAACTTACTTTCCAATTTGGTCGTATATACAATGAGGAGGCAGTGAGGGCTGTTGAATAAGGCAGTGCTGCTAAGTAGTGTTTTGGAAAGATGTTTGGTCATGGCAGACATGTTCTATCTGTGATATAGACCAAGAAATCCGCCATTGCAGGAATGATTGGCAGCTACTTCTCTATATGAGTTAATTTCTTAGCATCTTTGCCTTCTTGTATCCCAGGTAATAATTACAGCATATCAAGAAACATACTCTTAGCTGTACTTCAGATGACCTCTTCTAAGAACAGATGTGTTCTAGAAACAGATATGGGTCTTAGAACACTGTTGTGCTCACAGTGGGAACTCAGCAAAGATTTACTGCTGACAAAGATAGCTGCAGGAGTGCTGAGTCAGCCTGGAATTGTTCTTTTGGAATGTAGTTCCTCTCTTGCAGCGAGTCCTCATCATGGGCTTGTTATTGCTAAATACTGTTCTTTCCTCCTCACTTCTTTTCAATATCCTTTATGAAACAGTCCTAGTGAGAGATGCCATTCCAAATGGCTTGCCAAACCAAATTTCACTCTTTAAAACCCTGCAGTAGTTATTGATTTGCTTTTGCAGAATTCTCTCCTAGCAGAAGGTAACAATAGGATTAGGAGGGATTCAGATGCTTACATATGAGTTGTAGTTGGCAGACTTGCCCAGATTTGGGGAAAATCCTTTTTGGGCACCGCCTCTCTTTCACTACTATGTTTAAAGTTCAAAGTCCAGGGAAGTAAACAAGTTCTTGCCTGAAAGCTATGAGGTCCCACTTTCCCCATTCCCTGTGTTATTTTAGTTAAAACTGAGGAAGAGTGTTCAGACTGGGATTCTTAACTTCTTTAGTGTCATGGACACTTCTATTAGTTTGGGGAAACCCATGCGACACTTCTTAGAAAAGTGTTTTCAATGAAATCATTAAATATAACCATGCAGATGTATGTTAGCATATATATGTATGTGTTTTGCATGTACCTATATGTAGACACTCATGTTTATATATACATATTCTCATATGTATATTATATACATATACCATATATTTGTGTGTATATATATATACACATACCATGTATATGTACATGCATTCAGTTCATGTGTGCATATGCACAATACACACATGGACCCAGATAATATGTATAACACACGTGGAAAACACATAAATATGTACATGATTCACATATTATGTGCACATATGTATACATATGTATATGTGATCTTATGTGTGTGCATAAACTTAATTCACATTAAGAAGCTCTGGTTCAGAAGGAATTTTTATGGGAGTTTTTAACATTATATCATATGTCTGTCATGTCTTAAATGGACTTTTCCAAAAGTGGATTATCTGAAGAATTAACTTGTTTTTGAAGAATTGAATATTTCAGATATTCTTTATACCATAATAGATCAGGAGGTCTCAATGCCCTATAGACATGAGTTAACATGTCAAAAACGTTTTATCATTGATCAGCTAAACTTCTGGTGATCAATTGCTCCAAAATTGGACCAGCTGATTCTCAGATAATATTTCTTCCTTGGGTCCATAGTTAAAGCTGTTCTAGGATGTGCTTTACATTTTGAGGATTGTTTCAAATATTTACTCAATCTGGAATGGATAAAAAGAGATATTAGCAGTAGTTGGCTTTGAATTTTGTGGGGGGGATATATAGAAGAAAACACAAATTAGACACAAGAGCTGGAAGTCTAGGATTCTACACCTAGCTCTGATAGTTTAATTTGTGTGACTAGGGGCAAAGAATTCTTTTTCCAGGTGACCTCAGTTTCCTGCTCTTTGGAATGAATATAATATCTCAAAAATTTTTTGGTCAATATTAGATGAGATAATGCATATGAAGATGCTTAACATAAAGCAAATGGAATTACATTATTATTTTTCATCATCATTAATCAGTTATCTATCAGTGAGAGTGAGGGTAGCACAGACTAACTAGATTGACATGAAAGAGTAGTAGTAGTAGTAGTAGTAGTAGTAGTAGTAGTAGTAGTAGTAGTAGTAGTAGTAGTAGTTGTTGTTGTTGTTGTTTTTGTTGTTGTAGTAGTCATAGTTGTAGTTGTAGTCATCATAGTCATAGTCATAGTCATAGTCATCGTAGTTGTAGTTGTAGTACCACCAATAGCAGCTAATATTTTTTATAGCCCCTACTGTACTAAGTGTTTTACAATTATAATTTCATTTTACTCTCACAACAACTTCAGAGGGCTGGTGCTATTATTATCCCCATTTTACAGAAGAGAAAACTGAGAAAAACAGAGGTTAAGTGACTTGCCCAGAATGATACAGTTAGTAAGTATCTGAGGCTGGATTCAAACCTAGGTCTTCCCAACTCTATGTTAGCACTCTATTCTCTGTTTCATTTAGCTATCCCAGGATTTTTCAGAGAAAGATGAGGTCCTCAACTAAAAAAGCAAGGAATCAGCAAGCATTTATAAGAACCTACTATATTTCAGGGACTATACTAGGTGCTGGGGTTACAAAGATAAAGGCAAAGAAAAATATATTTCCCAATTTCTAGGAAGCTTATGCTATCTAGCCAAGAAAGATGATATGTAGATAATGTAATGGCTGGTTCTGAGGGAGCTATTATGGTTGATTCCCAAGGTGACTATCCCTGCCCTGGTGAGTATAAGGGAGGACTCAAGATGGATTGGCTGGCAGACCTGCTTGTCTGTGACTGCCAGGAGCTCTCCTTATCTCACCACACCAGGGCTTGAGGCAGGAGGGGTAAATCACAGGAAGATGGAGTTCCCGGGTGATGGGTTAGGGCTGGTGTGCTGAAGGGAGGTCTTCCCTATTGGATGATGAAGAAGATAACCCGGGGTGGGTGAGCACAGATAACCCTGACACACAAGTCTCCCCTTTGCTTCACCTCCCAGTGTGTGTGTGGGGCTGACCAGCACAGGGAAGGACTGATCATGTGACACTAGATACCTGCTCCCTCTATGTCTCCCAGAACAAAGTCTTTCCATCTTATCTGACTGCAATTGGAAGTAAGGCTTTAATGAATCAAGGTATATGAGGGTGGGAGGTCGGGAAGAGGATGAAAGGTGGCCCTAAATTCCTAACCCCAAGGTCCTTCTTCCTGGATCACCCCAAAGGCCAAACCAGGAATTCTCCTTCCCTTCCCAAATTCCAAACTTAACCTAATTTAGGGTATTAAAGAAATCAGGACAGGAATAAGGCAGGTGCTGAAGGTCTTTGAGGAGGGGCTGGCTCAAAGGCCACTGTGTCTGTTGCTCCTCAGGGATGATGGGAACAGAATCTCTCTTCTGATATTAATAAAGATGTCAGGCAACAATGAGTCTTTTCTGGGAAGCTCCATAGCTGGTCCTTTAGGTTAATCTCTGGGCTGGCTCTTGGACAATCTTGAACAAGGCAAGAACACCTCTCCTCACCCCAAGATCTTGGGTTCAAAAGCCCCTTCTTTTTCTGGGATCTCTCCCAGATCCCCTTCATTCTCTTCCCAGGCTCCTTTGCTCCTGACTCCAAATTCCAACTCTCTTCCATTCATCCTGCTCTTACAATAAAGTTATGTGGAAAATGGATACAAGGTAATTTGAGGTGCAAAGGAGAAGCACTGGAAACTAGGTAGGGGCCAGGGAAGACTTAAAGTAAATGATAGTATTTGATCTAAGACTCTAAAGAAAACTAGGTATTTTGAGGGATGAAGATCACATAAAAGTATAATCTTAGCATTGAGGAAAGTTACTGTGAAGATGGAATGCTATGTTAGCAATAGCATTAAATTGGTTTATTTGAGTTTTCAAGTTCGTAGAGGGGTGTAATGGATAGAAAACTGGATTCTGATGAGGTCAATAATGGCTTTAAATGCCAATCAGAAGAATTTATGTTTGACCCTCTAGGTAATATGGAAGCCCTGAAATTAATTCAATAAGTGACATAAAATGATACTGATTTGTGCTTTAGGAAAATCAAATTGACATCTATGTGGAGGATGTATTGTATAATCATCCATATACTTTAGGAAAATCATTTCGGTATCTATGCAGAAGATAGACTGGAATGGAGACAGACTTGGGTCAGGGAGAACAATTAGGATGCTGTTGCAATAGCTAAGGTGAGAGAAGATAAAGGACGAAACTAAGCTGATGTCAGTGGATTAAAGTGCATCAGCCGGTTGGTTGTATAAGTGGAGTAAGAACAATTAGTTATGGATGATACCAAGGTTTCGAAACTGGGTGACTAAAAAGATACTGGTAATCGTGACAGAGAAAGTAAAGTTTAGGTGTGTTTTGGGGGGGTTTTAGGGTGGGGGAAGGTAATGAGTTCTGTTTTGGATATGTTGAATTTGAGATGCTGATGGGACAACAGTTCAAAATGTCAACAGGAACATTGTGATGAGGAACAGGAATTCAGAAGAGAAACTAGGGATAGAGATTTAGATCTGTAAGCCATCCACCAAGAAATGAGATAATTCAACCTATTGGAGATGAGGAGATCTCCAGTGAAAACATAGATTGAAAAAGAAAAGAATCTAGAGAAAAGATTATGCATCTAGGGTTAAGCTGCATAATATCAATAAATATCTAGCAAAAATGAGCAGGAAGGAGTTGTCAGGGAGGTAAGAGAAGAATCCATGCTATGGATTTAAATCAGCAGATGATCTTTTATGGAATATGGTTATTTACCTCACAATTTTCTCTATACCATTCCTCTTAAGACTTCTAATGAGAGGGAATGTCCATGTCCTTTTACTCTCTGGCTATAGGTGAAGGGAAATAAGAGATAAACAACTTTCTCTCATCCTATTACCACTGCAATGATATTTACCCAGACCTTAGGAAGACTATATTAAACACTGAATCATAATATTGATTTGGACCTAGAAGGGCTATTCAACTTCCTCATATGAAAGTTGAAGAAACTGAAGCCCAGAAGTCAGAATCATAAGTAGCCCACTGAAGCCATAGAGCAAATATATGATAGAACTGAGATTTTAACCCAGGTTGTCCGACTCCAAATTCCATACTTTTCCTCCCTCGTAACAAAGAGATTCACAGGTTCTTTACTAAATTAATTTTTAAGAATTAAGTGCAAAAGATCAGCCTAAAACTCTTTAGGGGCTCCCTCCTCCCTTCCAGAAATAAAAATAATGAGCTGAAGGAAAGCTCTCAGGACTATGTGTGCTTCTTAGTGTGGATTTGCTGCTTACAACCTGGGTGTTATTTACAGGAGGTTTTGCTATGCATCATACACATTGGCAATGTTTCTATGGTGTCTAGAAGGCAAAGGGAGGTAAGTGTTATCCTTTTTTAAATCTGGGCTGCAGAGGTGGATGTTCCCAAGAGCCTCCATTGCTGGGAAAACAGCTTGTTGCAGCTCTCAGATCAAGTTAACAGGAAGTGAAACATATGCCTGCTTGGACTTGCTTTAGATGTTAATTCTCTGGGTCCCCTGGGTCATTGTAAGCAGATGATAACAGTGACCACCCAGATAAAAATGATACCTGAAGCACTGAACTGATTTTTAGGGTTTTGTGTTGGTATTTCATTATCAGGGTGAGAGTCTCTCTGGACACACAGCATAGCTGGCCTTAAGAATCTCTATAATTTTGAACACAGATGATTCATTTGTCTCATTAACCAGCACTGGGCTTTTCTGAATCACTTTTGAACCTGCTAGAATGCCAATAACACAGTGAAATATTTTCATCTTAGAATGTTAAGCAAAGACAGGAAACTGATTTGGGGGCATTCAAGCTGAGAAATTCAATTTACTTCCACCATTATGAATTAAACTCTTACTTGGTTCTAAGTGCTGTAAGATCAAAAATGGCCTAGCTCCTTGACCTCAATGAGCTTACCCTCTAGGAATCTACTGTGTGAGGATAGAAAAACGAATATTGAAATAGCACTTGTTGACTCACATAGCAATTCTATTGCCTGACATTGCATTCACCAAGGGTATGCACTTTACCCCAAGAGGGCAGAGAACCCTGGATAAAATTCAGTGGCTAGATACATTTCCATAGTGGGAGGCAACAGATTTATTTAAAAGAACATTTGAGGAGTAAGTGGATGATCTAGGTTTTAGGCAGGATTCTGATACAGCCTTAATGTCTGATCCTTAGCAAGATAGTCTGCTGATCCAGGTCTTAGTCAAAATGAAGTGTGTGTAGTGGAAAGGGTCCCACTTGGAGTCAGAAGATTTGGAATCCAGCACCATCTTTGACAGTTACCAACCATACTAGTAGGGTCTCTCTGACTTTATAACCTCTTCTGTTCCCCAGATTCTTTATTTTAAAAAATGGAGATGGTATTCTTTATATTGACTGAACCATATGTTCTTATGAGGGAAATGCTAAGCAAATTAAAGCAAATTATAGTATGCAATTATTTTTTAATTTTAAAAAATTTCCCATGGTTATATAATTCATTTTCTCTCCCTCCCCTCTTCCCTCCACCCTCCCCAGAGCCAACATGCAATTCCACTGGGTTATACATGTGTTATCACTTGATGCCTATTTCTGTATTATTCATTTTTGTAACAGAGACATCTTTTAAAACCCAAACTTCAAATCATATACCCATACTAACAAGTGATAAATCATATGTTTTTCTTTTGCGTTTCTACTCCCACAGTTCTTTCTCTAGATTGGATAACATTCTTTCTAATATGTCCCTCAGGATTTTCCTGGATCATTGCATTGATACTAGTAGCAAATTCGATTACATTTGATCTTTCCACAATGTTTCAGTTTCTGTGTGCAATGTTCTCTTGGTTCTGCTCATTTCACTCTGCATCAGTTCATGGAGGTCCTTCCAGTTCACATGGAATTCCTCCAGTCCATCATTCCTTATAGCACAATAGTACTCCATCACCATCCATATACCACAGTTTGTTCAGTCATTCTCCAATTGAGGGACACCCCCTCATTTTCCAATTTTTTTATCCCCACCAAGAGCGTGGCTATGAATTATACTGTACAGTATTAAATGTGAGCTGCTCATCTGTGACATGGCAGATTGGACTAGATTAGAAAGGCTATCAAGCTCAATGGATAAAGCACCCTATTTGGAGTCAAAGGACCTAGGTTCCAATCCTGTCTGATTATTACTGCCTGTGTAATTAATCCTGCCTAAGGGGAGTAGGTGGCATCAAAAGTATTTGAGCCAGAAAGACATGAGTTCAAATCTAGTTTACTACTTACTCCCTGTGTAACCCTGGGTAAGTCACTTCATCTCTGTCTCAGTTTCCTTAACTCTAAAATAGATGTATTAATAGCACTTACCTAAAAGGTTGTAAGAATTAAGTGAGATTATATTAATAAAGTACTCAGCACAGTACTTGGCACATAGTAGGTACTAAATAAATGTTTTCTTTTCCTTCCTTCCTTCCTTCCTTCCTTCCTTCCTTCCTTCCTTCCTTCCTTCCTTCCTTCCTTCCTTCCTTCCTTCCTTCCTTCCTTCCTTCCTTCCTTCCTTCCTTCTTTCCCACTTAATCTGTCTTGGTCCCAGATGGACTAGATGGGTGAAGAGAACTCCTGTCATGCATTACCAACTCTCCATTAGACATTTCAAAATAGATATTCTCCTAGGCATTTCAAATTTGCCATTTTCTTCCAAGCTATCTTCCAAAGGCACCCTATTCCCTGTTTCTGTAGGATACTATCTTTCCATTCTCCTAGTTTTCCAGACTTGGTACTATCTTTGACTTAGTCACTCTCACTAATCCCATCTAGCCAACCATTTGTCACAGTTTATTATTTCCATCTCCACAATGTTGCTCAGTTTTTCCACTCCTCTCTATTCAAACAGTCTCCAGCTTAGAATAAATCCTCATCATCTCTTGCTAGGACTAATGCAATAACCTTCTAATTGGAGTCGCGGTCTCAAGTCTCTCCCTACTCTAATCTAACATTCATGTAGTTACTAAATTGATTTTCCTAAAGCTAAATGTAGACCATTTCAATCCTGTACTTAATAAAATCTAGGAGTTCCCTATGACCTCCAGGATAAAATATAAATGCCTCTTTTTTGGCCTTAAATTTTTTACAATCTGTTCCCTTCCTACCTTTCCAGTCTGGTTACATATGCTATCCCTTAAACTCTCTCTATGGCCCCAGTCTCTTGGTCTACTTGCTGTATCCCACATGTAGTCCCTGATCTCCAGTTTCTGTGCTTTGGAATTGGAGGCCTCTCATTCTTGGAATTCTGTCCCTCCTCATCACACTTCCTGGATAGTCTGGTATGTTTCAAAGCCCAGTTCAAGTGCTACCTACTATGGGAGCCTTTTCCTATTCCCCAACTCATATACCCAGTTGCTAGAACCTTTCTTTCTAAGGTTAGTTTGCATTTGATTTGTATGTATTTGTTGTTGTCCTTCATTTGTTTCTTGTGAGCTTCCCACTCTTCATTTCTGTTTGTTTGTTTGTTTATATTTTGGCAAAGGTGTTGGAATTGTTTATTTCTTTCTCTAGCTCATTTTACAGGTGCAGAAACCAAGGTAAACAGGTTTAAGTGATTTGCCTAGAGTCACACATCTAAGACTGAATTTGAAATCAGTCTCTTTTCACTCCAGACCTGGCACACTATCCACTGTACCACCTAGTTGCCTCTCTGCCAAAAGTTAAATATTTTATCCCCTCCCCTTTAAAATATAAACTTCTTTAAAATTATCTTTAGGGGGCAGCTGGGTAGCTCAGTGGATTGAGAGCCAGGCTTAGAGATGGGGGGTCCTAGGTTCAAATTTGGCCTCAGACACTTCCCAGCTGTGTGACCCTGGGCAAGTCACTTGACCCCCATTGCCTAGCCCATACCACTCTTCTGCTTTGGAGACAATACACAGTATTGACTCCAAGATGGAAGGTACGGTTTTAAAAATAAATAAAATTAAATTATCTTTATTTTAGTCCAATAACAAATTTACACATAAGTTTTCCAAAATTATATGATTCATGTTGTCTCTCTCCCTTCCTCCCACCCCCTCCCAGAGTTGACAAGCAATTCCTTTGGGTTATATGTGTATTATCACTCAAAGCATGTTTCCATTTAAAATATAAACTTCTTGATGGGTAGGAGTTTCCATTTTTTTTGGCATGCTCAGTGCCATCATAGTCCCTGGCAGTAAACAGACAATACTTCTTGATTGGTTTGTTTAATGAAAGGTTTATGTTCTAGGACAATGTGAGCCTTAGTGTATGTGCCTTTTAATTCCTTCTGCTCCAGGGAAATTCTGGGATTCCTAATGCTGTATAAGGTAGACTTAGAACAGAGTGATTCTGTCAACACACTCATTTGTATATTCCTGATTTGTTAGCAGAAGGGGAATGTACAAAGATGCTGTTTCATTCAGGCTCTGTATGATAGCTATCACGATATAAATGGGTACAAAGAGTCTATATCAGGAACAAGTTGGCATGGGTTTAAAGTTTAAAAATGGGGTATGTAGACTACTTTCCTACCATTTATAATAAGATATTGTAATTAAAACAGGAGCTGAGGGCAGGTAGGCAGGAGGCATAAATCAAGAGACAACAGATGATAATCTCAGGGGAATCATAGATTTATAGCTGAAATAAATTGTTGAGGTCTTGATCCATTCTCTTAATTTTATAGATGTTAACTGAGGCCAAAAGACAGGAAATGATTTGGACAAGATCACACAGAGTGTACATAGCAGAGATAGAATTCAAACTCAGGTCCTCTGACTCTAAATCCCCTTTTCCCTCCATTGCATGGAAGAGATTGACCCTAGGTAATAGGCGGTGATGATGAAGGAGGGACTTAATTCTCCAGTTTCATTCTTCCTAAACCTCAAAATACTCATAATATTAGCAGATTGGTCTTAAAAATTGGTCCTTCCCAGTCTATTTATATATTAATATGATAGTATAGAAACCAGCTATGTGGCATAGTAGATAGATTGTCAGACCTGGAGTCAGAGTTCAAATCTGACTTCAGACACTTACTGGCTGTGTGACCCTGGGTAAGTCATTTAACCCTTTTGGCCTCAGTTTTCTGAACTGCAAAATGATCCAGAGAAGCAAATGGCAAACCACTCCAGTATTTTTGCAAAGAGCCAGAAACAACTGAAAAATGACTAAACAACAATATAGAAGCCCAAAAAGTCTTTCAGAGGAATGAAGTCAAAATGGTAGAAAAACTTGTGGCAGTGGTATACTTTGGGGCAGTGGAAAGGATATTGGGCAATCCTAGTTTGGAGTTAACTGCTTTGGCCAAAGAATCTTCCTTCTCTGGGCATTGGCTTCTTGAGCTAAAAAGGTGATCTAGTGTATAGATGATTAGATCTGGAGTCAGATGAAACCTTAATTTAAATCCTGCCTCTGGCTCTTGTGAGCTGTATAATTGTAGAAAACTCACAACTTTTCCACTTTTGTTTTCCCATCTATAAATAAGGATAACGCTAGCACTGACCTCACAGGTTTGTCTTGTGGGTCAAATGAGATAACATAATATAAAGTGCTTTTCAAAACTTAAGCTTTTCAAAACAAAGCTCACATCAATGTTAGCTCTAACATGAGAGAAAGTGGGTGAGTTAATCCTTTGAAATGCCTCTCTGACCACTTTAGGTAATTTCTAATCTTAAGGCTGGTACTGGCTGTACGCAGGTTTATGATGCCCTCCTGGATGTCTCAGGGAACAGATGTGGCTAATGACTCAGGGTTGTCACAGGTATGTGTGGTAGCAGCTGAGGTTCAAATAGCAACAGGGAGGCTGTCAAGATGGGGATTGAACATGTCTATCACATATTGGCAGATTCAGCAGGCTCAATGTACAAATGGCTTCTACCAAAGGACTGGCAGACTTTTTTTTTGGATGTCTTCATATCTGAAATCTATAACTTTGATGAATGAGCCTAGTCTAATGTGAGACAAAATGACAGGCAAGAAAGGTCTAATCTTTCTCACTAGCGATTAAAACTGGCAGCCAAGAATAATTCACTTAGACTCAGTGAGGATACCCAAAGTGCTTTAGGACTTTTTCTTGTAGAGATATTCTTGTCCACAGCTGGGAAGCCCAACATCCAATTGTGTTTTCTGGTGAAGCCTAGAGAAATGAAATGAAGTATGAGTGTTGGTTTTTTTTTTTCCTGGTCCCCACAAATATAGAACCATTAATATTCAATGAGAAAAGAAAATGTATGTTATGGATTGACATTGTAGAATGCTAAGCGTATTTGTTACTGAGTCTGACTTCCAAAGAAATGAGACTGAGATTCATGGACTAGACATCCATATTTGCCATGGTAACCACTATCAGGAAGCCTATGTATTTTAGTTTTATATAAATGGCGTGGCAAGACAAAGCTAGCTTCTATTGGGCATTCATTGGGGACATAATGGAGGATCTAACAGATCTAACAGATTTTTAGATACAAATTTATTTCTGTGACTATTTCTAGGTATGTTTCTTCTCATATTAGTTCTTCCTTTCTTACAAATCTGACTTGTGACGATTGTTGGTTCCTTCTTATTTGTCCCTTTGCTCTAGCTATGGTGTCAAACAGGAAATAGTCACAATGACTGACTGTGTCACTGTAAAAGAAGAATGTTGGATATAATGATCTATGGGATTTGGTGCAAAAGCCCTTTGTGTATCTCTTCCTAATAACAAGAGGTTGGGAAGTATAATCTTCATTCTTCTTTTTATGAGCCTATTGATCATGTAAAATGCCAAGTTAATCATCCCTAGAAATGGAATTTGGGTTCACTAGCATGGAAGGAGTGGAGAATAATGAGAAGAAAGCAAGGGGGTAGTTGTACCTTCCTCAACTGTATTCATCACATTAGCTACCTACTGGGAATCAGGGCCTTCTGGGCATCTTACCATAAGTCCTGATTCTGTACCCATTTTTCTCGTCTGAAATAGTTACTTATTGTACCCAACTCAAGAGACCAAGATACTGAAAAGGGTTTCTGGGAGGAATTAAAACAATAAACTTTGGGACTTAGAGTGAGTTATCTTGCTGGCCAAAATGCATTTATTAAGCTCTAACTTGTGTGAGGTTCAGGTACTATGCTAAGCACTAAGCATTGAAAGAAATTAAAAACAACAGTCCCTGCTCTCAAGTAACTTAATTTATCCTGGGAGAGACAATATAGGAAAAAAAACCCTACAAATATATAAGCTAAACATATATATGAAAAAATAGGTACACATATCTATAGATATAGATTCATATATATACACATATACATACACCTACATATGCACATATATACATACACACAAATATATATATATATATATATATATCTATCATAAATAGGAGATTATATCAGAGAAAAAACTCTCATAGTTTTAGCAAGCCAGCCCCCATATCATGTTAAACATCCTATCTAGTCATAGACCAGTGGAGAGGGGAAAAAGAGATTATTTATTAAAGGGTTGAACTGGATTATTTAAGAGTGTGGTCACCAGGAATTTCATTTATTCCAAAGAGATTTATTTACAATTTATTTACAAAGTGTAGAAAGAGTGAAGTAAGAAAACCAGAGAGAGAGGATAGGGTAAGATATCTAGCCTAAACACTAAGTAATTTACTCCTGGCCCCAGAAAAGGAGTTTTAGTCCTTAGGCCTTGACCCTTGTAACCCAGGACCTGGTTCCAAAGAAGATGACAGACAACTTATAATTGCTTAAGGATTAATGTTTTCATTTTTTTCATTCAGTCATTTATTCATTCCTTGCCTCTCCAGGTTGGATGCAACAGATATGAGAGGTTAGATGGAAATGTGTGGGATTCATTCAATATTTCCTTTCTGATTTCAATAACATTTTTGATTTGCTGTAATTGTCCCTCCATTGCATTAAATTAGGATGTTTAGGAACCATCAAATGATATTTTTCCCCTGAATACTAAGGGATCAAATTTAACCAGCAGGTCTAACCATAAACACAATTGTTTAGCTTGCATTTGTCACCACCCTTTCTCAGTGACCCCTGCCTCCTTATTCTTCCCTAGATTCACATCTTGGCATCCCATTCCGAAAGGACTATACTTTCAAGTTGGGAAAGTGCACTAATTGTGTAATCCCTACTGCGTCTTCCACATACTATGTTCTCTAGTTAAGCTGAACTATTCTTTCCACCCCGATTACATGTTACATATTCTCCCTTTTATGCCTTTCTTTACTCTATTCCTCATGCCTAGAATATTCCCCCTTTCCAGGTCTGGTGAATTCCTACTGTAAAGAAGCCTCCCCAGCAATTCAATCCTTGGCAACCTTCCAGTGAACAATTTGATCCTGGGCAAGATTATGAGTTGTTGAAATGGGGAGGGGGTAGAATGATCAAAGCAGTTAGGTGGTGCAGTAAATCTGCTTTATTCTTTTTCCCCTTTCCTCTTACACCCCCCTTCAAGAAAAGTTATATTATTTGTTTTTAATTATCTTTTCTATTATTACCTTATCTAATATCAATGCACATAATCTAATCTATAGAGAACAACAATAGAGAGGATTATATATGAAACTATGAACTAGTAATATATAATTTGCTTTAAAAGGACATCTATCAAGTTTTATGGGTTAGTAAAGGAATTTCCCCTTTAGTTCTCTTCCCTTTCTGGAATTCCTTTGCTTTTCTTCTAAGTGTTTACCAAATATCTCATTGATACTCTTTTTTTTTCTTTTGTTGTTATTGACTTTTGCCTTTTCCCATTAAATTGCCCCTCCCCAATACTCTCAATCACCATTTTCTCTTTTATTGATTATCCATAAGCAAATCCAGTGGATGCACCGGTCAAATCTGAAAATGCATACCTCATATCTTGTCTCTAGTCTATCCCTTCTGCAAAGATGTAGGGGCTTTGCTTTGTCTAAGTCTTCTGAAACCAAGATTGGCCTCTCATTGATTAGATTTCTGAAATATTTCAAAAGGGTTTTACTTTGCATATTGTGGTAATTTCTGAAGTTATTTTTATATAATTTTAAAATTGTGTTTCTGCCTTTTAAACTTTTTTTTTCAAGAGTTAGTAGTTAATGACAGTTGCTGAAAAACTACTTTGCAGTCTTGCCAGTTATGTTCAGGTTAACACTTTAATGAATTGAGCAAAGACAGTTATCTCTTTTCTTGAAAATTTCTAGCAATGGAGATTGAGCAGCTTTTAATGTCAGTCTGAACCCATGTTTCCACTTCAGTCTCTTCCCACAGGGAGGTCTGAATCTGAATGAGGGGCCTTGTGTTGATTTCCCTCACTTTTTGAACTGTTGGGAATTGTGTGGATTAAATTCAAAATGAGTTTTAACTGCTTCAGAGAAATACTGAGCTGCTGGGTAAAAGGCATTATCAAATTGAGTTAAGATGACTAGTCAAGAACTGTCACCTGACTGTTGGTGCAAGATAAGACATGTCACACACCCAACATTTAAATTATTTCATTACTCCTGGGCTTGAAGTGGGAACATCCATTTGGGAGACAGATTTGATTTTAGTTTCTCCAACTGGGCATTAAACTTAGAGCATAGAACCCTGTGCTAGGCAATGAAGAAAGCAAAAAGACTAAATAATGAATGACTGCAAAAAGCATTTTTAAGTGATTACAATGTGCCAAGCCCTTTGGTAAGAGCTGAGGACACAAAGATAAAAAGGATGCAAGTTCTTGCCCTTGAGGGCTTATTTTCTGATAGGAAATGTTAATACATGTTGGGCAGTGGTGACCAGGGAGGGTTTTTGGTTAGAGATGCCATAGGGATAGTGAGTGGAGTAATAGGGCAATTTATTGGCATTTCCTTTTCATGAATGGCAGTATTGTATTAACTACTGACCTGAGAAGAGGAGGAAGTGGGATGTATGAAGTTGCATGGCATAAATGACTGGCATGGAGTAGATTAGTTGTGAATACTCACCAATGAGAATCTCAGGACTCTTGGTGCAAAAGAGGGGAGAGAGGAAAAATGTAAGTGGAGGATGGCATACAAGACCATGAAATAAAGATATCTGGGAAGCAACAGTCATATAATTGTCTGGATGGAGCTTATATTAGGGATTTCCATAGATAAATTATTTTGTGCAATATGTGCATAAAAAAAAACTAAATTAAATAGTATTCAAGATCTGAGGGCAGAAGGACCATTACTACCCAGAGGGATCAAAGAAGGCTTCATGAAAAAAGTGAAATTGGAACTGAGATTTGAGGAAATGTAGAGGGAGGAAAATGTAGAATGAGGGGAAGAAAGCACACCAAAAAGAGGAAAATGTGTTGATTTGTATATAATTAGTTTAAAGAAGAGACAACTAAACTACCTCAAAGAATGTGAAGAGCTCTTATGGGGAAGGAAAAAGGCTAGCTAGGTGGGACAGTGGATGGAGTGATGGGCATAGAGTCAGGAAAACTTAGCTTCCTAAGTTTACATCTGACCTCAGACACTGACTAGTTGTGTGACCCTGAGCAAGTCACTTAATCTTATTTGCCTCAGTTTCCTCATCCAGCAAATGAACTAGAGAAGGAAATAGCAAGCTACTCCAGTATCTTTGCCAAGAAAACCCCAAATGGAGTCATGGAGAGTAACTGCAAAATGACTGAATGATGGGGAAAGAAAATTGAATTGTTGTGCTAGTCTATCAAGGGCAGAATTAGGATCAGGATTGAAAAAATACAGAAACTGAGACTTGCTCAAGGAGGAAAAAGACCTCCCAACTGAGCTGAGTATAATAGAAAGCAGCTGATTCTGGAACTCTGGGAAGATGGTGATGTGTTAGGATCTATAGGAGCCCAGATCCCCTATAAATATCCCCTCCAAAAATCTAAAAATGAACTGGAGGGAAAATGAAAAGCAGAGAGAAACTTCTGCAAACTCTTTCACATAGTTCAGGAGTGCACAGATAGGATCCTGTGGAAGATCTGACACAAGCCAGAGTAGGAGGAAAGTAAAGCATTCAAGTAGGAAAGTCCCATATCTGGAGACAGGGTCAGATCAGCTCCTCCCATCCACTGAAGAAGACAGAGCCAGACCAGGCAGGAAAATTGTTCCCTAGTTTCTCCAGGAGACCAATGCATCATGTTCAACTCATAGTTATTTGGCAGCTGCTAAAAGAAGAGGGCACTGCGGTGGATCAGTGTATAGATTATAGGACTTGAGGTCAGGAAAACTTATCTTTGTGAGTTCAAAACTTGCCTAGACATTTACTAGCTGTGTGACCCTGGACAAATCACATAAACCCATTTCCCTCAGTTTCCTCATCTGTTAAATGAGCTGGACAAGCAAATGAGCAGTCACTGCCATATTTTTGCCAAATAGAATCACAAAGAATTAGAATGGACTGAACCAAATGAATAACAATAATAACAAAAGAGGAGAATTTGAAAGATCATATTATAAAAGGCAAAAGATAAAGGCTTGCAAGCAAGAATAAGCTACATGGAGACAATGAGTATAATCCTACTGGAGGGGAAAAATGAACCATTAATGAGATATTCAATAAGGGGTCTTTGAAGAATTAAATAAATTAGAGATTAATACTTTCCACTTAATTGTTGGGTCAAAGAGCAAGCAGATGGTTCTTCGTCATTAGATGTCTTACAGCACAGAACGAATGATTACACATTGGAGATGTTCCAGAGGAGCCTTTCTTATTCTTTTTGAAAGCTGGGATTTGGAGGAAACCAAGGCGTGCATCTGAGGGATGGTAAGGAGTCCAATTAGGCTGGAGCAGAGTACAGGCAGCAGGGAGAAGAATAAAATGAAGCTGGAAAGGTAGGGTGAACTTTGGAAAGAGAGATTCTCCTTATCTTCCCTTTCGTATCCTAGTAATGACGGCTTTGCTGAGGGAGGCAGGGATGTTGGTATATATCTAAGGACAGATGCTTATTTACTTTGCTAGTCAGATACACCTGAGTGCTCTGATGCTTCCTTAATTTGTGGGAAGCTGATGATATATCACAGCACTCCTAGTTGCATTTACTGTGCATCTGAAGTTCATGTCTCACCAGGCTCCTAGGAGAGGCAGGCACTGAAGCTGGAGCCCCTCAGCAGCTGGGAGAGCGCATTTCGAATGTGAGCTCATGTCTCAGGGAAATCTATCAAGTCCAAATCTATGAGGCCTGCATTTTATAAAGCCAAGTGAATTCAAGCAAGAGCAACAAATCAAAGGGGAGACAACCTTGAAAAAGCAGTGTCTGGCACAAGCCCATACTTGGTGGGTAGTGTAAAGATTGCTAATGTAATAAATGGGAAAAGATGTTGCATGGAAGATATAGAATTTGAGAATTAAAGATTTTTACTGCAAGTCAGAAATATGGCTCCCACTGATTTTATTGGGCCATAAGAAAGATTTGTTTGCATTTTTTTTCCTATGCAGGAGGCAGTCTCATAAAGAATTTCCCAGTGGGTTCACATTCGTAAAGTCACTTCTTCCTTCTCTGTAAGTCACTCCTCCTGTATAAACCTGACATGTTTAATTACCCATGGAACGCATTTGTGGCAAATGGGCTAATTAGGCATTTGTAGGCCTCTTACCACAAAGGTTATTATTTTGAATGATGAAATCAGTTGGGAGTAAGATCAGTGCAACCGAGTGGCCGGAATGAATGGAATGGAACATTTAGCCCTGAGTTTTATGTCTCATAAACTTAATTTGGAAGATGTTTTCAAAACTTTATTTATTGTGAGATTAGTGTGTGTCATGGTAAAAGCTATTTAACCTAATAGATTGCTGAGTTTTTAGAGGGAGGAGGGAAAAGAAGAAGAACGAAGCTTACAAAAATCTAAGCTATTACAGTAAATTCTTTTTCTCCTTTCTTTCTTCTATTCTGTTATTTGTTTCTTAGAAGGGAAAATCAACTTAGAAACTTACAGTAAATTGACTTCTGGAAACACAACATTTTCCATAAGAACTGCTCCTTTTTTCAGTTTACTAGTCTCCAATGTGCTACTAGGGAAAATGGAACCCTTTCACAGGGAGGTAGAGGAATGGAGCAGGTAAGAAAAAAGACACCAGATAAAGCACTAAAAAGCTGATAGAATCTGAGGTACATAGTGGGCTGTGGGAATTGAAGGAGCAGGCAAGAAGAAGTGATTGCTATGAACAGGGAAAAAGCTAAAGAAAAATATTAAAAATGAATGGTTGGCTAATTCACCTGTGTGTCGAATGCTTTCTCAATGGGAGACCAATATCACTGAGAGAAATTTAATTGATTTCATCATATTCAGATGAATTCTTGTCAATACCTTCCGTCTTTTGGGATATAACTTAGAATTCATTTTCCTAATTGAAGAGTGAACGGGTAAAATGGAATACAAATTGGAAAGGCTTGCAAAGGGAAGCCTGTGTGTGGGATTCCTTTCTCTTCAAAGAGGATTGCTAACTCTACACCTCCACTGTTACAGGGAAGAGATTTCAGTAAAATACAGAATCAGGATACAAGAGATGACAATATGATTTATCTATACTTTATTTGTTTTAAAGGGAGATGGTCAACTTGATGATATAAACATCCCCTTTGTTTTTATTTTTGTTTGCTTGCAATGAAAGAAAGATTTAAGGGTCGATAAAATCCTAATAGGAAAAGGAATCTACTCAATTTAAATCAAGACAAGGCTCAATTTTTCTAGAAGAGAAACATTTTACTAAAAATTTTACTAAAAGTGGTATAATATAATTTAGTTTGCAAATGAGATTCATATTTCAAATTCATCATAACAGTTTAGGAGTAGCTATAATATGTATTATTACTTCTATTTTATAAAAAATGAGACTTTGAGAAGTTAAGGGCATCATTTTCTGTCATAGCAACCACTAAGTATCAAAAATTGAACCCAAGTCCTCTTGAATGCAAGTTGAGAATTCTATCCATTATCTATTCTGCCACCAAATATAAGTAAATAAAACTATCATATTATGGACAATGACTTTAGTGTTTTTCTTTAAAAATCTACTCTTTATTCTTATCCCTATTCTAAATGAGTAAATAGTATTTCCCAGGGAATTAGCCAAACATTCTATGTTTAATTTTTTTTTTTAGTTTCCATTTAGATACAGCTATAAAATTTGACATAAGCTCACTTGAGTTCCTCATTTGTAAAATGGGGATATCTGTACTACTCATTTTATAAATGTGTTGTAAACATCAAATACAATAATAAATGTGAAGCAATTTGTAAATTTTAAGTTAGTACTATATAAATACTAACTGTTATATCATCATTGGTCAAGGAATCACATAATCTCAGGTGTGGAAGGGACTTCAAAGGCCATTTCATCCCATCCAATCCCTCACCAAGAATTTGTGATGTTGCTTGACCAACAAGTAGCCTTGTTGCATCTAGACTTAACTTACAGACTTTTATTGAGGAAGAACCCAAGTGACCTTTTGTACTTTTGAGCAGTGAACATTCTCAAAAAGTTTTTGTTTAGATCAAGCCCAAATTTGCATTTCTTTGTTATGAAATAAGAAATTATATCAATAAAATATCAGCATATTTATTGAGATCATAGCAATATAAAACCACTAATTCTGCTGATAGAATTACAGCCAATGTAGTCAAATACTGGGCAATTGACAGCCCAACTTCCTGACTATGTGATGTAGGGGAATGACTTGAACTTACTGCATATTAGTCCCTGAGATATAATGCCTCAAATTGCAGTAAGTAAATAATTTAAACCTTAAGGCACTATATAAATGTGACTCTTTTTTGATATTACTATTCTTGCCTCTCTTTCAGACAAAAGAGACAACACAGAAATAACTTCCTTTGTTTATTTAATAAGTTTGTTGCCCATCAGAATAAAAAAAAATCAAGAGCCTACTTTGGCCAAGGCAATTTTACAAAGAAGCATAAGTTATCTAACTCTCTCTCTCTCTCTCTCTCTCTCTCTCTCTCTCTCTCTCTCTCTCTCTCTCTCTATATATATATATATATATATATATATATATATATATATATATGTGTGTGTGTGTGTGTGTGTGTGTGTGTGTGTGTGTTTGTGTATATATATATATTTATAGGGAAAGATAGTGGATATGAAGAACAGGGAATATGGAAGGTTTGTAGCAGGGAATGGAGTTGAAGGGAGTGAGGGAATATGACTGTGGGTGAGGCAAAAGGAGAGAGATGCCCCCTGCAGAGAGGCTGTTTTTGAAAAAAATGGAGTATCTGAGAAATGGGCCACTTGTGATAGCCTTCAGGGATATATTTTCTATTAATTGATGCCAAAGATTTTTTTTTTACCTGCCCCAGAGCAGGTAAACATGGATCATCCTGAGGGACAAGACTTTCCCCAGACTTAGTCGCCTAGCAGGGGTCTGATAAGGATGTTTGTAGTTGAATGACTATCTTGAGGCTCAGCTCCCTCTAAACCCCCTGAAAAGATAGTCCTCTTGTCTGACTGTGATATTCAAATAAGATAAATTTTAATAACCAGTTTGGATTGGAGAGGTTTCAGGGAAGAGGGAAGAGGGATTTCTCTAGATAAGTTTTGAGTCTCTCTCAGCATTGGAACTGAGGTCAGGCCTCACAGGCTGGTGGAGGGTTTCTCTTATTCCTGTCTATGCTATATCTGTGCTGGTTTTCTAAATTTCAAAATCTTAGCAGTAGACAGCAAGCAACAAGAAAGTTCTGACTTTCAGAGCTGGTTGGGCCCGTCTCTTTGGGCTGAAGAAAATAGAGGCACTTTTATCCAGAGACAAAGAAGGCACTCTTCCCACTTCTAAGGTCAGGAAGGAAGTGCACATGACAAGACCAACTGCCACTCCCAGTTGCCCCTTCCCCCACCAACTTTCAGTCTTGTCAATTTCTTCACTCTCTAATATTCCCCCTGTTGCTTGTTCCAACACACTGGCAGAAGGTCCAGAACTTGTTTAGTTTCCTTTCCACAATACATACATATATGTGTGTGTGTGTGTGCATGTGTCCACAAATATTTTATATTATATATGTAAATATATAAGAACATATACCATATTTTCTGCTCTCCTCATAGTAGTGGTAGTCTCTCGGCGACTGAGAATGACAATTGTCTTTGTGCATTATCATCTATTGATGTACCCTCATGTGGCTTTGAAGTCCAAACGCTGAGGTGCAGAGTTTGTGGCACATGGGGCATGGAACGCCCGTTGTTACAGGAGGTGCGGCTCTCCACATATTTTGAAATTAATTTCTTAGCCAATCAATATTTATTAAACACTTACTTTGTGCCTGGCATTATGCTATGTACTGAGGATATAAAATAAATATATAAAAGTCAAGAGACAGTCCCTACTCTCAAAGATTTCATAGTGTAATGGGAGAGACAACATGCAAACAATTATGAACAAATAAACTACATAAAGGATAAATTGAAATGATTCCCAATCAATTTGAGGTGATGAAAATAAATGATAAAATAATGTAATGATATGAAGCCTTAGATGATGCACACCAACTCCACAAATCTTCTGATAAGCTCTACAGATATCCAGAGGGGAAAATATAACATTTTGCAGTGGTCAGGAGAGGTGATACCATAAATATGGGAAGATTATTACAGAAAGCATATAAATTGAATTTATTTCATTCTAATTATAAATGTATCCAAAGATTTTGCTATTTAAAGAATCGTACTCTCAAAAGAATAATGTAGTGAAACATTTATGAAAGTGAATAAATAGAATCATGGAGTTGGACTAGAATGTCCTGCCCCAAGGGGCTCTGTTTTCTCCTTCACTGAAGGTCATCAGTTCCCTTTGTTGGCCTCAGTTTTCATAACTATAAAATGAGAATAATAATAGCACTTACTGGGAATCAGGAGACATGGATTCTTTTCCCAGTTTCTTCACCATTTTGATGTCCCTGAGAAAATCTTGAATCAGGAGTTTAAATCTAGAGATATCTTCTAGTTCAAATTTCTTTACCCAGCATCTTTAGACTTGGCTTTTAAAAAATAAGTGTAGTTTAATGTAAGTAATTTCCTTTGTAATCTTATTTCTTTCTATTTATTTAAAACATATTATTTAAAGGAGACTAAATGTCACATCAGAATATGTAAGGAGTCAGTGACACAAAGGTTAAGACACTGGAGTGGTTTGCGGTTTCTTTCTGTAGCTCATTTTATAAATGAAGCAAAGAGGGGTAAGTGATTTTTCCAGGGTTACACAGCTGGTAAGTATCTGACACTGGATTTGAACTCCCTGAGATGAGTCTCCCTGACTCCAGCCTCAGCACCCTATACATTATGCCGTGCCACCCAGTTACACTCTTTCTCATATATGCATATATATGTCCATGTCTATGCATATATACATATGTAACACTCAGAAATACCCACAGAAATAAATATTGCATAAGCAAAGTTGTTGCCAAATCATCTCCCCTATTAGAATATGAGTATTTTGAAGAGGCTCACATTGCTAGAGAATATGCTTTTACCTCTGAACTTTAGTGAAGCATAATTAGTCCCTAATAAATGTTTGTTGACTGACTTCAAGTTCAGTATTCTCCTGCTCCACCTTTTTGCCTCTCATAGGAGCCTGCATGTCCTGATGAAGCATGAGATGAGGGCTTACTCTCATCTATAAAATGAAAATAATAATTCCTTCATATCATTCTTTCCAGAACTGTTGTAGGGATCAAATGAACTGACACACATGAAAGCAAACTGAAAAGACAAAGGCATAATGGAAAGGTTAGCTAAGGTATTGCTTTTAATGGCTGTTTAACCTTCTCTCTCTCCATTCCTTCCCCCTTTCCTATGAAAGGAGATTGCAACCCAGGGAAAAGAGGTAGGATGAAATGTTCAATAGATGCCAAATTAAATTTGCAGAATTTTTGGGCAACTAAAATAGGGGTAAAGATGGGGAGGAGTGGGCAGCCTTGAGGCAAATATTACATTTTCATTTTGTTCAAATGGGGATGTACAGGAAGTTGAGGCTTCTGTTCAGGAAGACTGGAGACTTTATTTTTAGTAACAAGTTGTTGAGATCGATGTAAACTTGTAAAATATTAAATACTCTCCAGGCATAAACTGGTTGTATAAAGGCACGAGTGAAGACAGAGGCAAGTCAAGCTTGTCTTCCACATACAAAGAGATCCATAGGTCAATTCTAGTAGGAGATACAATGACCTGGGTGATCACTGGTAGGTTTTTACCACTGAAGAAGATAAGAATTTATCATTGCTTCTAGAGGGAGGTCAAAACTTTACAATGTCTCCGAGGGCAAGGTTAGTGGTTTATCTGAAGCCATTATTTCCATTTGGTAAGCAAACTTAGTGAAATTGCATTTACATTTTATAGCCATGTCAAGAATGATTGGTCAAGTGAATATTAAGATTAAAATAATGGCTTTTTTCCTTCAGAAAATGTAATATTGGTTCTACCATTGAGTAAAGTAGGAGTACATTTATTTGAGAATGACTTGACCGCTCATGAGTACTATGAGCCTTGAGTTTTTGTTTGTTTTTTTTTTTTTCAGAAGGAACCCAAAAGAATGAAAGATAGTATTGTTGAATCATTGTCTATATCACATAAAGCCCATAAGCTATGTCTAAATCCGATAATCCTATGATATGTACTTTGATCCAGGTCAGTAAAGACACCAGTCTGGTTCATCATCAATTTCCTGCTTTTTTCATAGGCAGAAAAAAAATAGGGAACTATGGCAAAGGAAACTTAGTCCCTCATAGATTTCAGTGCAGATTCTTGGGCTCCTGTCCCTCCATTTTCAAAATACATCTAAGTGTTCACTTGAAGCTTTCCAGTCACAGAATAAAAACTTGAATGATTATAGATTTAATAATAATACACTGTATATTCAGCAAACTAGAAGCAGAATCCTTAAAAACTATAACTTGACATCATAATAATGGGAAGCATATCTTCTTATCTTTTTGATGAAAATATTTTGGCACTGTTCATAGAGAGCAAAGGGAGAATAAAGAGCCAAGTATTTCTTTAAGTGAAATGCTTGAGAGTCCCTGGTAAAAACAAAGGTGCTGGTTTCTCAAGAATATTCCTTCCCAATGATCTAACTAATTTCTGGTTTGTATAGAATTATAATATATAGTCTTGGATAAGATAGAGATCAGCTAGTCTCAAACTCTCAGTTTAGAAATTAAAAAACAGAGGCCCAGAAAGATCAAATGATTTGACCTACCTCATCAAAGCAGTAGAGTCAATTGTGAAACTTGAGGGTCTGACTTCAAATCTAGGAATTTCAAATATACTCAAGTCCCATCAAAATTATAGATTTCAACTAAAACCCATAATTTCTATGCATCAGACATTTGAGTAATAAACTCAATCAAAGAAAAGCAACAAATTTTTGTTCTCACTCCCACCACCCCAATAATAAAAACTATACATAAGATATTAAAGCTATATTAATAAACAAAATTGTTATCTAAAATGAGACAGTAGGACATCTTAGAGTGTCAGAGGTGATTTGATTCAAATCCTGTTTTTGATAATTGTTCTCTGTGTGACCTTGGACATCAATTCACTTTCCTCTTCTGTAAAAAGAGAGGGCTAGATATATGCTTGTTGGTGATCCTTTCAGCTCCAGCTTTTTGACCATGGACATATAAGTCAGATCACCTAATGTCCACAAGAAAGAAAGAATATTTAGCACATAAAAAAGTTTTCTTTTGCTTACATAATATTTTTTACAAAAATTATTTTTCAAGAAATGCCATCTGCCTTGATAATAACCTTCAGTAAATGAAAGTTTGATTGTATTTCCATAAGTATGTTTGCATTTTCATGATGGAAGATTGTTCAGTAATCACTTTCATGTATTTAGGATTCTTATCTGAATAAAAGATCTTATATAAATCAGGGCTTTATTAGCCTTGAAAACAAAAGCTTGTCTAGAAAAATAACTCTTGAAAGTATTCTATATTCTCCCCTGGTGAAAAAATATTAACCAAAATTTAACATTTAGTTTCACCACAGATGCAATCATATATTATAATCTCTAAAAATTGGTCCCTAGGATTTATAATTTAAAATATTTCACTTTTCCTAAGTGTTTGTGGGAGGTCCCACAGTTTTCTCCAATCTTCCTTCATGTTCCACTTATAAATTATCCATCCAGACTCTTTCATTTTGGATTTGTTCCAGAAACACCCTTGTGTTTTTGCAATATCTGCTATTTCCTGGTTGACTCATTTTCTGTTTGTGGCTGATTGAAAAGTGTTAGAGATCAGCAAGTTGGAACTTGACAAAACATCAGTGATGGAAAATGCTCACAGTAGGACCTGCTGACTTGATTGTCTCATCACCATGGAAACTCTGATCGGTCAGTGTATCCAGGTAATGAGATGGCTTAGTTCAATTAGAGTTTGAAATGTTCTTCCATCACTGCATACAACATTTACAAAAAACATTTATCTAAAAATAGGTCACACTGTCCTAAAGCTGTGGCCCGTCACACTCTGCATATATGTGTGAGAGAGAAAGCTAGAAAATGAGAAGGGGATTGCTTAGAAATTATCCATTTCTTTTTGTCCCCCTTCCTCCATTCCCCTAAAAACAAGTCTTAAATATGATTTTGATAACCAAAATATGAATAATTACTTTCATTGAGGAAGAATTCAGTCTTTTTATTAGTTTCTTACATAGATATTGTTTTATTACAAATTATGTGACCACTTTATGGCATTAGGCATTTTATGTGGCTTGTCTAATGTTATAGTGATATATAGTATTAGGAGGTAGTCACAATGTTTAACTTGGGGAGAAACAAACTCTAGGTTGAAGATGAAGGTTCTATAGTCAATATAATAGCCAAAATACCAAGAGGGATGCACTGATATTTTCTAAGATGTTGAGTAGGCTTCAGTCAATGTATAACAAAAACATCAGATTTAACATGATAATCAATGCCAACTTTTTTCCAATGGTGGGTAACATTTTGTCATTGCATTGGAGATGAAATAGATCAGACATCCTACTAATTCAGATCTGTTAGGAAATATTGGAGAGTAGGTATCAATTTTGGGGAATTTCCCCTTTAAGCGTATTTATCCCCATTTACTCCAAAGCTATTATTTCTCCCTAGTTTTTAGGATGCAGCATCAAAGTAGATGGAATATACCTTTGATGGAATCTCCATTTTATCCATTTCTGTTGCTGAACAATTCAACTTGGACTTGGGTGACAGAAGTTTATTTTCTGGGTCTTTAGTAGCAAAAGCTACTGAGGAGATAGGGGTTCCAGCAACAACAGAGAACATTTCCAAGTCTCTTCTTCACAAAATCTGCTCCCCTGGATAAAATAGTTATGAGTTGGGCTGGAAGTAGGGGTGGTAGCATGGAAGACTTTTAGTTATCTGCTATTTATGGAGTTCTTGGGTGTAGCCAGCTGTCCATGGCAACTGCTAGGCAGTAGATATAAGAGGCAGCATTAGGGATAGGGCCCCTCTATTCCACAAGGGTTGCTCCCCTGAACAACAGATATATAGATGATGATTGCAGGAATAGAATGGAAGAGTAACTGCTGAGAGGGAGTGGTGGTATTTCTGGAGTTCTTAGGCTCAAATTGCTGGGTTTTTGAGGGGAAGTAGCAGTGGTTTAATGGACCTGAAAGATGAAGACTCCTTTCTCTTTTCTCAGTGTCTTGATACATTTATAGATGAGAGACTAAAGAACACACATTTTGGTTAATAATAAATCCTGGACTAGAAGTCCTAGTTGAGAGATCTTTTTTGTTTGTTTGTTTTAAAATACTGCCTTTCATAACTGAAAGACTTAGTTCTATGTTAGATTCGAGGCATTATTGGCCAGTGTAGAACAGGATGGAAATGTGTTTTACAGCCAAGGATCCGAACACAGAGGACGATGCCCATTTTTTTTAAACCCTTACCTTCCATCTTGGAGTCAATACTGTGTATTGGCTCCAAGGCAGAAGAGTGGTAAAGGCTAGGCAATGGGGGTTAAGTGACTTGTCCAGGGTCACACAGACGATGCCCATTTTGATTATGAGGATAATCTACTTTGGTAAGCATTCTGGCCTTGATAAACTGAAAGACAAGCCCCAAGAGAAAGTAGAAGAAAAGAAAATAGGTTAAAACACCAAGATAAAATCAAATCCATTGTTCTAGATGAGCCCATTTTCCCCCCTGTGGAGATAAGTATTTAGATAAAAGGATTAACTTTCATTAATTCATTTTCTAACAACTTATCAATCAATTCATTAAAATGATCTATTAACACTTCCTGGTAAACATGGTGGCAGTCTACATGCAGGACTCTACCTCTCCTCACCACCTACTGATACAGACTACCTCAAAAAGCCAAAAAAAGCCAAATTAATATGAACAAAGGGACTCTACAGTAGGGCGCAGCATTGAAGGTACATGGGATTTGGGCATTTCCACACCATAAGGGGGTGAAAAAGCTTCCACCAAAATGGGAGCTGACCCACCCTCCCCCACCCCACCTATGGAGTCAGAGTCAGAGCCAGCATGTGCTAGAATCAGTGAGTGAGCAAGGGGCACCTCTAGAGCTAGTGAGGGGGCACCTCTGGGTCCTTGCCAGCTAACTGAGACCACAGAGGACCTACCTCTGAGAGCAGCTAGACCTGAGGCCCCAGCAGTCTGAGGAGCTCAGACCTTGGGCGCTGGCAAGGGCAGCAAACAGTGAAACCTGCAGAGACTCCAGAGCTTTCCTCAGCCAAAATCCTTGCTCCTTAGCTCCATACACAGAGAGCTGGCTCATTTCACTCATTTTTCTAACTGGAAAGGGAAGGAAAAACTACCACAGTAATGGCAAATAGTGCCCAGGAAGAACAACTTCCTAACACCAAGAAAAACAAGAAGAAGGGGTTGACCCTGGATAATTTTTATGGAGGAAAAACCCAGGCTACAGAGGAAATAGAAGGGGAAATACAAATAAATGCACCAAAGCCTTCCAAAAAATGGAAATCATCCACAAGCTCTTGAAGAATTTAAATTGGAGCTTATCAAAAGGATGGAATCCTTCCTGCAAGAAAGTGGGAAATAGTTCAAGAAGAAAATAACAGTTTAGAGGACAAGAACTCCCAATTGGAGAAATGGTTGTAAGCCATGAAAAGTAGGATAGACCAAACTGAAAAGGAAAACCAGTCTTGAAAATCCAGAATTAGGCAATTGGAAGACAATGATCTTACAAAACAGCAAGAATTAATAAAACAAAGTCAAAAGACTGACAAAACAGAAGAAAACATAAAATATCTCACTGAAAAAATGATGGATGAGGAAAACAGAGCACAAAGAAACAATTTGAGAATACCTGAAAACCCAGAAATAAACAGAAATCTTGACATCATACTACAAGAAATTATCCAAGAAAATTGCCTTGATGTTCATGAACAAGGGGAAAAATAGACATTGAAAGAGTTCATAGAACACCTCTCAAATAAATCCTCAAAATACAACTCCCAGGAATGTAATTGCCAAATTAAAGAGCTTCCAAGCTAAAGAGAAAATTTTACAAGAAGCCGAAAAGAGACAATTCAGACATTAAGGAGAACCATTCAGGATTACACAAGATCTGTCAGCTTCCAAACAAAAGGACCACAAGGCTTGGAATATCATATTCAGAAAGGCAAGAGAATTGGGTCTTCAACCAAGGATCACCTATCCATCAAAATGGACTATATACTTCCAGGGGAAAGTATGGACATTCAACAAAATAGAAGCTTTCCAAGTTTTTGTAAAGAAAAGACCAGAACTAAGTGGAAAGTTTGATATCCAAACACAAAGATCAAGTGGAACATGAAAAGGTAAATAAGAAAGAGATGGAAAAGGGTGACAATTTTTTTATTCAAACTTTCTTCTTTAAGGGCTTCAAAAAGATCAAATTGCTATTTGTAACTCTCAAAAATTATATTCACTATCATAGTAATTAGAGGAATCATTCACAGCAAGAGATTGGAATAATAAGGGCTATAAAATGATATTCAAAAAAAGAAAAAGGGAGGGGGCAATTGAAGGTGTCACCAAGAGATATTTGAAGAAATAAAATGAATAGAACATTCTTTAATGCAAAGATACACATGGGAAGGCGAGGGGAAGAATACTCTTATAAGAAGGAAAGGAAGATAGTGCTAATAGATAATATTTAAACCTTACTCTTGGTGAAATAAATTCTAAGAGGGAAGAACATCTAGATCCACTGGGGTATTGAATTCTATCTTATCCTACAGGGAAAGTAAGAAGGGAAAACTAAGGTGGTGGGGGGCAGGGAGTACAAAAAGGAAGGGAAAGAGAGAGGGAAGGGAACTTAACAGACCCTAAAAAAATAATAAGGGAACAAAAAAGGAGGGGGCAGAAAGGGAAGCTTATTCAGGGTGGGGATTAAAGGGACTGATCTAAAGCAAACCACTGGTTTAAAAGGATATAGCAAAAGAAGAAAGGTTGGAACTAGAAGAGGATATCAAAATGCTGGGGAATACACAAGTGGCAATCATAACATTGAATTTGAATGAGATGAACTCACCCATAAAAGGAAAACAAATAGGAGAGTGGATTAGAAATCAAAATCCTACCATACGTTGTCTGCAAGTAACACATTTGAGTTGGGAAGACACTCATAGGGTTATAATTAAAGGTTTGAAGAAAATCTATTGGGCCTCAACTGATAGAAAGAAGTAAGGAGTTGCAATCATGATATCTGAAAAAGCCAAAGTAAAAATATATCTGATTAAAAGGGATAGGGAAAGTAACTACATCCTGATAAAAGGCAGTATAGACAATGAGGAAATATCAGTAATCAACATGTATGCACAAAATGGTATAGCATCCACATTTCTAAAGGAGAAACTAGTGGAATTGAAGGAGGAAATAGATAGTAAAACTATACTAGTGGGAGACCTGAACTTACCATTTTCAAATTTAGAAGAATCAAATGAAAAAATTAATAAGAAAGAGGTAAGAGATGTGAGTTAAATCTAAGAAAATTAGAGTTAATAGATACAGAGAAAAATAAATAGGGACAAAAAGGAATACACCTTCTTTTCAGAAGCACATGGTACATTCACAAAGATTGACCATGTACTAGGGCATAAAACCATGGCAAACAAATGCAGAAAAGCAGAAATAATAAATCAACCTTTTCAGATCATAATGCAGTGAAAATAATAATCAGTAAGGGAACATGGAGAGGGAAATAAAAAATTAATTGAAAATTAAATTATATGATTCTGCAAAATTGGTTAGTTAGAGAAAAATCAAAGAAATAATTAATAATTTCATTGAAGAAAATGACAATGATGAGACATCCTTTCAAAATCTATGGGATGAAGCCAAAGCAGTACTCAAGGGAAAATTTATATCCTGAGTTCATATATTAAGAAATTATAGAGGGCAGCTGTCAATGAATTGGACATGCAAATAAAAAAAATACTTGAAAGCAAACAAATCAAAAATCCCCAGATGAAAAATAATTAGACATCCTAAAATTTAAGGGAGAAATTAATAAAATCAAAAGTGAAAGAACTATTGAACTAATAAATAAGACTATAAACTGTTATTTTGAAAAAAGCAAACAAAATAGACAAAGTACTGGTCAATCTAATAAAAAGGGAAAGAAGAAAACCGTATCAATAGTATCATAGATGAAAAGGGAGACCTTACCTCCAATGAAGAGGAAATTAAGGCAATCATTAAAAATTATTTTGTCCAATTATATGGCAACAAATATGGCAATCTAGGTGATATGGATGAATATTTACTAAAATGTAAATTGCCTAGATTAACAGAAGAAGAAATAGAATTCTTAAATAATCCCATATCAGAAAAAGAAATTGAACAAGCCATCAAAGAACTCCCTAAGAAAAATTCCCCAGGGCCTGATGGATTCCCAAGTGAATTTTATCAAACATTCAAAGAACAAGTAATCCCAATATTATACAAACTATTTGACAGAATAAGCAAAGAGGGTGTTATACCAAATTCCTTTTATGGCACAAATATGGTACTGATTCCAAAGCCAGGCAGGTCAAAAACAGAGAAAGAAACCAATAGACCAATCTCCTTAATGAACATAGAAGCAAAAATCTTAAATAGAATTCAAGCAAAAAAACTCAAGCTAGTCATCACAAGGATTATTCATTATGATCAGTTGGGATTTACACCAGGAATGCAAGGATGGTTCGATATTACAAAAACCATCCACATAATTGACCATATCAACAAGCAAACCAACAAAAACCACATGATTATCTCAGTAGATGCAGAAAAAGCTTTTGACAAAATACAGCATTCATTCCTATTGAAAACACTAGAAAGTATAGGAATAGAAGGGCATTTCCTAAAAATAATAAAGTCTTTATCTATAGCCATAAGCAAACATTGTCTGCAATGGGGATAAACTAGAAGCCTTCCCAATAAGATCAGGAGTGAAACAAGGATGCCCATTATCACCTCTATTATTTAACATTGTACTAGAAACACTAGCAGTAGCAATTAGAGTAGAAAAAGAAATTAAATGTATTAAAATTGGCAATGAAGAGACAAAGTTATCACTCTTTGCAGATGATATGATGGTCTACTTAAAGAATGCTAGAGATTCAACCAAAAAGCTAGTGGAAATAATCAATAATTTAGCAAAGTTGCAGGATACAAAATAAACCCACATGAGTCATCAGCATTTCTATATATCTCTAACACATTTCAGCAGCAAGAATTAGAAAGAGAAATTCCATTTAAAATCACCTTAGACAATATAAAATACTTAGGAATCTATCTGCTGAGACAAACACAGGAACTATATGAATACAACTACAAAACATTTTCCACATAATTAAAACCAGATCTAAACAATTGGAATAACATTAACTGCTCATGGGTAGGATGAGCTAATATAATAAAAATGACCATCCTTCCCAAACTTATTTACTTATTTAGTGCTATACCCATCGAACTATCAAACACCTTTTTTACTGAATTAGAATAAAAACATAACAAAGTTCATTTGGAAGAACAAAAGATCAAGGATATCCAGGGAAATCATGAAAAAAAAATGCAATAGAAGATGGCCTTGCAGTTCCAGATCTCAAACTATACTATAAAGCAGTGGTCATCAAAACAATAGGGTACTGGCTAAGAGACAGAAAGGAGGATCAATGTAATAGACTTGGGGTAAGTGGCCTCAGCAAGACAGTCTGTGATAAGCCCGATGATCCCAGCTTTTGGGACCCAAATCCACTATTTGATAAAAAAAACTGCTGGGAAAATTAGAAGACAGTATGGGAGAGATTAGGTTTGGATCAACATCTCACACCCTACTCAGAATGGGTAAATGACTTGAACATAAAGAAGGAAACTATAGGTAAATTAGGTGAACCCAGAATAGTATACATATCAGATCTTTGGGAATGAAAAGATTTTAAAACCAAGCAAGAGTTAGAAATAATCACAAAATATAAAATAAATAATTTTCATTACATCAAATTAAAAAGTTTTTGTACAAACAAAACCAATGCAACCAAAATTAGAAGGGAAGTAACAAATTGGGAAACAATTTTTATAACAAAAACCTCTGGCAAAGGTCTAATTACTCAAATCTATAAAGAGCTAAATCAATTGTACAAAAAATCAAGCCATTCTCCAATTGATAAATGGGCAAGGGACATGAATAGTCAATTTTGAGTTAAATCAAAAGTATTAATAAGTACATGAAAAAGCATTCTAAATCTCTTATAATCAGAGAGATGCAAATCAAAACAACCCTGAGGTACCACCTCACATTTAGTAGATTGGCTAACATGACAGCAATGGAAAGTAATGAATGCCTGATGGGATGTGGCAAAGTCAGGACATGAATGCATTGCTGGTGGAGTTGTGAATTGATCCAAACAGTCTGGTGGGCAATTTGAAAGTATGCCCAAAGGGTGCTAAAAGAATGTCTGCCCTTTAATCCAGCCATAGCAATGCTGGATTTGTATCCCAAAGAGATAATAAGGAAAAATACTTGTACAAGAATATTCATAGCTACACTCTTTGTGGTGGCAAAAAATATGGAAAATGAGGGGATGCCCATCAATTGGGGGATGGCTGAACAAATTGTGGTATATGTTGGTGATGGAATACTATTGTGCTCAAAGGAATAATAAAGTGGAGGAAATCCATGGGAACTGGAACAACCTCCAGGAAATGATGCAGAGTGAAAGGAGCAGAACCAGGAGAACATTGTACACAGAGACTGACACACTGTGGTACAATTGAATGTAATGGACTTCTGCATTAGTGGCAATGCAGTGATCATGAACAACCCAGGGGGATGTATGAGAAAGAAAACTATCCACATTCAGAGGAAAAACTGTGGGAGTAGAAAAACTGAAGAAAAACAACTGGTTTCCTACATTGCTCGAGGGGCATATGATTGGGGATGTAGACTCTAAATGATCACCCTAGTGCAAACGTCAACAACATGGAAATAGGTCTCATCAAGGACACATTTAATACGCAGTGGAATTGTGCATGGGCTACATGAAGGGTGGAGGCGGGCAGGGAGGGAAAGTATATGATCCTTCTAACCAAGGAATAATGTTCTAAATCCACTAAATAAAATAATAAAAAAAAGAACATAGACTTTCGGAAGTCAAAGCTACCTTGGTTGCTTATATTTATATTTCTTATACCAGACACAGTGCATGGCAAAATAAATGCTTAATAAATTATTTCTTTATATAGAGCATCAAAAATTATTATCTATTAAGTGCTTATAATTTGCAAAATGGTACAGAGAATAGAGGGTCAGACTTAGAGTCTGTTGGGCCTATCCTATATCCCCCCACTTAAGACCTACCAAGGATATATGACCAGGAATAAGTACCTTAATCTCTCAGTATCCTAAACAGGTCTCTAATATCACAAGCTATAGTTGAGTTGCCAACAAATGTTAATGGAAGAAGTTGCTACAGTAAGAGTTCCCCATACCAATAAGCCACAGTTTTAGATGCATATAAAAATGTTCAAAGTATTATGCGAGATGCTATGGGAGAAATAAAGACAAGTAGAACACATTACTCACCCTCAAGGAGCTGAAAATTTAGTAGGTGATATGTGAGACACAGAAATTACTATAATAGAAAGTAAAGCATCATAACTACATAAGAGAAGTAGAGAGTGTTAGAAGCTCAGGAGGCAGGGATTATGTCTTCCTGGGAATAGCATAGAAGACTTCATGATGGAGGATGCTTTTCATCAGGACCTTGAAAGATATTCAGAAGTATGCAACTGTGACTTAATTGAACATTTGTCATAGGTTCCAGTGAATGGGCTTCATCAAAGAATGAACAGGAATATTGAAGGATGATTGACAATTGTGGCTCAGGCTCTAAACAATCAGATTCATATATTTCATCTCTGAGAATGTCAATGAGAAGTTAGTAAGTTATTTAATTACATAGGCAACTCTATAGAGCAAAATTAAATGAAGTTTCAGCTCAACATCTTATGCTTTTTAGAAATGTGCCTATTAATGATTCTGGTACCTAGAAATCATGGTAAGTGATAAAGAATTCTCCCTAGAGACAGAGGTCTTCCTGCTTCACTACTGTTCTCTGGTATTTTAAGTGGATATTTCATTCAATCATGGAGTACTTGTTGATTTTTTCCTTTTCTGTGTGATTCTTTTGGCTTATATCTATATTATTTGGATTTACTCATCTTCAATAATAAGAAATAAATTTAATTATCTTCTTAAAAATAAAAAAATATAACAACCTGTCACTCAAAAATAAATATACTCTGGTTTTCCCTTGTTTTAAAGCTGTCTGTCTAAGGCATTAAAAGCTTAATGACAAGTGAGCATTCATTGAATAAACTGTGGATAAGAGCCAAACCCTAATGGCAATTTTTAAAATTTGAATGTGCCCACATTCCTTGTGGATTTTGACATTTGTTAACCTAGTACCCAGGAATAGAATGCCATTTCAGGAATCAAATATGACACTTTCATCTTTCCCTGCCACCATTCTATTTCCATGACACACATTTCTTTTCTAAATGGATTCTTGGTATCTGAGATCATATTCCTAGATTGATAGATTGTTAGGGGTAGAAGGAACCAAAGATAACGTCTAGCCTGAAACTTTCACTGTTTTTATTAAGGAAACTGAGACAAAGAGTTTAAATGACTGCTATAGTGATAATGAATTGGTTTGGATTTTAAAATTCATGACTTCTAGATTTCAGCAAAAGGGTCTTCCATATTATCTTGGAGACAAGAGAAATTTAGGCTAAATGATTTTATAGTTAACTGAATTCTAAGATGGTTAGATTATTGAACCCAAAGAGGAATTAAATAATTTAGTGATTTATTCCCAAGAGTATTTTCTTGACCTGGTAATGTTTAATATTTTTATCAATAACTTGGCTGAAATAATACATGTTATATTTATCAAACTGGTAAGTGACATAGTTGGGAAGAATAGCTAAAACAGAGACCAAGAGGGCCATGACTCCAAAAGATCTTGATGGTCTGAAATGATGTTCTAATTCTAATGAGTAGAACCAACAGGGATGTAAAATAGTCAAGTGTAAATGGAAAACAGTTAAATATATCAGTACAAGATGGGGCTAAATCACAGGTCATATCAGGTAGTTATAATCAATCCAAATTCAGTATATCATTAGGGTGTCTTGGCAGCTGGAACATCTAACAAAATCTGAATTCTATATTAATAGAGAAATAGGGTCCAGAATAAGAAAAGTGATGAAGAGTTTAATACCCACACATTGACTCTTGGACAGGTCACATTTCAGATATTGTGCTCAATTCTGTGTATCACATTGTTAAAAAATAAAAATGGTGACCTAGAATGAGTTCATAGCTTCATGATGAAAGTATAGATGATATCGTATGAGGATTGATGGAGGAAGTTGAGGTTGCTTAATGAGGAAAAAGGAAGATTTAGGGGTACACCATGATTCTTATTCAAGTATTTAAAAGCCTATTACTTGGAAGAGGGACTAGACTTTTTAGTCCTGACTTAGTAGTAATAGGTAGAAATGGAAAAGGGGAAGATTCAGCCTTAATGGAAAGAAGGAAAAATGACAACAAAAACTTTCTAATAATTACAGTTAGCAAAAAGTGATAGGGACAGTGGGAGGAAAGGGATTCTATATCTTTGGAAAACACAAAAAAAGGCTGTCCAATGATATTATAGGGAGAATTCCTGCTCAGATACTGTTTGAATTAAATAATCCTTAGTGCCTCTCTTAACCTTTAAGGTCTTTCATTTTGTGACTCCTGAAGTCTAATGCTCTTTCTACTTTGTTATGCTGCAGAGTCTAGGTTTTTTTTTTTTTTATGCACCAAAACCCAAGTGCTGAGGGTTTAAGAGCACCAGGTATTCCTAAATTATTCAGTACATTCTGGGAGCCTGATAAGACTCTCCTTTGCCTGGATGAAGCGATATCTCTCCAAGGACTCAATATTTTAAACCGTTTGAATTCCAATTCAGGTTATCTACCAGATGCAGGATTTCTTGATCCTGAGGTCTTGCTTCTCTTGTATAGCTCCTTTTCTAATCAATTTGTGTGTAAGGACTTCTTTGTGCATTGCTGCTATTTTAAAATTATACTTTGGGAGCATTTTAAGAGTTTTAGCAATTTTGATTAAGCTGTCAGTAACTTTCATGTATCACAAGCATTGATGAGTATATTTTATCACTTGAATCTCTCTGTCTCCTTCCCTTTCATCGTCTTTTTTTCTCCCTCTCTCTCTTTTTCTCTTTCTCTATGATTTAGTTAGTCCTCACCTTATTGTGTGTTTTAGAAGTCAGATGACCTCACTCCTTTAGTACTAACTATAGTTCATCAAAAACAGCTTATCTCTTTCAAACCCTGCTCAATCCTCATAGAATCATTGCTCACCCTAGTAAATGTCATCTCCCTCCCTCCACATCTATTTTTTAAATAGAGACCTTTTACTTGTGCTTCAAATATTTTTTCAGATACAATATGTTTTAATTACAAATAATGATTTCAATTAGAGGCTTTCAGGTTTACATAATAAATTATTTCATTGCCTTCTTGTTGCCTAAAAGTAACAAATGTGAACACAAATACATATTCAGATTGAAGTGGATGTATGGTTAAACTTGCTATGTTTGTCACCAGAGGGAAGGATGAATAGCAATGAGTGGATGTTGCAAATATCCCAAGTTAGACTTGATTATAGGAAACACATCCTAACAGAGCTATCCAGAAGTAGAATGAATTGCCTGGAGAAGTTGTGGACTTCTGCCTCCTTGGAGGTTTTTGAAAAAGTATTAGATGATCACTTGTTAGATGTTATGGTGGAGATTCCTTTCATGTAAGGGTTGGACAAGATGGCACCTTAGATTTCTTCCAGCTTTCATATTTGGTGATTTTTATTTAGATCTCATTATCATGGATCTACCTTCCAGAAAATGTGAGATTTTTAGGATATTACAGGAGTTAGAGATTCATTATTAATGACATATTAAGCCAAAGTTAGATGTTTTTCACAGATTCTGTATAAAGGACTTCTGTTTAGGGTAAGAGGTTATACCAGTGACTTCTGTTGCTATTATAAGATTTTATAATGCTATGAATTCAGGCTCAACATGACTATATTCAACAATGCATAATGAAGGTTGGGAGTGTGAGGGAAAGATCATTAAGAGCAATCGCTTGAGACTGTTTAGGAAAGAAAATTTATAAGAACAGCAACATAAATTCTGGACCTGAGGAATGAGGGAACATGTTCATCTATACCCAGTCTTCTGGGCCACACAATTCCTCTTGGTTTTGCATGATCTATCCCTAGGAAGCTGGTTGTGTTTTGTGTAAACCACTCTGGGGATCAAGTTACTGAAATCTTCATCTGGGTTCTTCCTTTTATCTCCTGTGTTCCCCCACTTCTGCCACCTAGTCAGAGAGAAAGGTAATATCACCCTATTTAGTTCATAGACATGAACTACCCCACCCCTCCCATTGGTGATGCAAAATTCCTCTGGGTATCACATGCTTCCTCAACTGGAGCTCATTTCTATGCTATTGGTTTCCATAGTAGGGTGTTCATTCAGAGTCTCTCCTCCTTCATATCCCCTCCACCCCTGTAGTCAAGCTATTGTCCTTCCTCTGTGTTTTTATTCACACCGTTTATCCTCTGCTTGTGGGTAGTGTTTTTTCTCCTAGATCCCTGCAGATTGTTCAGGGATATTGCACTGATGCTAATGGAGAAGTCCATCACCTTCGATTGTACCACAGTGTATCAGTCTCTGTGTACAATGTTTTCCTGGTTCTGCTCCTTTTGCTCTGCATCACTTCCTGGAGGTCGTATTCCATCACTAACATATACCATAGTTTGTTCAGCCATTCCCCAATTGAAGGGCATCCCCTCATTTTCCAATTTTTGGCCACCACAAAGAGCACAGCTATGAATATTCTTGTACAAGTCTTTTTACTTATTGCATAGACATTTTCAAAGTACATTTACTACAAAGTATTGTTCAGGATGCAAGCATGTACACAAGGTAGTAGAAGGCAGATGGGTGTTGACTTGAAGAGATGAAAGAGGTAAGGATTTATAAATTGCAAAGAATTTATAATTTAATCCTTATTCTTAGCACCAGGGACAGTGCCCAAACTTTCATACTTCATAGTTCTTTCAAGTACTGTTACCTCTTATCCTGTCTTGGCCCTGTTCACTTTCTCTTAAATAGATTCATCTCACCAACCTCCGTATGTTTCAACCAGTCAATCTGTTTCTCTAGTCTTTAATTTTGAATTTGGGAATCAATGCCCTGGATAGGTAGCTTTATCTTATGGTTTCTCCACTCTAGCCCTCCAATAGAATTTTCACTCTATACCTAAGGCCCAGAAACCTAGAGAGGCCCATCTGATTTTTTTTTTTTTTGGCTCTTGGGCAATTATTATACTTTGCTACCTGGATGCCAAAGAAATCTCCTCCTATGGATTTCAAAATATATTCATTCTTGAATTTTCACTTTTTCTTGCCATGAATTTTTTTATTGATTCTGCCTAGCCTTCCAGAAACAAAATCTATCAGTCAGAATTTCGTGTTTGGCTCTTGAGAGTAGAATGGCTTTTTTCTCCTATTTACCAAAGAGACTTATGGCAAATTGTTTTTTCCCGCAATAACACATTTTAAAAAATTTTGGTTGCATTAGTTTTATTTGTGCAAAAACCTTTTAGTTTTACATAATCAAAATTTCCCATTTTGCTATAGTGCATCCTCTTCATCCTTTATGTGATCAAAAAATAACCATAGATCTGATAGGGAACTTCTTTGATTTTCTAATATTTTTATTATGTTATCCTTTATGTCCAAGTTATATATCCATTTGGAGTTTATCTTGGTTTATAATGTGATTTTGGCTTGTGCCAAATAACCAATATCAAATGATTTTGATAATTGCTACTTTTACAAACTTCTTCTCTTCCAGAAGTCACCTAAGAAAAGAAGTGCTCACTGAGGATAGGATGCAGATAATTTGAAGGTCCACCATTTCTCCTAACCCACTACCAGTCTGTCATCAAAATGTCCCACCTTGAGACATAGTAAGGTAGAACTCTTTCATCCCACAGCACCTAATCAAGAGAGACTTATTTCAAAAATTCATTCTTCTACCTGAATCCTTCATAAGTCAATCAATTTTTGACTGCCTTTCCCCACACCTTCATATTAGAAGAGGGCAGGATTTCCTATGCCTAAGTTAGGTTGCTCCCAATGGGGAATGGGGAATGACTTCAGGACCAATGAGGATTCAGGATTTAAGAGTTTCAGAATTTTTGATTCCTTTATCAACAAGTTAACACATATTTTTCCTCTCTTCCCTTCTGAACAGAACTTTAATTTCTTCTGGGAAGCTAAAGTCATTTATCGACTAAATAACATAGAAATAGAAAAAAAAAGGTTACAGAGAAAGAAATTAAATTTAGGATTTGACCAGAAGATAAAGTTTCCTGGGGGACATGTGAAATTCAATTAAATCCACTTCTAAACAGTTCTATCTAGAGTTGTTTAAAATGATTACATTAAAGAATTGTTCACCAAGAAAGGAATTCTTAAATTCAGGAAAATGTGTGATATATTTCTTGGGGGATTGGGGATAGAGATGATGGTCCTGTATTAAACCCAGTTTTTATTATTACCTAAGACTGGGCTCTAGAATTCAGAGTAAACATGGGCAGATCTGAGTTTTCTGCAGAGCAGCAAAGGTTGTAAAAGCTTGAGTGGAAAAATGGACACTGTTGACAACTATGGGATAATAGTGAGAAATGCCATAGACTCAATATTCTTAACCATTTTTTGTGTGACATGGACTTTTTTGGCAGTCTCATAAACACATAGCTCCATTATAAAATGTTTTTAAAGACACAAATTAAGGAACTCCTATTGATTTACAAAGGAAACGATATTAAAATTATTGTCAAACTTTTAAAAAACTGACAAGTTTATAGATTTCATGTTATGAACCCCTGCCATCAATGGAAAACATCAGTATGTACTAGGAGAGTATATTAAAAATGGTAGAAAGGTCTATATTACTAGAACTACAGAGAGATTTTGAGCAAAACAAGGGTACATAACAAGATTTATTGAAAAGCAAGGAATCTTATTACCAAATCTGATGAGTTGCAAAAAGAATCCTCGAATCTTGGACATGAAAAGGACCTTTGAGATAATCTAACCCAAACCACTAAGTAGAATTTCTCTCTTCTAACAAGTAGTCAAAAAGTTTCTGCTTACTGACTTGTAGTGATATGACTATCTTTTGAGGAAATTCATTCCACTTTGAAATACTTATTAATACTAGAAAGCTTTTCCTTATACTGAACCAGAATCTTCTCCATGATAGTCACCAATAGCCCTTTGTCCTTACTTAGGTGACAATACTCTGGTAAACATAAGTGATTGTAATAATTCCTTTTCTGTACTACCTCCTCTCTTTCTATTTCTTTGTCTTTCTCTTACATGTCTTTGAGAACTTGAAAGCTATTAAATCTGTTACTTGTTCCTATCTTTCCAGATAAATCATATCTTATTTTGTCAACCATGGCATGATTTCCAATCCCATCATGATTTTCTGGAGGAAATGATTCATTTTGCCAGTCAATACCCTTCCTAGAATATGATACACTGACCTCGAGATGATGTTTAAGATTTGATCTGACTCAAAGGGGTGTATGGGATGCTCAGGGAGGAGTAATATCTTTGGTATGGAGGGCTTGTTGTGCCCTCCTAGGGCAGCTCTCCAGCCTCTGACCCTCACCTGACACCCAGCTCTCACTTGTGGCTCCCAGTAGCTGCTAGCATGTGGCAGCGGCCACACCCTGGGCAACGGCTTTGACAGGCCGGCTAAACCTTGTGAGGGTAGCCATCGGGTCGTAGACCCCTGGTGAACCAGGGCTTTGGTCACCCAGCATGTGAACATGCTTCGGCTGAACAGACAGAAGAAACCAATAAGAAGTTTCAAAGGCTGAGATGGCGACGCAGCAAGGCACTATGGAGTGCTTAGGGCGTGTTGGAGCACAATGGACAACACGGCCATCCAATGCAGCTGAGGAAGTCTCCAGATGTAATGACTTTTCGTGCCACTGGACCCAGGCTTCCAACGCCGAGAGAGTGGGACTGTCTCTGTGCATCGACTTTTCCACTTAAATCTTCATGCACAAGTGTCTTTGTGCACAAAAACACACAAAGACAATAGTCATCCTTGGTTACCGAAAGACTACTACTAAGACTGAAAGGGAGAATACATTGGATCTCTCAGCTTCTTCATTCTGAACATCATGTTTTTTATAAATGTAACAAATTTTCATTTTTTTACTACTCTTCCATCATAATAAGAATGTGGCTCACTCAAATCTCTATGTCTATTTACATAGAAATTATTGTCTAGCTAAACCTCCTCCATCTTCTGTGGCTTTAAAAAAACCTCATATATAGGGTTTTAAACTAGTACAACTTCACCATATCAGATCCTATTATTTACTTAATCTTATTGAAGTCTTCTAAAATTAAAAAGAAACTCATTGTTTCCCCAAATTTCTTATCCACTAATTTAAAATTAGTGGCATCTAGACTTTCATCCAAGTCACTGATATAAACCCTGAACAGCATAAAGTCAAGGACATATCCCTATGGTACAATCCTGAAGAATTCCATTTAAGTTTGCATCAAACTATTAATGAGCACTCTTTGTATGTAAATATTCAACTAAATCCAAATGCCTATCATTCTAGCCACATGACTCCAATTATTCCAGAAAAATATTGTGGGAAACTTGGATTAGTGTTTTGCTTAGCTTCAGGAATATCATGTAAACACTTCTTTGATTTCTCTATTTGATATCCTATACAAAAAGGAAATGTAAATATGTCTTAACTAGCTCCTAATAAATACATTATATTTGATAATTATCACTGCTTATATTTGTATGTGTTCATAAGCCATTGTTTTATGAATTAAAATTTGTTCTAGTATCTTATTCAGAATAGAAGACAAGCTCATTATCTTGTGTAGTTCGAGGAATCCAGATTCTTTCCTCTTTTAAAAACTGATTCATTTGACTCCATTTATTCCTGAGACACCTTAACCATTCTACAATATTTTTTCAGAGGTCATTAATAGTGACTCGACCATCTCACCTACAAGTCAATGATAAGGATAATATGTTGTCTTATGTTCACTGATGTCAGCTAGTAATTTTCTTGCCATCTTTTCATTTACCATAGTTTTTAATCAGAAGTCAGAGAATAGGATTGGACAGAGCCAAGATGAGGTTGGGTTATAATGACAAATGATTAGGCAGTGAAGACAGAAACCCATTGACTGTTGACATAGCTCTATGGACAGGGATGAATGGATACTGTGTGACTGTCATATTCCCCATGAGAATTTGACATTGACAGTCTGTCATCATATCTAAAACCTTCCAGCTTTAGCTGAACCAGAGAGAGAAAAAGCATTTAATTTTAGGAAAACAAACAAAACTCAATCTGATAAAATCAGCATTGTATCTTAGCACATTTTATAGCTACTACCCTTGGAGGTACATTTGGGGAGTTGCAAAGATATATGGGTCATTATAATGTTGGTAAAAGAATGGTTTCAACTCTTTCAGAGAAATGACTTTAATTAAATTTTAGTAAATACTTTAAACAGAAATACACACTGTAAATCAACTAGATTAGGAGAAACTATGCATTTTATCCCTATATATCAGGAATAAGCCTTTTTCCTCCATCTCCTCTCCCTTCTTATTTGATTTTAGTTTTAGACGACATTGTCAGAATATTTAAGCTCCCAGATGAAAAAGCTTAGGATTTTGACAAGGTTCTATTGCTTTTGGCAAATGCTCCTGTACAGTTGGCCAATTTAAAACTTTAATAGTTGGTGGCAGCTTAAAAGATGCTTTAAAATATCTCTTAGGAAAATTTACATGAAATACAGACATGCTAGACTAGTTTTGAGGTAACAGACAGGGGAGTTGTAGCTATTGGTTATTCACTTGTGTAGTCCCTAGGAATTTCATGAAAGTTAGAGTTATGTAGAATTGGAAAGCAGTGCTAACCAATGGAAAGAACATTGGATTCGAAATCACATCATATCACAAGAGGGACACATTGGGAGGAAATAGGATATTGACCAATGCTAGCATGAACATGTTGGAAAAAGAAATGGAAGCAACATTCATTTGATGAATGGAAAGGTCATATATTAACACACCCAAACACTGACAACAAAAACATTAAAATTTTTTTTAATTGCTCTTCTTCTTCTAACATCCACATGGTTATAAATAGTAGTAAGGAGAGAAAGAACAGATATCTGGTACTTCTCGATGAAGAAGTAAAAACAAATACTTTGGTAATGTGGTGAGCAAGATGTTCATTTTGAACTCCCTCTGTTGTCAGAGGGTTAGTCGTGTATCTGAAACCATCATTGGATTCTTTATTGCTAACCCTGGGTCATCAGAAATAATTTATTTCATTCAGTCCTTTTTATTCCTGATTTGTTAGATGGAATGTCAGACAGATGATTCAGTTATCAAGTATTTGTTAGGGACTTACTGTATGCCAGACACTGTGTTAAGGGAAGGAGATACAAAGAAAGACAAAAACAGTCTCTACACTCAAGAACTTCATATTTTAAGGCGGGAAACATTTTAATAATGAGATCTAAGATGGCTATTCAGTCATTTTGACTCTTCATGACCCCATTTGGGGTTGTATTGGCAGAGTTACTAGTGTGATTTGACATTTCCTTTTATAGCTCATTTTATAAATAAGGAAACTGACACAAACAAGGTAAAGTGACTGGCAACACCTGCTTGCCCTACAAATACACATACTTTACAAATATAAAAGATACATAAACATATATGTATGGCTGTATATGTCTATGTCTGTGTTTACATATACACACACACATATGGAGACAGACAGAAGGAGAGAGAGTAAATAAAGATAATGTGACAGAAGTTATTGGAAAATTGGGGTTAAAATGAGGAAAATATCTTGAAAAAAATGAGATTCTCATAATTGGCAAAAAAAAAAAAAGCCAAAAAAATCTAAAACATTTTTCTTCTTCCTCTATTAATCCAGTGTTTTCCAAGTGAATGGAGCTCAACTGCATTTTGACATCCTTATTTGAAAGGTGTAGTAGTGTGTTACCCTTTGAAAGTCATTTAAACATTTAGAGTAAAACACATTGTACATACAAATTCTGAGAATAAGTAGCTATGAAGGAACTTAACTGATCATCTAATTAACCACTCCCCTCCTTTTAAAACCAATCAACAATCATTTAATCAAGCTTCTTCTATATATGGAACATTGTTCTAGGGAGTGGGCTAAAAAGGCTGAAATAAAATGATTCCTCAAGGAGCTTAACATAATATGGAGGAAGACAATATGGGCACATAAAAAGAAAACTGAGATGCCCAGATATTAGGTGATTAGTCAAATAATGTACAAATAGTAACTCAGCTATTTTGACTTCAAATCCAATGTTTTTTTCTTTATACTACTCTGTCTCCTTTTTATATCCAGAAAGTCCCAATCTCAAATGGGCTTCCCTTGGAATCCATATAATAACAGCGATCATCATATGTAGGAATCTGTAGACTGAATGTGGGTCTTAAGGAGTTTTTGCGTCTTCGTGTCTATAATGCTGGATTTCAATTTATTAGTCAAAAACTGGGTTTGAATCCTACTTCTAACACAGCTAAACAACTGGGTAAATCATCTATTTTCTATGTTCCCAAGCTTATTGGGCATTATGATCCATTCATTTGCCCAAGATGTTAGCCAAACTGGTCTTCTTTCTGTTCTTCACATGATCACATCACATCTCTTTTCAATATGCCTTTGTACAGACTGCCCTGTACTTGGATTGCCCTCCCTCTTTACCTCTACCTCTGCCAACCCCTAATTTATTTTGGAACTTGGGTTAAATTCCACTTTATACATGAGATCATTACTGATCCCCCAGGATGTTAGTGTCTCTCTCCTTGAATAAACCTGAAATTGTTACTAGTTTTATTAATACTTCTGCAGCACTCCATTTTGGATATACTCAACACATGTGAATTCAGGTATAAACCACTGGCAAAAGAAAAACAAATAAAGTCAGAAAAATAGGTAAAATAAAAAAAATTCAATTACACGTTAAATCCTCACCATTTTCTCAAGCAGTGTAAAGTGTCACAGCAGTGCACCCAATCACATTCTATCTCGCTAGGAGAAGCATTAGTATGAGCCATTGCATTGTTTTGTGTCAAACATTAGCTCTAGTCTTTGTGCAGAGTTCTAAATTGCAAGAAGTCATGTCCATATCAGAACGGTGATTCTCTTTGGTTCATTAATGCTATTTAGTTATTAATAATAGCCCCAAAACATAAGAATAGTAATTCTGGTAGCTATGAGAAGCTTAAGAAAAAAGTTATAAAGTGTCTACATACATTATATATTTAAGAAATATATAGAAGAAATAATGAGATTTGCTATTATGTACAATTGACAACTTACACATTGGTTGTGTGAAATGTGGTTCTGTTGTATGCATATCCATTTTGTCCCCCAAGAGAATGTAAGGTTCTTGAGATCAGAGTAGACATGGTGTGATTTTTGACCTTATATATTTAGTATTTAGCATAGTAATTGGCATGTTTTTTGCTGTTGTTCAGTCATTTCGGTCATGTCTGACTCTTTGTGACCTCATTTGGAGTTTTCTTGGCAAATATTCTAGAGTGGTTTGCCACTTAGCAAGTCCCTAATAAATGTGTGTTGATTGGTTGATTTGTAAAATGGAGCGTCTAAAAATGTGTTGGAAAAGTACTGTGTAAATTGTCAAGTGAAACATAAATGCGAGGCTATTAAAATGATGAGGAGGATGTGAAGAGCTGAATGGCCAGGGTGTTCCCCTCTTGCAGCTTTTATGTAGCTTGAACATTTATTTATTTTTTTAACTGCCTTAGTAGCAAGTGTTGCCAATTTGAAATTATTACTACATAATTTTAAAGAAGTTCACATAGACTTTAATTTTTCAGTAGCTTTTGTATTAATATTTTATTAAAATTATCTGAGAGGTATGTTGGCATGACTATATCCTTTACCTATTAATAAATGACCTCATAACCATTAAGGCAGAGAGGGAGAAGGGAGTGAACAAAGGAAGAGAAGTAGAAATCTATATGCATTTTGGGAAATTTTTCATAAATGAGACAAAAACCAACCATAGTGAAAATCCTTTTATTTTTGGATGTTAGGGTTCTGATAATTTTCACCCAGGCATCTTTACTAGAGGAGCTCAGAAAGTTTCACTGAGGCTGTGCATTGACACAGGGTCATTACCCCTAAATTCTTTCATATTCCCAGTGCCAAAATGGAGTGCCATTGAGCATTGCACCTTGGGCTTCTGTGGGGACACGGGTAATTTAGGCAAGCACAAACAGTGACTTGTTGGGAAAGTGTTTGGAGAAGATCAATTACAACTCAACTCATACCTATATGGAATAGTTTCCTCCCAATAAGCTTTTGGAGGAGGTAATAAATATTGTTATCCACTTTTTGTAGATGAGATATAAAATGGCTTGTCCAGAGACACACTAGTAATAAATATTGGGGTTCAGATTCAAACTTAGAGCTCCATTGCTATGCTATTATTGTTGTTTGCCCTTCATTTTTGAAGAGGACTAATGATATTATGGGATGACATCTTGATTTGTGAATGAACTGAATTTAAGTGAGGCAGTTTTGGAGAGTGGTCAGTCTCACTCTCTCTTCCAGAGTCATCAAGCTCCAGTGGCAAGACAGAAGTTGAGATGACTAGTGGTGGTCCAGGATGCAGCAAATGAGTCAATGGTTTTGGTGTAGTATCTTTGATATCTGACCAAGTTCTAAGTGCTCCACAGTACTTCAACCACTTTCATGGCTGTTGGAACAAACGGTTCTCATCCATCCATTCTTCCAAGGGAAGTTTTCCCATTCTTGGGACAGACACTCTTTAACTCATAGACAAGTCTGAGACCCAGCCAGGGGAGAGATGCTATGCTATGGTACCTGATGAGACTCCAACACAAGATATATGGTTCTGACACAGGTTCTAATGGAATTATTTTATTTCTAGTGGGGCTAGAAACTTACTTTCCAAGTTCTCTCTTGTTGGAGAAAAACACTTGCTCTTGACTGAGAAAGCCTGGGTTCAAATCTCAGCTCTGCTGCTTGGGTAAGTCACCTAATCTGTCTGGGCCCCAGTTTATTCATCTGTAAAATGACATAACTTCAAAGGTTCCTTCCATTTCTAAGAATATGATCCTGTTATTATTGCTTCCTTATTCCAAGACATCCAGCTCTGCTATGGCAGGGCAACAAGTCAGCTTTTGTAAATACCAATCAAGAGCTCTGGTCTTTCCGTTTTTGTCTCTTAGTTTCAGGCACCAACTGTGTAGAGAGGATCTGGTGTGTTGCTGAGGCCCTTGTAGATCCCATGACTCCCTGCTTTGTTTCTTTGACTGTGATAACTTCCATCTCAGTCTCTGATAGCTCTGGGCTATGAAAAGCTTAAAAAAGAGGCCATAGGATAACTTGTCAGAATCATCAAAGTGATGATTCCTCCTTTGAGTAGGATTAGAATCAATGACCCTTGAGGTCCTTCTCCATTCTGTCATTCTATGGTTCTAATTCCAGGCACTGCAGAACAAAACCTTTTTCCAACAGGATTTTTCACCTCCTTCTGAGGCTCATCCATCATATATCTCTGGATATAGCACTACTTAAATCCATGCTCCCAGATTCTCTGCTTTGCATCCAACTCCAGCACACTGAGGAGTTTGTGTTTGCCAATAGTCCAATAGTGCTTTGAATCTCCTGCTTTCAGTGAGCTCCATCTCAACCATAGAATGTCAGTGTCATCAGAGACCTCAGACGTCAGCTAGTGCAACCAATACTTAGATAAGATTCCTGCTACAACATACCCAATAAGTTACCTTCTGGGGAAGACCTTCAGTGAGGACAAAATCCACTGGCTGGCGCAGCCCATTCCAGTTTGGGATGGCTCTAATTGTTGAGAGAAGCAATAAGACCATAGTAGAGTTTTGACCTTCATTTCAAATCTTTCTGGGAAAAGACATATTAGTTATATAACTCAGGACAAATTACTTAATTTCTCAATTCCCCAGATAACTGTCTAAGACAAAAAGATAAGGAAGAATTCTTGATTTGTATTAGAGTGGATGTTTCTACTGTGGGAAAGTCTCACCTGGATGAGATCACATTTTCTAAATATCAACAATATTTTGGGGAACCTTTTCTAAAAAAAGGTCAAGCTTAATATAACTTTGCAAATTCAAATCCTTCTGAGGCCAGTCCAAGACCTCTAAAGAAGAGTGGGAAATTAGAAGATATATTCAATGATCCAGAAACCAAAATTCAACCCATTTCATTTCTGGTAAAACTGATGAATTATCTAGGCCATAGATATTGAAGGAATGGTTTTATTTCTTGTGGGTTTAGACATTCAGGTTCTGAGGGAAACCTTTATATAAACCAAAGCAACTTCATTTACCATTTGAGTTTGGAAGGCCTTATGCCACCCGCATGAAAAAAAAGAGCAAGGAATTTGAGCTCTATAATAAATATCAGGAATCTGTACAGAGAATGGGGCCTAGAATGAAGAACTAAATTTATCCTTACTGGATTTCAAATCTAGAATCTTCTTAGAGGTGTGACACTGGGTAAGTCTTCTTGTATAACTTGTGTCTCAGTTTTCTCAACTATAAAATGGGGATGATAATAGTATCTACCTCACAGTACTTTTGTGAGGATCAAATGAGATGATATCCCCAGCACTTAGCACATGGGCTGACACATAGTAGGTATGTATGATCAATGTTTATTGAATAAAATCAAATGAAACCATTTAGGTCTGGAGCATCTGTCTTCTTGAGGTTGATGCAGGGCATTGTATCACCAAACAGTACCAGATGAACTTGAGATTTATCCATCTTCACATTCTAGATCAAACTCATTGATTCATCTTAGAACCCCAAGATAATTTTTGTTGATAAGGATCCCAAATAATGGCATGGAAGGATGAAATGGAATTGCAATGAAGGGTTGCACAGAGGGATGCAACACATGGCTAGTGCTGCACATTCTACCTCTTTCACCCCTAATAATGGACTCTTAAATTCCACTTCCCCTAGTAGAGGGAAAGTCAAGGAAGAGATACTATTTTAACTATCCCTTATAAAATAGTTAGAAGTTGAAATAGAGATTTATACCTATAACTGTGCTGGAATATGTTCAATTCATTTATCTTCACATCACATTGAATTGCCTTTGTACTTACTACCAGTAAAATCTCTTAGAAAATGTAAAGGAAAAATTTAGGCTTCATTTAAAGCTATTTTTTTTTTACCGTCTCTTTTTTTTTTAAATATTATTTTATTTGGTCGTTTTCATACATTATTCACTGGAAACAAAGATCGTTTTCTTTTCCTCCCCTCCCCTTCCCCCCCCCCCCCCCGCCTTTCCCTCTCCCATAGCCGACGCATGATTCCACTGGTTATCACATGTGTTCTTGACTCGAACCCATTTCCCTGTTGTTGGAGTTTGCATTATAGTGTTCATTTAGAGTCTCTCCTCAGTCTTATCTCCTCCAACCCTGTAGTCAAGCAGTTGCTTTTCAGCGGTGTTTTTACTCCCACAGTTTATCCTCTGCTTGTGGGTAGTATTTTTTTTTAGATCCCTGCAGATTGTTCAGGGAAATTGCATTGATACTAATGGAGAAGTCCATCACCTTCGATTGTACCACAATGTATCAGTCTCTGTGTACAATGTTTTCCTGGTTCTGCTCCTTTCGCTCTGCATCACTTCCTGGAGGTTGTTCCAGTCTCCATGGAATTCCTCCACTTTATTATTCCTTTTAGCACAATAGTATTCCATCACCAACATATACCACAATTTGTTCAGCCATTCCCCAATTGAAGGGCATCCCCTCATTTTCCAATTTTTGGCCACCACAAAGAGCGCAGCTATGAATATTTTTGTACAAGTCTTTTTGTCCATTATCTCTTTGGGGTACAAGCCCAGCAGTGCTATGGCTGGATCAAAGGGCAGGCAGTCTTTTATCGCCCTTTGGGCATAGTTCCAAATTGCCCTCCAGAATGGTTGGATCAATTCACAACTCATTTAAAGCTATTTTTAAGATTTAAGATTATAGGAGAGATGTTAGAAATTAGCATTTCCTTCAACAAGTGTCCTGGATGAGAGTAATTCATGACAGATAAATGGACAATGAAAGTGAAAATTCAAGGAACAGGTGGGAAGCCCTGTATTCACACCCAAGAAGAATGTAGAGTATGGAGGGGCAGTACAGGTATGTTTCTGGGTCTTTAACACGTCTAGAAGTTTTCCTTTTCCCCATAGTACTATGGGGTAAAGTTTGCAATAGGGATCAGAGAAAGCTATATGAAAGAGATAGACTTTGAAGTGCTTTTTGAAGTATGGGTGTGATTTAAAGCAGCATCGTGGAAGGGGGTGGATACGTATAGTAGAGGAGAATAACATAATCAAACAAGTGGATTGCAAATGAATGTGGCTTGTGTGGGGTTCAGTTATAAGAAAATTTGTCTAGAGTTAGGGCATTGATTTTGAGACAGTGAGACATGAGTTTTGAAGGGTACAAATTATGGAGGGAATTGATGACCCACACAGGTTGTTTTAGAATTGCTTATCTTAAGGATGGTTATATACACTGGCACATGACATTCATTCCCTGAGTGCTTGGATTTGAGAATTACCAGCAAGGCCATAAGTGGATGGATACATAAATTAAAACTATTTATTAGCTGCTTACTATGCATAAAGCCCTGTATTAAGCTCTGAAGATACAATAGAAAAGCAAGACACTCCTTATTTTCAAGAAACTCAATTGCAAGATGACATATGGGAGGTTTCAGCTACAAGTCAGAAGAAAAGTCCTTATGGTCCTTCAGGTACAATGACAAAGATGATTGTTATGTATCTACTTTAACACAATTTCCAATAATAAAACTATTTCTTTATCTGATGTTGAACCCTTTGACAGTGCCAAAATCTTTGATGCAACTTTACTTTCTAGATCTTCATTATCTGTGACTGCTAAGAAAGAAGAGCCTTGGGCATCTATAGGGGAAGTTGCCAAGTTGCATTTCTACTAGGTTTGTATTTTTTTGCATTATAATAGCATAGGTCAGTCTGGAAGCAGGTCTGGTCATCTGGGTAGGATTGAAGAAAATTGTTCCAGGGTTCTCAGGCTCACTTTCCCATACTGGAAATGGTACCCTGTGAACATAAATAAACTATATCATGTTATAGCAGTTGAATAGAAGAAAAGATGAAAAATACATTTTCAAATGTGAGACAGAAAGAGTGCATAGTCATGTAACTAGGGCTTGGGAAAACCAGTGGAGAGTTTTTGTGATTGATTTATAGCCTTAAATAGAAGGACACCAATAGAATAGAATATGAAGACTGATAACACTTGGGATGGGTTGCCTATTATGTACTTTTAGTTTGATATGGATGAGGATATCATTAGGCATAAATAGTTCATGACATGCATTGTTGAGAGACTATCCAAAGGAAAGAGATCATATATCCATCGGATTGATCAAATATTAGCTATGTTTTACTCAAGAAATAAGGATGATTATCCATTCCTTTCTCCTAAATAGCAATATATACATTTCTTGTGATTTCTATCTGCCAAGTCCAATTAAACCTAAAATTTAGTCTTGAGATAATGAAAAGTAAATTGTTCTCTGATAATAGCTTCATTTCTCAAATATATAGAAAAGAGAGTCAAATTTACAAAAATACAATGAAAATGGACAAAGAATATGAAGAGGAAGTTCTCAGAAGAAGCAATTAAAACTATACATAGTCATAGGGAAAAATGCTCAAAATTACTATTGATTAGAGACATGCAACTTAAAACAACTCTGAGATATCACCTCACACATATCATAATGACTAAGACCAAAATGTAAAATGACAAATATTGAGGGGTATGTAGGAGAATTGGGACACTGACACACTCTTGGTGGAACTGTTAACTGATGCAATCATTCTATAGAGAAATATGGAACCAGCTACCACTGTCTGTCTCCCAAAGAGATCAGAGATAATGGTAAAAGACCTTCCTATACCAAAATATTTTTAGCAGTTTTTTTTGTAGTGGCAAAGAATTGGAAACTGAGTGGTGGTCCATCACTCAAGGAATGGATGAACAAGTTGTGGTATACAATTGTGATGGGATACTATTGTGCCATAGGGAATGATGAACAGGATGAATTCAGAAAAAGCTAGACAAGCATATGAACATAGAAGAAAAATGAAGTGAACCGAACCAAGAGAACAATGTATACAATAAAAGAAATCTTAAATGATAATCAACTGTGAAGGACTAAACCATTATCAGCAAAGTAAGTCTCTAAGACAACCACAAAGGACTCATGATGAAAGTATCCCCACAGCCAAAGAGTCTGAATGTAGATCAAAGTTTGTCATCTTCTACTATATTTCTTTCATGAAATTTCTATTGTATTGTGATATTATGTGTTTAGCATGATATGAGCAAAATGAAAATATGTATTACATGAAAGTATGGGTATAATCTATATCACACTGTTCACTGCTTCAGAGAGTGGGGAGGATAGAGAAAGAGAAAACCTGAATTCTAAAATGTCAGAAAACAATTGTCAAAAATTATTTCTACATGTAAGTGAAAAATATAAAAAATTGGGGAAAAAGAAGTAAACTAAATGTAAATATATAAAATATATTAATATATATTAAATATTTTTAAAAGAAAAGTAAAATAAATAGTTGGCTGGCATTTATACAGCTTTTAAAGGTATGTTTTATAAGTGCTTTATAAATAGAGAATTTCATGCTCAAAATTCTGGATAGTAGGTGGTATTATTAACACCATTTTAAATTTGAGGAAACTGAAGCAGGCAGGTTAAGAGATCTGCTCATCTTGATATAGTTAATAAATATATGAGATCAAAAGATAAAATGATCTAATATTTGTAAAGCACTTAGCATGATCCCAGGAACATAATGGTTGCTTAATAAATGCTTATTCATTTCCCCTTCTCAAATTTAAACTCAGGATTTTTAGGCTTCAAATGTGTCATTCTATCCACTGTGTAATCTAACAGAATCTATAATCAAGTCTCTACTCTAGGAATCATTTTCAGTTAATATTTTGTTGAAACAATTTGTGACATGGGATTGTAAAATATTATACTTCTTTGGACTTTATTTTTTTTTTGTTTGCTGAGTCACAGTTTGATGGTACAAGTAGATGAGGACCACTCATCCTTTGCTTGGACCATTGTTCCTTGTTTAGTTTTACTGTGAGAGTTAGTCTAAAGTGCTTTATATTTAATCTCCAGCAGGTAGAACCATGAGGTCATTAGGCTCATCCATGTAAACTCATCTGGACAGCTGAGTTTGGGCTTAATCTAAGCCCCAGTAAAGAGACAGAGCATTCTCCCAGTCTAGATGCACTTGTTATTCAGAAGGAGTAGAGAAAGTCCTGAACCTTGTTACAGAAAGAAGCAAGCTGAGATAAGACCTTGGATGTGAATTATGGATCTCTCCCTCAGCTTATTAAAGCAATGTCTTTTCTTGTTTGGCCTCTGATGCCATTTTGTTGCTATCTGTCAGGATGTTTTTTGGAGTGGTGAATAAACCATCAGATATATCACAGTTTATCTCTCTGAATGGACATTGACCATTCGTCAAAAAAGGCAACTGACAGCCGCCCTCAAAAAAATTCTCCCTTTTAAAGGATTAAACAGAATTATTGATACAGTGTTTTTAGGCTGAAGGAGAGATATAGTTTTAGGATCCCCAGTGGAATTTATCTAGAGAAGTATAGTACTATTCTTATGGCAAAACAATCTTTTTTTTTTTTTTTTAATTTTAATATTATTTTATTTGGTCGTTTTCATACATTATTCACTGGAAACAAAGATCGTTTTCTTTTCCTCCCCTCCCCCCCCCCGCCTTTCCCTCTCCCATAGCCGACGCATGATTCCACTGGTTATCACATGTGTTCTTGACTCGAACCCATTTCCCTGTTGTTGGAGTTTGCATTATAGTGTTCATTTAGAGTCTCTCCTCAGTCTTATCTCCTCCAACCCTGTGGTCGAGCAGTTGCTTTTCAGCGGTGTTTTTACTCCCACAGTTTATCCTCTGCTTGTGGGTAGTATTTTTCTTTTTAGATCCCTGCAGATTGTTCAGGGAAATTGCATTGATACTTATGGAGAAGTCCATCACCTTCGATTGTACCACAATGTATCAGTCTCTGTGTATAATGTTTTCCTGGTTCTGCTCCTTTCGCTCTGCATCACTTCCTGGAGGTTGTTCCAGTTCACATGGAATTCCTCCACTTTATTATTCCTTTTAGCACAATAATATTCCATCACCAACATATACCACAATTTGTTTAGCCATTCCCCAATTGAGGGGCATCCCCTCATTTTCCAATTTTTGGCCACCACAAAGAGCGCAGCTATGAATATTTTTGTACAAGTCTTTTTGTCCATTATCTCTTTGGGGTACAAGCCCAGCAGTGCTATGGCTGGATCAAAGGGCAGACAGTCTTTTATCGCCCTTTGGGCATAGTTCCAAATTGCCCTCCAGAATGGTTGGATCAATTCACAACTCCACCAGCAATGAATTAATGTCCCCACTTTGCCACATCCCCTCCAGCATTCATTACTTTGCATAGCTGTCATGTTAGCCAATCTGCTAGGTGTGAGATGATACCTCAGAGTTGTTTTGATTTGCATCTCTCTGATTATAAGAGATGTAGAGCACTTTTTCATGTGCTTATTAATAGTTTTGATTTCTTTGGCTGAGAATTGCCTGTTCATGTCCCTTGCCCATTTGTCAATTGGAGAATGGCTTGATTTTTTGTACAATTGATTTAGTTCTTTATAAATTTTAGTAATTAAACCCTTGTCAGAGGTTTTTATGAAGATTGTTTCCCAATTTGTTGCTACCCTTCTGATTTTGGTTACATTGGTTTTGTTTGTACAAAAACTTTTTAATTTGATGTAATCCAGATTATTTATTTTGCATTTTGTAATTCTTTCTAATTCTTGCTTGGTTTTGAAGTATTTCCCTTCCCAAAGGTCTGACATGTATACTATTCTGTGTTCGCCTAATTTTCTTATAGTTTCTTTCTTTATGTTCAAGTCATTCATCCATTTTGAATTTATCTTGGTGTAGGGTGTGAGGTGTTGATCTAAGCCTAATCTTTCCCACACTGTCCTCCAATTTTCCCAACAGTTTTTATGAAATAGTGGATTTTTGTCCCAAAAGCTGGGATCTTTGGGTTTGTCATATACTGTCTTGCTGAGGTTGCTTGCCCCCAGTCTATTCCACTGATCCTCCTTTCTGTCTCTTAGCCAGTACCAAATTGTTTTGATGACCGCTGCTTTATAATATAGTCTGAGATCTGGGACTGCAAGACCCCCTTCCTTTGTATTTTTTTTCATTAATTCCCTGGGTATCCTTGATCTTTTGTTTTTCCAAATGAACTTTGTTATGTTTTTTTCTAAATCAGTAAAAAAAATTTTTGGGAGTTCCATGGGTATGGCACTAAATAGATAGATGAGTTTGGGTAGGATGGTCATTTTTATTATATTGGCTCGTCCTACCCATGAGCAGTTAATGTTCTTCCAATTGTTCAAGTCTAGTTTTAGTTGTGTGGAAAGTGTTTTGTAGTTGTGTTCATATAGATCCTGTGTTTGTCTCGGGAGATAGATTCCTAAGTATTTTATTTTGTCTTGGGTAATTTTGAATGGGATTTCTCTTTCTAGTTCTTGCTGCTGAGCTGTGTTGGAATTATATAGAAATGCTGATGACTTATGTGGGTTTATTTTGTATCCTGCAACTTTGCTAAAGTTGTTGATTATTTCAATTAACTTTTTGGTTGAATCTCTAGGATTCTTTAAGTAGACCATCATGTCATCTGCAAAGAGTGATAATTTGGTCTCCTCCTTGCCTATTTTGATGCCTTCAATTTCTTTTTCTTCTCTAATTGCTACTGCTAGTGTTTCTAATACAATGTCAAATAATAGAGGTGATAATGGGCATCCTTGTTTCACTCCTGATCTTAATGGGAATGGATTTAGTTTATCCCCATTGCAGATGATATTAGCTGATGGTTTTAGATATATACTGTTTATTATTTTTAGGAATGACCCTTCTATTCCTATGCTTTCTAGTGTTTTTAGTAGGAATGGGTGTTGTATTTTATCAAAGGCTTTTTCTGCATCTATTGAGATAATCATGTGATTCTTGTTGGTTTGCTTGTTGATGTGGTCAATTATGTGGATAGTTTTCCTAATGTTGAACCAGCCCTGCATCCCTGGTATGAATCCTACTTGATCATGGTGGATGACCCTTCTAATCACTTGCTGGAGTCTTTTTGCTAGTATCCTATTTAAGATTTTTGCATCTATATTCATTAGGGAGATTGGCCTATAGTTTTCTTTCTCTGTTTTTGGCCTGCCTGGCTTTGGAATTAGTACCATGCTTGTGTCATAAAAGGAGTTTGGTAGGACTCCCTCTTTGCTTATTATGTCGAATAGTTTGTGTAATATTGGGGTTAACTGTTCTCTGAATGTTTGATAGAATTCACTGGTGAATCCATCAGGCCCTGGGGATTTTTTCTTAGGCAGTTCTTTGATGGCTTGATGGATTTCAATTTCTGATATGGGATTATTTAAGAAAACTATTTCTTCTTCTGTTAGTCTAGGCAATTTATATTTTTGTAAATATTCATCCATATCACCTAGATTGGTAAATTTATTGCCATATAGTTGGGCAAAGTAGTTTTTAATGATTGCCTTAATTTCCTCTTCATTTGAGGTGAGATCCCCCTTTTCATCCTTGATGCTATTAATTTGCCTTTCTTCTTTCCTTTTTTTAATTAAATTAACCAGTACTTTGTCTATTTTGTCTGTTTTTTCAAAGTACCAGCTTCTAGTCTTGTTTATTAGCTCAATAGTTCTGTCACTTTCTATTTTATTAATTTCTCCCTTAATTTTTAGGATCTCTAGTATGGTTTTCTTCTGGGGGTTTTTAATTTGTTCATTCTCAAGTTTTTTGATTTGCATTTCCAATTCCTTGGTCTCTGTCCTCCCTAATTTGTTAATATATGCACTCAGGGATATGAATTTTCCTCTAAGTACTGCCTTGGCTGCATCCCATAAGGTTTGAAAGGATGTTTCGCCGTTGTCATTTTCTTCAACGAAATTGTTAATTGTTTCTATGATTTCTTCTCTAACTAAATGGTTTTGGAGTATCATGTTATTTAATTTCCAATTAATTTTTGATTTGGGTCTCCATGTACCCTTGCCGATCAATATTTTAATTGCCTTGTGATCTGAAAAGGCTGCAGTTAATATTTCTGCTTTTCTGCATTTAAGTGCCATGTTTCTATGACCTAGGGTATGATCTATTTTTGTGAATGTGCCATGTGGTGCTGAAAAGAAGGTGTATTCTTTTTTGTCCCTATTTATTTTTCTCCATATGTCTATTAATTCTAATTTTTCTAAGATTTCATTCACCTCTTTTACCTCTTTCTTATTTATTTTTTGATTTGATTTATCTAAATTTGATAGTGGTTGGTTCAAGTCTCCCACTAATATGGTTTTACTGTCTAATTCCTCCTTCAATTCTCCTAGTTTCTCTATTAAAAATTTGGATGCTATACCATTTGGTGCATACATGTTGATTAGTGATATTTCCTCATTGTCTATACTTCCTTTTAGCAGAATATATTTACCTTCCCTGTCCCTTTTGATCAGGTCTATTTGTACTTTGGCTTTGTCAGATATCATGATTGCAACTCCTGCCTTCTTTCTATCGGTTGAGGCCCAAAAGGTCTTACTCCAACCTTTAATTCTAACCTTGTGAGTGTCAACCCGTCTCATATGTGTTTCTTGAAGACAACATATGGTAGGGTTTTGTGTTCTAATCCAATCTGCTATTTGTCTGCGTTTTATGGGTGAGTTCATCCCATTCACGTTCAAAGTTATGATTGTTATTTGTGGATTCGCTGGCATTTTGATGTCTTCCCCTAGTTCTGACCTTTCTACTTTAGCTTTCTCCTTTTGAACCAGTGATTTACTTTAGGTCAGTCCCCCTAGTCCCCTCCCTTGAGATGCTTCCCTTTCTAGCCCCTCCCTTTTTATGCTCCCTTCCCCTCCCCCCTCTCCTTCCCTCCCTTTTTGTGTTCCCTCCCCCCTCCCCCTCCTTAATTTTCCTTTCTTTCTTGCCCTAATGGATAAGATAGAATTCAGGATCCCACTGGATCTAGATGTTCTTCCCTCTCAGATTTGATTTCACTGAGAGTAAGGTTTAAGTACTTCCACTTCACGCTCTCTTCCTCTCCTTCTCATATGAGAGTTCTTCCCCTCCCCTTCCCATGTGTATCTTTATATGGGAAAGTTTATTCTATTGATTCCCCCCCTATTTCTTGAAGTTAATCTTAGTATTATCACGGTTCCCCCCTCCCTTTTCCTTTTTTTGCCCCAACTTTCCCCAAATCTTCTTGATTCCCCAATCTTTCCCTATGCATGTTTCTTCTAACTACTCTTATGATGATACAATTTATGAGAGTTACACAAAACATTTTCCCCACATATTAATATATATAATTAGATGTAAATGTAGTCCTTATAGAAGAGAGTTTGACTTAAAGAGAAAGATAAGATTTATCTCCTTTTCCCTTTCTTTCATATTTACCTTTTCATGTTTCTCTTGCTTTCTGTGCTTGGATATCGAACTTTCCACAGAGCTCTGGTCTTTTCTTAGCAAATGCTTGGAAATCTTCTATTTTGTTGAATGCCCATACTTTCCCCTGGAAGTATATAGTCAGTTTTGCTGGGTAGTTGATTCTTGGTTGGAGACCCAGCTCTCTTGCCTTTCTAAATATCGTGTTCCATGCTTTGCGGTCTCTTAGTGTGTTAGCCGCTAAGTCATGTGTGATCCTTATGGGAGCCCCCTTGTATCTGAAGCTCCTCTTCTTGGCTTCTTGTAGGATTTTCTCCTTTACTTGGAAGCTCTTGAATTTGGCAATTACATTCCTAGGCGTTGTCTTTTGGGGATTTAGTATAGAAGGTGTTCTATGAATCCTTTCTATTTCTATTTTGCCCCCTTGCTCCAGAACGTGGGGGCAATTTTCTTTTATAATCTCCTCTAGAATAAAATCCAATTTGTTGTTTACCTCTGGTTTTTCTGGGAGACCGATGATACGGAGATTTTCTCGTCTTCCTCTGTTCTCCAGGTCCGTGACCTTCTCAGTGAGATATTTTCTGTTTTCTTCCAATTCATTAATTGTTTGGGTTTGCTTTATTGATTCTTGCTGTTTTATCATCTCACTTTCTTCGAGGTCCTTAATTCTGGTCATTAGGGACTGGATTTGCTTTTCAGCCTTGTCTGCCCTTGTATTGGCTGCTTCGAGTTCTTTTTCCAATTGAGCAGTCTTATCTGTCAGACAGCTGATCTCTTTCTCCCATTTTTCTTTCCAGAAGGTTTCCATCTTTTGGATAAGTTCCAGTTTGAGATCTTCCAGAGCTTGTTGATAGTTTCCATTTTGGGAGGCGTGTTCTGAATTTTTTTGGATTTCCTCTTCATTCTCCTCTTTCCCTTGGGTACTTCCACCATAAAAGTTTTCAATAGTCACTTTTTTCCCTTTCTTCCTGGAGGCTTGATTTTGGGCCATGTGAGCCATCACTTTGGTGGTTTTATTTCCCTTTCCTTTTTGGTCTGGGGTCTGGGTTATAAGAGTGGTTTTTCTGTGAATTTAGGTTGCTTCAGACTAGTTCTTCCCAGCCTCCGAGCCCAGGTATTCAGCTCCGCCCAGATAATCCGTGCGCCTTGTTCAGCGCAGCCCGCCCGAAGTCCGCTGGCTTCTCCAGTGAAAGCGCCCTGAGACGTTTTTTCCTGGCAGTCCCCAGATCCCAAGGACCCTGGAGTGCCCCCCCAGACAGAGACGCTCCCCACTCACTCGCTGTCCCGGTGAGCGCTCAGGTAGCTCACTCTGGTTTAGTGGGGGAGGTGGGGTGGGGGAAGGGCGGCTCAGTTCACTTTTCTGTGCAAGCTTTTCCTTCTTATTTTAGTGTGGAAATGTTCAAGCCCCCACGTACCTTTGCCTCTGTGGGGTACTGGGGAGTCCTTCTGTTCCTCCAAAGGTGATTTTATGCTCCTTTGATGTAGTCTATTTCGTTCGGTGCTGGGGAGAGGAAATGTGCCGCGTCTAGATTGCAGCCATGATTACCCGGAAGTCCGCAAAACAATCTTAAAAGATGTTCTTCTGAGCCCAGAAGTACAAGTGCACATCTCTGTTGACTGTGGTTATATTTTCTAACTTTTGACCTGCTTTTATACTCTGAGAATTCTTTGAAATCTTCAAGCACTTGTTTGGCTCCTCTCACTTGACTGTGTTTTCCCAGAGAATTAGCTCTTTAATGAAAGATAGGAAGAGTATTTATGTTCATGGCAGCAAAATGATGCTATTAAAATAAAAGCCTTCATCCCACAAAAAAGTTAATTCCCTTTAGAAACTCGTTCTATGACAAAATAACACATGCCAAAAATGTTTTTAAGCTATGAATGGCATGACATTTTACTACACAAATATGTTAAGGTGAAAAATAAAAGAAAGAAAGGAAAAGAAAAAAATGCATTGAGGTTGGGGGCCAGAGGAGAGAGAAAGGAAACATTCGACACTGAAATCAATAGAATACTTTCAGGGAAAATAATACAATTTCTCACATATTTGGACCTTGAATGCTTTCTCAGTTTTATATTTAGCCATAATAATAAATGTTTTATAAGAGGGTCATGGTCTGAATATAGTATTAACATTCAGAACTTTCCTAATGGAAACTCTCTTTATAGAATTCACTTGTAGTTGATAATCTCAGTTACTTTGGCCACTGTGAGATCAAGGGATTTGATAAGAGTCATATAGCCAGTAAGTCTCTGAAGAACTTTAAACCAGGTTCTCTGGACTCCAAGGACATTCTTCTGTCCTCTATGCCAAACTGCTTTTCATAGTAATGAGAAAATGGACAGGGCAAATTAGAAGATGAAAGGCTTCATGTCAAATTCTTTTAAACTCTTATCTGTCCTTTTCTTGCTCTGAAATATAAATGACTTCTCTTTTAGGTAGAACAATGATACCTTGGAAAAGGCTATCTAAAGAACTCAGAAAACAGTGTTTTCAGTTTATTTACACTAAATAAGAAGCTGAAACCAATATTTTTCCCTCTGGAACTTACACCTAATTTCTTAGGGTATGAGGATATTTTCCCCTTTGATACAAAGCCCTATAAAATCACTATAGTACATACTTTCATAATGGTCACAGTATTTTTTTTTAACCATTACCTTACCTTCTGTCTTAGTATCAATTCTAAGACAGAACAGCTGGGAAGTGTTCACATTTGAACAGAATTCCTTCTAATTTCAGACCTGGCATGTTTCCACTGTGCCACACAACATTTTCTTTTTCTTTCCTTTTTAAAAAACTTCTTGTTTTAGTAACAATTCCAAGGCTGAAGAACAAGTGCTATGCAATGGGGGTTAGGTGATTTGTCTATGGTCCTCAGTTGGGCAGAATCTGAGGTCAAATTTGAACCCAGGGTCTCCTGACTTTAGCCCCGGTACTCTATCTACTGTGCTACCTAGCTGCCTCACACTGTTTTAAGAAAGTGTTTTTTGCCATTCTTTGTATCTTTAGGGCTTAGCACAGTGCCTGATAAGTAGTAAGCACTCCATAAATGCTTACTAAAGATGATTATGATAGTTCTGTATTCACTCACCCCTGTACTACTAAACTGGTATAGTGATTTAAGAATAATTCTAATTTTTTTCCACAACAGGCTACTGTGAACTACATGATCATGAAGGCTCTTCTTAAAAATCTTTCAATGGCCTATAACTTAGAGTTGGTAGACTATACCTGCCATTGCATTGTAATAATAAAATTGAAGGTAGAATGGCAGAGTTGACAATTGACTTATGTTTCTTGGCAAGGTTCCCCTACTAGAAGAATATTGTGCAGTAAACTCTAGTAGTGTGGCATATGGTCAACCACAAGCTATGACAGGCAAGGAGATTAATAGATTATAGATTTATAGCGTATTAGTAAAGGCTATGATATGATATAAAGGATATGATGCTCTATATGGCTCTAGAAACAAGAGCTAGATTTAAGTCATTTGAGAAGTCTTATTAAACAATAATTGAAAGCACTAAGATTCTCTCTCCTTCTCTTTTCTTCCCTTTCAACTTCTCTCCCTCCCTGACATTTCCCCTAACCTTCTAATCTCCTTGTCTCCTTCCTTCCAAGTCTCTTTCCTTTTTCATTTACGTCTTCCTGCTCTTCTCCTTTCTGAGTCTCCTTCTGTCTCTTTCTCTTTCCCTTTCTTTTCTCTCCATTCTCTATTTTTTCCTTTCCTCCCTATGACCTCTCCTCCTAAGCCAAATCTTATTCCTATTCCCTCCCCTTTCTACCTGCTCTGAATTTATTTCCTTTTCTCCTCATTACCTTTATTCTATCTATGAAATTATTTTTATTTATTTATTGAAATAATTCTTAATTTATATAAATGCACCATTAGTAGGCCCAGAACTTAATATCTATATCACTTTTTATTAGCATTTCCCATCTTTTTTAAAAGAATGGCTTTATAAATTTGAAAAAAATGATTGATTTTATAAAATTAATAAAATACTTGTAAACTTGGAAAATCTAGGTAAACAATATCTTCGGGATTCCCTTTTTTGCACAGTCTAATAACATGTCAGAAAAATAAAATGTTTTTTGAATAAAAGTACCTATTCTAGATGAAGCTATGCTTATTCTTTGTAATCTCTGTCTCTTTTTCTAGATATGCAAAAACCTATCCCTTTAATGCTACATTTTATGATTGTTAAGAGTTGAAATTGTTGATAAATCTATAATTACAGCATTAACACTTTCCATTTTTCTAAAAATCAATATAGTCTTTACTCCCCTTTAGACCTCTGGTATACCCCAATTAACCATTATTTTTAAAGATAAAATGAGAGTGATTCAGCAATCAAACACATAAATTTTATAAGTCCAATGGAGTATAGTTTGCTTGGCCAGGTGACTTGAATTTATCAGTCACTTAGCTATATTAGTGCTGGACTTGGAGTCAGGAATTCAGGTTTGAATACCTCTTTTGACATTATTTTTGTGACTCTGGTCAAACACTTAGAATATATGATACTCAGTTGCTTCATCTTGAACAGGAGGATTTTAATCTGTGATGTCTGTCTAATAGGGATGTTTGATGTCTCATGAAAGATAAACTATGTATAGGGGATTAATAAAAAGCTGTTATTTCTATAGTAAAATAGGGTTTCCCACCCCCCTTCTTATGTTGGGCATCAATATTAGAATTTTTATTCTCTTCTTTCCATTTCAAATTTCATTTCCTTGGCAGAGAAAACAGAAGAAGACAAATAGCTTAATTGTTTTTTCTTTCATACTTTATCATCATCCTATTTAATCCAAGGAGCAATTCTGTTCCATATTTTGCCCTTAAATCTTCTCAATGTAACTTAAAGACTCCCTCTTCTTTTTAGCTGTCCTCAAGTTCAGCACATTCTTAGCTTCAGCATTCCTAAAATAGTAATTATAAACATGTGCAATGATTTTATATTCAGTTTCTGCTATCTACCCATACAAGATGAATTCCCTCTCCATCCACATCAGGCTCTCTAGATAATTCTTTCTTTCCTTTACCTCTGAATCTAGATCTCTTTTCAGTTTCACCATTTTGCTGAAATAGCTTGCCTTTACATTTTACTTTGTACTGTCTTTTGGTTGACTATGTGTTTGTGCTTATATGTGTGACTTGCTACCCATCCTGGATCATTAGTTTTCAAGCTCAGAGCTTATATGCTCTCATGTATTCCCCACAGACTGGGGTGCACTGTAGAAAGTAAATGTTGGTTGTCTAAACTTTGAAGAAATGATGAATTGTTTGTCACCTCCAGGGAGCACAAACCAAGAGGACATAGAAACATTGCATGAGAAAGAATGCCATCTACTGTTGTTCAGGCACGATGGTTTCCCACCTGGGGAATTCTTAAAGTAGTTCACAATTGAAGTTTCATTTGGGAAACAAGAAGGATGGGAACTAGCACTACAAGTCAAGTCTCAAAATAATGACAAAAATATACTCATCATTGTCAATGTGAAAAATTGTGTGAACTCTTGGCTCATGTAAATATTTGTTGAACTATTCAATTTCTCTGACACAACTTGCTTTGATTTGAGGCCAATTTCCTACTTGTCTTTCGTATTATATTGCTCCCCCAAATCGTATTCTATACTTCTGATTCTGAGACACATCTGCTTGGATGCTTGGTATTCCATTGCTCATTGCTGAAGTAGCCAGCCTTTCTTTGGTAACCAACCTTGGTGCTGGTTCCAATTTATGTCTTGTTTCTGGACTTTTGAAAATATAGGTACTACCACTGTTGATTTTCATAAGACTAGGTTCATCCTATGGTACCATTTCCTAAATCATGGTAGGCTTTTGGATACAAGCCCTGGCTAGTCTCTGCCCTTGGTCACAAGAGACAGGGTTAACAGCACAGGAACAGAATAAATTATAAAGACTTTCTTACAAAGACTATAGAAAAGTTGAGAAGTTGCTTTTCCTGAATAACAGTAACAATAACTAGTTTTTATATGGTACTTTAAAGTATGTGAAGCACTTTATAAATGTTATCTCATTGAATCCTCGCAACAACCTTGCAAGGCATTGTTATTATCCCAGTTTATAGATGAGGAAACTGAGACTGAGAGCATTTAAAAGACTTGCTCAGATTTATATTACTAATCAGTGTGAGGAAGGACTCAATCCCAGGGTTTCCTAACTCCAAGTTTAGCTTTCTATGAAGAACAAAAGAGAGACCTGCCTGCCCAGGGAAAGTATATCACTGCTCTAGAGTTGTTAGCAACTTCTCTTTTCCTAGAGAGTCCACAGTTCTCTTAGATTCTTCTTTTTAATTTCAAGCACCAAACCAATCCCTGAGTCATGTATAAATCTAAGGGCATTCTGTAGATCCCAAGACCTCAGATGACAGAAAGAGATTTGGAGGATTGTGCTTGATCAGCAAAGGGATTGGCAGAGTGGATATCGAGATACAGGATATGATACTAAAATTTGATTTGAGTGTAATTCCATGACTTGCTTGCTTTATCTTCCTGCATGAATCTGCCATATGGACTTCCACAGCAATGAAGGAAAGAAAAGTTGATGACTTTGATAAGCCTTGTTTTTTAAAGCATGTTTACTATCTGGCAGATGGACAAGAATAGAACTGAGAAATCTAATCTACCACGCACAGCTGTTCCTCAGTGTCAGAGCAGAGTGAAATAGTATGGACGCTGCCCCAACAATAAATACCTGATGAAGGCTTCTGAGTCAGTGTAAGTGCCGGCAAGATTATATTCCATGTTAAGCAAGTGCAACCATTTCTACTGGGAATATAGGACTGGTTGGGAGGAAGGGAGAGTGTCTTTTGACTTAAAAGTATGGCATTATGACTCTTTTGCCTGTCTTCCATCTTTTTTTATTTTTCACCACAAAAATTTCATAAATGGGCTTACCTAAGTCATTTTCTAGTTTCTAAATGCTGGCATCTATTCTACTAGAGCTTACCTCTTACTACCATCATTGCAGTTTCCTAAGAAGAAATGAATTCAGACCTCTTTCTTCCTTCTACTTTATTCTATTCCCTGAAAATAAAACACTGACTTATTTTTAAGTCATAGGAAAAGAAGAAGTTGCCATTTTCTGCTATAGCATTCTCTATCTTTTGGATTTAATGGAGCAATAAGGCCAAGTAGTTAATTCTATGCTAACATAGACTTTAGCCCCCATGTGCAATTCTATGTTGATAAGCCTTCACCTTTTAGGAGAGGAAGACTCCTCCCTTGAACTCAATCAATTAATAAGTACTTCTTAAGTTTTTCCCACCTTCCCAATTACTGTTGAGGGGACTACCATCCTTCTAATCATGCATGTTAGAAATGTAGGTGTCACCCTCCACTGTTCACCCTTGCTTACCCCCAATAGCCAATCAATTGTCAAGTCCTTTCTACCTTCATACCATTTCTCAAACTTATCTCTCCTTTAACATTGCCATCATCTTGGTACAAGTTCCCTTTCCTTTACCCTGGGCTATTACATTAACCTTTTGCTTATTTTCACAGTCTCAAGCTTCTCTCCACTCCAATCTATCATTTACTCAGCTGTCAAATTGATCTTTCTAAAGCACAACACTGACGACTGCCACCTCTTCCTCACTACATTCAATATACCATAATGGCTTCCTATTACCTCTGGGATCAAATATAAAAGCCTCTGTTTGGCTCTTAAAGACCCTCATAACTTGGACCCTTTCTCTCTTTTCAGTATTCTTACACATTATTTCTTTCTATATACTTTGCAATTCATTGACACTAGCCAGTAACACAAGTTCTTCACGCCTAATATGACATCTCCCTGATTTAGACACATTCATTGTCCGTCCCCCATGCCTTGAACTCTAGTCCTCTTACTTCCTGGCATCCCCAGATTACTACAAGTTTCAGCTACAGTTTTGCCTTGGCAACAAGTCTTTTTCAGTGTGTTCCCTCTGAAATGATCTCTATTTAATCCAGTATATTTCTTGTTTGTACATAGTTGTTTGCATATGAGCTTCTTGAATCAGGGCACTTTAAAATGTTAGATAACTGAATGGATGAGAAAAACCTTTCATTTGATGGCCTTTATACATTCTTCTTTCATTTGCTAGTCTTTGCATTCCACTGCCTCCCCACTGCCCCCCAGGACTTCCTTTTCCCACATTGATAATACAATTGTTTATTTCAGTATCTCTGGTCTCCAGAGAGCTATTTCTACCTTTGACCCAATCTTTCTGTACAGGTTACTATCCTTGAAACACATTTGCTAGCTTAATTTGCATAGATCATTCTCCTCCTGTTATTGAAATAAGCTTTTCTTTGCTTTTTCCCAGAAATTATATCCAGGATTACATCTCCCTAAGCCACATGGCTCAGGTTCATTTGATCTAAGCCTCTAAGACAGATCTTCTTCCTTACAGCCAGAGATCTCATGCTGAGTTAGCCCGAGTCCCATTCCCTAACTCCTCCACTCAACTTCTCTTTTCTATTCAACCGCATTCCCTTTTGAAGACCCTCAAATTAAATCGCTATTGCTTGAACCCTAGGTCATTGGTTGGGTGGGTATGGCAGACATATCCTGGGGTCAATGAACAGAAAGGACACCCAAGTTTCTTCTTCTAATTTCATTTCCATTTCTAGCTTTCATGATGCTATCAATCCTTAAGCACCACATTTTTGAGAGTCCGTTTTTAATAGTAGATAATTTCAAAGTGTTCAGCATATATAGTAAACAATAGCAAGGAATTACTCTAACGAGAATGGCTATAATATTGCTGAGAGACTACCATTGGAGTCCAATGTTTCCAAAGATTTTTTATTGTTTCTTTCTTTTCTTATAATGCATATTGTATTTTCCTGTCTTTAAATATATTCTACATATGACTGTAATGTCTGGGCTTCCTCATGGATCCAGTGAATTTTTCTCAGGGTTTTATGCAATGCAGTTCAGCTAGGCAAATGTATAGTCTTTATTACTCTACAGACCAGCTTTCAATCCTTGTTGTCTTTCTGAATCTGATGAATGTCACTGATTAATCTATTAAGATTCCTCTCTACCATTTTTTCTCATGTCTTAAGATCCTACCATAGAAGTGTGGAATCAGACTAAAATGTAACTGAAAAAAAGTTTAACAAAATAAAAATACAATACAATACAGATAATATTAATTTGTGATTTTCTAAATCAATAAGCAAATTTAGGACTTCAGTCTCTTACCACTGAGAGAAATCCTGCTTCTTCTCCTTTATACTATACACTAGTCCCTTTAGCTTTCCAGAAGCATAAATGCCTCTCAAGCAAAAACAGTTTGAACTTTACTCTAAAAGAGCCAAAAAGGATGATGGGAGGCTAAAGTCCGAAGGCCATTAGGCATCACTAGACCAAGGATACTACCACATCTTCTACTTTATTAATCTTTTGGGATCTCTATTAGCAGTCCCTCCTTCCCAACCCCTCCAGTTTCTCTGTCTCTCTGTCTCTATCTTTGTTTCTGTTTCTGTCTCTCTATATCTCTCTTTTTTTCATTCAGACTTCTTTTTTTTTTTGGAACTGAAGGATGGAGTTTGAGAGAAAGAATTATGTAATGTTGAATGCAAAGAGTCCTTAGAAATCTTGTCCATATTTCTAAAATTGGTGCTAAGTAAACACTGGTGTTACAAAGTCTAGTGGAAAAAAAGGACAGTGCTTGCAGGAGCAAGATAAACTATAATTTCATTGGAAAATCATAAAATCCTTGAACTTTTGAGTTATAGGGATCTTGATGCCCATCTTGTCACAAACCTAGAAGAAAAAAATCCTTTAAAACTTACCTAATTAATGGTTTTCTTTGCTTGATAATCTTCAAAGAGGCAGATGCCATCATCTCCCAAGGCATCCCATTCTACTTTTTTTTGGCTCCAATTGTCAGAAAGAATTTCTGCATATGCGCTCTACATTTGCCTTATTAAAACTTCTTCACATTGCTCCTTCAATCAAGTAAAACAAGTCTTTGACCTCGACCAAAATATAACCTTTTTGAGTCTCAATTTCCTTAACTCTAAAATGATGGATGATCTTAGTTTGCATAATCTCTCAGATCTTTTTCAGCTCTAAATATATGACCTTCTGACACTGTGTGATCTGTTTTCCACATGAAAGAAAGCTACATGAAGACAGTTATTCCAACCCCCCCTTAGTCTACTCTTCTTTAGGCTAAATAGTCCCAGTTCTCATTTTAATCTCAAGACCATTCACCATTCCACTCCTTCCCTCTCCTACCAACCATATTTCTAACATATTAATATTCTCCCTAAAATGTGATACTTGGAACTGAACAGCTATTATGGTCCACAATATGTCTTTTCTCCATTGCGTATTCAATTCAATTCAATCAACTTTTCTTAAGTAGTTACAATGTTTATGAGATTGAGAAATCAAGTTAACAAACATTATTTAGCAACTATTATATATTGTCCTAACTATTGGGAATACAAGAAAAGGCAAAAATAAATTCTGCCCTCAAGGAGCTCAGGACATAATGGGGGAGACAATTTACAAAGTTATGTACAAACAACATCAATAAAGATAAATTGGAGATCAGAGGAAAGGCACTAAAGATTGAAGAATAAAGGCTTCATGGAGAAGATGAATCTTTATCTGGTACTTGAAATAACTGATGAATAGAAATAATTAAGAATAGTTTTATATATCCTTTTTTTTTGGTCAAATGATGCCATCTTTAATGTGGGGAGAGCAGGGAGAGAATTAGCTGAGTACTTTATTGTAACAAACAAATTAATTAATTAATTTTAAAAGAACAAGAGAGTGAAATGAGGAGAGAATTCCATATGTAGTTGACAGTTAGTAAAAATGCCCAGACTCAGGAGATGGACTGTCACATGTAAAGAACAGTAAAGTGGCCAGTGTCTCTGAATTATAGAGTATATAGTATAAAATAAGGTATAAAAATACTACAAAGGAGGGAAGGTGCCAAGTGATAGAAATCATTGAAAAGTCAGAGAGAAATTAATATTTACTCCTAAATGCAATAAGGAGTCAATAGCATTTATTGAACAAGGAGGTGGAATGATCAGAACTGTGAATTAAGAGAGAGAGGGAGAGAGGAAGAGAGAGAGGGAGAGTGAAGGAGAGAGAAATAAGGAAGAAGAGAGAGAGACACACACACACACACACAGATAGAGAGATAAGTCAAGGATAAAACCTAGGTTTGAGGTCTGGGTTAATGAGAAGATGGTGGTGCCCTTTACATTAAGTTAGGATAAGAAGGTAGTTTAAGGGAAAAGATAGTGCATTCAGTTTTATACTTGTTGAGTTTAACATGTCTATGAGATATCTAGTTTAGATGTCATGTATGTAGTTGAAAATGTGATACTGGAAGTCAGGATATATGGGGCAGCTGGATAAAAAAAAATTCATAGAAATGATAATTAAATCAAGGGGACCCAATGATCACCAAGTGGAAATTATACAAAGGGAAGGGTATAACCAGTATAGAGCCTTGTGATATATTAATATTTATAGGGATTGAGAAAAGTTTTTTTAGATTTGGGAATTGAGATGATTGGTAACTTTGGAGAATATAGTGTCAGTCATAAAAATGAGCCATTTAGGTGGCTCAGTGGATTGAAAAAAATGACACTAGAAGCCAGACTGAAGAAAGAGAATAAGGGGAAAGGAAATGGAGACAGCAATTGGGAATGACCATCTCCAGGATAGTCATGAAAGAGATATATGACAATAATAGCTAATGGGAATGGATGGATAAAATAAGGATTTTTGATGATAGAAGTGGCATAGATTTATCTCTAGGAACTAAGGAAGCATCCAGTAGTTAGACAATATGGATGATATGTGGACAAATATTCTGTAGAAGATGAGATAGACAAAACAACTCTGAGGTACCACCTCACACCTAGCATATTGGCAAAAATTACAGCAAAGTAATAAATTTCGGAGGGGATATGGCAAAATTGGGACATTAATACATTGCTGGTGGAGTTGTGAATTGATCCAACCAGTCTGGATGGCAAATTTGAATGATGCCCAAAGGTCTTTAAAAGACTGCCTGCCTTTTGGTCTAGCCATACCACTGTGGGGTTTATACCCCAAAGAATTAATAAGGGGAAAGACTTGTACAAAAATATTTATAGCTTCATGCTTTGTGGTGGCAAAAAATATTGGAAAATGAGGGGATGCCCTTAAATTGGGGAATGGCTGACCAATTTGTAGTATCTTCTGGTGATGGAATACTATTGTGCTCAAAGGAATAATGAACTAGAGGAATTCCATGTGAACTAGAACGACCTCCAGGAATTGACACAGAGTGAAAGGAGCAGAACCAGGAGAACATTATACACAGAGACAGATACACTGTGGTACAATCGAATGTAATGATCTTCTCCATTAGTGGCAATGCAGAGATCCAAGACAATTCTGAGGGGCTTAGGAGAAAGAACACTCTCCACATCCAGAGAAAGAACTAAAGGAGCAGAAACACAGAAGAAAACCAACTGCTTGATCACATGAGTTGATGGGGACATGATTGGGAATGTAGACTCTAAGCAATCACCCTAATGCAAATATTAATAATATGGACATAGGTCTTGACGCATGTAAAACCAAGTGGATTCACTCATTGGCTAGGGGAGGGGAGTGGGAGGAGGGGAGGGAAAGAACATCAATCTTGTAACCATGGAAAAAGATTCTAAATTAACTAATTAAATAAAACTTTTTTAAAAAGATGAGATAAAATTGGTTTGCATGTGCACATAAAGGGGTTTGTCTTGAGAAGAGGGCCATGTTTTTATATCAAATAAAAGGGTAACAGCTGATAATGGCATAAGAGATCTGAGTGGTACATAATGAAGAGGAGGGGAGAAGAAAGAACACTTGGTGAATGACTATCCTTTTCTCCCCTTTTTTCAGTTTTGTGTAGTAATTACCAACAATCCCTGATGTGTACAAGGTGTAATAAGAAACTTTGTAAAACTGAAGGAATGACATAATGGGAAGGAATGGAATATGTTTTGAACTGAGACAATGAAACTAAGTGAGCCAATGAAGTACATTCATTGTGACTTAAGGCTGATGTTCCCCTCTACGTGGGTATAGCTAGGTGGTACAGTGGATAGAGTGATGGGTCTGAAGTCATGAAGATCATCTTCCTGAGTTTAAATCTGGATTCATACATTTACTAGCTTTGGGACTTTGTCCAATTCACATCACTATTTGCCTCAGTTTCCTCATTTGTAAAATGAGATGACAAAAGGAAATAACAAATCACTCTAGTAACTTTGCCAAGAAAACCCCACAAAGATCACAATTTTAAAATGGGCATGACTGAAATAACTTAAAAACATTGGCTATAATTTGGGGCTCAGGAATGCATTTGAAGTTGAAGTATGTGAAGCAGAGCTGTGTTGTGATTTCTTCCATAGTAGCCTTCTTACAAAGTGATGAGAAAGGCTAGACAGCCTCTGTATTTTAATGATATAATTCTGACCAGCCAGTAGACTCCAGAGGGGAAGAAAATGTCCCTAGGGGTCATAAAGCAGACATAAAGAACAGACTATCATTGATAATGATTTCAATATTTGTGAGATGACCCTAATTATCAATATTAATATATACCATGGAGACAAATCCCTATAGATAACAAGAAAAAAATTTCTAGGATGCTACAGAATGAGGAAGTTGAGAGTGCAGCTCCTTAGACATTAGCACCAGCATGTTTCAGAGGAAAGGAAGTGATACAGGGAATGAAAGAGAGATAGGATGATAATCTCTAAGGTCTGGAACTGTGCAACCTGGTACTTTGCATGCAACTATGTGTTTCCAATTAAACAGACCCAGGGGGCTAACATCATAAGCAGATTTGGTGGTGTTGGGACTACATTCCATTGGATAGAACCTTTAATTGAAAGGAATATTTTGTAAAGGAATTGCCATTGTTTTGAAGTAGAGTTTAGGGAGATATTCTGCTAGCTTCATTGAGCATTGGATGCTGCAACTTTCATGTTGAACATAAGGCAGGGAGAAAGATACCTGCTGATGAGTCTCAATGAGTTCATCCACTTGAGAATCTTTCAGGTTAGAAGGAGGCAATTGACAAAAAAGTGGTCTAGTAAATATTTAGTGATGAACTCTAAGCCTCATTCCTAGGCTATCTTGCTGCAGCAGCTTGATAGATTTGATAAATATACTTGTATAGCAGAATGATAGACTGCATCAAGAAGAATGAAATGACTAGAATCAGTTGAAGAAAGAGACAAGAGAACATTCATTTTTTCTGGGTCTTTTCCACAAATATCAGTAAAGTATCCTTTTCGTTGATGTTATAATTGTGTTGTGATCAAACTAAAAGTGAGTATTCTGTCTATGGGGTAAAGAGGGATGGGAAGAAAGTAGGAATATGTTGAGTAGAAGATGGATTCTCAGGATGATTTGAAGCTGAAGTCCTCTCTGTGGGCATGGGTGCCTCTACCTTTCAGAGTTCCTTACTAGAAAACCAGAGGGACTGGGAAAGGAGCTGCTCCCCTGCCCCTCTCCATGTACCTGAGGACATTTTCTCACATCACTAGCCCCTCTGTCCAGCAGTACAATGGGAGTGATTCCTCCCTCTCTTGTCTGGGGTAAGGAGGGGGAGGCAGGCACAGCACTTGATCTGGAGGGGCAGGTATAGCATTCATTCTCTAAAAGGTTCCCTATCACTGTTCTAGAACTAGCATTTTATCATTCTTTAAAGTTTGCAGAACTCTTTACAAATGTTATCTCATTCAAACTGATTGAAAATAGAAAGAAATGCACTTTTTCTCAACAGTAATCGTGACACCTTCACAAAAACTGATCATATAATAGAACATAAAAACTTTACAACCAAATGAAGAAAAGCAGAAATAATTAATGTATTCTTTTCAGACTATAATACTATAAAAATTATACTCAATAAAGACCTACATAAAAAAGACTAAACATTAATTGGAAACTAAACACATCCTAAAGAATCAATGGGTAAAAGCAATGTTATTTTATGCTCATAGCAACTCTGGGAGGTAGGCGGTATTACGATACATTTACATTTTATAGATGAAAATACTGAAACAGAGGTTAAGTGACTTGCTCAGGGTCACATAGCTCATAATTGTCTGAATCCAAATTTGAACTTGGGTCTTTTGGGCTCTAGGTTCTGTACCCTTATCTACCCTTATCTACCTCTATATTCACCTAGCTGCCTCTATTAATGGAAGTACTGAGAAGTCATGATGAGGAAGCCTGGTCAAATTATACCTGAATGGAAAGCTTTAAAACTTCCTGAAGTCCATAAAGAGATTGAGTGTGAGCCTACGGTGGGGGCACAGTTTTAGAATGCTGGATACAAGAGCACCATAACTGTGTGAGATTCTCTTAATCCTATCAGTAAATTTTGGTTCTACCTTCTCCTAACCTTAGCCAGTGAATAACCATTTGTTCAGTAAGTTTTTTTCATAGTGACAAGTACTTAAGTAAACCCTGAAAATACAAATATAATTCAAAACGAAAGATAGTCCTTGCCCTCAAGGAGCTTATGTCTTAATGAGGCAATATGTTGTTTGTCCTTCATTTTGGAGGAGGACCATTGAATGATATCACAAGGGGATGTCTTGCCTGGCATGTGAATCCAATTCAAGTAAGGTAGATTTGCACAAAATAGTCAGCTTCATTCTGTCTTCCAGGATCATCAAAGTTCAGTGGCAAGACAAAAGTCAGGATAACTAGTGATGGCCCAGGATGCAGTAGATTAGAGATATGAATCACTCTAAATTCTCCTGAACTCCTGCTTTAGTGGCCATGAAGCCTGTTGGAACAACTTTTTCTCATCAACCCATTCCACAGGGGAAAGTCTTCACCTATTTGAGGTAGACATCTCCCAAACTCACCAATGAACTTAAAGATTGTTTGTCACCCTCAACCTGTTTTAGTCCTTCTGCTGAGGCATTTTATCAGGGTATAGTTTGGAACCACAGTTGAGAGTTGATTGACAGATAGACACCCATAGTGGATAAGCAGCCTTGAAAAGGGCTAACCAAGCCCTCATACCAGAGGTGCTAATCTTCCCTGAACACCATACACTTCAGTGAGAGAAGATAACACATAAAAGGAAGCTGAAAAGGCAAAGTGAAAAACAAAATCTGGAGAGTCAAGAATGCCATCCTTTCAGAAATAGTGAAAGAACATCTAGTCTAGTCTATAAACATTGTGGAGTGTTTGATATTTTATATTTCAACTCTATTTAGCCCATTGTGCATTTCTGAAATGGTTCATTATGCATTGCATGGATCTGAGTCCTACCAGAATTGGTCTCTGAAGATTATGAAATGAATAGACCAAGAAGCACAAGAACTTAATGAATCTCCCAATACAAAAACACTTTAGCCCATTCTACCTTCTCTAATTTCTCATTTGTATTCTTATTATCCTTATTTCTTCTCTCCAATTCCATTCCAGACAACAGGTCACCTCTTGTCTAGTCTATTGTCTTTGAAATGTTTGGTATACATGCCCAAAGGGCCATAAAATTGAGTATACCCTTTGAGATCATGTAATTCCACTACTGGGTCTATATCCTAAAGAGATAATAAAAGAGAAAGTACCTACTTGTACAACAATATTTATAGTAGCTCTTTTTGTGGTGGCAAAGAAATGGAAATCATGGGGATGATCATCAGTTGGGGAACTGCTGAATAAACTAGTGATGGGATATTATTGTGCTAAAAGAATTGTTAAGCAGTATGATTTCATAAAAAAAACTAGAAAGCTCTATATGTATCTATATGTATTTCTATATATCTATATCTGTATCTATATCTGTATCTATATCTATCTATCTATCTATCTATCTATCTATCTATCTATCTATCTATCTATCTATACTGATACAGAGCAAAATCAGCAGAACCAGGAGAACATTGTACACAGTGTTCAACTGTGAAAATTTGGCTACTCTCAGCAATGCAATGATCTGAGACAATTCTAAAAGACATATGATGGGGAATGCTATCAATCTCCATAGAAAGAACTGTTGTAGTCAGATAGATGTGGATCAAAGCATCCTCTCTTTCACATCAGCATATTTATGGTTTTATTTTGGGGTTTTGTTTTGTAAAAGTGTGCTCTTAAAACTATGACCATTAGAGAAGTATGTTTTGCATGTTAAAAATTAATGTTTGGGGTATTGTAAACAAACTCCCCTATACACTTAAAGCTTCCCTTTTTTCTATTGCAATACTTTTTGTGGTTAAGAATCAGTGGGGACATATTACTTGATCCCCTTGATGCATCTGTAATATTTCTCTAATGCTGCTCCTTAGTGACTTTTGTGATCTCAAGTAATTTTCATTGTCACAAAACCTCATTCTTTTTACTGTAATCTACCAACTTTTAAGTAATTCTTCCATTTTTTTATTCATTTTATAATTGACTTATGGTATCCCTTTTTATCCTTCTTCCTGCATTATCTTTAGGAATTCAAAATTCATATTGAAGGTCTCCTATCATATTGCTTTAAATGTTAGTTTCCTTGATCTTGATGACTACCACCTCACTCCAGTTACAATCTAATATGTCCTTTCTATCTTTTGAAATCAAGAGATTTTGAGATCTACCTGAAAGATCTAGAACTTGAAATTCCATCTTTTATAGCAACTACCCATCCCTTCAATTTCTCTTTCCCTTATCCAATTAAAACATATGGAGTGTTTTATATGTGAACTGTTCAGCTTGTATAGATTTAGAACTTTTTTATTTGATCCCTTCAAATAGAATAGATAGCTTGAAAGGGGGCCTATACTTGAGTACCCTAGATATCTGTTATGTGCATTTATTCTTTAATATTTTCATTGGTGACTTATATAAAGGCAGAGATGACAAAACCTGTCAAATTTCTAAGGTATATAAAGCTAGGAGAGATAGCTAACACACTGGATGACAGTCAGAATTCCAAATTATATTGACAGGCTTAAATGATGGACAAAATCTAATAAGGTGAAATTTAATAGAAAATGTCCTTCAAAAGGTTTTTAAAAAAATTAAAATCAAAAGTACACAATGGTGGAGTTGTTACTACTCCGTGCATTGAAATCATACTATGGATCAAGAACATGCTGAGATAGCCAAAAAAAGTAAATATAATCTTTGGTTACATTTTAAAAAGAATGGTATCCAGAATATAGATGATTGTCATGGCCTTATATAAACCACAGTTGGGGGGTTGTATTTAGTTCTGATATGTTTTAAGGATCCTTGTAAATTGGGGAGTATTCAGAGGAGGACCCTACAGGATGATGGGGAACTTTGAGACGATGGTACATGAAGATCAATGAAGGAAACCAGATATACTTAACTAGGAAAAAAATCAGCTTAATCATATAGAAATTGTGAGATTAGAAGTGATAGGAAAAAAGTGATAGAATGTGTGTTAGAGTAGAAAGAATTCAAGAGTTGGAGATATGAATTCCACAAGTTGAAATCCTACCTGACACTTACTAGCTACATGAGAAGAAGAAAATCGATTAATCTTTTTGAGTCTCAGTTCCCTCATCTGAAAGAAAGAATTTATAATTTTTAGAGTTCCTACATCACAGGACTATGAAGTTCAAAGGTCATAATTTCTTTCTACTTTCTTTTTTCTTCCATAAAATAGTGTTATCTCTGTTAATCATTTCTTATTTATCCCATATATAATCTGTTTGTATGTATTTGCTTGTTGTCTTTCCTACTTGTCAATGAGGATCTTGAGAACAGGGATGGTTTTATGTTTCCTTTTCTGTAATCCCAGTGTTCTGCAGAGTGCATAGAACATAGTAGGCACTTAATAAATATTTGTTGATTGACTGATTATCATTGATTTAGAAATGAGATTTGTGGTCAAAAGTTTTACTTTCTTAGCATAAATCCAAATTTATTTCTTGAAGAGTTGGGTTAATTTAAAGCTTCACCAACAATTCATTACCATTATTTACTATATTTTTGTAAATATTCTATAGGAATCTATTTAATACACTAGAGGCTTTCCTTTATTGCTCCAAAGCAGTAATCAGTCTGTCCACTACTGATGAGATTACTAAATACCAAAGTAATTAAATCAATATAGTAATAAAGGTAGAAATGTGTTTGGCTAGGAAGAAGAATATTTTTCAAGCATGTTCCCAAAGACATAAATGTATTAGTAGATTATGACCAAAAATAGATGGAACTATGCCTCTCTTATCTTACTACTTGGGAGTTTTGGCATATATATATATATATATATATATATATATATATATATATATATATATCTTCTCCATCCTTTGTAGTAAACAGAAATTGATTAATTTATGATTAATTTTAATTTATCAAACCTCCCCATCAATCACATTTCCCTTAATGGTACATCAGGAAATTGATAAGAAAATGCCTCCCTTTACTGCTTAATTCTATGTGATTCTCAGCCAAAGATACTGAGGGGATACCATAGTTAATTTCTAGATTGTCAGGTTGGAGAATGTCTACTAATGGAATGGAGTCCAAAGAGGAACAACAGAATAATTTAGGTAATGAGAGAAATGACTTATGAGAATGCATAAAGAAATTAAATGTGTTTGCTTCCCTAAATAAGAGTTATAAGAGGAATAAGTTAAAGAGTCAATAAATATGAAGATATACACTAAAGAAGATGAAGGAGTGGGCACCATAGTATGTGGGGATATAATTAGAGTTAATGGAATGAAATTAAGGGAATTACAGAGGAAGTTAGAATTGTGAGTAATTAAGCAATAGAAACAACATTTATGCTGAATATTAGGGAAAAAGGTTTGGAGTGTGAAAAAATATTAGTCTGATAAAGCTCGTTTCCAATGGGGATTGGTGGAATTTCATCATGAAATATATTAAAGTTAATTTAAGTGTGAGGGGGCGGACAATGAGTGCCAGTCTTTAAAATACACACATTATGTTTTCCTGTTTTTCCTTCCATACAGAAGCTTGCTAAGCCTGCTTTTGGGCAGATTTAATGGAGAAGCCCTTCCCTTGATTTCAGAGCATAAGCAGATATGATTTCATTGCTTCTTATAAGTTTATGTGCTGGTAGGAAAAAATCCTCAACTACTTTTGATTAGCTGTTAAGCCAGGAATGAATGTCCATGCCAAAAATTTGAGCAGATAATTTTTCACTCTTTTTCCCTGGTTCATTTCTAGCAAGGAGGAGACTCTGCTGTGGGCATCCAGGATGGGTACAGATTTGAATAGTAGCAGAACCAGAAGGAATATTCTTATCAGAATTTCAAAGCTAAAGTTGTACAGAGAAAAGCATCATATCCAGGACTAAGGAAGTGATAATCCTCTTATATTCTGCCCATGATCAGGCTACATCTGAAATATTATGAAATATATAATCAGTTTTACAAGCCATATTTAAGGAAGAACTTTCTAAGGTGGAGAGTAAGCAGAAAAAGGCAAACAGGGTATTGAGTCCACCCATATAAGAAGTTCAGCTTGAGGAGAGAAGTTTCAGAAAAGACATTGTTGTTATCTTTAATCATTAAGAGGATGCCCATGTGAAAGTGGGATTAGACTAGCTCAGATTTTCCCAAAGTACAGAATTATTAGTAATGGATAGAAGGAACAAAATATCAATTTCAGTTTTGGTTTAAGTAACAATTTCAAACAATTAGAATTATTAGGCAGTGCAATGGGCTGTCTCAAATTGAGTTCTCTCTCACTTGTTGTCCTTAAGGAAAAGCTACTTGTCATAATTGACCTGTTGGGAATTCTTTCTCATAAGAACATTAACAAAATGGGTTCCCAAATTTGAAGTAAGTTTTGGGATTCTGGGATCTTTCCCCATATCATGCCTCTTGGGGCAGAATGACTTGTATGATGAATCCTGAATTGTCTCCCTCAAAAATGTTTGCTTCTTCCAAGGCATTCTAAAAATCAATCAGTGAAAATTCATTTCTTCTTCTGGGAAAACAAATGGGAAGATCTCTTACTGAGAATGGATAGGGGAAGGCACTTTCCTATGTGAATAATAGTAGAGGATTAGCTGCTTGGTAGGCAAGTCCAGTCTGTTCTTGAGCTGGAAAATAGAACACTGAATAAAAGAAAAAAAAAGATGTTGAATTAAATGACTAATAAGCTTGACTAACCACTATATCTTTGAACTGTTGCCTCATAAATCTATCTACAAGATATACCATTCAATAGCAGAAATAACAAATCTAACATTAAGAAATTAAAAAAACAAAACAAAAAAATCCAAACCCAAAAGATAATTCTCCTAGTCTACAGAACATAAGCAGCTTTGGAAAACTGACAAGAGTTTTTTTTTTCTTTTGTTTGGGCAACAATCCGTGAAGGATATCTCAGCGGATGTAGTTGTCAACAGATTTCACCTGAGCTGATTTTAAACAAATCCCCTGAAGATGGAGAAATGCACGGGAACCAAATTTATAAACGTAATTCCCTCCTCACTGATCCCTGGTTGTAATTTAATATGATAGGCACGATGCTTGGGGTTTTATAGTTTGTTTTCCATAGTCTTTTTCAATAAACACTTGGCACCCATTGGTTTTTTTGTAGGGGAAAGTTAAGGTGGAGGAATTGGGGCCATTCTATTTTTTTGCTTCTCTCTTTCAATCCCCTCTGTTTTCCCCTCCATCCCTTCCCTCTCCCCCTTTCTCCTTCTCTCTCTCCTCTCTGCCAATGAGTAGGCAATGGAAGTACTTCCTCTGGTCTGGAGGGAACAGTTTGTGAAGGTTTGAAAATTTGTTGAAAAGCCTATGAGGCTCTATTTGTTACTAGAGGAGCCAATTCAGACCACAGTCACTGACACAGAACAAACAAACAAAAAGAACTTTTCCTGTTTGTGATTCAGTGTGACAGCTGTTTTGCATTTGCCCAGGGCTGTTTGGTTGTGTCATTGAAGCTGCTCCAGCAATGAGAACAACTACATGGAACATTTCTGTTTTCTACGTCACTTCAGAAACAAGTCCATTAGCTCCTGGGCACAGAAGCCCAGTATCATGGACCTCAAACAAGAAGTTATCTCCTGAGATTTCCCACCTGTGGATCCTAATTAAAGATGACCTTTGTGTGTCCCCAGCACCCAATTAGACTTTGTAAATCATTTATGGCTGTGTCTTATGGCTGGAATTGGACATCACAAATGGTCCTTGTTGAGTCAAATCTGACAGCCGTGGGATTTAATTTAGCTACTTCTGGATGTGAACTGTTTCAAAGGGCCTTGTGGGTCTTCTGAGGGCAGGGGAGCTTTCTTACCTAAAATCAACAAACAAAAGTTAATTAATTACTTGTCAGAGCCCTGGATCATTTCTGGAAATGAGCTCTGTTCATCCAAGCAATCAGAATTATCTTGGCTTCTTTCCTCAGAATATTGCAGGTGCTTTCAATATTTGCAGCTGGAATCAGCTCTCTAGTTGAGGGTAACTAAGAAACAAATCTGTCCCTGAAGAGATGGGCTTTGCAGGCTTTTATGATAGACTCAACACTGTCCTGGGTATAGCTCCAACAATAAACACGGGCTGTCTGTGGTGCCACATGTTTCCATGTCTGGAAAACTAAAGCGGATAGAAATGAGCTCCTTTAGACAGAGAGAGGACAAGAAGGGAAGCTTAGCTCCAAGCTAGTATTTGTACAGATTAGGAACAAATATACAATAATTTCTCTCATTAGCCAGACACTCAAAGATGGATGCTCTCCTTTTGAAATTCTTTGGTATTTAGACAATTTGTGGGCCCATTCCAGAACCTCATTAAAATAAATTCACCCTTTTTTATTTGAATCCCACAACAAATACCAAAGTATCTTCTCTGCCTTTTCCTTAGTCGGTTCAAATCTTTGCAGGTTTATGAAAAGAGCATGACTTCCTTGTACACCTTTTGTTTTCTTTCATCCAACCATAGTGGATGAAGAATTAGAAATAATTAGTTCAAACAGTCACTGGAAAATGTACAGCTAAATAATACAAACTAATTCTGAAAGCTGGAGACTCTTATGAAAAACTCATTACTGTAATTGGCTTTTGTGCAACAAATGCAATAAGTTCCTCTGGGTTTTCCAAAGGAATGAAATAAATTGAATATAAACTAGATTATCGTTCCTTCAAGTACTTTGAACTAGATTGTGCATTCCAATACTTCCAAAAGAGCCGCCATCATCATATACCCTACATCCCCATTGCTTGTCTAATTCATTTGTTTTCTTATTAGAACATAGAAAACAAGCCCATGGAAAGCATCAGAGAGAGTTAACTAAAGCTAAGTACCCGATATTAATAAAGATTTAATTTTGCAGGGAATATAATATTCCATTTGTTTCTCTGCTTCATAATGTTTACCAGAAAGTATCAGTAATTAACTTTTGAGGTTAAGGTATACCATGCAGTTTTTAATATATTGCACATGTCAGTTTAGCTCTCATCTTTGTTTCATTGCACAAATCATTTTTTATTCTTGGAATTATATTATTTCCTCATTTCTTTCTCTTGGAATCACTTAGTCCTTTCAAGTCTTAGCTGAAGTGCCATCTTTTACAAAACATTGTTCCTATTTATCCCAATTACTTTGATTTTATTTTGTAATTTTTTAAATTAAGTGATTGGTGTTATAGCATTTCTTCCAGTAGAATGGAAACTCCTTGAAGGAAGTAACTGTTTTGCTCATCTTTGTTGCTTAGATGCCTAAATAAATACTTGTTCAGTTGAATTACTACCAGGTGTCCATTCTCTATCAACAGAAAACAGTTTAATATCCGTTTCAATGTGGACTGCCCCTTCATTAGTTGAACGAAATTGTAATTAAGTCCAACTATAGAGGCCAGTATTGCTCACTAGGAATGCAACAAAACAGAGAGTGGCTTTGTAATTTCTTCTCCTAATTAGTAATGCTATTTGCTGTAAAGAAGAATAATCAGATTATTTTTCCTTTTCCTTTTGGTTGGAGGAAACAGAAATGAGCATTTATTTGTCCTTCATTTCACTTCTTGCTTAAAATAACCATTTCTCAGATGCTTTATATATGAGTCACTCTTGAGCATACCAACTCATGCTAGTGTTTTTGATTCCTTATTCAGATTGAATCAATCTGAAATGTGTCTAAATTATTGAGCTTTGTCCAGAAACTTTCTCTATAGTTATTACTAATCTCAACCTTAATTCATCTATAATATAGCCATTGACTTCAAAAGTGCTACTATAGGAGCACAGATTTGAATCCTTTCCTAATTACCATAAATGCAGAAAGCCCTGGAATCAATCAAACAAAGGCATAAATTAAAGGAAAAGAGGTCCTTAATGAGTTTGAGAGAAGTGAAATACTTGCCAAGAGAACATTGAAGAGTCAGGCTCTTATAAACCTATCAGTTGAAGTTCAAGAGGGAAAGTGTTGCCAGAAGATATATTAAGTTCTACCCCCTAGCCATATTCCTTCTCTGTATACACCATATCATTTCAGAGACTGGATGACTAGTAGACAGTGCATCCAACCAAGAGATACACTGACAGACACAATGAGGATAAAGGAGATATACAAAAGACACATAGTTTTGGAACTTTACAAAGACACTGATAAGTAGAGCCCAGGAGAGATTTATTCCTAGGGGAATTTTATGAGCACTTCATGAAGGAAGAAAGACTTTAAAACACATGTAGCTCACAACCATTGTATTCAGATTTCAAGTCCAATCTTCTTCTGTGTGCTGTCTGAAATTTGTGGGCATAGTTTGTTTTGGTCTTGTATGTCTTGGGACATACAAAAAAAATCAAATGTTCTCATTCTACCACTTTAGAAAAAATTCGCTCTAAAAGCTAGCTAACTCTGACCCTTGGCTAATGGACAGGACATCAGATGAGGGCTTGTAATAAATCTCACAGTTCTTTCTAGATCTCTGAACTTACTAGGAATCAGTCCTTGGAGACTCATAGCAGCAACCAAGTGAAATTTGGGGAAGTAGCCCTGGAGGGTTTCCTGTACAAAAATATATGTCTGTATGAGCATATGTATACACACTGAGGCATATATGCTTGCATAGATATATGTATATATATATATATATAATTACATATATAGACATACATATACACGAATAAATGTGAAATAATGGCAACTAGGAAAGGAAAGTTATTAAATCTGCTACAATGTATAATTGTGCTATAATTAACTTGATTACAATTTACATTATTAATTTCTTCTAAATTCTAGGAAAGGTTGGTTTTTACTTTCCTCCCAACTATTCCACTGCAGGAATCTTTTTTTTTCTTTTTTCTGTTTGTTTTCTTTTTTTCCCCTTTCCTTCAGGTTGAACTAAATAAATAGTATACAATGAAGTCCCCATTTAAATTTGGTTTCAGGAATACATGGTGCTAATTTTTTGGTTGGCCAAGTGTTAAAGCAAGTAAACAGTAGTGTTTTATGAGAAAGGCTTAAAACTGAGGAAAGAAGGATAACACATAAAGGAAATCAATGAGCTATAGGTAGTCATAACTGTGCTACCCAAATAAATAAAAATAAGAAGCACTTTATATTCCCTTGCCCTTCCCCCGATGATGGAATTTAGATAACCATGTAATTGATAACTTTGAATACTGTTAAAGGGTTGGAATAGTATACATATTAAAGATATTTTTCTCTGTCCATTTATTACTAGGCACCCCTGGGAAAATAAATCACTAAGAGGGAATCAACTTTGGAATGCTAGAAGAAGTCAGCAACATTATGAATGAATGAATATGTTATCATTTAGCATATCACACTCTTATTTAGCATGTTGAGAACCCTTGTTATATTTCAATGTTGGCTTTACTTTGGTACAACACTGAGGAGTATCATTATTTCCTTTTTCATTTCTTTAACCAACTGGGAAATTAAGGCACAGATCTGCCCAAGATCACGTGGTGAATCATTATGATTTACTTACGTGAAATCTCAGAGCCAATAACTCTTTCAGAAAAAAAAATAAAGAATCCCTTCCTAGTCCACAGCTCTATGTAGTATATCATGGATATACTCAGTATCTTTTTCTGATAGACACTCGAAGCTTTGTGCTATAGAAGTTTAGAGCTGAAATTTTCTTTAGGGCTTAGTAATATAATTCCCTGATTTTACAAGGGTGAAAACTAAGGTAGAAAGAGAAGTGACTTTTGGAAATTCATATAGAAATTACATACAATGTTACAACCAGAACTAAAACTGAGATTGTTCAGCTTATATTCTAATGACCTTTCCATTATCTCACACTGTTTTTGACTTCTGGGTAATATTGTTGCTGGGCAGCCACCAGTCTTAGAAGCTTAGCTGCTATTGTGTTTTTTTTTTTATTCCACCAGTCATATTTTGTTTTATTTTCTCCTTTCTGCTGTCTCTTAGACTTTTCCAGAAAGTAGTTTCCTTAGTTATATTCCTGTGGATCGGTTCACATTAGACATTTCTTCCTGAATTTTTTTCCAATAAAAATTTCAGAGTTGTTTACAATTCTACCCGAATACTTTTATTTGCCAAAGTGGGAGAGCTGAAGTCCTGTCCCCCTTACAGTATGTGTAAATGGAATTTCTCTTCAGAAACTTACCATACAATGTTTGAAAAAGTTATTTAAACTATTCCCCAACCTTCCATTGAACAGTGGTTTCCCCAAACAGGTTTTAGGAATGTGTGGCTACCCCAGATAAGATTTTCCTCAAATCAAAGTACTCATGATGTTTGCATACATTTAAAACCATAGTTTATGAGCCTATATCAGTGTATATGTTTGTTTTTTCTAGTTCACTAGAGGACACAATTAGAAGACAAGATATTTAATGGATTAGCACAGTAATAAGTAGCAATAAGGAATTCTTCCCATAAATCCTTGGTATACTTTAACATAAAAAAAAAAAAAACTTGAATGTCAGTACTGCACATAGAAAATAGTATAAAGAGAAACATGTGTGGTTAAAGCTACTGTGTGGAAGACCAACTCATGTCTCCAGAACTGAAGTTATTCTGGTGATGCCATGTCAATGTTCACTGTGGACTTGCTCTTTGCTGGCCACTAAGACTTGATAGTATTCCACTGGTTCTGTGGTCAGTGCTAGGCACTAGCAATAGTGGTTTCATTTTCCACAAAGTTGTATAATCTGTCTCCTCTACCAGATTCTGGCTTCATTTGAAATTACTTCCTCACAGAGGTAGGAGAGCATGGTAGAATCTCTTTTATCTTGACTTTATGTCACAACTCTTTAAAAATACAAAACCCTTACATACTGTTATAAGGAAATGAGCAGGAGGGGGTGCTGCAAAGGAAGAAGCAGGAAGGTTCCAGAGACAGGGTTGTTTCTTCTTCTAACAGATAGTTAAGCAGGAGTTGAGTCTAGTCTCCTAGGGTGGACCTGGTGAACTAGCTGTTCTCTCTCCTGTGGCCTTCCTTGTGATCCATCTCACCAACTACCTGTTCCTGTGTTTCTTGTTGATGCTGATTGAGAGATATTCCTACAGAGCTGCTTCAGACACCTAAAGCCATCTGTCAGTGAGACCTGCCCTTTAAGTTCTGTTCCTGCTTACCTTCCATCCTTACTACCTCTATTCACCATCTAAGGGGAGATTTGGGTTAGTGAAGGGTATTTTATTATAGGAACTGGGACTCTTAGGTGGAGAGGTAACTGACAGTGCAGATACCATCTCTCTGAAGCTACCAACTAGATTTGGTGGGAGGTTTATTTATATTCTTTAATTCGATCATCCCAATTCCCTTCCCTTCCTTCCCTTATTTTAAATAAACCCTGTTTTATAGCATTTGGTATCCTGTAAGCTTCATCTTGTTGGCCTTCCCAAACCCTGTGTCCTTTTGATGTTGGTCCTAAACAATCATTCCTTGACCCATTAAAATCCCATTATCATCAAGTATCTTTCTAGAAACAATTATTTTAGTATGTATAATTATTTCAATACCGTCTATCAAATTAAGATAAAAGGGCCTCTTACCCTTTATTACTTGTGTTCCATCCATGTGCTTTTTGAACTGTCACAAATTCTAGGTTTTAAATAGTTTGCAAAATTGTGTTTTTCTTTTTGGTTTTATCATCTATTTATGATTTATAGTTTAAAAATACAGCACATTCATTCCTTCTTTTCCTTGGATACTTTGGTATAAATTTATTTACTTACTTTTCCCCCAGATTACACATCAATCCATTTATCAATAATCATTTTCTGACAATTTGTGATCCATATTCTTTCCCTCTGACACCCCTCACTCACCTCCAGGATGGCAGGTAATATGATATGTACGATACATGTTATTATACAATACATATTTTCATGTTCATCATAATGTTAAAGAAGATACATTGTTTACACTAGAGAAAAATTTATGGAGGAAATTAAGTGAAGAATGGTATGTTTCAATTTGTATTCAGACTCCATCAGGGTTTTCTATGGCACTGGATAACATATGACATCATGAATCCTTTGGAGTTGTCTTAGATCCTTGAATTTATGAAAACAGTTTAATTTATTGACAGCTAATCATTGTATCTTAATGCTATTACTGTGTATAAAATTCTCCTGTTTCTGCCCCCTTCCCTTTGTATCACTTCATATAAATCTTTCCAGATATTTTTTTGTGACCATCTTGTTCATCATTTCTTAGGGCACAGTAGTATTCCATTATAATTATATGCCACAACTTGTTCAGTCATTCCCCAATTGATGGGCACCCTTTGAGTTTCCTGTCCTTTGCCACCACAAAAAGCTAGCAATATTTTTGTACAAACAGGGCCTTTCCCCCTAACTTTTATTTCTTCTGAATATAGACTAGTATTGCTATTTTTGGATCAAAGACTATGCACAGTTTTATTGCCTTTTGGACATAGTTCCAAATTGCTCTCTAGAATGTTGGTATCAGTTCACTGTTTTACCAGTAGTGTATTATTGTCTCCATTTATTTTTACATCTCCTCCAAAATTATCATTTTAATTTGTGATCATGTTAGGCAGTTTGTATTTCTTTAGTTAATAGGGATTTGGAGCATTTTTTCAAATTACTAAAAAAAGTTTTAATCTCTTTGTCTGAGAATTGTCTGTTCATATCCTTTGGCCATTTTTCTATTGGGGAATGATTTGTGTTCTTATAAATTTGACTTAATCCTCTATATAGTTGAGAAATGAGGCCTTTGCCAGAGACTTTTTAGCCTAGTTGTTTATTTACTTTCCAATCTTGGTGATTCACATTGTTTTTATATTTGTTTTATTTCAGCTCCTGTTTTTTTTTTTCCATTTTATCTTGGAAAAGTAAGAATTGGGTATTAATACATTTCATTTTATTTCTGTAGTGTCAATAACTTTTAATACTAAAGGTAGACTGAAAACAATCAACACATGGCTCAAGGAATCCCTGTACTTTAGTAAATTGCTGCAAATGCAAGTTCATAACTCTAGGGATTTCTTCTACCAGCACAGCTCACATTCTATGCACACCTTCCTCGCTTGTGGTGTTCTTATTCATGTCCTCCAATTAAATCTTATATAACCTCAGTTCTGCAAGCCCTCTACTTCATCTTTTAGTATTTCATGACCCTGCTCTATAGCTGGGGTTTTTCAGGTCCTTTTAGTAACATTTTAAGTACTTACACATCATTAATAGTAATAAATGAATAAATAATAGTCTTGTATCTTTCCTCTGCATCTTTCCACTGACTTTTGGGTCACAGGCTACTATTCTTTTGAAATCATGGAATTCCTTATTTTCTGGTATTATTATTATGTACAATTGTATGTTCAGCATCTTGAATTAATGAGTCTTTCAGAACATACACCCTAGCAAAGGTACTTCAAATGGTCTATTAGCTGGGCAGAACTGAACTGGAAGTGGATGTCAAACTGGGAGAAATTTTACAAGATTTTGAACTTGTTGAGCTATTCTTGCTGAAAAACATCTTGTCTTTCTACCATCAATATTCTCTCAGTGATATTAAATGACTGTGAATCATGGAACTTTATGGAAGTCCCTTAGAAATTTAAAAATACTCACTGTCACTCATAATTTAGCTCATTAGATAGAAAGGTAGGAGTATTGATCTCAAACTCTGAAGATTTGGATTCAATTCCCAAGTCCTTACTATCTTTTAATCGTTGTCAAGTTAAAAGTTCTCAGGCTTTTTCTCCACTTAGAAAGTTGATAGTGATACTTGTATTATACAAATCACAGGGCTTTGTAAAGAAAATGTTGCATGGAGTTAGTAGGGCATAATGGATAGAAGTCTAGATATGGAAAGAGGAAGACCTGGGTTTGTCTTGTTTCAACAAAGTCTTGTTTCAACAAATCCTAACTGCATGACCCTGGGTAAATCATTTCACCTCCAAGTGCGTGATTTTCAACAAGCCTCAGTCTACCATTACAAGGAAAATATTGATCTTCATTGGCAGAGAGTTACTTAACTTTGGAATTCCCAATATAATGAAACATAGTTCTAGTCCTTATCCTTTTTGACAAGGGGTCAGAAAATTCTGACCTTCAGTCCAGATCCGATCTTCTGCCTGTTTTTATATTGTCCTCAAGTTAGTAATGGTTTCTATATTTTGAAATAAAATTTATGTTTAAAGATATAAAAATCATTCTTAGTTCATTAGATATTCAAAAATAAGTTGCTGGTGGACTTGGGCTCAACACCAGAGTTTTCTGGCCCCTACTCTAGATAATTATTACATAGGAATATTATGCCAGGGTGAGTAAATAGGATATTTATTTATTTTCACCTAAATTTTGTTGATAGCTTTAAGTTTTATATCAAATTTGTTCCTGAGTAGTAATGTATGTTTTTTCTGTATCTTTTTATATGATGCAACAATTTGTATTTAACCTGAATATTCATTTTAAATTTATTGTGGCTTATGGTAAAAAATTTGGTTCATATTTGATTTTTCTCAAACTTCTTTCCAATTGCTTCAAGAAAATATTGTTAATAAGGAATTTTCCTTTAGGTAATTTTTACTATTTTTTGAATATTGTATCATTGAGTTTACTTGCTAATGGTATTTACTCAACTTGTCTTTTTCACTAATGTACTTTCCTGATTTTTAAAAAATGGCATCTAGAAGTATTGTTCTTCTTCATTTGTCCTTTTCTCATTACTTCCCTTGAGATTAAAGCCTTTTTATTTCTCCAAATCAACTTTTTAATTTTTTCCCTAACTCAATAAGTTATTCCCACCCATTATTTTGAGATGGTAAGTATTTAGTTTGGTAGTAGCATTTTTACTCTAGTAGCATGACCCACACACGAACACTAACTACAGCTTTGATTATTTTTCACTTTTCATTTCTTAAACACTAAAAACTTTGGTACTGTTTCTTTTTAATCATCATTATTTTCTTTTAACATTTTTGTGACAAGGAGTTTTATCCATAATAAAGCAATTCCTTCTGTCTCTGAACAAATAAAAATTGATTTTAGAAAATTTTTCACTCAAATTTTTCACTTCCTTGTAACTTCAATCTACTAGTCTCAGATTTCTCTTTTAGGACCAAGCTCAGTAAATCATATTATTTTGGGGTATACAAATAGAAGGAAAAAGGTAATTTTTGCCTTCAAAGAACTTGTAATGAGAGAAGACAATACCTAAAGGGGATTTGGAAAGAGATTGGAGTAGGGAGGAAGGATCCTATGGATTCATGGAAATAAAATGGCTGGAAAGTTGGATGATGTTTTGGGACAAAGTTTTGGGGAAGCCAAAGGGCTGTTTAAATTTCTCAGATAGGTGGTTGGAGAGTTAAGTCATACTGTGATTCTCAAGAAGTGTGATGAAAACTTGGGCTCCAGCAAGAAAAGGGATGGTGGGAAAGTATTGTAAAAGTCTTATGGAGAGTAGAATGCTAAATCTGTCTTAGAAGAATTAACTACATTAAGATCAAACTGTTTCCATGTCATTAACTGATTAAAAATGAACATATTCAGTAAATTAAATCAAGTGATTTACATGATGTCATTCTACTTATTTGACAAAGTTTCCCTGTTTTTGAATTGACTGGTTGTGTTGTGGTCTTAGCATAGTTACCAACTATTTGTGAGGTTAGGGTACAGGCTGTGGAGACCTGACTTTATGTACTTGGGTCCCTGCCTAAATGTTGACTGCTAGAAATTTTTCCCATCAAGAAGAAATTCTCCCTCCACTGGCTGAGGAGATTTCTCTTAGGCCCTGTCCTTAGAGAAATAATAAGAAGGGATGGATTTTCCCATGATATAAAGGGATAATAAACACAGAGAGGCAAAAGATAATCTGAAACCTTAATGGGAACAGTTTTTAGATAAATTGCAGAACAGGTGTGTCAAGATAAGCCAGAAATCCTAGATACTGTTTTATCATTTCATGGAAATCTTTGTTTCCTGGATCATTTAAGAGTGTTATCCACACTTCTGTCAAACCATGAATTGGACTTTTTCCAGGTCCAAGTTACACTGGAAATTGGACGCAGAAGTGAAAAGACACTGAACCTATTCAAGAATGTGTGTCAATGCAGTGATCCTGAACAATTTGGAGGGATCTATGAGAAAGAAGACTATCCACATTCAGAGGAAAAACTGTGATCTGAGTAGAAACACAGAATAAAAACAATCTTGATTACATGGGTCAAGGGGAAATAGTTGGGGATGTAGACTCTAAATGAATATCCTAGTACAAACATCAACAACATGGAAATAGGTTCTGATCAAGGACACATGTAATACCCAATGAAATTGTGCATCAGCTGTGGGAAGGGTGGTGGGAGGGGAGGGAGGGAAATAATATGATTCTTGTAACCAAGGAATAATGTTCTAAATTGACTAAATAAATTAATGAAAATAAAAAATAAGAATGTGATTGAGAGCCTTTTTATACTAAAAAAATGAAAAAAACTGTCTCAATTAAGCTTGAACAATTTTACTTTTTTCCCCAGCAAGTTTGTTATGAGCAACTTAAAAAATTGACCTAATTTATTATAAGAAATTCCTAGTGTTTCTGATTGTGTGGGAGCAAAACAGCTCATGCTTCATAAATTACCATAATAATCTGAACAATTTGGACCTGAGTTTATTTGCATCTACAAAAAGAAGTTCAGAGGAGGGAGGGAACATATAGACCATATAAGTCTATTTTTCTTAGCATTTAATAATATATTGAATATTCTTTCATTTGTGGCATTTGCAACATGATTTTTCAGTTGTCTTCTCTCCATTCAGAGTTGTAGAGTTGACAAATCTCAAAATCACAGTTTCTGCATTAGTCTAGTAATCCTCTTTTGACGTTCCATGTCTCACTGCAGTTGAGACTACTGTACTTCAGAAACACTTCAATTCATTATTTGTCCCATACTATGATCAATAAGACAATTGAAATGTTTGGTGGAGCCCAGATCTTAATAAGTTTAAATGCAACCCCACGATAATTGAGATTCACTACTAGAAACCTTCCATCAATCCCACTTAGTGCACTAAGTACCTCTGCATAATTAATTTCAAACAAAATACTCACATCTCTATTAAATTCTCATTACTGACAGACCACATTGATTTTGCATCAGCTCCCAAGCCTAGTTTGTTATTTCTTCCTACTTCTAATAAAGGTAATATTTTTTTTGCAAAAAAAAGTCTGGAAAAAAAAGAATTTCTATATTAAAACTGAGAATCAGAAGAAGGAAACAAATTATTGATGAATCATTCATTTTGTTTGTCAGGATTAGATTCATAAGAATAAATTCCATTTGTTACAGAATTATGATCATCATCATCATAAGAGTGAAGAGCCACATGATCTTAGATCAACCAAGAAGCACACCTTCAGTGTGCCTAGGACTGTAGACAAAAATAAGAGTAAAACAGTCTTAAGAAGTTGACCTCAAGGGTCATTCCTAAAAATAATAAACAGTATATATCTAAAACCAACAGCTAATATCATCTGCAATGGGGATAAACTAGATGCATTCCCAATAAGATCAGGAGTGAAACAAGGATGCCCATTATCACCTCTACTATTTGACATTGTACTAGAAACACTAGCAGTAGCAATTAGAGAAGATAAAGGAATTGAAGGCATCAAAATAGGCAAGGAGGAGACCAAGTTATCACTCTTTGCGGATGACATGATGGTCTACTTAAAGAATCCTAGAGATTCAACCAAAAAGCTAATTGAAATAATCAACAACTTTAGCAAGGTTGCAGGATACAAAATAAACCCACATAAATCATCAGCTTTTCTATATATCTCCAACACAGCTCAGCAGCAAGAACTAGAAAGAGAAATCCCATTCAAAATCACCTTAGACAAAATAAAATACCTAGGAATCTACCTCCCAAGACAAACACAGGAACTATATGAACACAACTACAAAACACTCACCACACAACTAAAACTAGACTTGAACAAATGGAAAAACATTAACTGCTCATGGATAGGACGAGCCAATATAATAAAAATGACCATCCTACCCAAACTTATTTATCTATTTAGTGCCATACCCATTGAACTACCAAAATACTTCTTCACTGATTTAGAAAAAACCATAACAAAGTTCATTTGGAAGAACAAAAGATCAAGGATATCCAGGGAAATAATGAAAAAAAAAACACATATGATGGGGGCCTTGCAGTCCCTGACCTAAAACTATATTACAAAGCAGCAGTCATCAAAACAATTTGGTACTGGCTAAGAAACAGAAAGGAAGATCAGTGGAATAGAATGGGGGAAAGCGACCTCAGCAAGACAGTATACGATAAACCCAAAGATCCCAGCTTTTGGGACAAAAATCCACTATTCGATAAAAACTGCTTGGAAAATTGGAAGACAGTGTGGGAGAGACTAGGAATAGATCAACACCTCACACCCTACACCAAGATAAATTCAAAATGGGTGAGTGACTTAAACATAAAGAAGGAAACCATAAGTAAATTGAGTAAACACAGAATAGTATACATGTCAGACCTTTGGGAGGGGAAAGGCTTTAAAACCAAGCAAGATATAGAAAGAATCACAAAATGTAAAATAAATAATTTTGACTACATCAAACTAAAAAGCTTTTGTACAAACAAAACCAATATAACTAAAATCAGAAGGGAAATAACAAATTTGGAAAAAATCTTCATAGAAACCTCTGACAAAGGTTTAATTACTCATATTTATAATGAGCTAAATCAATTGTACAAAAATAAAGCCATTCTCCAATTGATAAATGGGCAAGGGAAATGGATAGGCAGTTCTCAGATAAAGAAATCAAAACTATTAACAAGCACATGAAGAAGTGTTCTACATCTCTTATAATCAGAGAGATGCAAATCAAAACAACTCTGAGGTATCACCTCACACCTAGCAGATTGGCTAACATAACAGCAAAGGAAAGTAATGAATGCTGGAGGGGATGTGGCAAAGTAGGGACATTAATTCATTGCTGGTGGAGCTGTGAACTGATCCAACCATTCTGGAGGGCAATTTGGAACTATGCCCAAAGGGCGACAAAAGAATATCTACCCTTTGACCCAGCCATAGCACTGCTGGGTCTGTACCCCAAAGAGATAATGGACACAAAGACTTGTACAAAAATATTCATAGCTGCGCTCTTTGTGGTGGCCCAAAACTGGAGAACGAGGGGATGCCCATCAATTGGGGAATGGCTGAACAAACTGTGGTATATGTTGGTGATGGAATACTATTGTGCTAAAAGGAATAATAAAGTGGAGAAGTTCCATGGAGACTGGAACAACCTCCAGGAAGTGATGCAGAGCGAGAGGAGCAGAACCAGGAGAACATTGTACACAGAGACTAATACACTGTGGTATAATCGAACGTAATGGACTTCTCCATTAGTGGCGGTGTAATGTCCCTGAACAACTTGCAGGGATCCAGGAGGAAAAAACACCATTCATAAGCAAAGGATAAACTATGGGAGTGGAAACACCGAGAAAAAGCAACTGCCTGAATACAGAGGTTGAGGGGACATGACAGAGGATAGACTCTAAATGAACACTCTAATGCAAATACTATCAACAAAGCAATGGGTTCAAAACAAGAAAACATCTAATGCCCAGTGGACTTACGCTTCGGCTATGGGGGGTGGGGGTGGGGAGGAAAAGAAAATGATCTATGTCTTTAACGAATAATGCTTGGAAATGATCAAATAAAATATATTTAAAAAAAAAAAGAAGTTGACCTCAAGAAGCTTCCATTCTGTCAAATATAATTCTGAATTCATTTCTCTTTTGTTTTCAAGCTGGTTTCCTCTGTCTGAATTTAAAATTCCTTTCCTTCTTCAAATAAGAGGAAATTCACCCCAGTTCTTCCTTGCCAAATAATACATTTCCCTCTGACATTGCAGAATTTCCAGATGCTTAAGTTTTACACTCTGTATCAATGTCCATTGTCCTTTTATTTGCTAGCTGTCATTTTTTTAGGAGGCATTCATACTTAGCTAATAAAAAGGAAAATAGTCCTGGTTTCTGTCCTCAAAGGAGACATCAGAAATTCAGGTTTGCATTCTTTCACACTGAGCCACCAGGAAAGGGAGGTAGTGTCTGATGGCCTGCAGATATACTTGTCAGTGGAGGTAAGATATACTTCTGAATCATTCACCTTGAGCAGTGTTCTAACAGGTGGTATGCTACTGAGCAACAGCTGTATCCTGATGTGGAAACTGTATCTTATTTTAAATAGAGGTATATGTATGCTACACATCACATAATGATTCTAATCCTTTAATTCTTGTTAATGATAATAGGCTACAGTTGAAGAATTTGACATCCATTTTTAGAATGACCAAAATGTTCATTTGTTTTGCTGGGCAATACCCATTTGTTACAAGGACATACTTAAACAAGATGGTAGATCAATCAGTGGTTAATGTTAGATATGCAAAAAGAACATCAATATGACTTTAAAAAAATACAGAGTAAAAAATACCAAAATGAATATAGAACTGTTTTATACATATCTATGTAGATACATGTATGGCTCCAGCAATGATCTCATCCATGTGTACTTTAATATCTAGCTTCTTTTCCTTGTCTTTATTCTTTTTAGTAATACTACTACTTTTTCATTAAGCACTTCTGGGGCTATGATGTTAGGGTTCAAGTGAGTGCTTCCAATATCCTTTATGAAGAAAAATACTTATTCTAATAAATATAAATTTTAGAAGATTTTCATTTTTCCTTTTGATAGTAATGCCTCTCCCACCATTTCCCCCATTTAATTACCTTGGAGATACCTTTGCTTAGTTGGATATCTTGTCAAGTTTTCTTTATGTTGGTTTTACCCTAGAGTTCGATTCATCTGCTTACAATCATCTATCATTCATTTTCCTGAGACTTTACAAATGTCTCTAATATCTAATCCTATGTTGCTTTTAGCAGCCATCTCCTTTTAGTGAATGAATCTGATATTTGCTATTCTTTTGGGCTCTTTGTTATAATAACTAATTTGTATTCAAGTAATTTCCATATGAAATTATAATATTTAGTGTTGATGCTATTTATCATTTAAAAGTTAATAGCTTATTTAAATAATTCAGGGTTAATCTTTTTAATTGCATACTATATCTTTTTATTACTATTTTTTCCATCTTCATTATTTAAGTTCTGATCTCAGCTCTAGTGAGTTGACTCTGAGGTCCTACTATTTAGAAAAGGCCAATTCAGGGATAACTTACAGTTCCATAGAAAGGCTTTCCCTTTCTGTTGAAATGTCATCCATTTCATGTTTTTTTTAATATGATTTAGTGCTTATTCCCCTGCCCAGATCCCATCAAATAATTTTTTGAAGAAAGAGTTCATAATAGAGTAAGATAAAGCTTCTGTATACTCTGTCTTTACCATCTCTCATTTCTTTCCCTTTAACCATACTTTTCTAATAATAATAATAATAATATAGCTACTTATATTTAAATATATACTCACATATATGTATGTTTATAAGTATATATTCATGTGTGTATTCATATAGGTAGGTATAGAATATGTGTATGCATATATACATGTATACATATAAATATATTGTATGTACTTATATATACATATATGTAATATATCCCTATGTGTATCTATGGCATTAAGATGTAAGTATGTCTCCTCATCACCTTTTCATTGAAAGTCATCAATTATCAAAGATACGTTGATTGGATTTGGGAATTCTTATAAAGTTTTCTCTATAATTTTTTCCTCTGCAACTGATATTGGCATAGAATCTACAATCATTTCCATGATGATGTTTTTGGTAAATACTGATAGTCTCTAGTCCAATACACACAACATCTTGTTACTCTTATGCTCATATCTGTGGGACAAACTTAAGAAAAATGACCTATATTCATATTAATCCTGCCCTCAGAAGTAAAGTTATGAATTGTCATAAGCTTGTGTCCTCACATATGAAGCAAAATCCTCTAAAAATGGATTGGGGGTTTGAAATTCCACCCTTACATGGAAAGGTCATTCTTCCCATGTGGAGACTAGGAATTTCTTGCATCATATATCATGCATAAAGGAACAAAAGGCATGATCAACTACAGGTGTTTACAGAATTAAAAAAAAATAATTAAGTGCAAGAAAGTCTTTAGTGCGGTAAAGACTATTTGTTAAGCACCTACTACCAGAATAAGACTTTAAAACAAAAACAAGTTAATAGTAGTATACTTCCTTACTTGATCATTTGGAAATTATTTCTTGTGGTCTTGGAGAGAAGAATTGTAGAAATTATAGACATACTGTTGCCCTGGGAGAAATGGCACTTCCTCTTCCCCCCTCTCCTCATACTCAAGATTCCCACCATTGACTTTTCTGAAAAGATCTCCTTCCCCTCCTGTTTAAAGGTTGAACTCTCATTAATTTCCCCTCTTTCCAAGTGGGAAATAGCTATAATTCGTTGTGTATAGTCAATGCTTTCTTACAGGTTGTTGCATCTAAGAGGGTCAGCATCCTATATAGTATTTCTTTTATCTATTGGATGTCGGATAAAACTGTCAATTAGCTTTTTTCTTTTTGAATCTTTAGGGAGTACCTGCCTAAAGACACAGCTCTATTAAATGATAGCTTCTTTCCTTCTTCTACTTTTTTGAGTTATCAAAATTATTAAGATGTATATGATTCAACTCTTCTAGCAATATGTCCACTTGTTAATCATCAGACAAGAATTTCACATTTTATAGAGCTCAAGGTTCAAAAAGATTACTTACAAACCCTTTCTTTAAAAGTTTCCTCACTAACTGGCCATCCTATTGGTAATGTGATCTTTTGGGATTAGCTAGATTGGTCCTTGAAAAATATAATCTGTTTGCTAGACACAAAATTGAAACTTTTCAATCATGGGAAGAACTCATGAGAGTTTGTACTTTTCTAGCACACCTTGCAAGAATTTGGTGTCATCTCCAAACTCTAGTGAGGTCTCAGAAGAGGGCATTTGGGAGGAATTCCTCTAAAAACTCATCAATCCTTTTAATAACAAATTAGGTTTTATGTGATACATTCTTTAAAATTAATAAACTAATTTACTTAAAATTGATAAAGCTCTATAAATAGACAATACACTATATTTATAATATAATAATCACATATAATATACAAATTAACAACATAAGTAATAAATCACTCTGGTGTAATGAGAGACAGATTTGGCTTTTGGAGGAAAAATGGATGTGACACTGGAAAGACTGGATTTGAATCCCAAATCTGCCATTTACAATCTGTGTAAATATGGATCAGGTACTTCACCATGCTCGACTTCAATTTATTTAGCTGTATAATTAGGGAAATGGACTATAGGTTCTTTAAAATCCCTTCCAGTCCTAAATTCGATGAAAATTTAAGTATTTAGTATTTACTGAAGATTTTCAGACTCCAGTGAACTCAATTTGTCATGCACTCATTAAATATCTTTTCTGTATCAGGAATTATGCTAGGCATGGGGAAAATAATGACAGAAATGAAGAAATCTCTAGATTCAAAAAGACTTCATTATCCTGGAGAGTAGGCCAGCACCCATCTGAATGAGTAAAGGCAAAATATAGTATATACAAAAGGAATCCTAGGTTATTTGGATAGGGACATTAAGACCTGGAGAAATCAGGAAAGATCTCTTGTGGGAGGTAGAAATTGTGCTAATCTATGAGGGGTTGGGGTGGAGATAAGAGCTCCAAAAGGTAAATATGAGGAAGTTTGTCAATTCAGGTATTGCAGACAACCTACATAAAGAAAAAGAGATGGAAAGAAAGATGCGTATATGATTAACCACAAATAGGCTACTTTGAACATGAGTATAATCTATAACTATTGCTATAGCTATATATCAGATATCTCTCTGTGTGTAATCTATCTATCTATCTATCCATGTTCAAAATAGTCTACTTATGGTTATCCATAAATGATATTCCTTGACCTACCTTTATTATTTCAATCTCTTTATTTATTTATGCATGTGTTCAAAGTGCTATCTTTCTATGTATCTATCTATATGGCTATATGACATGCATAGAGTGCTGGCCTCTGGAAACAGGAAGACAAATTCAAGTTCAGACATACATTTACTATGTGTGCAATTGTGATCAAGTCACTTAACTTGTCTGCCTCAGTTTTCTCATTTATAAAATAGGGATGATAATAGCACTTATCTCCATGGGTTGTTGTGAGGCAAAATAAAACTACTTACAAATTAATTACAAAATAATTCTAGTAACATGATAAATATAATAAAATAGTGCAGTATAATTAAATGTGATTATATATTATTGAAATATCAGTTATTATATAATTAACTATTTTGTTTGGGCAAAAACTCACGTATTATGGGAGTTTGATTTGAGAGTCTTGGAATCTCAGAATTAGAAAAGACTTAAAAATTTAGTTCTACATTGTACACAGAGACTGATACACTATGGTAAAATCAAATGTAATGGACTTCTCCATTAGTGGCAATGCAGTGATCCTGAACAACTTGGAGGAATCTATGAGAAAATATACTATCCACATCCAGAGGAAAAAACTGTAGGAGTAGAAACACAGAAGAAAAACAATTGCTTGAATACATGGGTTGAGGGGATATGACTGGGGAGGTAGACTCTAAATGAATATCCTAATACAAACACCAACAACATGGAAATAGGTTCTGATCAAGGACACAAGTAATACGCAATGAAATTGTATGTCAGCTGTGGGAAAGGTGGGTGGAGAGGAGGGAGGGAAATAATATGATTTTTGTAAGCAAGGAATAATGTTCTAAATTGACTAAATAAATTAATTTAAAAAAATTTAGTTCTATCCCTGTAAATTGATTAAATTCTTTCTACAACATATCTGGACAAATGATTGTCAAGTCTCTACTTAGATATCTTTAGTGATGGTGAACTCATTACTTCATGTGGTAGCTCATTTAATTTCTTGACTGGTAGATTACTAGGAAGTTCTTTCTAGACAGCTAAAATCTGTTTCATAATGATCCTACCTACTGGTCATAATTCTATCTTCTGGAGAATGGGAAAGTAATTCTGATCCCTCTTGCCCATGAGAATCCTTCAAAAATATCAAGAGAAAAGATGATATCATCAAAGTCTTAAGTAGTCAAGAGGCTTTATGAAAGCTGTAGGATGTTGGCCAGGTTTTGGGGAAAATGGAGAGAAGGAGAAACTTCTAAAAATGAGAAACAACATGAAAAAAGCAAAATAGTGAAGAATAGATAATATATAAGTTCAAGACATTGGAGTGACATCTGTCTTAAAACCATTATTTCTTTCCTCCTTCAAAAATGGAGTATTGAGTATGAGGGTGCAAGGTATTTGCATGTCCCATTCACTTTAAGGGATAATGTTTTCCAATCAACATAAAGGTGAAACACCTTGAAGTAGGTTGGTATTTGGCAAATGGGAGGAAAGATCATTATGTTTCCATGGTGAAGGCAAGAGAGTGTATTTTACACCTGATTAGAAATTAATGCTATGAAAATGTTCCCATAACATGTCCTTTAAAAAGAATTCTACATGAATGAGAATTTAATTTCTAACAGCTTCACGGGCCATTTAGATGAAATCCCCATGTTTGTGGCATAGAAAATGTGCCGAATGAACAATTTCTATTTAATTCCTCTTAGGGAGGAGGAATTCAATAATGAAGCCCCCCAACCAGATCTTTCTGAAAAGGAAAGCTGACTTATCTCTTGCCTTCACTGGCCTCATTTATTCCATTACTATGAAATACTATATGACATGTTTTCTAGTCATTCCTTTGGAAACAAATGGTAATTATGAAGTGAAGCTTGGTAATATGACCACATTATTAAGTCTAAGGTAATTAAAAAGATAATTGGACTCACTGTATTGTAGCTATTAAAGGAAAAGAAAAACAACCCTTTACTAAGGAAGAGATATCTTGGATGGCACAAAATGGCAGAGGGAAAATCAGAGCTAGGAATGAGATATTTCACTTCTTGGGAAAAACACATGCAATCGTTCCCTACTCTAGCTCCAGTTTTCTCTCTCCCACCCCAATCTCCTGCCATTCCTTTGGCATTTAAAAAGCAGCATGTTGAAAATGCAATGCAACAAACATTTATTTTAAGTGCCTACTCTGTGCAATGCTCTATCTCACCAAGGACTCACCAAAGCGACTTTTGAAAAAAAAAAATTAACCTCTGAGCTGAAGTTTTCCCATCTGTAAAATGACAAACCACATTGAGTAGCAGCATAGAGAGAGCTAATTACAGAGTTTGGAAAACAGGGTTCAAATTCTGTCTTTGACAGGTTGTGCAAACCAATTCGCAGAACACTTGTTTATCTGAATTCATTATCCCAATAAGGATAGTTTCCCCCTTCCTACAATGGATCTTGAAGAATAGGTAAGATTTGAAAGTCAGAAGGATCAGCAAGGGATAAAGGAAGGAACTGGGAGTTTAGCATGGGGAAGTAGAGAGAAAAAAGTAAAAATAGACTGGCCTGTTGGATGCTAAAAGATATTCTTGAGTTTTCCTTAAATACCTAAGCATTAGTAAGACAGCGAAAATAAGCCCTTGAAAGATACACTGGTGAGTTACAAGATCTGGACAGTTGTAAACATCAAACGAAACAATAGAGGTATATTAAAATACTTTCTAAAACTTCTAAGAGCTTTATAGATGGAAGGCAGTCTAGCCAATCAAATGTAAAATGTATGTTCTCATAAATGATTCACAAATGCAAAAAATGCAGGATTCTTTTTTTGATAAAAACTGCTAGAAAATAGAATGTAGGCCTAAATATAGGAAAATGATTCAACAAACTCTGGTATATTAATGATATATTAATGTGCTATAATGAAAAGCGAGTATGAAGAATTTTGGGAAAAAATAGGAATATTTGCATGTATTGAAGGAAATGAGGAAATAAAAGCTCATATTACAAGATACATAAATAGCTAAAAAAAACATAAAGTCAATATTGAACAGTATCAAAATTCACCAAATGCAAGAAGAGTAAATGTTATTACTATATTGTCAATATGAAGGGACCCCTTTTCTCTTATGTGTTATCAATTAATAAATGATTCTCAGGTAACAAACTTCAAAGGTGGATTTGTTTGGGTATATTTTGGATAGTGTCTATTATATTCAAATAACCTGTATCAATAAATTAAATTATATTTTAAGTCTATGTCTACCTTTGTATGGAAACTTAGAATCTCATTTTTGCTTTCTTTTTGTGCTAGTTGGACACCTTGTAATTTATTTTTAATGTTATATCATCACTAGATTTTGATTCTGCATCATTTTCATTTCTAAATATATTCCTGAACATAACCTCTTTCAAAATATTTGAGCTTCGTGAGTTGGAGCTCCATAAGTTAAATTTGTATATCATCTAAGAAATTGCATTTGTAAATGAATACTTAATAAATACTATGAAATTTTGGAGTAAGATCCAAAACATGCTTTGGATTTCTAAGTAGATGATTTGACTTCCTATTTACAATCACTTCACATAATTTTCATCTCCTTTTCATCGCTTTTTACCTCCTTCTAGTCATATACATAGTGATTAATGATGCAATAAAGGTTTTTGCCATCAATGCTTCTGGCACCATCAAAAGTTTCCAAATCAGAAGCTGATATGATTTTATTTTATTTTATTTTTAATTTTCCAATTGTTTATTATATAAAGATATTTTTAAAATAATATTTTATTTGATCATTTCCAAGCATTATTCATTAAAGACAAAGATCATTTTCTTTTCCTCCCCTCCACCCCCCATAGCCGACGTGTGATTCCACTGGGTGCCACATGTGTTCTTGATTTGAACCCATTTCTATGTTGTCAATATTTGCATTAGAGTTTCGTTTAGAGTCTCTCCTCTGTCATGTCCCCTCAAACGCTGTAGTCAGGCAGTTGCTTTTCCTCGGTGTTTCCACTCCCATAGTTTATCCTTTGCTTATGAATAGTGTTTTTTCTCCTAGATCCCTGTAGATTGTTCCGGGACATTACACCACCACCAATGGAGAAGTCCATTACATTCGATTATACCACAGTGTATTAGTCTTTGTGTACAATGTTCTCCTGGTTCTGCTCCTTTCGCTCTGCATCACTTCCTGGAGGTTGTTCCAGTCTCCATGGAATTCCTCCACTTTATTATTCCTTTTAGCACAATAGTATTCCATCACCAACATATACCACAATTTGCTCAGCCATTCCCCAATTGATGGGCATCCCCTCTTTTTTCAGTTTTTGGCCACCACAAAGAGCGCAGCTATGAATATTTTTGTACAAGTCTTTTTGTCCATTATCTCTTTGGGGTACAGACCCAGCAGTGCTATGGCTGGATCAAAGGGCAGACAGTCTTTTATTGCCCTTTGTGCATAGTTCCAAATTGCCCTGCAGAATGGTTGGATCAGTTCACAACTCCACCAGCAATGAATTAATGTCCCTACTTTGCCACATCCCCTCCAGCATTCATTACTTTCCTTTGCTATCATGTTAGCCAATCTGCTAGGTGTGAGGTGATACCTCAGTTGTTTTCATTTGCATCTCTCTGATTATAAGAGATTTAGAACACTTCTTCATGTGCTTATTAATAGTTTTGATTTCTTTATCTGAGAACTGCCTATCCATGTCCCTTGCCCATTTATCAATTGGAGAATGGCTTTATTTTTTGTACAATTGATTTAGCTCTTTATAAATTTGAGTAATTAAACCTTTGTCAGAGGTTTCTATGAAGATTTTTTCCAAATTTGTTGTTTCCCTTCTGATTTTAGTTACATTGGTTTTGTTTGTACAAAAGCTTTTTAATTTGATGTAGTCAAAATTATTTATTTTACATTTTGTGATTCTTTCTATGTCTTGCTTGGTTTTAAAGCCTTTCCCTTCCCAAAGTTCTGACATGTATACTATTCTGTGTTTACCCAATTTACTTATGGTTTCCTTCTTTATGTTTAAGTCATTCACCCATTTTGAATTTATCTTGGTGTAGGGTGTGAGGTACTGATCAATTCCTAATCTCTCCCATACTGTCTTCCAATTTTCCCAGCAGTTTTTATCGAATAGTGGATTTTTGTCCCAAAAGCTGGGATCTTTGGGTTTATCTTATACTGTCTTGCTGAGGTTGCTTTCCCCCAGTCTATTCCACTGATCTTCCTTTCTGTTTCTTAGCCAGTACCAAATTGTTTTGATGACTGCTGCTTTGTAATATAGTTTAAGGTCTGGGACTGCAAGGCCCCCATCATTTGTGTTTTTTTTATTATTTCCTTGGATATCCTTTTGATCCTTTTGATCTTTTGTTATTCCAAATGAATTTTGTTATGTTTTTTTCTAAATCAGTAAAGAAATATTTTGGGAGTTCAATGGGCATGGCACTAAATAGATAAATAAGTTTGGGTAGGATGGTCATTTTTATTATATTGGCTTGTCCTATCCATGAGCAGTTAATGTTTTTCCAATTCTTCAACTCTAGTTTTAGATGTGTGGAGAGTGTTTTGTAGTTGTGTTCATATAGTTCCTGTGTTTGTTTTGGGAGATAGATTCCTAGGTATTTTATTTTGTCTAAGGTGATTTGGAATGGGATTTCTCTTTCTAGTTTTTGCTGCTGAGCTGTGTTGGAGATATATAGAAAAGCTGATGATTTATGTGGGTTTATTTTGTATCCTGCAACCTTGCTAAAGTTGTTGATTATTTCAATTAGCTTTTTGGTTGAATCTCTAGGATTCTTTAAGTAGACCATCATGTCATCTGCAAAGAGTGATAACTTGGTCTCCTCCTTGCCTATTGTGATGCCTTCAATTTCTTTTTCTTCTCTAATTGATACTGCTAGTGTTTCTAGTACAATGTCAAATAGTAGAGGTGATAATGGGCATCCTTGTTTCACTCCTGATCTTATTGGGAATGCATCTAGTTTATCCCCATTGCAGATGATATTAGCTGATGGTTTTAGATATATACTGTTCATTATTTTTAGGAACAACCCTTCTATTCCTATGCTTTCTAGTGTTTTTAATAGGAATGGGTGTTGTATTTTATCAAAGGCTATTTCTGCATCTATTGAGATAATCATGTGATTCTTGTTGGTTTGCTTGTTGATGTGGTCAATTATGTGGATGGTTTTCCTAATATTGAACCAGCCCTGCGTCCCTGGTATAAATCCTACTTGATCATGGTGGATGACCATTCTGATCACTTTCTGGAGTCTTTTTGCTAGTATCCTATTTAAGATTTTTGCATCTATATTCATTAGGGAGATTGGTCTATAGTTTTCTTTCTCTGTTTTTGACCTGCCTGGTTTTGGAATCCATGTTTGTGTCATAAAAGGAGTTTGGTAGAACTCCCTCTTTGCTTATTATGTCAAATAGCTTGTATAGTATTGGGATTAACTGTTCTCTGAATGTTTGATAGAATTCACTGGTGAATCCATCAGGCCCTGGGGATTTTTTCTTAAGAAGTTCTTTGATGGCTTGTTGGATTTCATTTTCTGATATGGGATTATTTAAGAATTCTATTTCCTCTTCTGTTAGTCTAGGCAGTTTGTATTTTTGCATATATTTATCTATATCACCTAAATTGGTGTATTTATTGCCATATAATTGGGCAAAGTAATTTCTAATGATTGCCTTAATTTCCTCTTCATCAGAGGTGCTGTCCCCCTTTTCATATTTGATGCTGTTAATTTGCTTTTCTTCCTTCCTTTTTTTAATTAGATTGACCAGTACTTTGTCTATTTTGTTTGTTTTTTCAAAGTACCAGCTTCTTGTCTTATTTATTAAATCAATAGTTCTATCACTTTCGATTTTATTAATTTCTCTCTTAATTTTTAGGATTTCTAGTTTGGTTTTCTGCTGGGGGTTTTTAATTTGATCGCTTTTGAGTTTTTTATTTGCATTTCCAATTGATTGATCTCTACTCTCCCTAGTTTGTTGATATATGCACTCAGGGATATTAATTTACCTCTGATTACCACTTTGGCTGCATCCCAAAAGGTTTGAAAGGATGTCTTGCCATTGTCATTTTCCTTGATAAAATTATTAATTGTTTCTATGATTTCTTCTCTAACTAAACGATTTTGGAGTATCATATTGTTTAATTTCCAATTAGTTTTTTATTGGTTTTCCATGTACCTTTACTGATCATTATTTTTATTGCCTTGTGATCTGAGAAGGCTGCATTTATTATTTCTGCTTTTCTGCATTTGTGTGCTATGTTTCTGTGACCTAATGTATGGTCAATTTTTGTGAATGTGCCATGTGGTGCTGAGAAGAAGGTGTATTCCTTTTTATCCCTATTTATTTTTCTCCATATGTCTATTAACTCTAATTTTTCTAAGATTTCATTTACTTATTTCACCTCTTTCTTATTTATTTTTTGATTTGATTTATCTAAATTTGATAATGGTTGGTTTAAGTCTCCCACTAATATGATTTTACTGTCTATTTCTTCCTTCATTTCTCCTAGTTTCTCCATTAGAAATTTGGGTGCTATATTATTTGGTGCATACATGTTGATTAGTGATATTTCCTCATTATCTAAAGTCCCTTTTAACAAAATATAATTACCTTCCCTATCCCTTTTGATCAGGTCTATTTTTGCTTTGGCTTTATCAGGTATCATGATTACCACTCCTGCCTTCTTTCTGTCAGTTGAGGGCCAGAAGGTGTTACTCCATCCTTTAATTCTGACTTTGTGGGTGTCAACCTGCCTCATGTGTGTTTCTTGAAGACAACATATGGTAGGGTTTTGGATTCTAATCCATTCTGCTATTCGTCTATGTTTTAGGGGTGAGTTCATCCCATTCACGTTGAAAGTTATGACTGACATTTGTGGACTCCCTGGCATTTTGATATCCTTCCCTAATTCTAACCTTTTCTTCTTTGGCTTTACCTTTTAGTCCAGTGATTTACTTTAAATTGGTCCCCCTTGTCCCCTCCCTTGATATGTTTCCCTTTTCAGTCTCTCCCTTTTTGTTCCCTCCCCTTCCCCCTCTCTGTTTCCCTCCCTTTTTGTTTTCCCTCTCCCACTCCCCCCCCTTGGTTTTCCCTTCTCCCTACCCTTGTTGGGTAAGATAGAATTCAAGATCCCAATGGATCTGGATGTTTTTCCCTCTCAGAGTTGATTTCCCTGAGAGTAAGGTTTAAGTAAAAACTCTCCTCCTCTCCTTCTTATAGGAGTTTTCTTCCCCTTCCCTTCCCATGTGAATCTTTGTGTGAGAATGATTATTCTATTTGGTCTTTCTTTTCCCCCTATTTACAAATTACATTTTCCCCACATGTTAGTATACATAGATTGATATAAATGTAGTCCTTATAGAAGAGAATTTCAGTAAAAGAAGAAGATAACATTTTTCTCCTTTTTCCTTTCCTTCATATTTACCTTTTCAGGTATTCCATGCTCTTTGATTTTTGATATCGAACTTTCCACAGAACTCTGGTCTTTTCATTGCAAAAAGTTGGAGATCTTCTATTTTGTTGAATGCCCATACTTTCCCTTTGAAGTATATAGTCAGTTTTGCTGGATAGCTGATTCTTGGTTGAAGACCCAGCTCTCTTGCCTTTCTGAAGATCATGTTCCATGCCTTCTGATCATTTAGAGTAGAACTTGCAAGGTCTTGTGTGACCCTGATTGGCATTCCTTTATATCTAAATTGTCTTTTTCTGGCTTCTTGCAGGATTTTTTCTTTTGTTTGAGAGTTTTGTAATTTGGCAATTACATTCCTGGGAGTTGTCTTTTGGGGGTTTAGTGTAGAGGGTGTTCTGTGAGCTCTGTCAGTGGCTGTATTTCCCCCTTGTTCTAGAATCTCTGGGCAATTTTCTTTGATTATCTCTTGTATTACGATGTCGAGTTTGCTGTTTATTTCTGACTTTTCTGGAAGTCTAATTATTCTTAAATTATCTCTTCTCCCTCTATTTTCCAAATCTGTCACTTTGTCAGTGAGATATTTTATGTTCTCTTCTAATTTCTTGCTCTTTTGGCTTTGCTTTATTAGTTCTTGCTTTAAAGCCTGGTTTTCTTTTACAGTTTGGTCAAACTGGTTTTGTAGATGCGTGAATTTCTTTTGCATTATTTCCCACTTTTTCTCCCAGAAGGCTTCCATCTTTTTGATCATTTAAGATTCAAATTCTTCATGGGTTTGTGGAGAGTTTCCATTTCCTTTGGAAGGTTTCAGAGCATTTTCTTGTGTTTCCTCTTCTATCTCTCTGTGTTTTGTTTTTTTGCTCCATAAAATGTGTCCAAAGTTGCCCCCTTCTTCTTGTTTTTTTTTTTTTGAATTTTGGGACTTTTGTGCTTCTGTGGAGTTTGCCATCTCTATCTGAGTGGCGGGGGGGATTAGCTTTTCTTTTCTCTGTCTGGTGTTCAGAGGTTTTAGCCCTAGGCAGATTGTCCGTTCTATGCAGTTGTTGTTCTGTCTTCCCAGGAAGCCAGGAGTTGCTGGTGTGTCCCTGTTACTGCCCTCCTCTCCTCGGCACCCTCCTGATGCTTCTCCATTGCCTTACTTCCATGCTCTAAGCCTAGCTTGGCCCTTGTTCCTGTGCCTTAGCCGGCCAGATGAGCCTGCTCTCTGAGGCGGGAGGGGCCGCGGCTTCCTAGAGCTCTGACTGCTCCTAATGAGATTAGCTTTCCCTGGGTTGAATTTAGTATACCTTGAGGAAGGAACTTTTTTCATGAGACTCTAATGGAAGGATCCAGCCAGGGGGTTACAAGCTCCCCCCTCTCTCTCTGTTTCCCTGCTGTCTGGGTGCCCCCTCGACTGGGTCAGGTTGTTTTCAGGAAGCGGCCTTCAGAATAGCCGGCCCTGGGGTCCTTTAACCCTGAGGGTTACTGTTGTTTCAGAAGACCCTGCTCTCTGAGGGTGAGGGGCCACGGCTTCCCTGGGCTCAGGGCGAGGGCTCCTGATAAGAAGATTAGCTTTCCCTGGGTTGAACTGAGATTCGGATGGAGGTATCCAGCCAGGGGGTTACAAGCTCCCCCCTCTCTCTCTCTGTTTCCCTGGTGTCTGGGTGCCCCCTCGACTGTGTCAGGTTGTTTTCATGAAGTAGCCTTCAGAATAGCCGGCTCCGGAGGCCCTTTTGCCAGCCCTGAGGGTTGCTGTTGTTTCAGAAGACCCTGCTCTCTGAGGGGGGAGGGGCTGCAGCTTCCCGGAGCTCCAAGGGCTCCTCCCAGGGGATTATGAGCTCCCCCGTCCCTCTCTGTTTCCCTGCTGTCTGGGTGCCCCCCCCTACTGGGTTAGGTTGTTTTCAGGAATCGGCCTTCAGAATAGCAGGCCATGGGGTTCTGAGGTTGCCTCCTTGGACTTGGACTAGGTGCTCTGGGTTGGGGGGGGTGGGTCCTAGGACCTTCCTTCTGCCTACCCCTTAGGTCTGAGTGGTCTCAGGTTCTGGCTTTTGGGGGGGCCATACCTTTTGGTCTAGGTCCAGGTCAAGGAGGAGGACTCCCAGGGTCTATGCTGTTGATCGTTTTGAATTTCGGTGCCCTAGGAGCATTCGGTTTGAGATTGTTAAGGAAGGGTTTCAGGAGATCTGAACTTTAGCTTTCTCTAAGCTGCCATCTTGACCGGACTGATATGATTTTATAAATGGAAAGATCGTGTGACCTTTCCATCTTCTTACAATTAACATTTTCCATATGTGTTTTCTTTCCCATTAGAATGGGAGCTCTTTGAAAATAGGTTCTCTCTTACCTTCCTATTTGTGTCTTCCTAGAATAGTATTGTGCTTTGCATATAGGAAAGAGTTGAAAATGTGCCATTCATTCATTCCATTGTGTAAGGACTAGCCTAACAATCCTCAGAGGCACTTCATTAGATCGAGTGCAGGGTGATGATCATTTTTGAGCAAAGTAGCTCTTGAAGACTATCCTTTAAAAACAAAAGGCCTGATATTTGTGTTAGAGACAGACACATGTTGGAAGCATTATATAATGGTGGATAGATAGGTTGGAACTGATTACACTGACACTTCTTCCAAACCCCACTTCATAATGTTTATTTTACAGTCTAGATGACCACATACAGCAAATCTTGTACTTACGGTAAATATTCTCATTCCTTGACCTAAGCTGCTTCAACTGTTTTGAATCTGTAAACATTAAATTATAACTCATTATGTACTTGTCCAAAGGGATATAGTTTATTTTGGAATATTCATTCTTGCTGAGCTAGTATCCTGTGTATTAAAATTTGTTTATATAGTACCTAAGAGAGTATTGCTTGCGGATACTTAATAACTTGTGCTTGATTGTGAAATCTGAAACAAATCATGATTTGGGTTTATGTATAAACTGCTCTTTCAAATAACCTAGACTTTTTTTTACCACCTTTAAGAAATCTTCTCTATTTATAATTTGGGATAAGTGTTGCTTTTGGTACTCCTTCCCCTTCTCAAATTCAGAGTTTATTCTGCTACTTTCTTGAGTTTTATAACTAAAAACTTATATAAGATTATGTCAGTATGTCAGAGGCAAAGGGCTGGATTAAATTGAAAAATCGATTCAATAATTAGGATTTGAAAAATACAAACACCAAGATATGTTCATTTATAAGGAACAATTATATTTTTCTACTTTCTTTGTAGATGTTCTGAAGACTGCATGTCTCCCTTTCTGTTCATCAACAAAGTAACCCTATGAGAATTTGCTGAAGATGAAAATGTGTTATTTAACAGAAGAGAAAAGAGGTCCCTTAATTGTATTCATGTTCTCCAACCTATGCATATTTCCCATTTAATATGCTTTTTTGCTACATTTATAAGCATGCATATAAATCAGTGTGCTTTTTATTTATATAAATCACATACCAAATTCACAGAAAAGTCATGCATCTCTGTTTTATAGAATCTATGTGCCTTGACTGCAGAGAATAATTTTGATTAATCAAACCTAAGATTTTAATAAAGAAACAGCAGGTGGGCTAACCGCAAAATTAAAACTCCCAACCGTCTCAGAGTAATAAAGTCCTAAATATAAAAGTGCCCAAAATATCTCATTTGCATTTTTGAATAACATTGTTATGGGGTGCTTTCATGACCACTAGGGGGAGGCCAATATGTACATTGCACTCTCTCCTTGAGTTTTCTTGATACCTGGTCTCTGTCAAGCATTCAGAATAATAGAGCAGGAACAGGATATTTGATCATCATATGTATTTGCAGCTACAATTTTAGTCCTAAATAGTGTACTGTGCTGCCACCTCCCCATTCATTTATATATTGGTTTAACTGCTTCAAAAGAATTGGGATTTCACATTGTGTATACTCCCTCTAACACAAACAGAATTATAGAATCCCAGAATTTCAGAGTTAGTAAGGATCTCTATCATCATCTGATCTAAATTAAAACTGTAAAATGATCCCCTCTATAACATTCTTGATCAGTGGTAATTTGACTTTATATTGAAGCTCTCCAGTGAAAGAGAATATAATACCTTGCAACCCATTGTATTTTGAGGTAAAGATTAGAAAGTCTTAGGTTTTGATTGCAGTGGAGAATAAGGGAAACATATAATAGGAAGTGATGTCATTGGCACTAGGAGAAAGGTGCCAAAGATTGAGGTTGTATGAAGATGAAACAGATACCAGCAGGTAATGGTGGCAGCTTAGCTGTTCCCAGAGGTAAGAGATTATTTGAGTAAGTCCACAATAATTTAAATCAAGTCAACCTGGCTAACAGGAAGAGGCAGAGCTGAGGAAGAGAAAAAACATCCACTTTCTGAAAACTAATCAATCCAAGTACTAAGCATTAAAAGACAGAGACAAAGAGCCCTACCCTCAAGGAACTTATATTTCACCAGAGGAAATAATATGCACACATAAAAATCAATTATATATATTCATGTGTATGGGTGTATATTATATATTAATTTTAACCAAAGACAGAAATAGGAAATGGAATGTTTTGCCCAAGAAGCCTAGCAAAGCTAGCTGGTACCAAAATATGAAGGCCTTTATATCTCAATCAGAGAAGTTTGAATTTTATTCTATAGGCACCAGGGAGATGCTGAAGTGTTTTGAGCAGTAGAGTTATATAATCAGATCTCTGTCCTAGGAATTTAATCTGACAGTTTTTAGAATTCGTTGGGGAAGGAAGAAACTCAAGGCAAGGAGAATAATTTGTAAGCCAATATAATAGTCACAATGAGAGGTACTGAGCACTTTGTAAGTGGAGAGAAGGGGACTAGTGGGAGAATTATTGTAGGAATAGGATTAGTTAGAAGAGGTAAGTGATTAGATAGGGGAGGGGACAGAAAAGTTGTATATTACTCCATGATTATAAAATTCTTTGACTAGAAAGATGGTGGTTCTTTCTATGGAAATAGGGAATTTAGGAAAGGGGATGACAAAAATGACAATTTATGTGTTAGACTTATTGAATTTGGGTTACATATAGGACATCCTTTTCTAAATGTCTAATAGGCACTGAATGATACAGGACTGGCTTTGAGGGGCAAGACTAGGGCTATCAGGAGAGATCTTAGGATTATTTGAATATAAATAATAGAACCTATGAGAGCTAATGAGAATGCCAACAGAGAGAATGTATAGAGAGAAGAGCTGACTCAAGACAGAGCCTCCAGGGTTATACATGTTTAGGAGATGGGACCTGGATGAATATTCAACAAGAGGTCTAAGAAAGTATTCCACAAAAGATAGGAAGAGAACCAAGATAGTCAATAGAAGGACAAGAATTTTAAAATCTCTCAAAGGAGTAAACTGCATCAATTGATACAGCACATTTTTTTAATCCATATGGCAAAGAAAAAGAGAAAAGAGAAATTTTATTTGACAGTCAAGTCAATAAGCTTTTAATAAGCTTATTATATGCCAAGCACTTTGCTGAGCACTGTGTGTACAAAGAAAGGCAAAAACAAACAAAAGATACACACACACACACACACACACACACATACACACACACACACACACACACACACACACACAACAAAAAAGCCAGTCTCTATTCTCAAGGAATTAATAGGCTAAAAGAGGTGACAACATCCAAACAACTATGGCCAAAGAAAATATAGGCAGGACAAATTAGAAATCACCTCAAAGGAAGGTGCTAACATTAAGGAAGCCTAACAAACACTTTTGTAGAAGATGGAATTTTAGCTGGAACTTGAAGACATCAAGGGATGCCAGGAGAAAGGGATGATGGATAGCCAGTGAAAATGCCCAGTGTCAGGAGATAGAGTTTCTTGGGTAAATAACAGCAAAGAGACCAGTCTCACTGGACATATGCTATGTGGAGGGTGTGGGGGGAGTATAAAGCTGAAGAAAACTGGAAAGTAAAAAAGGAGCCAGATTATGAAAGGCTTTAAAATCCATAAGGGGTTTTATATTTGAACCAGGAAGTAATGGAAAGCCAATGGAGTCTATTGAATAATGACAGACAGATCTGTGCTTTCCTCTCTAAAATTTGGCCCCCAGAGCAGAACAAAATACTCCAAATATAATCTGAGAAAGGGAGGATTACTACTTTATTCCTGAAAATTTTCCTTACTTAATACCTCTTAAGAATGTGTTAAATCTCATCTAACATAACACATAGTTGATTCATTTTGAGTTTTCAGTATATTAACCTCCATTTGAATTCTTCAAACTATTTTCTAATTCTATCTCCTCAATATTGCACCTGTGAAATTCTTTTGCGAACTTTAATTCACTTATAGTTATATAACCTCCCCATATGATTTCATCCAATTTTAATTAGTACAATGTTTTAAATTGTTGAGATATGAGATTTTGAGAGGAATTCTGAAGATCTGAGTTTGAATCCTATCTCAGAAATTGACTAGTTTGTATCCCTAAGTAGGTTACTTAATCTTTTTCAGTATAATTTTCCTTATTTGTAAAATGGGAATACTACCTGTAACTTCCTCAAAGAGTTAGGATACATAAAACGTTATTGTTACTATTATTGTGACAGCCACTATTTTAATAAAACTATCATTTTTGATGAATTACTACAACCTAAATAATACCCTCACCTACAGTATATGGCAGAGCTTCTCCACAGTTAACTAAGTTTGGATACCAGGCTATGTTTTGGGGCCAAGCTCAAAACCTTTCCAGCTCTTTATAGATGAGAGGGTTAGGTTCCAAGCCCATTGATTTTATTAGTACTGGGAATTCTTTATTGAAGAACCTCCTCCTAATGCATTTAGGCACCTTCTTTGAAACTTAAAGTCATAAATCGAATGGAACCCTAAAATGTTAAGTGACTTGACCAGGATTCCTTATGTCTTAGAGACTTAACTAACTCAGGTCTTGTTGATTTTGATATCATCTCTCTATTTCCTATATCAGGTTCCAAACTGCAATCCTACAAAGTTAGTATTAATATTTGTTGATATTGCTTTACTTATAGCTTATAAAGCTATCATGGCTTTAATTCTTATGTCAAAGTCTTGAAATATGCAGGGTCACCTCTATGCTTCAATGATCCTTTCAGAATCTGAAATGTGTACCCTTCAAAAAATGGGATTATACTCCAAGTCTAAGAAGTAAATTCTTAAGGACTGAATATTTCTGTTACTTTTCACTTTTGTTCTTCAATTTCAAGTGGATCACAGGGACCCAATTATTTAAAGGTTTCCTCATCATTCCCCATCCACTCCCTCCTCTACTCTACCCATAAGCATTACCATAGAATTTTCATAGAGAATTTCTTCACCTTCTGGGTAAAAAAAAAATGCATTTAATTTCTGACTCTAGTTTCCCTTATAAAAATTTCTTATTCTTTTGTTAACATTAACTGCTAGAACCTTTTATTTTATTACAATTGCAGTTACATCTTCCTCAGGCTTCCTTCAGACACACTCTACCCCTCCAATCCACCTTAGCTGTCTTGCAATCTGGAATCAACTCTTCTCTTCTTATCTTACTCAATCTTCCCACCAGTCACATTATTAGTTGACTGGTCACATACAGAGTTTATGCCTTCCCTAAGCCTGGATACCATCCCTCTTCCCCATACCTTCTCTAGCATGTGTTGAAGGTTAGCTCAAATTTATCCTCCTCTATGAAACCTTCTCTGATGAGTCAGAAATGATTTTTTTATCCACTGGGCTCCATAGAGTAGTTTGTATCCCTCATACATTTATCATGTTTTGTTTCTGTGTTTTAAGGATTTCTTATGTGTTTTATTTTCACATTGGATAGACATTTCATGAGCTTAGTTGCCATATTCTATCAAATCATAGTTTCTCCTCCAGAATTTGGTGTAGTGATTAATGTACAAAAGATGCTTAATAATCTTTTTTGTTAAATTGAATATGAGAATTTAGAGAAAGAGCAATATTGGAATTAACTGATGCAGGGTGAAATGAGTAAACAGAACCAGGAGAAGAATGTACACAATGACTATAATAATAATATAATAATAATGTCAATAAAAAGAGAATTAAAAGGAAACCATATTCTGTATAATCTAATGATTCACCTTGGAATAATTAAAGAACTAGAGAAATGGAGTTCTGTCCTTTTGGTTGAGAGGCAGGACATTATGGGTATGGAATGCTGTATTCATTGCTGTGGTACACAGTCACTATCTTGGCTATTTTTCCTCCCTTTTTTTTTTTTGTTTTGAGGGAGGACCCAGAAGGTGTTTGATGTATAACTAGAGATGAAAAAGGCATCAATAAAACTTTTTTTTAAGAGAGGAGAAAGGGAAAGGGTAGTAATTCAGATACTTATGGGTCAAAAAAAAATCTCTCCAGATTCCTTCTTCAAATTCTATCCTATAAAACCAGATCTAAGAGATGGAAGCAGGATCAAAACCTAAACATTATCCTTTGCCATACAAGCACATCTCAACCTTTGCTCTCCTTATCTGCCATTCTATCCAAAAGTGTCAAGATACCTTTTAAAGCTAAAGTGATTTTTGTATTTTCCTTTTTGTGAGCTTTTATTTCCCTGTCTTTTTCTAAGATTGGAGGGCACAACATAAGCAGTTTGCTTTAGTTGAAACTATATAAGCTGTCACTCTTAAATGCAAAGCCAGCTGTCTGGAAATGAGATGGGCCATGAATTTTGACAGGCCATGGGAAAAATAGAGAAATTAAGTGGTCAAAAAAGTAAAGATAAGGAGCAATATTAGTCCCAATAATAATGAGGTTCTTTAAAAACGTTAAAGGATTAGTGAATTATTGAGTGAACTTTTAAAAGTATCTAATGAAATTTTATTATATGTTAGGCACTGTGATAAATATTGGGGCTATAAAAACAAAAATCAGCCTATCTGTCCTCAAGGATCTTACATTTTAATAAGAAGAGATGATACAGATAGATAAATCCCAGAGAAGAAAATTTTAGTCTGGGGAACCATAAGGGACAATTGTCTCATTCTTTTTAGAAGGAATGGTAATTACAAAAAAATTCATTATTTCATTACTTCTCCTAGAGCAAGAGGGGAAAGGGGATAAGGAAGGAGAATAATGCATACAGCATTAGAGCAAATGGCAAGATATCCAGGTAGGTAGAATGGTAGATGGATTGAATGCCAGGCATGATAGCCTAGGGACAATTAGATATAGTGAGTTGGGTGAGATTTTCCTTATTCACATATCAATCAAGATTACTCAGCCCCAGAGTGAGAGTCTCAAAATTAATTGGATTATCAATCCCAGGGAAATGAAGAGAGGAATGATCTGAATTGCCAGTGCAGACATGTTATTCCAGGTATTATATATTTTGTTGTTGTTCAGTCCTTTTGTTTGTGTCCAACTCTTCCTGATTATTTGACATTTTGTTGGCAGATATTCGAGTGTCTTGCCATTTCCTTCTCCAGCTTATTTTTACATATGTAGAAACTGAGGCAAATGGAGTTAAATAACTTGTCCAAGATAACATAGCTGATAATAACTGAGGCTAGAATTGAACTCAGTTTTTTCCAGATTCTAGGCCCATCTCTCTATCCACTATGCCACCTAACTGCCCATTACTATTTATTAGGTAGCTATTATAGACAAGATAGTATTAGGCACTAGTGATACAGGAACCAAAATGAAATATATGTATGTATATACATATATATTCCCTGCCCTAAAGGAGCTTATATACTATTGAATAAGAATAGAATAAGAGGCATGGTTTTTGAACAAAGCGTTATTTTAGACCAAATATACAGATATAGACAATATCTTTTTTCTCTTTCCTCTCCTTCCTTCCTTCCTTCCTTCCTTCCTTCCTTCCTTCCTTCCTTCCTTCCTTCCTTCCTTGTTTCCTTCCTTCTTTCTTTCTTTCAAATTTATTTAACATGAGATTACTTGTTTTGATGATTGTTTCTTGGTAGTATAACTTGGGATCCAGTACTTCTGGCATTCCTTCCTTTTCATTATGTTGAATGGTAATGGTGACAATGAAGAAACTTGCTTTACTCTGAATCTTATTAGAAAGGCCTCTAGTTTGTCCTATTTTTAGCAATGCAGCCTCTTAGTTTTAAATTAGTATTATTTGTCACATTAAAAAAAAGGTCTGTTTATTCATATGCTTTGTTTTTTAATAGGAATATTATAAATATAATGTTATTATATCTATATATTATAATAAATTTAAATATAATATAGTTATATTTCTAATTATACTAATAATTTGTCAAACATTTCTATACCTATTGACATATGATTTTGGTTTTGTTCTTAAATATGGTTAATTTTTCTACAGTTTTCTTATTAGTAAGCCAATTATGTATTCTTCCTATTAATCCAAACTTTGTATAAACTTTGTGATATGTTACAGTGTTCTCACTAATATTTAATTTAATATCTCTGTATCAATATTCATTAGGAATATTGGGCTATCATTTTCCTTCTTTATTTTATTATTTTAGTTAACCATTCCATATTTGTTTAAAAGAAAGGATATAGTAGGACCCTTTATTTTCCTATTATTTCTAATGATCATTCTGTAATATTTGAAATATTTTGTAATGTTTGGAAATATTTACTTGTAAATTCATCAGGTTGTAGTTTTTTTTTTAATTATGGCTTATTCAATCTCTTTTTCTAATAATAGGCTAATGAAGTATTCCATTTCTTATTTTCTTAATCAGAGAATATAGCATATCCTAAGCATTTTGCTTCTTTATAGTGATGTCATCTAAATCTTATGTGATCTTGACTATGGCTCCTCAGCCCTTGACTTTTTTTCTTTCTGGAGGTTTCTAGTAATTTTTTTCCATGAAACTTTGAATTTTGAATGTAATGTTACTGGGAGTTTTTATTTGGGGTTTTCTTTCAAGAGATGACTACTGGATTTTTTTCTATTTTCACTTTTCCCATTGACTAATTTTCTTTTATGAAATATATATTTTGAGATTTTTATTAGTCATGGTTTAAAGTTAGTGCAACAATTCTCTAATTATCTCTCCACAAAATATGCTTTGTGTCAGTTGTTTTGCCAATAAGATACTTATTCTTTCTTCTATTTTTTCAGTCTTTTGATTTTCTTTTAATATTTTATGTTTTATTTAGTCTTGTTGAATTTTTCAGTGAGTCTTTTTTTGGGTCACATTTTCTATATCAAATAAAGTTTTTAATGCTCTTTCTAACTGTTTCTCCAATAGCTCTTATTTTTACCATATTTCTATAGTTCTTTCTCATTTTGAAAAATATGTTTTAACTTGTAAAAATTATTCTTCTTTACCTTTTCCAAGAATTTTAGTGCAATGCATGTTGAAGCTATGTTTTATTTTTAGGCTCTACATGATGATATTTTTAGAGTTGATCTCTTGGTTTGTTTCTTAAGTGTCCCTGTCACCAAAATTTGTTTGTTTGTTTATGATGGGATTCTTTTTGTTTCTGTTGTTGTTGCTCATTCTTCCCAGGGTCAGAGTGACACAGTTGCTACTTGGTTCTGAGTTTGCTTCTTAGTTGGTACCTAGACTAGTGCTTGAACTCACTCTTTGACTGACAACTAACTACACCTAAACTCAGATACCTTATCCAGTATGCCCTGAATCTCTGCTGTAGAAATAGTTAGTGAGTCAGCATGCTTCCAGTCAGAACTCTTTCCTGCTCCCTACACAAAGTCAGGCCTCTGTCTGGGTTTAGGACCTTGTCTTACCCTAGCCTAGTACACAAATCTTGTTCAGTTTCAGCCCTGGAAGATTCTAGTTTGTGCACTCCTGACTAGGTTCTATCCTCAGTACTTACTCTAACCTGAGTGACCACGGAGTTCATTGTCTTTTTTTTTTGCCAAACTAGAATGGAAAAAAAATGACACACTGCTTTTTTTCTTATATTTCCTATTAGGGACTTGATTGGGGGTAGATTTTATAGATCTGTTCAAGGTATTGTGGGGGACAATTGTGGGAGAGAACTCAGATTTACTTTTTCCTGCTATTCTATTATCTTGGATTATATCTGTTCCCTTGTTCTTTTCTTTCCAAACACATAGTTTTGACCATTTCCCCATGAAATTAATTTTATAGGTTTTCATTCCAGAAACTGACTTTAGTAACAATGCCCTTGAAATTGAAGGAGATCATATGGTACAAAATAGAAAGTCCTTTTTGAATTCAGTCAGAAATTTGAATTCAAATCCCATATCTCTCACTTATCACTTGTGCCCTTTAGCAAATTAATTTTCCTCACTCAATCTGTTTCCTTATCTACAAAATAACAGTGTTAGGTTAGATGACCTCATATGTCCCTTCAAAAGCTTTAGATCACTGATCTTATAGTCTAAATGGCCCAGTTTGTTCATCTTTAACTAACCTGTGGCAGTGGGCTTTCCCAAATGCAACTTTAATCATCAAACGGTAGAGAATTCTCATTCCTATCATCATCAGTGCTGGTTATTCTTCTGGAGGAAAAAAAAGTGATGGGTAAGGTACATAGTTTATTTGCTGCTCAGATTCCTCTATGCCTCCTTGAAGCCTGGCAGCAAATCTCTTTCCATATATGACTTTTATAGGTAACCAAAGAGGGTAGCAGGTGGTTTTAGGCAGATCCGAATGAATGTGAAATCAGCATGCTACAATTCAGCATATGAAATAACTGTGGTTTTAACTAACATTTTAGCAAAAATCTACTGAAGGAGCTAAAGAAATCTCCAATGCAATTGTGAATGAACCCACTGGCATTTTGCATGTCACATAAATATTGCATTTTCTTAGATGTACACAGCCATCAAATTCAGGGGCACATGAATAGCAGGACTTGAGATTCTTAATTATTTTCTAGATCTGCATGAAAGCTCCCACCCAGGCTCAGGGGCTCAAGAGAGGGACTTGTTAAGCTCTAATGCACATAACTTCACACTTGAATTTTTCTCTTTGCAAATTTGCAATTACTTTTCCTCTGGGCTCTGATTAGTTTGGGTCCCCTTCTTCCCCTGCCAGATTTCTCTCTCTCTCTCTCTCTCTCTCTCTCTCTCTCTCTCTCTCTCTCTCTCTCTCTCTCTCTCTCTCTCTCTCTCTCTCTCTCTGTCTCTCTGTCTCTCTCTCTCTCTCTCTCTCTCTCTCTCTCTCTCTCTCTCTCTCTCTCTCTCTCTCTCTCTCTGTCTCTCTCTCTCTCTCTCTCTCTCTCTCTCTCTCTCTCTCTCTCGTCTCTGTCTCTCTCTCTCTCTCTCTCTCTCTCTCTGTCTCTCTCTCTCTCTCTCTCTCTCTCTGTCTCTCTCTCTCTCTCTCTCTGTTTCTCTCTCTCTCCCTCAGCCCCATCAAAACACACATAAACAAACACATATACCCTTACAAACCAGTTTCTACATAAGCAAATCTAAAATGAATGAACATAGCTGATCAGTCAACTGACAAGTTCTCCTCAGTTGGATAAGGCTGATCCTAGAGGGAAGCTCAGAGTCCTAAACTTTAACTACTATCCCTTGCCATGAGGGGATGTAGCAATAAAGATAATGACCATAGTAAATACTTGATTAAGCTGCCTTGGGGTGAACTAAGCAGAGATTCATGTTGGGTTTAGGGAATGGGATGAAGGAAGTAAAGACCTTGCAAGGCATATATGAATCTACAAAACGAAGTACGGGCCAGTATAGTTCAAATTGTTCAGTATCTTTGAAAGTAAAAAGCTTACATATTTAAATCAGGTAGAACTAAAGTATTATAGATTAATAACTTGAGAGAAAGTGGGGGAAGTGGTGATGGTGTTGGTGATGATGATGACAACTATCGCATAATTTTTTCTCAATTACAAAACATTTTTGAACATTGCCTAACCTTGAGGTATATAGAATAGTTATTGTTATCACACCCATTTTGTTGTTTGGGTAACTGAAACAGATTAAGAGAATAGATAGGATTGATTCAACTATTATATGATTGAGCTGAAAATTAGAACCAATAAGGAAGAACTGACTCAGAGGAAATAAAAAGGTTCAAACTAGAAATGTGTGAGCTGGGATTGCAGTTATCTACAGAGAAGAAGTTAGTGTCTATGGAACTTCTTTTTATTTTTAATATTACATTTTTCTGACAATTACATATAGATATCATAATTTTAAATCCTTACCTTCTCTTAGAATTAATAATAAGTGCCAGTTCCAAGGCAGTAGAGCTATAAAGGGTAGGCAAATGGGAAGAAGTGAATTGTCAAGGGTCACACAACTAAGAGGTATCTAAGGTCTAATTTAAACCCAGAGCTTCCTTTCTCCAAGCCTGGCTCTTTATCCACTGAATGATCTAGATGCCCAAATATGTGTATATGCATATATATATATGTGTGTGTGTGTGTGTGTGTGTGTGTGTGTGTATGATGTGTGTGTATTTAATAATTGTTTTCTGGCATTTTGTGACCCATATTCTTTTCCTCCCTCTCCTTGCTTCTTCCCAAGATGGTAGGTAATATGTAGTATCACAAGCTTCTTTACAGTAACAAAATAACCAGCTCAAACCACAATGTTCCTTTAAATACTAAATGGTATTGCTAAATACTCACTTGATATTATTGAGTTTAAAGAATTAGGGTTCTGGGGAGAGTCACATTCAACTGAAATAACAAAAGTAAAACAATGATATTGGGAGATTTTTTTTTTTTACTCCAAAAGGTTGAGATTACTCAACACAGGAAGGCCCTCTTTATGATAAGTATGGTGTTTCAATATATCTAATACCACAAGAACTACATTTTCCCACCCTCTAATTCTTGAATAAGGATGTAGTTATCTTAATGCAAATTTTATTATTTTTGATAATATTAACCCTTAGGAGGAAAAAGATTCATTAGAGTGAGATCTGTCTATAAGAGATTGAAGTTCCTGACATTTCACAAGAAGTTTAGCATTAAAAGATTTCTGGGCAGAGTGAATATTCTAGTCGTTAATACCCAACATCATTATCTTCCAGTAACTGGAAATTTCATCATTCATAAACACAAAAAGGTAGCCTATAGTTTCCTTATTTTACCTTTATTTGACAAGCAGATGTGGGTGTATAAGGGACTTTGGAGAATGCCAAACAATATACATTTTTATTGAAGCATAAAGAGAATAATACATTTAGAAAAACACCAAATATGTACTAATTTTCTAGTTGCTTTGGTCACATGCTTAAGTCAGAAATGCATGTGAGCAAATAAGGGGGTAGTTGGATTTGTCAGGACCTTTAAATGTATGTTTTGATGTTTCTAAGGTCAAAAATGGTTTAGGACTAAAATACTGATATTTTTATTCAAACTTTAATAAGCATCAGGTTTCTCATTCCTACTTTCTGACACCTTCTATTTATGAAACTGCAGTATAAATGTTATATGCTTCTGCTTGGCATAGGGAGAGGGAGGTATTGTGCAATTGTCATTTTCCTACATATTTTAAGGCATGTGGAAAGTAGTACAGGTATTTATAGTACATTAGAGAAATTAAAGCCCCCAAATAAACCCAAATACAGAAAAAAACTGAAATGTTTAAAAGTGGCTGGGGAGAGGAGAAAATGGGATGGAAAGTTGCTTTTTCTTTAGGGCACAGAACTGTTGATTATTAGTGATGTTTGTGGAAATTCCAATAATTGCTGTCGAATCACACTGCTCTGTGGTTGGTTGGCAGGTCAGATAGTCTGAAGTTTTGTATTTGACAGTAACAAAAGCTAAGAGCCAGTTTCTTTGCTCAGCTATCTGAATAGGGAGTTCAGGAATTGATTTTTTACTAGCAAATGAAAGAAGAAGGGAAAGCATCATGTGTGTGAGCAGTGAGTGGTAGGGCATTTGCTGAGGTCCAAATTTTCTTGAGAATCAAAGGTCAGTCATCCTGAAGTTACTAAAACAAGGGCAAACAAACTGGTAAGTACTGAGATAAGGAATGATAGGTACTATAGGGTCTCCTCTCCTTAAAAACAGTGAACACAATAAAAAATTAAGCATACTTTCATACTACCCTCAAAGACTTACATTTTGATTGGTGGACTACAAATTGTTCACAAATAAATGCTATCTATATTTAGATATTTATCTATAGGTATAGATTTAGAGATATAGAAATATGTAAATGTACACACATTCAGATATACATACATCAGATAGATATAAATACTATGCATAGTATGAATAAAAAGCATATATGTTTATAAGAAGCATTAAAAGAGTGTTAAGAACATTATCAGAATCTCTGCTCTGGATAATAACCCTCTTAACCAACCCACCCCTCCCCCTGCCCCCTCAGCCTCAGAAAACCCTACTTCTAACCAACCCACTCTGAGTTCACACCCCACCCATGCTTCCGACCCTACACAATCCACTCTAAGTCCACACCCTACCCATACTTCTGATCCTAATGACTCTACTTCACACCTTACTGATTCCTCCAATCTTAATAACTCTGTATCCTTTCACACTTCTTCCTTGGCTCCTCCTTCTCACCCAACACAATCCACTTTAAGTTCACATTCCAACTTAAATTCATACCCTACCTCTGATCTTTCTGGCACTATGGAACAACAACAAACCCTTTCCCTTAGTGTGCCCAACTCTTCTATTTCCCATACTTACCCAACTGAGAATGGAGCAAGAAGCCTAGAAACAGGATTTCCAAATAATTCAGATAGCTTATTTCCATTAAGGGAAGTACCCACTTTTAATAAAAATGGAAACTTGGTATCTGTAAGACATCATACATCTTTTAGCCCTGAGGATTTAAATAAATTGAAGGAAGATATGCCATCATTTGAGGACGAACCAATATTAATTATAAAAAAGTTAGAGAACATATTCAGAACTTTTGACCCCACTTGGATGGATGTTGAGAATTTATTAGAAGCATTTTTGACAAAGAGAGAGAAAAAGAATAACGTCTCTCTGGCTAATCAAAAGTGAGGTAGAAGAGGACATTATTGGCCAACTGAAGATCCACATTGGAACCCAAATGTTGAATTAGATCACACAAAACTAAACCAGGCCAGAGAAGCATTATTGACAGTCATGAGAGCTTGCTCTGATAGACCTTAAAAATGGTCAAAATTTGAAAGAATCTGACAAGATATTGATGAAACACCCTCCCAGTTTATGGACAGACTTATTGACATAGGAAATACATATATGGACCTTGATTTATCCAGAGAAAGAGAAATTAGACAAATACATAGGCAATTCGTTGAGAATTGTTGTTCAGTGGTAAAAGAACAACCTAAAGGGATACAGGAGAAAACACATTATCTGCATTCAGAAGAAAAACTGTGGGAGTAAAAACACCAAAGAAAAACAACTGCTTAATGACATGGGTCAAAGGGGATATGATTGGGGATGTACACTCTAAATGAACATCCTAGAGGAAATACAACATGGAAATGGGTTCTGATCAAGGACACATATAATACCCACAAAAATAATTTCAGGTTGAGCTAAGATTTTTGGAACACCTTTTAATTATCTGTGTGTTTGTCTCTGCCTTTGCCTCTGTTTCTCTCTCTAAATAAATAAATATTTATATATCTATATATATTTACATATATATATATATGCATGCATATAGATAGAAAGATAGAGAAATAGGGAAAGGGAATGGGAGGGACAAACATTTATATAAAGGCTACTATGTGCCAAGCACAATTCTAATCACTTTATAATGTTATCTAATTAAAATAGGAAAATATAAGCTATATCTCCCTATACATAGACATGATTAGTTATATAGACTGACACATATATATATAGAGAGAAGGGGGGGAACAGAGAGTGAGAAAGAAGAAGAGAGAGAAAGAAAGAGAGAGAGAGGAGAGAGAGAGGACATTCACAAATGATGGAATCATATAAGACCTTTTAAGAGAGATGAAACTTAAGTGAACCTTGAAGGGATTTAGGAGGCAACCACCACCCTTCAAGTACCTTTCTCCTTTTTCCTTTTTGAAGTTTGCTATATTCTTTCCAGATCTTTGTTCTTTTCTTTTATGGCTTGGTAACTGTAACTTCTCCCCAGTTACTTCTGCACCTGACTTAGAGTTCTTCATCTTTGAACAATCCATTCTTCCTCTACCATTTCAACTGTGATGATAGAATCCACTCCCTAGGGCTAAGCAGCTTGTCAGCTTTGGATTTTGGCTTACGGCATTTTTCTAGATAGGTGAGATTTTCTGTCCCTTTCTTACATTTTCTTTTTTCCCCTCCTATATCTACAATTTTAATTAAAATTACATTGTTGAGAGTTATTGGCAGACTCCTGCCTTGAGAGTTTATTATAAGGGCTACCACAATATTTTATTGCAATTACATTTAATACTTTTATTTTCCTTTATTACACAACTCACCTTAGTCTCCAGTCTATTTAAGCCATAATCAGGAATGATTATAGCTCAGATCTTCCACTACCTAATTTTAAATAAATTTACCCCAACAGCTGAAATTCCTAGGAATGTGTCACATACCTGTTCTTTGCCCTTCCTAGGACTGGGGTTCCTTTCTTTTCTGGTTCCTATTCCAATTCCAACTTCCCTCTCCTACTTTTTCAATCACAACCAATAGTTGGCCATTTTAACTTTTTGCTATCCTCTGCTACTGCATTTTCTTTTTCCCTTATTGTATTAGACTCTTTTCATGCTAAACTTTAGCTGTATACCCTCCTTTCTACCTCCTTGGTTCCCTCCCGTAAAGTTACTAAAAGAAGCTAGAGGAAATCCCACAACTATGTTGACTAATCAGTTCCCAGGGGTTTTAAGTATCATTTCAAAGAAGATGACTCCTAGATTTTTACATCCATTCTTACTCCCTCCCCTGAATTTCAGTTTCATGGCATCAAGTATTTTTTGAATATTTCAAACAAGATATGCCAGGAATATCCTCAATTCAACATGTCTAAAACTGAACTCATTATCTTTCTCCCTAAAAATTGCCTCATCTAGTGAAGGCAACACTATTTCTATAGTATCTCAATATAAAAATCTTATCATTGTTTTTGACTTCTTTATTTATCTGTCTCTTTTTTCTGCATAATCCATCAGTTGCTATACTTGTCTCAGTTTTCTCAATTTTAAAATGGGCATAATAATGGCACTGATTTCCCAGAGTTATTATAAGGATAAAATAAAGTATTAAGTTAAGTGCTTATCATAATGCCTGGCATCTTGTAGGTGCTATATAAATGCTAGCTATTTAATATTATTATTATTTTCACAATGAAGGATTATTTATTTTCTTTTACTAGTAATTCCATCCCATTGTATAGTACTTGGTACATAGACTATGCTTAATGAATACTTGATTGATTGAAGAGGTGACAAAGGATTTCCTGTCATGAACTGGGTCCTTTTTCCATAGTTGTTTTTATCTTTTAATGCCAGAGGTCACTCTACTTGGAAGAAAAGAAGAAGGAGAAATAGAAAAAAGGAAAGAGGGACAGGAGGAAGGAAGTAAAAAAAGAGAGGGAAGAAGTTAGGAATAAAGATTGAAGGGAGAAAAAGAGGGAAAAATTAGGAGTGAAGGGAAAAAAGGAGGAAAAGGGGAGGAATGAAGAAAATAAGGAAAAGAGGAAGAAAGGGAAGAAGTTAGTGAGGCCAGTAGGAAACAAGAATTTATTAATTTCCTTCCCAAATTTTAGGCACTGTTCTAAGCTCTTTACAAATATTTGTGTTTGATTATCACAATTTGAGAAGGTAGATGCTATTAATAGCTCATTTTATAAATTATGAAACTGAGGTAAAAAGATAATAAGTGATTTTCCCAGGGTCACAGCCAGTAAATGTTTGAGGACTGATTTAAATTCCTGACTTCAGGCCTGGCACTTTGCTCATTGTGGCACTTAGCTGTCTAGCTACCTTATAGCTGTATCCTTCCTTGGCTGATTCCTTAGGGAGTATATCTAGATTTTGAGAGGCTGGAAAGTAGTTCTCTCTAATTCCAACGAGAAATGAACACTTCCCAATGGGCAACAAAAGTAAAGCAACATTAACAAAAATGTCTATTGTACTAAAATAGATTTCTTAATCTATGAAAATGTATGTGTATGTATATACACATATATGCATACATATGTAGGTATGTGTTACAGTACACAGTATTTAAATAGAATTTATATCTTTTGAATTTTTCTGAATTTTATTTTATGACTTTTAAAATATTATTCTGAGGTGTTCACTAACTTTATCAAATGCCAAAGAGGTACATGATTCAATAAAAAGTTAATAAGATTTTAAAATATTAAACCCTCATTATATTGCTTACTTGCCCCTTATCTTCCTTAATTTCATGATGGGTTTGGGAGAGGAATAATCAGTTTGATAAGGAGTATCCCTATTATCATTTTCTCCCACTGCAATTATAAAGCCTCCTTTTGTAAGTCTCATCACACCTGACCTGACACAATAAAGTTTTTCTGGGAGCTAGAATATATATCTTCTCTTACACCTTAAACACTGTTCTCTTTCTCTAATTCCATATAAATTCCTGATGACATTACTATTTATACCTTCTCTCCTCTAATATCTCAGTTCTCAAATCAAATTCCTTCTGGCTCTAGGGGCTTTAAAGGAAGTCTTGCATTTACTCCTTCACTCCTAGATAATGTTTCAATTCCCCAAATTAATTTTCCTTTAATTAGGCAACTGGGTGGGGTTATTCAATTTAGGTAAGGCTACCTAAGAAAACATCTAGATGGAGGTGCAGAAAAAGCCACACATTAATTCTAGTTCTGTCTGAATTATATAGAGAGAATGATTTACAAGCCTTGCAATAGAACAGCTATGTACATTGGAAACAAAATGATGGCTGGAAAAGTTCATTAAATCATAGACTCAGAGCTGGGAGGTATTTCAAAGACTATTTAATCCAGTTCTTTCATTTTACTGATAAGGAAACTGGGGCCAATGGAGACTAAATGATTTCCCCAAGATTACACAGACAACATGGGATATGAATCCCTGTATCCTTTGACAAAAGTCAATATCCTTTTTATTCTACCCTAAGACTGTGACTGTCTAGGAACATTTTATGATGAGTGATATCTGAATTGGACCTTGAAGGACAGACATGGAGGAGAGGTTAAATTAGAGAGAGGGAACGTTTTAAGCAAAGTTGTGAGGTTGTAGAGCCTGGATTCTATAACAGATTTGTCTAGCACCTTCCTCTCCTGGCCACCCTTCTGTAGCTCAGACCTCATTCTCAATCAGAACTGCCAGCAGAGTGAACTCTGGTCTCCCTTAGCCATCCGTTCAGGTTGATTTTACTTTCCCCTGGGCTTACTTTTCTCTTTATATCATCTCTAAATCTTCACACAACCTTTAAAAACCCAGAAGGCTGCATAGCAGGGCAGTGGTGATGCCTTGCAATTCAATGCAAGACCCTTGGGAGCCCTGGTTTAGGACTAAGTTGAGGAGAAAAGACTCAGCTCCTGGTTAGGTTGCTATGCAACTTCTGTACTAGCCAACCTTCCTCTGTTTCTCTGCCTTTTGTGCTCCAGAATTATTTTTTAGTTAAATGTCTTGCCTTTTTTGGCAGTAAGTGTTTTGAAATATTGGTCTGGACCTGAATCTCTCAAATTGTAGAATTCTCTGTAAATATGCAGATTGGCTTCTCTTTTATACCTTTTTCTTAAATCTTGAGAGTCTTCTAGAATACAGGAAGAAAAGGGACTGGATCACAGGAACAGGGCCATTATGTCAGAGGAAGGACTTGAACTTGTAAAAAATAGACTTGAATACAGCACTACAATCCCCACAAGCCTTTGCTCCACTTCCCCAGAATGCCTTGTAACATCACCTGGGCCGAGATCAAGAAGGTATTTAAGCTGATCCAAAGGCTTTTGAGGGGCTCTTTTTGGACTTCCGTTTTGGAGCAGACACGGCTCTTTCCATAATGTAGGTGAGGTCTAGGCCTCTGGCCTAGACACGTGTTTTTTTCTTATCCTGTATTTTCTTTTAATCCTTAACTTTAATAAACCTCATAAAATATAATACTCCTTGAAGAGAGAAACTAATTTCTACCTGCCTCAGTCTATTCCTAAATTTTAATCTTTACAAACTCGGGTCTTTCTGTCTGTCTGCTGTGTTGCATCGCCTCACAATAGTTGTCCAATTACAAAATAATAATAGTGATGATGATGGTGGTGGTGATTATATATATATATATATATATATGTATATATATATATATATATATATATACAGAGCTTACTGTATGCTTGCCACTGTAATAAGCACATTATAATTTTTTTTCTAATTTGATCCTTACAATATTATTATCTTCATTTTACAGATTAATAAATAGAAGCAAATGGGGTCAATCACTGCCCCAGAGTCTCACAGCTAATAGGTATCTGAGACCATATTTGACCTCAAGTGTGCCTGACTCCAGACCTGGCACTATACCCACTGTGCCACCTAGCAAGTAATAAAACAACTTTATAAAGTATTCTAAGAGGAGGAGGAAATGTTCATGAATCATACAGATTTGGTATGTCTCCCAGGTATTGGCAGAACAAACAGTGAGAATGGGGAGAAGAAAAAACAATAGGAAAATGAAGTTAATGTTAGAGATAAGGGAGTGAGTAATCATTACAACCCCTCTACTATGGAACAACATTCCACTTACTGAATATACAATGTCTTGCTAACTTGCTAGAAGAAAATAACAGTATATAACATATATACATATCATTATTGTATATATTATAGATACTCTATATTTCAAACTATTTTTCTTATATGATGCCATCTTTAGGTCAGGGAGGGGAGTGAGGGATGGAGATGTCTGGGAACTTTAAAGGAGGAAAGAAGGAAAGGAATGAAGAAAGAAAGAAAGAAAGAAATGAAGAAAGACAGGAAGGAAGGAAGAAAGAAGGAAAGAAAGAAAGAAGGAAGGAAGGAAGAAAAGAAGGAAGGAAGAAAGAAAGAAATGAAGAAAGACAGGAAGGAAGGAAGAAAGGAAGAAAGAAGGAAAGAAAGAGAGAAAGAGAGAGAGAAAGAGAGAAAGGAAGGGAGAAAGACAGGAAGGAAGGAAGAAAGGAAGAAAGAAGGAAAGAAAGAGAGAAAGAGAGAGAGAAAGAGAGAAAGGAAGGGAAAAAAGGAAGGAAGGAAGGAAGAAAGAAAGGAAGAAAGAAAGAAAGAAAGAAAGAAAGAAAGAAAGAAAGAAAGAAAGAAAGAAAGAAAGAAAGAAAGAAAGAAAGAAAGAAAGAAAGAAAGAAAGAAAGAAAGAAAGAAAGAAAGAAAGAAAGAAAGAAAGAAAGAAAGAAAGAAAGGAAGAAAGGAAGGAAGAAGGAAGGAAGGAAGGAAGGAAGGAAGGAAGGAAGGAAGGAAGGAAAGAAGAAAGGAAGGAAGGAAGGAAGAAAGGAGGAAAGGAAGAAAGGAGGAAAGGAGGAAAGGAGGAAAGGAGGAAAGAAGAAAAGAAAGAGAGAAAGGAAGGGAGGAAGAAAGGAAGGAAGGGAGAAAGGAAGAAAGAAAGGAAGGAAGGAAGAAAGGAAGGAAGGAAGGGAGGGAGAAAGAAAGGAAGGAAGGAAGGAAGGAAGGAAAGAAGAAGAGAGAAAGAAAGGAAGGAAGAAAGAGAAGAAGGAAGAAAGGAAGAGAGGAAGGAAGGAGACAGAATGAAAGGAAGATAGAACAGAAAGAAGGAGGGAGTAAGGGAAGAAAAGAGGAAGGGAAGTAAAGAAGAAATAAGAAAGGTCTTTTTTTTTTTTTTTAGAAATGTCACTGAGGGGTAGCTGCTTTATGTTCATTAAGTGATTCCATGTTTTCCTTTATTCAGACTGTGTCAGGAGCTGAATGTGGTTTTGGAGAGAACATTATGATTTGATAGTAATGCAAGAATATTGGAAAGCCACTGAGTCTCTTCTGATTCTAATTCCTCTAAAGTTCTGACACATTTTAGTAACTTCACAAAGGAGACTTTTGGTAACTAAAAGTATCATATTTGATCATGAAGGTCTTTTATGTACCTCATTGTGAATCTTAAGAGGTGATTACCTATAAGAAGTGAATATAAAAGATTGTAGGTGAGCTTGTGTCCTGCTTATGAGCACTATGCCATTTGACAAGAAGAGGTACCAATGTTTGAATTTCTCTTTTTTTTTAAGCCAAGTGAGCACATGTAGGTGATGCTTCTTCATCACCAAATAAAATACCTAGAAATTCTGTTTAGTCAAAGAATTGATCTCATTCTGAGGAGTGTTAGTCTACAGAGGGAAAACTTTAGGCTTTTAAACCTCATTGAATGCCTACCAAGAGGAATAGCTCCTGATAACTAATAAAATTGCTCTATTCTGAAGTCATAAAATCTATATTTAACCAAATAAAGCCATAATGGATATTATAAAAAGGGAACACTACATAATATTTTATCTTAATGAAACCATCTTTGAGTGTTCTACTCTGGATTCTGTAATTATCGATATAACCTTTGAGAAAAAGGAGATTTATGTGTGGCAGGCAACTTTTTCCTGTTTTTTTTTTTCCCCTCACTTTAGTGTTGTTGTAGTCAGAGGTTTAACTCCATATCTTGAGCTACAAGGTGGGTATTCTGTCATTTTCCAACATCTGTGGACAGACACCAAAATCTGAGTGTTGAGTACTCCCACACATGCAAATGCAGAGAGAAATAAGAAGGCATTTAAAACAGTAATATGGAAGAAATTCAATCACATAGGTACTTGATATCTTCACCGAGGAGGAAAGGGTTCACTTATAACACTGAATATTATGCAAATGGATTTTGAAATGAGAGATAGGGATTTAAGGGGATCTAAAGGATATTTGCAGAATTCAAGGGAAAACTACTGATGGAAATTGTTAGTGAGTCAGAAAGAGATAATTAGATTATAGGTAAAAAAGTCAAAAGGAGGAATTAGGGGCATCATAGAGAGAAAAATAAAGTGATACATTCATCAATGTACTGTCATATTTTTCACCTGAATATTAGGAATGTTCCTAAATGTGTTCACCTAAAAAGAAATAGGAAGTAAATGGGAAGGAAGGAAGGATGCTTTGCTTAATCAGCAAATGGATGAAGTTTAAAAACTCTTCAAAGAGGCACAGACTTAGGAAGAAGTGGTTCTAGAGATGAAGATAGTGTCATTATATCAAGCAAGTGAAGGGAGAAATGGGAAGACATATCATCTATTGAGCAGACCAGTGAATTATAAAATTAGTTTGTGGAAAGCAAGAAAGGGGAAGACATGAAGAGAATTGAGGGAAAAGGAGAGAAATGAAGAGAAAGGGAAGGTGAGGAAGAGAAGAGGGGAAGCTATAAAGAGAAGAAGAAAAGAGAGGTGGGTATTTTAGAACTTGAAAGAAGAAAAAGGAGGGGAAATATATAAAGAAAATGAGACCATGAGAAGCTGGGAGGTGGGAATATTTTAGGAAATTATAATAACAAATATCCTAGGAGACAACTAATAAAATCAGAATACTAAATCTAGTGGTACAAAGGGAGTGAAAGATCACTTGAATTATATTCACAGAAAATGTACTGAGATTAATATGAGCTTTGGGGAAGTAGAATGTGATGGAAAGAACTTTTGACCTTAAAGACAGGTGACTTAGGTTCAAATCTTATATTTTATGATTAGTAATTGTGCTACCTTGGTCAAGTCACTTTCTAGGTTCTTAGTTTTTAATCTATAAAATAAACTCTTTCAATAATATAACTGCTGATGTCCCCACCACATCTAGATTTAAGATCCTAGTGTAAAATACCAGAATAATTTGGAGGACCCATAAATAAAGGTAAATTGTTTTGAATGAACAATGCATCTTTCCCATCAGCATTTGGAGTTCTGGTGGAGGATTAGGCTAGGGAAGATTTCTTTCCTGGTTAGGTTGCATAGAAATAATACTATACAATATTAGTTTCCCAGTTCTCTTAGTTCATATTTCAATGCTAGGCAGTTTCATCATTATGGGCTTCCCTTTAAAAGGCCAGCTCTGTGAGTTCTAATAATCTAGGGCTCGGATAGGTTTGTGTCCTCATCAGTGTAAGAACATGTTCCAAATATAGTTTGACCCATCTGTGTCTGCCATTTTATGAACATCTTGTCTACACTCAAAAATTCAATGCAGAGGGATTTGCCAATGCTCTAGTGCTTCTCTTTACCATTCTCTTTATATTGTGTGAACCTTTGCAATAAAAAAAAAAAAAAACACAAAAACTTATTTTCCCTGCTGGGAATAAACCTCTCTACTCTTAAGAAATACTTATAGTCCATTACTATGTTTGTGTTTGAAGCCTTTACAGCTTATAGAACTTGCCAAAGCTGGTGATATGATGAAACATCAAAGGGGGACTTAAATTGAGAATTTAATCAACATTGTCCTAAAAATAGGATTATATGATATAGAGAGAGCTGGAAACATTTCAAAGCCTATCTATTTTAAATCCCTTCATTTTATGGATAAAGATTCTTAAGCCTAATCTCATATGGGTAGTAAACATCCACTGTGCAATTTGAACCCAGGTTCAATGACTCCAGATCTAGGTTTTTTACTCTATTTTAGGAAAACTTCTGAAGACAATACTTTTCAAACCATAAAACATTATATAAATGTGAATGGCTTTTAATGTTGTTGCTATATTCAGGGTTATCATAACTCAGGTACTAGCAAACTAAAACAATCCCTGTAACACTTTGACTTTATAATCAAAAACCCATTTTCTGAACATCTAGTGAATTATCCTGAGACAAATGAAAGCAGGTATATGTGACTTCAAAAAAAAAAATGAAAATGCACTGAATGTGAACCAGAAAAAAGAAAAAAGAGCTCAGGACCTCCAAAGAAAAACCTAAAACCAAGATGCTTTGATATTGGCGTTAAGAGTATGAATCTGGAGAGGAACCTCTTTTCTGATTCTTAAGGCTTGAGTTGTCCGCCAGGATTTAATGAGCATTTTCATACACTAAAAATGTAAACTTAGAGCCACATTCTAATGAATAAGATTTCATTAGGTGCTTTGGTAGTCCAAGAGTTCAGTTAGGCTCTGGCCTAGTTACACAAGAGGCAAAGGGAATTTAACTGGAGATAATAAGAAACTTGTACTATTTCTTGTGATGAAGATCCTTTCCTGAAACAAGGCGCTATACTGCACAAATCACCAATCTTGTAGCTCTAGGGTACGCCAAGGTGCGGCTGGAAGAACACGGGGTTTAAATCCTGGATTTTCACTTACTCAGTGTGTATCCTAGAATGAATTACTTAAATCTCTCTTGGTCTCATTTTCCTTACCTGTCAAATAAGAGGGGATAGAAAAGATGATCCCTACCACCTCTACTCACTCTAATAGGAGCCTTTGTATATAAGGGGAGGGGTTTTGTGGGTTTTGTGCTGATTGAGTTACGAATATAGTAGCAGGAACAAGACCTATCCATATGAAGTAATCCAAAAGTATTTACTTAATTGTCCACCTGAATGATGCTAACTGAAAGTGTTCATTCCTCTACCTAGAGAAAGAGTTAAAAGAATGTCTGAGATTTTGAAGTGGAAGCAGGACAACCACTTATTGGGGTTCTTGACAGGGGGACTGGTATCCCTGTTGCCAGTCTGGCAACCTTTGTATTATTTTCTAAGAAACTATGAGTTGAGGCCAAGGATTTTTAATATAGAATTCACTGACTTCCAAGAGAGTCTGTGGAAAAAATTCAGGGAATCTATGAATTTAGTTTGGGGAAACGTCACCATTATTTTCACCAAACCCTAGTTGAAATATAGCATTTACTTCAATTATGTCAAAACAGTATTCAGAGAAGGGATCCATATTCTTCTTCACTTGTAGGCTAAAAGAACCTAAGACTTTCAAAATGTTACGAATTGCTATTCTGGGATGATATCCAAAGTGATAATCCACATTTCTTACCCAGAGTTGGATTTTATTAATTTTTCCTATTGTATAATGACTCTGTCCCCCATATTGTTTGGTTTCTACATCCATTGAAACCAATGGAATTGACCATAGATTAATTAGGAGCCAATACCTAAGCCTTCCAAAGTCCAGAGGAAGAAATTGATCAATATAATTTGCTGTTACCTACTCTCACTTTTAAGTGGTCTCTCCAGAAAGATGGAAAAGAGAGTATCGATAGAATCTTCATCTTCCAAAGGCAGTCCAAGTAGACTTTATTAAACCAATTTACATAGTCATTATCTTCATTTGCTTTAAGTTACCTAGTAACCCGTCAGGTAGTAGGTACTATGAGTGAAATAGATTCAAATAAACCCAACTCTCAGCCCATAATACCCATTAGTCATTCTTTGAAGTGTCTAAGATAAGATAATCTGATTCCTTTTAATAGACTACATGTAGGACAATAAATGCTTTTCTAAGTCCAATCAAGGAAAATAAAAGTATGCAGAACTATGAGTTAGATAATGTAAACAGTAATCATTTAAAATTGGACAAATTTGGACAGACAGAGAAGCATTTAACTTTTGAAAAACAAAACAACACAAAATGGAAAACACCTCCATGACATATTTCTGGATTTTGCTTTTTAAGTTTAAGCCAATAAAACCCAGACAAATGACCCTTAGAGAATAAATGTTTTCCAGGCAAACACCATAAAGTTCTGCCGATGAACATATCTACCCTGTCTCAATAAAAATGTTCTGAGAAAATGTTCTCCAGTTAAAAGCCACAAAATGCATAAGATCCAGGAAGGAGTAATAGGCCATCTTCTCAAAAACTATAATCAGACTGTTAGTGATGAATAAACTGGTTCCGTTTCATATTTGATTTACCTTCCCTGTCATTTATGTAAGTCACCTTTTGTTGTTAATTTTCTAGCTTGGTACTATCATAGTGCTAGAATCTAAGTGATAAAAACAAAGGAATAATTCATTTGAAGGAGGGAAATGTTATGTTATAAACATCAGAGGCTTTATTTTTTAAGTTCTCAAATAATTCTGATTTGCAAAAAGTAAGCAGAGCCAGTGTATAGATAAGGAAGCAAAGAAACCTCAAATTAATATATTAGATATAGTTTAACTATGGAGCACTGTTGTAATGAATGTCCTTATGCATACAGTGTATCTGAACCTTATCTTTGGTTGATAAAGAAGGTTGTTGATTTTAATTGATTGAGGATGGATTGAAGAAAACCTTTTACTAAGGCACAACAACCCTGCTGAAGACTAGAGGGTTTTCTTACCTTGGTAATGACTTCTTTTCAAGTAACTTGGGCATTATTACTTAATCTTTTGTCATTGTAAGCCTACCATGTAGTACAGTGACTGGATCACAGGAGATACTTATTAAATGGCTATCGATTGATTGATTTGCTCAATCCCTGACAGGAGGGAAAACCCAAGCCTTAGATTTACATTATGATGCATCCAGAAGATTCCATCTGTCCGATAGTCATTTTCCCAATTGATAACAATCACGAAAGAAACAGTGTGGCGCAATGCAATCAAATCCAATAAACATTTGTTAAGCATTGTGCTCAGTATTGGGGTATAATTAATAACTAGAAAGACAATCCCTGGCCTCAAAGGCTTTGCAGTCTAATAACAGTAGTTAACACACAAAAAGAGGCATGAAAATGGGGAGGGGACACATAAAGGAATATACTGTTTGGAGGAATCAGTCAGGCAGAGCAACAGAAACAAAGTGGAATGAGCTTTTTTTTTAACTATATGAGGAAAATCAGTGGAAAGAGGTTATATTCTACCCACCAGCCCTTCAATCCTAAAGGAAAGGAAGTTGAGGGAGATTGTGTCAAGCAGGACTTGAGTTAACAACCTGGGGATGAGATACAAGATAATGAGTTTGTCCTGGGAGGGCTTTTTTATTTCCTGGAGTTAAAACCAGTCAGATCACAGAATAGAGTGAGCTGAAAGAATAGTTACTTTAAAAAAGAAGGCATATCAAGGAATCCGGTACTCTGTCTTCCAGCCCTCCAATCATAGGAGGGAAGAGTCTGGGAGCAGATAAAGGGTTGACATTAGAGTATCAAAGTCCAGGGCTTTCTTGGAGGAGAACAGGTTCTGTTATCTTAGTCAAATCCATTAACTTCTCAGTGTCCCCAGGAAATTTTCTAAATCTGTAAATTACATAGGGTAACTAGGTGGTGTAGTAGATGGAGCACTGGGTCTGGAGTAAGAAAGATCAGAGTTAAAATCTGACTTCAGACACTTAGGAGCTGTATCTCCCTGGGAAATTCACTTAAGCTTTACCTGTAGGAAACCAAAGGAAATGGCAAACTTCTCCAGTATCTTTGCCAAGAACATCCCATAGACAGTTTGTCCATGGGATCATGAAGAATTGGAAACAGCTGAACAACAACTAATTAATGACATAGGACAATTAAAGTCTATAAGTTATTGAGGCATGTAGGTGATTGATATTCTCATATAAGTATAATAAGAGTTCTATGTAGATAAATCATCTATAATAAGAACCAGAGAAGAATTAGAATGCACAGATCTTTGAATTAGACCCACAGGGTTAGTAAGAAGATGTGTTTCTTTTGTCTAGGACTGTAGAATTAACTATAGAATTCATTACATGGGCATAAACATGATGAGATAAAACAAACCACTCTTGTCTTCCAATTGTATTTTTATAAATTTTTATTGATAATTTCTATCTCTTATATTGCCATGATCTCTCATGTATCCTTTCTCCTTCTCCCCAAGGTTATTTAATATGAAAAATGCATATTTTTAGGGAAAGAAGAAAAAGTCAGTGCAACAGGTTGTGTGAAGAGTGAATTAAACTCTCTTTGTCTATCTATCAACAATTTTTAAGTTAATCATCAAAAACTTAAGTACCCCTATGTAGTACCTTACCAGTCACTGAGTATGAGAATTCACAAGTCACTTGCTAGAGGAGGTGAGAACTCCAGAGGCCAATGCCCACTCCCTGGGAAATTCTAGGAAAATTGAAAGACTGTGATTGGCTCCCATGAATTGGGAGAGCAAAAGGAAGTGAAATTCAGAAAACTGCTTTTAAAAGACCAGTTTGAGGATTCAGTGATTCTTTCTGCCTTGGTGAGCTGGACTGGGGGAGGAGACTCTTTTCCTGGATCTTGCATCAGGTTGTGGTAGTGAGTGCAGTAATTAATTCCTTCTTCCATTCTTTGGTGAGGAGACCCTCTCTGCTCCTTGGTGCTTCAATGGGACACTCCTTTCAGTGTATGTTTAGTGATATTCTTGGCAGTTTTAGCCTTCTGTGCACTAAAGGTTCTTGGGGAATTCTTCAGCATCTCTTGGTTCTTCAGATTTTGGTTTCCTAATTAGGGCTTTGGATTCTGGTGAGATTTGCTTTCTGAGTCACATTTGCTGTCTGTAGACAATAGGATTAAATTTAGGGCATTTGAATCTAGGTAGTACTTTCTGTCTCTTTATCTACATTTTTCCACTTTCACTCTTTGAACCTCTTTGTAAATAATGCTGCTAACAGCCATTGTGACACAAGCTAAAATATTTTTTAAATCAGCCACCACAATATTACTTTAGAATTCTCATATTTACCATAAAACCTAAATTTAAATTCTTAAAGTTGATACATTGAAAAAGTCCAAGAATAAGTGAAATGTGTAACATTTATGGACCTCTCACCTGTATGAAGAGGTGGTTTGGGTATGTCTTCTCATATCTCTTCATTTGAGTTCCAATTATTTCTACAATTTTGTTATATTTGCTTTTTCTTTTATGGGTGTGTTTTTATGTTTTCATTGTGGTAGATACCATATATACGTTTTTTTTTTTTTTTGGCTCCACTTCACTCTGCATCATTTCATGTAAATTTTACCATGTTCTGTATTTATGAGACAAATAATTTCTTACATTGTGGTGGTATTAAATTACATTGATATATCACAAGCTATGTAGTCATTACCCAATTCATGGGAATCTAGTTAGTTTCTAATTCTTTGCTATCACAAAGAGTGCTGCTATAAATATTTTTGAATATCTGGGAACTTTCTTATCAACTTCTTCCTGCACATATAATTTCAATAATGAGGCCTCTCAATTTAAGGTTTAGATGTGTTCACTTTTTGCATAATTTTGAAATGAATTCTTAAATTATTTAACCAGTCCACAGCTGAAACAAAAATGCATTTATGTTCCTATCTTTATATAATCCCATAAGTATTGATTATTGCCTTTTTGAAAATTTTTATCAGTTTGCAAGATGTCAGAGTTCCTTTGATTTGAATTTCTCTTATTAATTATTTGGAGCATTTTTTGTTTGGCTTTCAATAATTTCAAGTTCTTTTCAAGTAGTTTGATCATATCTTTTGACATTTTATCTACTGGGAAATGGCTATTACTCATATATATTCATCAATTTTTTATATATGTTGGATCTCAAACCTTTATTAGACAAATTTGATATGAAGATTTTTCTCCATTTAAGCACTTTGCTTCTCATCATAGATGCTTTAGTGTTATCTGTAAAGAAACTTTTTAATTTCAAATAACAAAATAATATCTTATAATTGCTTCTGTCTCATTAAGGTAAGAATAAATACATAGTTTTGATATATATATATATATATATGATCTGCTTCTCATTTAATTATTTCATAACTTAATAAGACAACATACTTTTAGAATATATTGTGCAGTGAGGTGTAAGCTGTTGGTTTATGTCTAATTTCTGACAGACTGCTTTCTAATTCTCAGCATTGTTTTAATCATTTAGGGAGATTTTTCCCTAATTAAAATATGATTTCCTCTTTATCAAACACTGGGTTATTGAATTCTATTGTTTCTGAATCTTCCTTCTCTAGTCTGTTCAATTGATGTAATTCTCTTTTTTTAAAACCATTTTAGATAGTTTTGATCACTTTTATCATAATATAATTTGAAATCTAGCAGTATTATTCTCATTTTGTCCTTACTTATTTTCATCATTTCCATTGATTTCCAACTATTTTGCTTTCCCAAATTGATTTTCTTATTATTTTACCAAACTCTGTTAAGTATCTCCATGGCAATTAGATTATTACAGTATTAAAAGTGTAAATTTGATAATATTTTCATTTTTATTATATTGGCATGGCTTCCTCATGAGCACTTAATATTACTCTAGCTATTTAAGTTGTGCTTATTTCTTTAAGCCTGTTTTATATTTGAATCTATATGAGTATTTTTTTAGAGCTTTGGGAGGTTGATCATTCATATTTCATGCATTTTGTAGTGCTTTGGATTGGAATTTCCCATTCTGTTATTGCTTCTTTTGTTTTATAAAAACGTGCTTTTGATTTTTGAGAATTTTTTTGAACTTGCAACTATCCTGAACTGATTGTCTCAGGCATATTTTTGCTAATTCCCTGAGGTTTCTCAAGTAAATTATTGTAACCTCAGCAAATAATGATAGTGTTTTCTCCACTTTACCTATCTTTACTCCTTTAATTTCTATTTCTGTTATTATTAGTGAAGTGATTGGGCATCCTGTGTCCCTCCTATATTTATTGGAAAAGGGATTTATTATATGCTCACTACACATACTGCTTACTTTTGAATTATACATATGGTTTTAATGGTATAAAAAGGTACTACTATATCTTTGCTTTGTAAGGATTTTGTTAGATTTATCATGGTTGAACTGAATATTTTAATTAGTGGTCACCAGGGATTTAATTTCTAATTCCAAAAATGTATTACTAAAATAAAATGAAATTTATGGTAGTTTATTTTACAATAGAGGGAAGATATTGAGGAAGAGAGAAAAGGGAAGAGAGAGAGAGAGAGAAAGCTCTAGCTTCCTCTGAACTACATAGGAATTCTAAGGCCCCAGTCAGGGGAAAGGAGTCTCAAGATGAGGGGCCTTTCTCGGAGGTTCACACCTCTAGAAAGGCAAGTGTGCTAGAGGCTGGTACTAAAGAAACAGTATCAGACTGAAGAGTGTGTGAAATTGATCACCTAGATGGGGGAGGGTCCCCAAGTTATTGGAATCTGGAGGAGGAGAAAATTCTGGCTGGGAGAGGAGTTGGCCTCTTGGTCTTAAGAAGCCAAAGATAGAAGGTGGTAAAAAGACTTTCTCTTGAGGGTTACCCACTTTTCCTGCTGGTGACTGGAAATTTTTCCCCTCCAATACTTCCCAATTTAAGGAACTTTCTGAAGAGAAACCTGAGCAGACTTTACCTCAGCTACGGTTGCCCAGGGGTGAGTCAACCTGACTTCCTCTCGGGGGCTCAGGCTGCCAAAGCCTGAGTTCCCCCCAAATTTGAGGAGACAGGGAAAGGGTTTAGATAGAGACAGGGACCCCTTTTCCCACATTCCTTTCCCATTCTTCCTTGCCTGTTATTACTTTTGTATTACCTGGTTGAGTTGACATTAAAAGTTATCTGTTCCCCAAGCTGAGTTTGAGTGAACAGATCAAGGGTAGACCATTTGGTCTCAAGTAGTGGGTGGGGGGAGACAAGAGGGACAAGATTGAATTGGGGAGAGCAGCTTTAGCTAAGGAGGAAAGGCAGAAGGGGGAAAATCTTCAAACCCCCTCTCCTCTCTCTGAGCCAAACCTAAACATCAGCTGTCTCCTCTGTACCTCACTTTGAGAAGGGGGATATCCACTATTTCCCACTCTATCTTGAAAGTCTTAACACCCCAGGTTACAATTTAACCTCCCTTTTATAATACACAAGGAAACTAAGTCAGTCTTTCTCTCGCCATGGTGACCATCTAAAGGGAAAGCAGGAGAGGTAGAGTCAAGATGGCCACATAAAAGGAGCAGAAATTCAGACCTCTGAATAACCTTCCTTACCGATCACAAACTGAGTGCTCCTAGGGGACTGAAAATCAAACCTAACAACAAGATAGAGCCAAGGAACCCTCCTGCTGGACTCAACTCAAAATATATGCACCCCCCCCCAAAAAAAAAGCCAGAATCCGAGAACACTCGGGTTTAAGGGGAAGCTAGAAGGAAGGTCCCAGGACACATCCCCCCACCCCACACCTAGAGTGCTAGGCCACCAGCAGCAACAGCAGGAACCTCTGGACAGGCAAAGGTCCTCATCCGGAGGGTGTACCATGTGGGAAGGGCAGTGCCAAGCTCGGAGCATTGAGCACAGATGGTGGGGAAGGGGCTGGAGAGGGAGCTGGCAGCCTGGTCAGAGCTGTGCAGATCTTCCATACTGCACCAGCCTTCCAGGAGGTTTTTGGCCTCAGACCACACCTAGTCCAACCCAACTGAACTTAATCCCATCAAAAATCTTCAGAACTCAGGGAATCCTAGGCTGCAACACCCATCCCTCACTGACTGCTGGAGTTTAATCCAATCAAAAGCCTCCAGAGGACAGGGAAGGGCAAACTCCAGTACTCCTCCCCCAGAGACTGAACTGAGAGAACTGACAAAGATCTGATCTCCCCAAGAGGGAAGACTAACAGAAAGCCCTAAAACCAAAAAAATGAGAGGAGTAAGAGCACAGAAAATATGGGGAACAAAGAAGTGGTAAATATGAGCAAACAACAGAAAAAGAAGAAAGATATTACAATTGACAGCTTCTGCACAGGCAACGAACCAAGAACAAAAAAATACACAGGAGGAGGCAAGTACTAAAACAGAAATCCCAGTGAATTGGACACAAGCTTTGGAAGAACTCAAAATGAAATTCAAAACACAATTAAGAGAGGCTGAAGACAATTGGGACAAGAATTTAAAAACTAAGATAAGTCATTTGGAAACAGAAAATAGTGTCTTGAAAGCCAAAAACAACCAGCTTGAAAATGAGGCAAAGGAGATGAAAGATGAGGCAAAAGAAGATGAAAGATGAGACAAAGAAGATGAAAGATGAGGCAACGGAGATGAGAAATGAGGTAAAGAGAATGAAAGATGACTGCCAAAGAAAATCAGACCAAAAGGAGAAGGATAATCAAAAAGCCAGGGATGAAATCCAGTCTTTAAGAACCAGAATATAACAACTAGAATCAAGTGACCTCACAATGCAGCAGGACACTATAAAACAAAACCAAAAGAATGAAAAATTGAGGAAAATATGAAGCATCTCATTCACAAAATAGAAGATTTTGAAAATCATTCAAGGAGAGACAATTTAAGAGTCATTGATCTACCAGAAGACCATCACAAAAGAAAAAGCCTGGACATAATACTGTAGGAAATTATTCAAGAAAACTGCCCCAATATTCTGGAACAAGTCAAAGAACTATTGATTTAATAAATGAGACTAGAAGCTGATATTTTGAAAAAAAAAACAAATAAAATAGACAAAGTACTGATCAGTCTAATTAAAAAAAAGGAAAGAAGAAAATCAAATTGACAGTATCCAAGATGAAAAGGGAGACCTCACCTCTAATGAAGAGGAAATTAAGGCCATCAATAAAACCAATAATTTTGATTACATCAAATTAAAAAGTTTTTGTACTAACAAAATGAATGCACCCAAAATTAGAAGGGAAGCAACAAATTGGGAAACAGTCTTCATTACAAAAACCTTGGACAAAGGTCTAATTACTCAAACTTATAAAGAGCCAAACCAATTGTACAAAAAATCAAGACATTCTCCAATTGATAAATGGGCAAGGGACATGAATAGGCAATTTTCAGTTAAAGAAATCAAAACTATTAATAAGCACATGAAAAAGTGTTCTACATCTCTTATAATCAGAGAGATGCAAATCAAGACAACACCTAGCAGACTGGCTAACATGACAGCAAAGGAAAGTAATGAATGCTGGAGGGGATGTGGCAAACTCAGGACATTAATTCATTGCTGGTGGAGTTGTGAACTGATCCAACCATTCTGGAGGGCAATTTGGAACTATGCTCAAAGGGCGATAGAAGACTGTCTGTCCTTTCATCCAGCCATAGCACTGCTGAGTTTGTACTCCAAAGAGATAATAAGGAAAAAGACATGTAAAAAATATTTATAGAGCTGAGCTCTTTGTGGTGGCAAAAAATTGGAAAACAAGGGAATTCTCTTCAATAGGGGAATGACTGAAAAAAATTGTGCTATATATTGGTGATGGAATACGGTTGTGCTCAAAGGAATAATAAAGTGGAGGAATTCCATGTAGACTGGAACAACCTCCAGGAATTGATGCAGAGTGAGAGGAGCAGAATCTGGAAAACATTGTACACAGAGACTGATACACTGTGGTACAATTGAATGTAATGGACTACTCCATTAGTGGCAATGCAACGACCCTGAACAACCTGGAGGAATCTATGAGAAAAAACCACTATCCACATCCAGAGGAAACACTGTGGGAATAAAAACACCAAAGAAAAACAACTGCTTGAATACATGGGTTGAAGTGATGTGGTTTAGGGTATAGACTCTAAATGAACATCCTAGTGCAAACTACAACATAGAAAAAGGTTCTTATCAAGCACACAAATAATACCCAATGAAATTGCGTGTTGGCTGTGGGAAGGATGGGTGAAGGGGAGGAAGGGAAATAATGTGATTATTGTAACCAAGTAATAATATTTTAAAATGACTAAATAAAACTAATTCAAATGGGAAAAAATAAAAATAAAAGGAAAGCAGTCTGAGGTTTCCTGCACAAGCTCCTCCAGGGGTTCAGTTCCACAGCCTTCATTCCAAGTCTGAGTGTCTGTCTTCCAATCTCTACTCAAGTGTCTCTCTTCACTCCAACTCTGAGTGACTGAATGATCTTGATCTATCAATCTATCTATCCATCCATGTGTGCCTCTGCTTCCTCTATTCCTTATCACCTGAAAGCTGGATGAGATACTCTACCCCTTGGGTCTGGTGTAGTTATATAGACCCCCAAAATCACAATATCTTCTCCTGCAGATTTATCCAATCCCTCTATTCCTTAGTTTTCTGGTCTTACACTAGTAGACACTCCTTTCGTTGCCACAAGAAGTTCATAATTTTGTAACATTAGTGCTTTCAGGTTTCATTACCTGGAAGACATTGGTTTCAGAAAGACTGTGGCCAAGCTAGCTATTGAGGCCCAAGTTGGCTTCCACAGTTTGCAACTAGGATTTCTGTGACATTGGAAATAGGGAAGGGAGAATGGGGTATAGAGGTAGGCTTTGATATAAAACTGTTTCATATCCTTAGTCTCATTGATGAAAGTGAAAATTGATGAGTGAATTCAGGGTCAGTAAACATCAGTTCCTGGGTTTTATAACACTTTTTGGATTCTGAATGTCCTAGAAATATGGAATCTGCTTAAATTGCTTTGTCTTTGGTATATAGTTTTTGTTTGGAGAGGTTTGAGATCAAGGATATCAAAGAAACTATCTAGTCTACCATTTCGTTGTTCATGTTACCAGAACTCTAGCACTTTTAGAATTTTGAAGGATGATATATATGTACTATGACAGTCCTGCATCCCCTAAATACTTATGTGTTGAATATCTTGGTATCCCTTTGACTTAGTCAGTTGGAGGTGGAAGGAAAAGAGGGAGTAGCTGTGTTAATAGAGAAATTTAGTTCTACCTGAGTCACCTACTTTTTGTTGGTAGTTCATAGGAGCTGCAATAAGCAGGATGGTTTCAAAAGCTTGAATTTAGTCTCTTTGGTGCTCAGCTTTATCAGCTTCAGTGGCCCCCATCACAATGAATATCTTGGTCCAGCTCTTGGCCAGTTGGCTCATGGCTCTGTCTCAGCTGTTGTTAGGCTCACCTAGTAGCTACAGTAGCTACTCCAGCAGATTCAAGGATTAGTGCCCTTTAAAAAAGATGTATATTACTTTTATCAGGTCAGAAGGATATATTTTAATGTGTAGAAAAAAGGAGTGATCATGCCAAATATACATCAATTGAAGAAATTGTGGTTTCTTAGCCTTGACCAAATTATTTTTATCAATATTTCATATTTACAATCATGATAAAAATACCCATTGCTTATTTTATTGAGCTGTAATATATAAATGTATTATTTCAGAAAAGGAAAAATTAATGATTGAGTTATATAAATTATCTCATTCAATTCTGTTGCTAAATAAATCTAATAATCTTCATCTTTTTAAAAGAATAACTATACTTTGTTTCTAAGTAACTATGATATATAGACAGTTTTCATATTATATAAATTCACATGCAAATTAAACTTTACAAAATTCTGAAAGAAATTTGAATTCCCCAAAATAACTATGTTAATTTTACCATACAATGTGCTCTGCTCTTGGACTCCATATCCTCCCTCACAATACCCAAATCCAAAAAGGAAAAGAAAAGGAAAGGAAAAAAAGAAAAGCAACCCTCTAAGTGAAAGCAGAAGCACAGACCCAGGGAGAAGCCAGCACCAGGAGGACAGGTTTGACTTGAGATCTCTTATGCCTAGAAAGGAGAACTTTACTCCACTCTACTCACCTACTATGTGTCTGCTCCCACTTGTTGCCATCTTTCCTCTTTCTCCCTTTATTTGGACATGTCTCTGGTCCCATGTGTCACCTCTCCTCACCTGTCCCTGTCTTTGTACAAGATCCCTCTAAATTTGTACCCCCTCCAATTTCTTCCTCTTGGTCCTCACTTGATTCCCTGCTTATGTTCTTCCTGTTCTCACTTTTTTTTTTGTTCCTGACCTCTTTGAACACTGTGCTGGATCACACCCCCCAAGGGCTCTCGGGCCTCCTTCTTGCCTCTCTCCCTTCCTGATGTCCTTGAGCAAATTTTCTTTAAAGTAAAATTTATTTATATAGAGGTATAAAGAAATTTCTACTTATATGAAGTGAAAAATGACTATAGCTCCTTCCCTTTTAATGACCCATGTCCTGATGTGGAATTGATCACTTTATAACGATATCACTACCTCATGAATAGCAACCTGTAAAAATGTTTAAATCCATATTATTGTACCTATTAGAGAAAAAGCTAGTGTGTGTATGTATCCCCAGCCCATTGCAAATTAGTCAAGTTTCTTTTAAATTTAAAATCTATTTATTTTAGTTTTTTAAACCCTTGCCTTCTTAGAATTGATAGTAAGTATTGATTCTAAGGCAGAAGAGAGATAAGAGCTAAGTAATTGGGGTTAAGTTACTTATCTAGGGTCACACATGACTGTGTCTGGGCCAGATTTGAACCCTGGATCTCCTGACTCCAGTCTGACTCTTTATCTACTGTGCTACCTAGCTGACATATAAATAAATATAATATACATATAATACATAATAATACATCTACATTCATATATATGCATATATATATTTAAATATAGAGAGCTTAGGTAAGTTTTATGCTATGTTCTCTTCCAGGGAAGGCCAATAGGTAAACTTCCATTAGGGCTGGTTACTTTAGGCTCTGAGGTGTTTTCATTATTCCTTTAATGAAAGTAGAAAATTAATTGCAGGGTGTCTTTTGGCTATACCTTTTTGAATAGTATATCTCTGGTGCATTCTTGCATATAATTGACCTCTGGTATTAGACTTTCAGTTATAACTATTGGATTAAAGGCAGTTAAATCTTGGACATTTCTAATTTCTAACTATCTTCAAGATAAGAATTAAAGAGCATGACGTGAATAAAAAAGTCATTTCAATTTTCTTAATAATTTAATCCAATAAGTATTTATTAGATACCTTATTATTTGACAAAAAGTTAGTTGGACTGGTTTCCAACACCTAATTACTTTCCTATCCTGTCCACTCATAAAACATCCATAGAGAACAAAGAAGTCATATCCTACCCCATCTGGAGACTAAAAATTTTCTTATTGGCCAAGTACCGTCAGATTTATTCAAGGTGCAGAACTATGGTTTATGCAGACAGAAGATACCACTTTCCCCCCCAGAATTTTAGAGTTGGATAGAAGGGACTTTAAGCTATCACATCCAATAAGTAACTGATTCTCTTTGCAATATTCTCAAGAAGTTTTTATTCATATTTCTATGGAAGCTCTTTATAGAGACAGTCCACTATCTTTTAAGGCAGCCCATTTATGTGTTATTCTTTGGCCAAGCTTTGTTCAAAGAGATGCTACTTTATACATTCAAATTCTAAACCATTGCTCCCTCAATAGTAGAAGGTAAAATATCAATAATAGTATTGTCTTACTTCTGGTAAAGGGAGAATATAATTTATAGAAATTTTTATAGCCCCTTAAGAAAATAATGATACAGAAATATGTTTGTTCTCCATTGAGATATTCTATCACTGAATTTTAAGCTCTTAATATGAAGCTATCATACTAATTACCACACTGCTGTTTCTACAACCATAATCCAATTGTCCTCCTTTTTCATATGCCCTAGAATTGGAGTAATATAGACACATAGATGACACCTAAAATACCTATTACTTCTGTCAAATATCTATAGAGATCAGATCTTCCAAGAACACACCCTGCTTTCAATTCCTTTCCTTGTTAAAATCCATTACATTCATTTACCTTACCTGTCTCCTTGAAACACATAAATGTTTCTTCATCTTATTACTTGGAAGGAAGACTTATTCCTCAGACTCTTGGAAACATATCTTTGTTATATATCTTACTAATTTTAATATTAATAGATATATCATCTATCAGAGTCATGAAGGAAGAAATAAGACCCACTGCAGTATGTATTCATCCTCATGTTCATATTTAGTTTTTTCATGTTTGTTCACTGGGTTATGTGATATATTTAGGGAAAATATCTTCTTTCCACAATCTTGATTCCCTTTAGAGCAGAGATTCTTAACATTTTTGTATCATACAGCCCTTTATAAGTCTGGTGAAACCCATTCAGGGACATGGTTCCCTAAAATCTGTCTGTGGACTACTTGGGGACCCATAGGTAAAGAACATTTACTCTAGGTGGCTTCTCATATTTCTAACAAATATACAATTCTATTATTTTATGCAAACATTAACATCTATTTGGACAGCCACTTAGAAAATGATTATAATAATGCTTTTATGAAAGAAACATTAGATTTAGGGAAGCAGAATTGGGAGTTGAAATGTGGGGGATAGATTTTAATGTTACTGAAGAGGTAGAATTATGGTATCATAGATAATAAGATCATAGATTTAGAGGTAGAAACCGTCTAAGTGAACCATATCATTTTGCTGAAGAAACTGGTGTCAAAAGTGGTTAATTAAATACTTTTCCCAGGGTCTCAGAGGGACTAAATAGCAGAGCTTGTCTTTCAACCCAGATCCTTTGGACCCAAACCTAATGTTCTTTCTAGGACCTCACCAATAATTGAATGAAGAGGGTGAAAGAGAAAAAAGAGTCTCCTTGACATTATAAGATTTATGCAGAGTCTCTAAAGAAGGAGCAATTATGGGAAGAGCACCAGGTTTTAGCATAAATGTGATGAATTTAATTAGGGACATATTGAGTCAAATGCTACATTGTTCAATAGGACTTACAAATTGTTCAAAGTGAAAGACTGAATTTGCCTGTGTTTATATTTTTATAAATACATCTACAGAGAAGTATTCATTTAATTCCCTAAGGGGTAAAAAGCCACTTAGTGTAGTTTTATAGAATAACCATTGACCCCCTTTGAAGTAGCTATGTCTAATTCCCATTCTGCAGATTCCCCCATCAGCTTGAGCATAGTTTTCTCATTGCTTCTTATCTCAGAATTCATGCATTCTTTTTGGATTGTCATTTAGTATTCATTGTTGGTTAAGCTGCATATATGGAATTTGGGAAAGTGCTTTCATCATAGTTCTGCTTAAGCCAGGCTTCAGCTTAATTGTTATATCAAGTAAAGCATCTTACAAATAATAATAAAGAAAATTGTTCTAAGGAATTGAAAACATTCAAAACAACCACAAACAAAACCCAATTTCAATTGTCTGAATTTCTCTTAAACTTAGTTGACTTCTGTGAAAGGGAATTCTTTATTCTCTTTTCCTATGTTGAGTTAATCAACCAGAAACTTAAAAAACACCCCTACTTAAGACTAAGTAAGGGAATTCACAGTCACTTACTTGGAGAACTCCACCCTTTTAACTCAGTCAGAAACTTATAAATCCTTTGATAAGAGTTGACACCTTCAGAGGATGAAAGATGTGAATCACACAGACACAGCCTGCTGGGCAGTGCTAGACAATTTGGAAACTGTGATTTGCCCCTGTGAAAAGGGGAAGAGACAAGAAGTCGCCATAAAAGCAAGCCCCAAACTCCCTCAGAGAATATTGTCTTTGAGAAGATAGTCTGAAAAGATTGTCTTCTGGAGATAATCTTCTGACTGGGGAGAATTTTGAGGGAGCTTCACTGGAGACTGAGGCTTGGTTTGTGGGCTTGGTGCTGAGCTTCCACTCCGACTCCTGGACTACTTCCTTGGGTGAGGGAAAAGCTGAGTCCTTTCCTAGTTTCCTAAGAGACTAGCTTCTATCTTGGAGGAGGCCATGTGATTACTCACTACCAACCTTCCTGGTTGACAGCTAATTAATCTCTGCCTGGATTAAGCAGACCCAGAGTAAAACACTTAGGTTGATAGGATAGATAACTTCTCCTACTCCCTTACATTTCTCTTCTTTATTGTTTCCTCTCTATTTGTAAATACATTTCTGACTCAAGATATAATAAATACTGGTGACCACATAATTTCATATAATCATCATCCAATCATTATTTTTAACCTTCCACTTCTCACCTATCATTTTTCTCAGGCTCTAGGAAACTAATTTAATCTTAGGTAAGACTTTCAGGAATGTGAGAATTGATTGTCTGCATCTTAATTCATATTGGCTATCTTTGGAGTTTGATGGTATCTATGACATTGTGAAAGGGTGGAAAGAACCTTAAGAACTTAAAAAAAAAGCAAAACATGCACCATATATTTCTTGGGCTTGACTATATGGTTTATGATTGTTTGGGATTTCAAGACAAGAAAAAATCAAAATCTTAAGTATGAAATGGGAGCCTGATATATATCCTCACTCACTTCATATGCTAAAGAAGGGCCAAGAGATGTTAAATGACTCACTAGGTGGTAAGAATCAGTAATAGGATCTAAATCCTAATTGCCCAGGAGTATTTTTCATATTATATAATATATTCTCATAGTAGATGAAAGTTCAAATTCCATTTCTATTGTATGACCTTAATTAAGTAATGTTTCATCTCTGTGTCTTTATTTCTTCAAGTATAAAAATAAAATGTTCAAAGTAGATGAATTCTAAGGTATGAGATTGAAAAATTGTTCACATGGTATCAACTCTGAAATTCACTAATTTTGTTATCTTGGATAAATAATGAAACTTCTCTGCACCTCAGTTTCACACTCTGTAAAATGAATATATTTTCACTAGATATTTATTCCATTGAACTATTGGATTGATTCCTTTGTTAAACTTATGCTCTTTCCAATTTAAATAGTGATTGCATATTGTGTTCATGAACTGATAAATATTTCTTCATAAGGCTAAACTTGTGTTTGCTACCATCTCTTTGTTAATAAGTATTTGCATATTATATTTAAAATTATTTTACTAGTGTTGTTTTTGCATTTTTATTTTCTAAATACTAAACAAGAAATCTTCATAGAGATATCAGAGAGAAATTTTCAATAGAGAGAAATCTTCACAGAGGTAACTTTAAATCTTCATAGTGAAATCAAAAGGGGAATTCAAGCAAGAAACTACTAGACAAGATTCTTCTCACTTATTCATTTCAGTCAATAAATACAAACACTTGTTATGAAGGTATTCTGCTAAGGGCTGGATAGCCAAAAAAAAGCAAGCTCCCCCACACAATTGTTTTCTATCTTCAGGGAGCTTGTAGTCTAAGGGAGAAGACATTTTACTAAAAGCCATGTGCATATAAGTTCTATATACTATGAATAGAAAGTAAGTTTTTCTCTGGAAGGTGGGATATGAGATGAGTCTTGAAGGAAACCAGGAAAATTAAAACATGAAGATGAGGAAGAAGAACATTCCAGGTATAAGGGACAGTTATCTCCATTAGGAGATTAAGTTTCACATGTGAGGAATAACAGCAAATAATCCAGTGAAGCTATAGTATAGAGTAAGGCAAGATAATAAAATGGAAGCTGATTGGAAAGGGAGGAAGTCACCATCTGTGAAAGGCTTTAAATGACAGAATATTTAATATTTGATTCTAGAAGTAATAAAAGATTATGAGAATTCAAAAATGGGTATGACATAAAAAGGCTTAATATTTTAGTAAAATCACTTTGGCAATTGAGTGGAAGATGGAGTGGAATTGAGAGGGACTTGAGGTTAGAAGACACATATAATTGCTTTTGCAATTGACCAGGAAAGAAGTTATAAAGCACTTCACCAGGATGATGGTGATGTCTGCAATAAATTTAGGAAATTAGGGAAAAAAATTCAGAAAGTGGAGGGACTGGGGAAAAATAATGCATTCTATTCTGGACATTTTGAGTCTAAGTTATTATCTAATTCAGGGAATCATAGAGGTATTTGGTGATGAGATTATAACTCAGGAGAACTTAGATGGTGCAGAGGATTGGACTTGGAGTCAGGAATACCCAAGCTCAAATCTGGCCTCAGATACTTACTATGTGACCCTGTCCAAGTCATTTTAACCTACTTGCCTCAGGTTCCTTATCTGTAAAATAAGCTAGAGAAGGAAATAAAAAACCACTTCAGTATCTTTGCCAAGAAAACCCAAAAGAGGGGTTCAGGAAGAGTCAGACATGACTGAAAACAACTAAACAGCAAAATGGAAATTTGAGAATTTTTCAAATGGAGCATATTGGCTATGGGGTTTGGGGGAGGAGGGAAAGAACATGAATCATGAAACCATGGAAGAATATTCTAAATTAATTAATTAAATAAAAAATTTCAATTAAAAAACAAACAAATGGAGGTAAACCAATGAAGGCTGAGATAACCAAGCAAGATAATATAAATAGAGGAAAGAGTACCCAGGACAGATTCTTGAGTATCATCCTTCATTAATGAATATGACCTTTATGGATATCAAGCAAAAGAGATTGGAGGAGTTGGAAGACAACTGCAAGAAAGCAAAGACATCAAAACCAAGAGATTAGATTAGTCAGAAGTAGATTATAGTGTCAAAAGCCTCAAAAGTTACAAGAAATATGATGATTGAGAGGAACATGACAATTAGGAAATGTTTGGTCTCATTAGAAAGAGCAGTTAAGTAGAATTATTGAAATCATAAGACAAACTGTAGAGTGTTTAGAAGTGAGATGGAGAGAAAATGGAGAAGTATAAATAAATAGGAGATATGAGATAGACAACTAGTAGTAGAAATGCTCTGTCACCAGTAATATCTTGGCATAAACATATTAATAGATAATATCATACTAATGTTTGTAGTATTCAAGTTACAATGGAAGATAAGTTTTCAAAGTAGAGACATAGCAGAGGATCTCGAAATCATGTCACAATAGGATAAACTTTATACCATTTCTATTATAATGTTTGCCACCAGAGGGATCCTTCAGATGTTTCAGTGAGCATACTGTTCAATAGTTCATAGAATTTACAAATATACAAAGTATAATAGCAGGATAGTGACTTATCTCTGGAATATTTATCTCTATGCCCATGAAAAATCTGAGAATAAGACAACTAATCCCCTCAAAAATCCAACCAACTAACTCCATTGTCCATTCAATCAAGGCATGGTAAGCTAACATGATGCTATCTAGAGTTAGGTATGGTGGAAAGTTCTCTGAACCATTATCTTATTTGAAAGACCTAGATGAAACTCCCAATCTCTTACCTTTTGAACTATGGCAAAACCACTTATTGAGTTGGCAGCACAGTCTGCATGATGCAACTATACCTTAAAGTTAAAGAAGTTGAATTTGTGCCATAGTTTTATAAGTTGGCCCCATCAGAAACTGTAGATCATCAAATTAATATGGCAGATGCACTGCTAGTGGTGATTCTTCATGTTTTAGTACCATGAGATAGCATGATTAATAGGAACAAATCAGAAATATCAATTCCCCATTTTCTGTTTTGATTGACATCATCAACTGCCTGGGAGGAAGGTGTTATTACTGTCACCATTTTATATTTGAGAAAACAAAGTTGAAAGCAATTAAGGCACTTACTTGCTCAGGGTCAAACAACTATTATATGTCTGAGAAAATATTCAAATTCAAATCTTTCTGATTCTAAGACTAACATCCTATCCATTTTTCCACCAACCCTCCTAAACTCTGAAGATGGATAAGTTAAAGAACCTCACATACTAGAACATCATAATGCAAAATTTATAAATTCTAACCAATAATGAAATAGTACTAGTATCTGAATGATTTTATAGAGGAGATAAAAATTCTTAAAATAGAATAACTTTTTAAAATTTCATGATATAAACCAACAGAGCAGTCCAATTATATCAAAAGATATATATTTTTTTGAACTAGGAATTTATATCATTATAAACATATCAAGACTCCATACACAAGAATTTGGTCACTGCTGTGCTAATAACCTTCTAGGGCAGAAGATACAGCTATCAATGATTTTTCTTGAGGACAGTAGTCAAATGCCATCATGTCAGAATCAAATTAATAAATGTATTGGTACACCACTGGCTAGCTGGTATGCTCACTAGAAATCACTAATTTTGTCATCTCCACATTTGAAGCAACATAAAAGAAAGTGTAGACAGAATAGAATATTGAAAGCCAAAGAATATTAGAAAATTTATATTCACTTTATCATCAATGGAAAGTGAAAGCTAGACTTCCGGGTTAACATGGATGCAATCTAGATGTGAATCGCTTCCTCTCCTCAGCACCGAACGAAATAGACTACCTCAAAAGAGCACAAAAATCACCTTTGGAAGAACAGAGGGACTCTCCAGGACCCCACAGAAATGAAGGTACGTGGGGCTTGAATATTTCCACAGTATAAGGAGGAGGACAAACTTGAACAAAAATGTGAACTGAGCTGCCCCCCCAACCCCCACCAAACCAGAGTAAGGTATCAGAGAGCGCTCACTGGGACAGTGAGTGAATGAGGAGCGTCTATGTCTGGGGCGGGGGGCACACCAGGGTTCTTGGGATCTAAAGACTGCAAGGAAGCGACCTCTCAGGGCGGTTTCACGGGAAAATCCTGTGCTGAGCAAAGGTGTGGCCGAGCTGAGAGGCTGCGCTGAGCAAGGGGCGGCAGCGCTGAGAGGCTGTGCTGAGCAAAGGGGTGGCCTGGCTGAGAGGCTGCGCTGAGCAAAGGGGTGGCCTGGCTGAGAGGCTGCGCTGAGCAAAGGGGCAGCTGTGCTGAGCAAAGGGGCAGCCGCGCTGAGCACAGGGGCCTGCCCTCTAAGAAACCTCAGAGGCTCGGAAGAACTAGTCTGAGGCAACCTAAATTCACAGAAAACCGACCCATATCACCCAGACCACAGTCCAAAAAGGAAAGGGGAATAAAACCACCAAAACGATGGCTCACATGGCCCAAAATCAAGCCTCCAGGAAGAAAGGGGAAAAGGTGACTATTGAAAACTTTTATGGTGGGAGAACCCAAGTAAAAGAAGAGAAAGACGATAAACCCAAACAAAATCAAAACATGCCTCACAAAATGGAAATTATCCACAAGCTCTGGAAGAACTCAAATTGGAGCTTACCCAAAAGATGGAAACATTCTGGAAAGAAAAATGGGAGAAAGAGATCAGCAGTCTGATAGACAAGACTTCACAATTGGAGAAAGAGCTGGAAGCATCTAATAGAAGGGCAGACAAAGCTGAAAAGCAAAACCAGTCCCTAACGACCAGAATTAAGAAACTGGAAGAAACTGAGATCATAAAACAGCAAGAATCAATAAAGCAAACCCCAAAAATTAATGAATTAGAAGAAATCATAAAATATCTCACTGAAAAGGTCACAGACCTGGAAAACAGAGGAAGAAGAAACAATGTGAGAATTATTGGTCTGCCCAAAAAACCAGTGATAAAAACATTGATGCTATACTACAGCATATTATAGAAGAAAATTGCCCACATGTTCTGGAGCAAGGGGGAAAAATAGAAATAGAAAGGGTTCATAGAACACCCTCTATACTAAATCCCCAAAAGACAACCCCCAGGAATGCAATTGCCAAAATCAAGAAATTCCAAGAAAAGGAAAAAATCCTACAAGAAGCCAAGAAGAAGAGCTTCAGATATAGGGGGGCTCCCATAAGGATCACACATGACTTAGCGGCTAACACACTAAGAGACCACAAAGCATGGAACACGATATTTAGAAAGGCAAGAGAGCTGGGTCTCCAACCAAGAATCAACTACCCAGCAAAACTGACTATATACTTCCAGGGGAAAGTATGGGCATTCAACAAAAGAGAAGATTTCCAAGCATTTCCTAAGAAAAGACCAGAACTTAGTGGAAAATTTGATATCCAATCACAGAAAGCAAGAGAAACATGAAAAGGTAAATATGAAAGAAAGGGAAAAGAAGATGAATCTTATCTTTTTCTTTAAGTCAAACTCTCTCCTATAAGGACTACATTTACATCAAATTATATATATGAATATGTGTGGAAAATGTATTGTGTAACTCTCAAAAATTGTATACATCATAAGAAGAATCATGCATAGGGAAAGATTGGGGCATCAAGAAGATTTGGTGAAAGGGGGGGCAAAGAAAGGAAAAGGGAGGGGGGGAGTGTTGAGAATACTAAGACTTACTTCAAGAAATGGGGGGGGACTAAATAGAACAACGTTTCCCATAAAAAGATACACATGGGAAGGGGAGGGGAAGATCTCTCATATGAGAAGGAGAGGAAGAGAGCGTGAAGTGGTATTACTTAAACCTTACTCTCAGTGAAACCAACTCTGAGAGGGAAAAACATCTAGATCCAGTGGAATCCTGAATTCTATCTTATCCAACAGGGTAAGAAAGAAAGGGAAATTAAGGAGGGGGAGGGGAGAGGGAGTATAAAAAAGGAGGGAAGGAGAGGGGGGAGGGGAAGGGAGCATAAAAAGGGAAGGGCTAGAAAGGGAAGCATACCAAGGGAGGGTACTAGGGGGACTGACCTAAAGTAAATCACTGGTTCAAAAGGATATAGCTAGGGAAGAAAGGTCAGAACTAGGGGAAGATATCAAAATGCCAGGGAATCCACAAGTGACAATCATAACTTTGACCATGAATGGGATGAACTCACCCATAAAATGTAGACAAATAGCAGATTGGATTAGAACCCCAAACCCTACTATATGTTGTCTTCAAGAAACATATATGAGGCGGGTTGATACTCACAAGATTAGAATTAAAGGATGGAGTAAGACCTTTGGGGCCTCAACTGATAGAAAGAAGACAGGAGTTGCAATCATGATATCTGACAAAGCCAAAGTACAAATAGACCTGATCAAAAGGGATAGGGAAGGTAAATATATTCTGTTAAAAGGGAATATAGACAATGAGGAAATATCACTAATCAACATGTATGCACCAAGCAGAATAGCATCCAAATTTCTAATGGAAAAAACTAAGAGAATTGAAGGAGGAAATAGACAGTAAAACCATATTAGTGGTAGACTCAAACCAACCACTATCAAATTTAGATAAATCAAACCAAAAATAAATAAGAAAGAAGTAAATGAGATGAATGAAATCTTAGAAAAATTAGTTAATAGACATATGGAGAAAAATAAATAGGGACAAAAAGGAATACACCTTCTCAGAACAACATGGCACATTCACAAAAATAGATCATACACTAGGTCACAGAAACATGGCACTCAAATGCAGAAAAGCAGAAATAATAAATACAACCTATTCAGATCATAAAGCAATAAAAATATTGATCAGTACAGGTACATGGAGAGCCAAATCAAAAATTAATTGGAAATTAAATAATATGATACTCCAAAATCAGTTAGTTAGAGAATAAATCATAGAAACAATTAATAATTTCATTGAGGAAAATGACAATGGTGATACATCCTTTCAAACCTTATGGGTTGCAGCCAAGGCAATACTTAGAGGAAAATTTATATCCCTGAGTGCATATATTAACAAATTAGGGAGGGCAGAGACAAATGAATTGGAAATTCAAATAAAAAAAACTTGAAAACAAACAAATTAAAAAACCCCAGAAGAAAACTAAAATAGAAATCCCAAAAATTAAGGGAGAAATTAATAAAATCGAAAGTGATAGAACTATAGCACTAATAAACAAGACTAGAAGCTGGTACTTTGAAAAAACAGACAAAATAGACAAAGTACTGGTCAATCTAATTTAAAAAAGGAAAGAAGAAAGGCAAATTAACAGCATCAAGGATGAAAAGGGGGATCTCACCTCCAATGAAGAGGAAATTAAGGCAATCATTAAAAACTACTTTGCACAACTATATGGCAATAAATATACCAATGTAGGTGATATGGATGAATATTTACAAAAATATAAATTGCCTAGACCAACAGAAGAAGAAATAGATTTCTTAAATAATCCCATATCAGAAAATGAAATCCAACAGGCCATCAAATAATTTCCTAAGAAAAAATCCCCAGGGCCTGATGTATTCACCAGTGAATTCTATCAAACATTCAAAAAACAGCTTACTCCAATACTATCCAAACTATTTGACATAATAAGCAAAGAGGGAATTCTACCAAATTCCTTTCATGACACAAACATGGTTCTGATCCCAAAGCCAGGCAGGCCAAAAACAGAGAAAGAAAATTATAGATCTATCTCCCTAATGAATATAGATGCAAAAATCTTAAATAGGATACTAGCAAAAAGACTCCAGCAGTGATCAGAAGAGGCATTCACCATGATCAAGTAGGATTTATACCAGGGATGCAGGGCTGGTTCAATATTAAGAAAACCATCCACATAATTGACCACATCAACAAGCAAACCAACAAAAATCACATGATTATTTCAATAGATGCAGAAAAAGCCTTTGATAAAATACAACACGCATTCCTATTTAAAAACACTAGAAATCAAAGGAATAGAAGGGTCGTTCCTAAAAATAATAAACAGTATATATCTAAAATCATCAACTAATATCATCTGCAATGAGGATAATCTAGATGCATTCCCATTAAGATCAGGAGTGAAACAAGAATGCCCATTATCACCTCTATTATTTGACATTGTACTAGAAACACTAGCAGTAACAATTAGAGAAGAAAAAGAAACTTAAGGCATTAAAATAGGCAAGGAGGAGACCAAGTTATCACTCTTTGTGGATGACATGATGGTCTACTTAAAGAATACTAGAGATTCAAACAAAAAGCTAATTGAAATAATCAACAACTTTAGCAAAGTTGCAGGATACAAAGTAAAGCCACATAAGTCATCAGTATTTCTATGTATTTCCAACACAGCTCAGCAGCAAGAACTAGAAAGAGAAATCCCATTCAAAATCACCTTAGACAAAATAAAATACTTAGGAATCTATCTCCCAAGACAAACACAGGAAATATATGAACACAACTACAAAACACTCTCCACACAACTAAAACTAGACTTGAACAATTGGAAGAACATTAACTGCTCATGGGTAGGAGGAGCCAAAATAATAAAAATGACCATCCTACCCAAACTCATTTATCTATTTAGTGCCATACCCATTGAACTTCCAAATTTTTTTTTTACTGATTTAGAAAAAACCATAACAAAGTTCATTTGGAAGAACAAAGGATCAATGATATCCAGGGAAACAATGAAAACAATGAAAAGGAAGGGGGCCTTGAAGTCCCAGATCTCAGACTATATTATAAAGCAGTGGTCATCCAAACAATTTGGTATTGGCTAAGAGACAGAAAGGAGGATAGACTCAGGGTAAGTGACCTCAGCAGGACATTATATGACAAACTCAGAGAACCCAGCTTTTGGGATAAAAATACACTATTTCATAAAAACTGCTAGGAAAATTGTAGGACAGTGTGGGAAATATTAAGTTTAGATCAACACCTTACACCTTACACCAAGATAAATTCAAAATGGGTGATTGAATTGAACATAAAGAAGGAAACTATAAGAAAATTAGGCGAACACAGAATAGTATACATGTCAGACCTTTGGGAAGGGAAAGATTTTAAAACCAAGCAAGACTTAGGAAGAGTCACAAAATGCAAAATAAATAATTTGGAATACATCAAATTAAAAAGGTTTTGTACAAACAAAACCAATGTAACTAAAATCAGAAGGAAAGCAACAAATTGGGAAGCAATCTTCATAAAAACCTCTGACAAAGGTTTAATTACTCAAATTTACAAAGAGCTAAAGCAATTGTACAAAAAATAAAGCCATTCTCCAATTGACAAATGGGCAAGGGACATGAACAGGCAGTTCTCAGCCAAAGAAATCAAAACTATTTATAAGCACATGAAAAAGTGCCCTACATCTCTTATAATCAGAGTGATGCAAATCAAAGCAACTCTGAGGTATCACCTCACACCTAGCAGATTGGCTAACATGACAGCTATGGGAAGTAATGAATGCTGGAGGGGATGTGGCAAAGTAGGTACACTAATTCATTTGCTGGTGGAGTTGTGAATTGATCCAACCATTCTGGATGGCAATTTGGAACTATGCCCAAAGGGCGATAAAAGACTATCTGCCCTTTGATCCAGCCATAACACTGCTGGGTTTGTACCCCAAAGAGATAATAAGGAAAAAAAAGACTTGTACAAGAATATTCATAGCAGCACTCTTTGTGGTGGCCCAAAATTGGAAAATGAGGGGATGCCCTTCAATTGGGGAATGGCTGCACAAATTGTGGTATATGTTGGTGATGGAATACTATTGTGCTAAAAGGAATAATAAAGTAGAGGAATTCCATGGAGACTGGAACAACCTCCAGGAAGTGATGCAGAGCAAAAGGAGCAGAACCAGGAAATCATTATACACAGAGACTGATACACTGTGGTACAATCGAATGGATTGGACTTCTCCATTAGGGACAATGCAATGTCCCTGAACAATCTGCAGGGATCTAAAAAACACTATCCACAAGCAGAGGATAAACTGTGGGAGTAAAAATACCGATGAAAAGCAACTGCTTGACTACAGTGGTGGTGGGGATATGACTGAGGAGAGACACTAAATGAACACTCTAGAGCAAATACCAACAACACAGAAATGGGTTCGAGTCAAGAACACATGTGATACCCAGTGCAATCATGCACCGGCTATGGGAGAGGTGGTGGTGATGGGGGAGGAAAAGAAAATGATTTTTGTTTCCAATGAATAATGTTTGGAAATGACCAAATAAAATAATGTTTTAAAAAAAAAAGAAAGTGAAAGGTAGAAGATAAAGATTATATAAGGAGTCAAACTGCCCAAAGAAAAAAAGATAAATAATAATTAAAAAGAAACTTTTCAATGAATCCTTGAGAAGCAAAAAAAGAAAATATTTTTAAATGAGAAAAAAAAGAGAGGAAACCTTTGAAGAAGGAGTAAGTGACTATTTTTGTCCAACTGCATGGTCAGAGAAGTCCTATACAACAAAAAGTTGAATGAGCTCAAATGAGAAACAGAATGCTTTATGTGCCTTTAATTCAAATGACAAAAGGGTTATGTAAAGGATAGTGATTGGAAAGATCTGTTTAAAAGTGGAAACCAGCACAGCCAGATAAGATCCCTAATTATTTGCTCAGACACTTCACCATGGCACATGAATCACTAGCAAAGTACTTAGTTGGCTTCTTCTCTGATACAAGCTGGATTTTATCTTCCTTAACTGAAGGCATCACATATTTATTGCCAAAAGATAATAATAAAAGTGATTCCATCTAAATACAAGTCAATGATGAATGTATATACTTAATAGAAAGCATTTATAATGTCCATCCCACACACAACTCTAAAGACACTTGAAAAAATAATGTATTGCCTAAGGAACAAAAAAGCTACACAATAGTGTTTAAGGGGGAGAAAAGTGAAATTTTTTATTAGGGACTCAATTTCACACTCATGACTCATTTATATACTGCAAATATATAAAATTCTAAGCATAAAGATATTTACTTGGAAGTTAAAAAAAAATTAAAACGTTCTTCTTACATTTTATACCTGACATGTACTCTGTAGACCAATAATACTTACCTCTTTGTGTTCCATTATTGAGACATTCCATTTTTCATCTGGGAATTTTCTCTGCATTGCCCACATACCTGGGAAGTTTTCCCTTCTCTTCTCCATTTATAGGCTTTCCTGGCTTCTTTTAAGTCCCAGATGAAATTATTCCTTCTACAGGAAGATTTTACAAACTCTACTTACTTTTATTGCCTTCCCTCTATTAATTATATACTTTTTATTCTGTGTATAGCTTGTTTGTAGATAATTCTTTATTTGTTTTGCTTCCCTTCCCCATTAGATTGTGAGCTCCATGAGAGCAGGGACTTTATTTTTTATTTTTTGGTATATCTAGAACCTAGATAAGTGCTTGGTGTGGAGGAGGAGTTAAGTGTTTATTGATCAATTGATTTACCCCAAAATAATGCCAAGAATAACTGATATAAAATATAGAACTTCTCAGAGAAACAGTTTAAACTCCTTTTGGTTTTGTCAATTTTTAAACATTATCACGACTCTTAAAAAAGAATAGAGTAAGGCTTCCAATATAAAGAAAGAATTCTACAAATATATCTTTATAATAATGTGATGTACATAGCTGGCATCAATCTAAAAGGCTACACTGACAAAACTCATTAAATAGCTCTTTCATCTTATGGAATCTCTTTCTAGTGGAATCAAAAGTGCCGTTTGGATTCTACTCATGTGCACTTTTTAAAATAATGTCACGGAAAGATGAAAAAGCAGCAGATTTCAGCCTTGAATCTGGTCAAATCCAATGGCAAAGGTGATACTTATAAATAATTTATCTTCTCCAGGCAAAATTCACTAACCATAAAGATCTTGAGGAAAAAGCTGTGACTAAATAAGTTATGAGATGTATTGTTATCCTGACATAAAAAACCAAAAGGAAGAATTTACTTAAAGCATTTAACTCCTATATAATACCAGTCTTGGCATACTTTCAGATCTCTAAGAGGATGCATAGTATATTAATCATATATTCTAACAAAAATTCATATATTAATGAAAAACAGGTTGCATCAACTTGAGGTAGCTAGCAACAGATGAATATTTCTTTGTCAAAAGGGTGAAAAATATGGATAGACCTTCTCAAAACATGTGGAAAACAGGCAGAAAAAAAGCCTAAAGAAATACTTTCACAAGTAGACATTCCTTCACGAAGCATCAGTAAAGCATGACAAAAGCTAGGTGTATATCGTTTGATTTCATGAATGTAAAAGGAAGTCATTTCTTTATCAGGCTTATGAAATGACCAACATCTAAGAGTGAAATCAAAAGGCCTTTCAAGGATGATATCACATGAACTCAATTAATTATATGCTGCAAGAAAGTATATGAGTTATGAGAATTTGTTTCTTGAAATTGAAGAGTTTGTGTTGATAATTGAGGTCCAGATCAAGCCATCAGAAATTATAGTAGCACAATTTTTAAAGAACCTGGACTTAGTGATCAAGGCAACTTATTAAAGAAAACAATGAAAACTGTGAAACATACCACTGCAGTGCTGCACAATTTGGAACAAGACACAACCTGGAAGATAACAGATCAGATCCTCCCTACCCTTAGGGAAAAAAAAACCCAAATGAACAAATGGCATATTCTCATACTACAAATCGAAACCTTTAAACGTCTTTGACAATTCAAAAAACAAATTCTACTGGACTTGACCATTATCATAGGCAGAAATGGGACCCAAATGCCCAAACATACCATTTATAGATAAAAAAATCAAGAACAATGTTGTTAGTAGATTTAACCGTAACACAAAATACTTATAATCCTCAAAAGATATGCAACAAAAATTTTCAACAGATAGAGCCCTAGCAGAAGAACACAAGGTCCTGTGGAAACATATTGAGACATATTTCCTTATTGTGATGCCTGTCATTAGATATCCCAAAGTTGTTTGTTTCTTGTCCCCTCAGTGGGCTACAAAACTACCAGGAGATATTTAAATGCTTTAAAAATTTTTAAAGCAGTAATTATATCCAGATCTTCAATAATCTGGACCATTAAATATGAAAGAATGAGAGCTGAATCATGACCTGAACCACGATCGTTTTTATCTAAACTCCTTTGAACAATATATATATATATATATATATATATATATATTTTTTTTTTTTAAATGGCAAGGTGTGGTGCACTGTAATCAATTCTGGTGTATTGCCTGGGCTCTGGAGTTCTGAACTACATTAAAGCTGAAGATGATTTATGCCTCCCCTAATTCTAGCACCAGGGGAATGGGTTCCTAGGAATAGAGGACCACAAAGCTACCTTGGAGTGAATTATTCCAGATTTGGATATAAAGCAAGTCATAACTTCTGTGCTGCACAGCAGTGACATCAGGTCTGTATAGCTGCTGGATCTCTAGATTGGATATTATTGGGAAGCCCAAGCTAAAAAAACAAACAAACAAACAATAAAGATGAGAATGAGATAAAAACAACAATGATAAAATGGCTGACATTATATAGTCAATATATAAATTTTTGACATGACAGAATTTAATGACAATATATAATATTTTCAAAGGATAGCATATATGTACATTACTTGAAAGGCATCTGTGTATTTTACCTCTAAAACTGCCTTGAATTTAATATACATATGCATATGGATATGTAAATATATTCACACATACACACTGCAGAGATATATACATACATTTATATGTATAGAGAGAGCAACATTTTAATCTTTGTAGCCCCAGAATTGAGAAGCATACTTAGCACAGTGTAGCATAATAAATGATTATTAACTCAATTAATTTATCTTGTGCTAGAATAAAGAAGGTATGTTTTAGAGTATCATAAGTTAAAAAGAAAAAGCTTTATTAAGTTAATAGTTTCTTTTGTAGACTCCAAAGTTAGGAGTGAAATATTTCTTTTACTGATGGTTTAGTTCCACCCATCCAAGTGGTCAATGACATCCCAATCTTTAGATATTTTGTATAGAAGGAGACTATGGAAACCCATTTAGTAAAGGATTCTGATAGTTGAGACAGTTCCTTTTCATTGGTTTGATGTTGGAATTTGTCATGAACAAAGGATTCCACGTGTCCTTATTGTTATCATATTTAAATCATGCTGCAACTTGATCTTGTCAGCCCAGTGGTTGGGTAATGCAAAATTAAAAGTTTTGTCAAGCATTCAGGTCAGGTTTGTAAATCCTGTTTCCCACGATCTTCAAGCTGAGCTGCTGACATTTTAGCATCATTTCCCTCCTCTACATGGCTACAATTTAAAGAGGATTTAAGTAGTAAATCTAGCAAACCTTGATAAATGCTAGTCTGCCATCAATTTACTTAATAAGCAAGTACTCAGTAAAAAACATAAATCTTATAAGTCAACAAAAGCAAATGACAAATTAAATGATTTAATTGTGCCTAGGGCTTTATAAAGGACAATTTTATGTTTTGTGATGATCAGAGCAAAGGAAACACAAAGTATAAAGGAATACATTAGATTAAGATATTCACAAGCTAACCCGTCTTCTATCTTCTATATCTAGGACGATGGGAACATTCATTCTTTTGTTCATTCAATAAGCTTATATTTAGAGATCAATACATATTGGATACCTTGCTAAGTCATATATGAAGATTTGTAGATATAAATATGAATAAGATTTGGCACCAGCTCCTCTTTTTAGTCTTTACCTTCTGATTTTAATCAATAATAAGTATCAGTTCTAAGACAGAAGAGTGGTACAGACTTGGGATTTGGCATTAAGTGACTTGCCCAGTGTCACATAACTAGGAAGTGTCTGAGGCCAATTTGCAAATGATACCTGGTTTTCTATCCACTGAGCCACCTAGATGTCCCAGTCCCAGTTCTTAAAGATCTTATAATTATTTATTTCCTTTGCTTTCTAAGTTTTCCCTTAGAAGAAGCAGAGTTCTTTAGTATGTTCAGTAGTGATTATTATTAAATTGTTTTCATTATGGACACTGAAGTTATTGCATATGTTACAGAAAATTAAAAATCACTACAACTATTAAACTATTAAACTGTATGAATCTACATAAGATATAATTCAATATTTATACATATATTCACTTATATGAGTTTAGATATTCATATATAAACATTTATTTATACATATATAAATAATAGGTCCATCCCTATAGCTTATATACACACAAAATACATACATACATATGTTCATACATATTTATATGTGTATAAACTCATATATTCACACATATAATTACAATAATGACTCTCAGTGGTAAATTAATTAATTATGGGATCATAGGTTGAAACTTGGGATGGACAACATCCTGATAGATCATATTACTAAGGAAAAGAAAAGGCAAGTCTTATACCCAATGACATATGTATCAAGAGAACTGCCCTTTGAATCCAGGTCCCCTGACTTTAAATCTAATAATTTTTTCATTATATATTTGTTCCATCTTTTTGATAACTTACTTTGTGACTTTGGGTACCTCATTCCATCTCTCCAGACCTCATTCTGAAGAAAAATTCAAGAATGGAGTTGGACTACATGGACCCTAAAGTCCTTTACACCTCCAATGTTATATTATATATCTATGTAAATTTATTATTCTATGTCAAAATATCTTTTTGTTGAACACTTGGTTTTTATGTCTTTATATGATCTTTTAAAATTCATATTAATTAGAGATATAATAGTTTCTTAGTCAGACATAAGAAAAATAATTTTTTGTATCCTAAAATATGAAGTCTCTTGAGCCAAGTAATTCTTTACTTTATTTTGGATAGGAAAGTTAGAGGGTAGAGAGTGGGGAAAGGATAAAGAAGTATCTATATTCCACTCATAATAATTATTTAAATGTGACTGTCTCTGGGGTATCATTTAAGGTGGGAAAGTTCATCTACTAATATACTGTAGGCAGGATGGAGAGAAACCAGCTTCCATCTCCTTTAGAGCTCACCTTTGAAATATGGGTATTATCAATCTTGCCCAATATAATATCCCAACCCCTATCATATAACCACTATTATTTGAATTCCCGTAAAAGAAGAGGAAACAGATTCATTCTTTCTTTATTCTGCTTTGAGAATGCCCAGGGTATATCCAAAATAATTTTCTCTACTCTCTGGAGAGTGGTGTCCGGAGCAGACAGATAAATGGAGAACTGATAAGAGAGAGTGAAGTGCCTGTCTCTGCCCACCTCACCCAGTCTTTGTCCAGGATGGCAGATGTTAAGCTCAATCTGAGGTACTAACACATATAAAATACTGAACATTCACATCTATATATCTATAACTCTATCTCTATATCTTTATGTTTATATTCCATTTTTGAAAAAAAATCCTTACAATTCTATGAAGCAGAGAGGAGTATTTGCCTTTCTTAGTATCCAATAATAGGTACTAGATAATTTTTCTTTTAGAGTGGACCTGTGATATCACTTGCAACAGAAAAAAAAAACCCAACTAACTAAAATAAAAACTTTTCTAGCAAAGCAGATAGGAAAATATGCTGCAATTTATGGTAATAAAGAGTTGCATGGGTCATAAAAGGATTTGACAATCATCTCAGGGTCACATTATAACAGTATATGTTAAAAGTGGAACTTAAACCCAGGACTGACTGATTGCCCATAAGGGAAGCTCTAAATAAATGCACTGGGTCACAAGTCAATGGTAGTAACTAATATGATATTATTTGTAATTCATTCCTTAATGAACTCAAAAGAAATTAAATTGTTAACCCTTGGTATTAAGTCCTACACTAAAGGATTCATGGAAATATGGCTTTTGTTTTTAAGCTTACATTTCAACTATAATACTATTAAAATTGTTAAAATTATTTAGCAGTGGGTAGGAAGGTAAGACATCTTTCAACATTTTCTTCCATTCTTATTTTAACTCACAGAGACATATTCATCATAAAAAAAGGAGGAGATGTTAACCAAGTGTGCAAATAAACTTCTGGAATATACAAATAAATGAAGGTAACATTCAAAGAGATTCCATTACCTATTTTTTAAGCTTCTTCTTAAAAAGCAGTTGTCATTGTAGTGACAAACTGTCTGCCTCTAAATGAAGAAGGGTTTCCTAATGCCTCTCCTCTTCTCAACTCTACTCTAGATTTAAAAATTAATAGCATGGTGGGTTGAACTCTCTCTCTCAAATGAAACAAAATATATGGGAATTTACTATTTATTGGCATGATAATTTGGTATGATATCTATAGTTCAGTTTGCAAATGAAACTTATACTGCTCAGTATGCTCCAAATCATTCACTGTAGATCAGCTAAATGGAGGAAATATGAATGATGCCACTTTTCAAAGTTTTCATTTATTTATACACATTGTTTTGAAGTTTATCTTGGAAGGTGACAGACGCTGTTAAGAAAATATTGTTTAGGTAAAAGAAAAGAGTAGAAAATTCTACTGTGGGCAATAAAACTTTGAATTTGACTATTGGACTTAGATGAGCCAGATATAGTAGTGTGGGCAAACTATAATTATATCAGATCAGTATCAACCAATCAATTAATATTTTTTGAGCAACTACTCTATTCAGAGTACCATGCTAGATAGTATGGGGAGTTTGGAGATGATGTAGCTTTCACTTGGAGGAAATTATGGCCTGTTGAAAAGATCTTTAAAATATTGTAGGTTTCATAGCCAAGGAAAAAAATACTCAGGATTTCATTTTTCATAATTCTTGGGGTCCAGAAAGCATTTCACATTGTGATAAATTTTTAGGACTCCTTTCCCTTGAAAGTTATATGTGTAAGTACAGAGCAGTTGTGTTGTAAAATGAGGACACCGAATGGCAATAGCCATCTGAGATGCAAGTGTTTGTAAAAAGTGCAGTGTGATCAGTGATTAAAAGGAAGAGCCATGTGGGTTGACTGCTGTGCCCTCATAAGAATTCTGTCAAAGTTTTCTCAACAGAAGATGCAGAAATATGTATGCCTTTTCACAAGAGATTTTAGCAGATCTTTAGCTGCTAAGAACAGAAAATAAGGTGCAGAATTACATCTAAAGCAAAAAACACTATGACTTAAGCCTTTCTCTTATCAGGCATATAAAAGAGTGATTATTTTTCTTCTCTACTGGTCCATTGAAATATTATGTCAGATAAAGGGGGATTAAACTATAACTCCTAGGAATTTACAGATTTATAGAGATTTTGTTCATTTATGTGTATGGTGTGGTGTGTGTGTCTGAGAGAGAGAGAGGGAGAGAGAGAGAGAGAGAGAGAGAGAGAGAGAGAGAGAGAGAGAGAGAGAGAGAGAGAGAGAGAGAGAGAGAGAGAGAGAGTAGAGAATTAGGGGCACTGGGATTATACAATTTCTTGAGTTTTGCCTTATTTCTTTTATTATTCTTTTAAAAACTTCTGATATTTATATGTATATTACAATAAATTTTTGCTTTTCCAGATTGCATCTCAATACAATTTTTACTACTTATTTTTTGATATTTTACAATCCATGTTCTCTCTCTCCATCCCCCTACTTCCCTTTACCCAAGAAGGGAGGTAATATGATATCACATTAGGTTGTACATAGAATATCATCTAATACACATTTCCATGTTTGTCATGTTTTGAAAAAGACATATTTTGCTTACACTAGGGAAAAATTCTTGGAGGAAATGAAATTTAAAAAATGGTACATTTTAATTAGTATTCAGACTCCATCTGTTCCTTCCATGGTGGTAGATTTCCTTTTTTTTTTCCCTTTGGCATGAGTCTTTTGGAAATGACCTGGATCGTTGCCTTATTGATAATAATTAAGGTATTCACAACTGATCATCATACATTATTGTTGTCTTTCCAGAATGATTTTGTGATTATTTTGTTTGTTATTTCTTATGGTACGATAATAATCAATTGCAAACATATACCACAACTTGTTCTGCCATTCCCCAATTAATTGACATTCTTTCACTTTCTTGCCACATAAAAGAGCTGCTATAAATATTTTTGTAAAAGTAGTTTCTTTCCCTTATATTTAATCTCTTTGCAATATAGTCCATGTAGTAACATTGCTGAGTCAACAGATATGTACAATTGTATGGCTCTTTGAGCATAGTTCCAGATTATTCTCCAGAATGTTTATATCAAACCACAATTCTACTAGCAGGGTATTAGGGTTCCAGTTTTTCAACATCGTTCCCACTATTTATCGTTTTCCTTTTTTTTCAGGTTAGTCAGTCTGATGGGTGTGAGTTGGTACCTCAGAGATGTTTTCATTTGAATTTCTCTAATCAATAGTGATTTGGAGCATTTTCCATGACAAAATGTAGTTTTCATTTCTTCATCTAAAATTTGCCTGTTTATATCCTTTGACCATTTGTGAATTAGGAAATGCTTTATAGTCTTATAAATTTGATTCAGTTCTCTATATTTTTGAGAAACAAAGCCTTTGTCAGAGAGAATTGCTATAAAGATTTTTTTTCTTAGTTGGTTGCTTGCTTTTTAATCTTTTGATTACATTCATTTTGTTTCTGCAAAATGTTTAATTTAATGTTGCTAATGTTATTTATTTTATGTCTCATAATGTTCTCCAAGTCTTGTTTTGACCTAAATTATTCCTTTATCCATATGTCTGACAGGTAAATTATTTTGTGCCTCCCAAATTTGTTTATGGTACTACCCCCTTTTTTTTCTTTGTAAATAGTGCATTCATTTTGACTTTATCTTATATATGGTGTGAAGTGTTGGTCTATGACTAATTTCTGTTGACTATTTCCAGCTTTCCCAGAAGTGTTTGCCAAATAGTGAGTTCTTCTAATAGCTTAGATTTTAGGGTTTGTCAAACACTAGGTAGCTATGGTCATTTGCCATTGTTTTTTGAGCGCCTAATTTATTCTACTGGTCCTTCTCTCTATTTCTTAGCCAGTATCAGATATTGTTTGGATGCTTGTTGGTTTATGTTATAGTTTGAGATTTGGCTCAGGTAAGTTAGTTATTCTATTTTAATTGAATACTTCACTATTTGCCTAAAGTTTCTTGCTTGATCTTTTATTTGAGTGATCAAGTGGCTTGAGGTACACGTAGTTGCATGATTATTTATGAGGATTAATGATGTTATTGCTTTGAATATTCTATTTAAAGATGTAAATCACAAGCTAGTCATTTTTGTTGCTCTTATTAATGTCCTTTGAGAAACTTATCACAGGGAGTCCACCTAACTATGTGGAAGCCTTTGTTTCTTTATTCTGACATTCTGGAGATACTAGTAGTACATTTGGACTTCTATATACCATATTATGACCATTTCAGACATATATTAATATATAATATTATAACATAATATATAATAATATTAAAACATTATATATGTATATAACTCAGGTAATGAAAGGTTCCAGAGTTGAGGAGAAGCTTTATTTCATATACAAAACTGAAATATTAGGAAGCAAAAATAAAGATTCATAGGTTATTAAGTGACAATGTTTAATGTAGACTGTAGACCATTCCCAAAGACTGAAATGAGAAAGACATGTTCATGAATCAGAGTATAGACCTCAGGGCTAGAACAATTTAGGAGAATAAAAGACTGGAAAGGGAATTTAGAGCCAAATGTTTAATGTATTAAATGCCTTATTGAAGGCTATAGCATTTAATTTGATAGTGCCTTTAGAAACTTCTACTAGCATTGATTCCTCACAGTTCAATACAAACACACATATTCAACAGCAGCCATTTCCCCCACTCTCAGAATATGCTATTTTGCTCTCTTAAGATAACCCTTAGGGACTTCCAGTTAAGATGGTGGCTTCGAGAAAGCTAAAGTTCAGATCTCCGGAAAACCCTTCCCGACCGATCTCAAACTATAAGCTCCTAAGGCACCGAAATTCAAGACGATCAACAGCACAGACCCTGGGAACCCTCCTCCTGGACCTGGACCCGGATCAAAAGGTACGGCTCCCCTCAAAAGCCAGAACCTGAGACCACTCAGACCTAAGGGGTAGGAGCGCAGAGTCCAAGGCTCCGGGCAGCCCTGCCGGGCTCAGAGAGCAGGGTCCTCGGAACAGCAACCCTCAGGGCCTTCTATCCGAGTCCCAGTGAAAGGCACTGCCCTCGGAGCTCCCCCAGCAGAGAGCAGGGTCGAAACAACAGCAACCCTCAGGGCGGGCAAGACAGCCTCACGGGCTGGATCCTGCTATCCAAGTCTCAGCGAAAGTCACTGCCCTCGTAGCTCTGGGAAGCCGAAGCCCATCCCCCCGCAAGCCTACGAAACAGCCTCATGGCCAGCTATTCTGAAGGCAACTTCCGGAAAGCAACCCGACCCAGAGAGCTGGGGAGAGTGTGGCCTTGTGGTCCGACCCTTCCATTCCAGTTCCAGTGAGGCATATTCAGTTTAACCCAGGGAAAGCTCATAAAACCGACAATCTGCCCAGGACTAAAGCCTCTGAACACCAGACAGAGATAAGAAAAGCTAATCCTCCACATTCAGAGATGGCAACCTCCACAGAAGCACAGAAGCCCCAAAATACCAAGAAAAATAAGAAGAAAGGGGCGACTTTGGACACATTCTATGGAGCCAAAATACAAAATACAGAGCAGATAGAAGAAGATATACAAGAAAATTCTCCAAAATCTTCCAAAGGAAATGGAAACTCTCCACAAACCCATGAAGAATTTGAATCAGAAATGACCAAAAAGATGGAAGCCTTCAGGGAGGAAAAGTGGGAAATAATGCAAAAGAAATTCACACATCTACAAAACCAGTTTGACCAAACTGTAAAAGAAAACCATGCTTTAAAGCAAGAACTAATAAAGCAAAGCCAAAACACCAAGAAATTAGAAGAGAACATAAAATATCTCACCGACAAGGTGATAGATCTGGAAAATAGAGGGAGAAGAGAAAATTTAAGAATAATTGGACTCCCAGAAAAGCCAGAAATAAACACCAAACTCGATATGGTGATACAAAATATAATCAAAGAAAATTGCCCAGAGATTCTAGAACAAGGGGGCAATACAGCCACTGACAGAGCTCACAGAACACCTTCTACACTAAACCCCCAAAAGACAACTCCCAGGAATGTAATTGCCAAATTCCAAAGCTATCAAACAAAAGAAAAAATCCTACAGGAAGCCAGAAAAAGACAATTTAGATATAAAGGAATGCCAATCAGGGTCAAACAAGACCTTGCAAGTTCTACTCTGAATGATCGTAAGGCATGGAACATGATCTTCAGAAAGGCAAGAGAGCTGGGTCTCCAACCAAGAATCAGCTACCCAGCAAAACTGACTATATACTTCCAAGGGAAAGTATGGGCATTCAACAAAATAGAAGACTTCCAACTTTTTGCAAAGAAAAGACCAGAGCTCTGTGGAAAGTTTGATACCGAAAATCAAAGAGCAAGGAATACCTGAAAAGGTAAATATTAAGGAAAGGGAAAAATGTTATCTTCTTCTTTTACTCAAACTCTCTTCTATAAGGACTACATTTATATCAATCTATGTATACTAACATGTGGGGAAAATGTAATGTATAAATAGGGGGTAAAGAAAGACCAAATAGAATAATCGTTCTCACACAAAGATTCAGATGGGAAGGGGAGGGGAAGAAAACTCCTATAAGAAGGAGAGGAAGGGGGGGGGTTACTTAAACCTCAATCTCAGGGAAATCAACTCTGAGAGGGAAAAACATCCAGATCCATTGGGATTGTGAATTCTATCTTACCCAACAAGGGTAGGGAGAAGGGAAAACCAAGGGGGGGAGGGGGAGAGGGAGAACAAAAAGGGAGGGAAAGACAGGGGGGAGGAGGGGGAAAGGGAGGGACTAAAAAGGGAAACATCAAGGGAGGGGACAAGGGGTACTGATTCAAAGTAAATCACTGGACTAAAAGGTAGAGCTGAAGAAGAAAAGGTTAGAATTAGGGAAGGCAATCAAAATGCCAGGGAGTCCACAAATGACAATCATAACTTTGAATGTGAATGGGATGAACTCACCCATAAAACATAGACGAATAGCAGATTGGATTAGAACCCCAAACCCTACCATATGTTGTCTTCAAGAAACACACATGAGGCGGGTTGACACCCACAAGGTCAGAATTAAAGGATGGAGTAAGACCTTCTGGGCCTCAACTGATAGAAAGAAGGCAGGAGTGGTAATCATGATATCTGATAAAGCCAATGCAAAAATAGACCTGATCAAAAGGGATAGGGAAGGTAATTATATTTTGTTAAAAGGGACTCTAGACAATGAGGAAATATCATTAATCAACATGTATGCACCAAATAATATAGCACCCAAATTTCTAATGGAGAAACTAGGAGAATTGAAGGAAGAAATAGACAATAAAACCATACTAGTGGGAGACTTAAACAAACCATTATCAAATTTAGATAAATCAAATAAAAAAATAAGTAAGAAAGAGGTAAAAGAAGTGAATGAAATCTCAGAAAAATTAGAATTAGTAGACATATGGAGAAAAATAAATAGGGATAAAAAGGAATACACCTTCTTCTCAGCACCACATGGCACATTCACAAAAATTGACCATACATTAGGTCACAGAAACATAGCACACAAATGCAGAAAAGCAGAAATAATGAATGCAGCCTTTTCAGATCACAAGGCAATAAAAATAATGATTAGTAATGGTACATGGAAAACCAAATCTAAAACCAATTGGAAATTAAACAATATGATACTCCAAAACCATTTAGTTAAAGAAGAAATCATAGAAACAATTAATAATTTCACCGAGGAAAATGACAATGGCGAGACATCCTTTCAAACCTTTTGGGATGCAGCCAAAGCGGTAATCAGAGGTAAATTCATATCCCTGAATGCTTATATTAACAAACAAGGGAGAGAAGAGATCTATCAATTGGAAATGCAAATGAAAAAACTCGAAAGCGATCAAATTAAAACCCCCCAGCAGAAAACCAAACTAGAAATCCTAAAAATTAAGGGAGAAATTAATAAAATCAAAAGTGATAGAACTATTGATTTAATAAATAAGACAAGAAGCTGGTACTTTGAAAAAACAAACAAAATAGACAAAGTACTGGTCAATCTAATTAAAAAAAGGAAGAAAGAAAAGCAAATTCACAGCATTAAAGATGAAAAGGGGGACAGCACCTTAGATGAAGATGAAATTAAGGCAATCATTAGAAATTACTTTGCCCAATTATATGGCAATAAATACACCAATTTAGGAGAAATGGATGAATATATACAAAAATACAAACTGCCTAGACTAACAGAAGAGGAAATAGAATTCTTAAATAATCCCATATCAGAAATTGAAATCCATCAAGCCATCAAAGAACTCCCTAAGAAAAAATCCCCAGGGCCTGATGGATTCACCTGTGAATTCTATCAAACATTCAGAGAACAGTTAATCCCAATACTATACAAACTATTTGACATAATAAGCAAAGAGGGAGTTCTACCAAACTCCTTTTACGACACAAACATGGTACTGATTCCAAAACCAGGCAGGTCAAAAACAGAGAAAGAAAACTATAGGCCAATCTCCCTAATGAATATAGATGCAAAAATCTTAAATAGGATACTAGCAAAAAGACTCCAGCAAGTGATCAGAAGGATCATTCACCATGATCAAGTAGGATTCATACCAGGGATGCAGGGCTGGTTCAACATTAGGAAAACCATCCACATAATTGACCACATCAACAAGCAAACTAGCAAGAACCACATGATTATCTCAATAGATGCAGAAAAAGCCTTTGATAAAATACAACACCCATTCCTATTAAAAACACTAGAAAGCATAGGAATAGAAGGGTCATTCCTAAAAATAATAAACAGTATATATCTAAAACCAACAGCTAATATCATCTGCAATGGGGATAAACTAGATGCATTCCCAATAAGATCAGGAGTGAAACAAGGATGCCCATTATCACCTCTACTATTTGACATTGTACTAGAAACACTAGCAGTAGCAATTAGAGAAGATAAAGGAATTGAAGGCATCAAAATAGGCAAAGAGGAGACCAAGTTATCACTCTTTGCGGATGACATGATGGTCTACTTAAAGAATCCTAGAGATTCAACCAAAAAGCTAATTGAAATAATCAACAACTTTAGCAAAGTTGCAGGATACAAAATAAACTCACACAAATCATCAGCTTTTCTATATATCTCCAACACAGCTCAGCAGCAAGAACTAGAAAGAGAAATCCCATTCAAAATCACCTTAGACAAAATAAAGTACCTAGGAATCTACCTCCCAAGACAAACACAGGAACTATATGAACACAACTACAAAACACTCTCCACACAACTAAAACTAGACTTGAGCAATTGGAAAAACATTAACTGCTCATGGATAGGATGAGCCAATATAATACAAATGACCATCCTACCCAAACTTATTTATCTATTTAGTGCCATACCCATTGAACTACCAAAATACTTCTTCACTGATTTAGAAAAAAACCATAACAAAGTTCATTTGGAAGAACAAAAGATCAAGGATATCCAGGGAAATAATGAAAAAAAACACATATGATGGGGGTCTTGCAGTCCCTGACCTAAAACTATATTACAAAGCAGCAGTCATCAAAACAATTTGGTACTGGCTAAGAAACAGAAAGGAAGATCAGTGGAATAGACTGGGGGAAAGCGACCTCAGGAAGACAGTATACGATAAACCCAAAGATCCCAGCTTTTGGGACAAAAATCCACTATTCGATAGAAACTGTTGGGAAAATTGGAAGACAGTGTGGGAGAGACTAGGAATAGATCAACACCTCACACCCTACACCAAGATAAATTCAAAATGGGTGAGTGACTTAAACATAAAGAAGGAAACCATAAGTAAATTGGGTAAACACAGAATAGTATACATGTCAGACCTTTGGGAGGGAAAGGCTTTAAAACCAAGCAAGATATAGAAAGAATCACAAAATGTAAAATAAATAATTTTGACTACATCAAACTAAAAAGCTTTTGTACAAACAAAACCAATATAACTAAAATCAGAAGGGAAACAACAAATTGGGAAAAAATCTTCATAGAAACCTCTGACAAAGGTTTAATTACTCATATTTATAATGAGCTAAATCAATTGTACAAAAAACCAAGCCATTCTCCAATTGATAAATGGGCAAGGGAAATGGATAGGCAGTTCTCAGATAACGAAATCAAAACTATTAACAAGCACATGAAGAAGTGTTCAAAATCTCTTATAATCAGAGAGATGCAAATCAAAACAACTCTGAGGTATCACCTCACACCTAGCAGATTGGCTAACATAACAGCAAAGGAAAGTAATGAATGCTGGAGGGGATGTGGCAAAGTAGGGACATTAATTCATTGCTGGTGGAGTTGTGAACTGATCCAACCATTCTGGAGGGCAATTTGGAACTATGCCCAAAGGGCGACAAAAGAATATCTACCCTTTGACCCAGCCATAGCACTGCTGGGTCTGTACCCCAAAGAGATAATGGACAAAAAACTAGTACAAAAATATTCATAGCTGCGCTCTTTGTGGTGGCCAAAAACTGGAAAACGAGGGGATGCCCATCAATTGGAGAATGGCTGAACAAACTGTGGTATATGTTGGTGATGGAATACTATTGTGCTAAAAGGAATAATAAAGTGGAGGAGTTCCATGGAGACTGGAACAACCTCCAGGAAGTGATGCAGAGCGAGAGGAGCAGAACCAGGAGAACTTTGTACACAGAGACTAATACACTGTGGTATAATCGAACGTAATGGACTTCTCCATTAGTGGAGGTGTAATGTCCCTGAACAACTTGCAGGGATCCAGGAGAAAAAAAACACCATTCATAAGCAAAGGATAAACTATGGGAGTGGAAACACTGAGGAAAAGCAACTGCCTGAATACAGAGGTTGAGTGGACATGACAGAGGAGAGACTCTAAATGAACACTCTAATGCAAATACTATCAACAAAACAATGGGTTCAAATCAAGAAAACATCCAATGCCCAGTGGACTTACGCGTCGGCTATGGGGGGTGGGGGGAAGGAAAAGAAAATGATCTATGTCTTTAACGAATAATGCTTGGAAATGATCAAATAAAATATATTTAAAATAAAAAGATAACCCTTAGGAAAAAAAAATTCATGAGTTAAATCAAGGATGGTAAAGTTAGATTTAGAAAGAAATGTTATAATCAACTTCTTTCTTTGCTATAGTAACAACTCTAAAATTTGACAGAATTTTTGTTTGCATCTTTATTAGGTGCTTCCTGACCTCATATTTTCCTTGTCTTCTCAGCACTGTTCCCTAGGCTTTCTCATCTGCTCAGTATCTTATATACTATGCTTACCTATTCCTCTTCTCCATTTCCCCCAGCTTTCATATACTCCATTCCTTTCTACTCCGGAGAAAAACCTTTTTTCATAAGGTAGACACTGAGTAGTCATAAAGTAAGTCTAGGGTGTGTGTGTGTATTTGTGTGTTTTTCCCTCTAGCCCTTTCATTCATCCTGTACTTTTCTCTTTAACCTTTTGCTCCTGAAAAAAAAAGAGGGATGATCTGATACCATATTTTATAACTTGAAAGTCACTCACATCATTGTGCTCTCACCACCCATTTTATGCCTGAGACTTTTATCTTTTGTGTATAATGAAAGAATGTGTCAGCTTTTCAAGGCATTTTCATTATCAGGAAGAGAGTAGAGGAGATTAATGCTTCAGACAGATTCAGTCCTTATCTTGAACTAATTTTTTATCTGAGTGACCATGAAGTTGAACTTGCTATAGTAATTAAAAAATAGCTAGAAGTTAGTCTCTTAAGATTTGCAAAATGCTTCATCTAAGTTATCTTATCTGATTCTCAAAACAATATTGATAAATAATGGTGTTATTAGTTCTACTTCCTTTCTTTACTAATGGGGAAACTGAGAATGTGAGATTTTAACTGATATGCCCAGAATCATATCTAATAAGTGTTTGAGACAGGATTCAAACTCAGATCTTTGTGACTTTTATTTAGTCCAACCACATTACTGTTTTATTTTATCTTTGATTTCTAGAGTCTAGAACACTTAGGATAATAGATTGCTTGATAATTATTTGTTAATTGATTGAATACTTCCAAGAGACACCATGATTTCATCTGTTTCAATGCTGCTAGAATATCAGATAACTCCCTCTACATTTTAGTAGAAAGCCATTTTTTGTTCTTATATTGCCTAATGTGGCAAAAATATTATTATAACTCTTGTTATGGGTCTTTCAGAATTTGACTAACAGAAAACTATCACTCCATACCTTGGGGAATCATTTTCATATGTAAAATATTCTGTTACCAGAATCTTTTCCTTTCAGATCAAAAGTTATCTCTACACTTTGAAGAGACATTAGAGCAGTAGTACTTGAGTAGAGGAAGAAAAATTGTGCGCATCATAAATTATACAATATTACTTATGTTGTAAGTAACATTAAGCGTTATCTGATTATAGCAGTAAGCTCTCTTGGTGTGTGAGATTATTGTCTGAACATGAGATACTGACATCTGATGTGGACATACCATGTGTGATGAATGGAATTAATTTGCTATCATAGTTTTTATCTTGTACGCTATGGTTCATGTTCACAACTTTAAAAAAAGGGGAATGTTTGTTTCAGGCATGCCTTCTAACTCTGAGGCACACCTTGATCCTTTGATGATGCTTTGACTTTTCTTGTCTGGGCTATTGCACATGAAGACATGTGACTGAATGTGATTTTACTGGTAGCTATGTCTTACTCATGATGTATGAGAAGAAATGCCTTGTGGACTTTGTAGGAAATTGGTAGGGAGAAAAAATTCTCCTTTTTTTGAGTTTTTCTCTTTGCCTGTTCCAAATGCCCTGGTGTGTGTTCTTCAGAGCAAACAGTGGGAATGAATATGACTGCCACATAAATACCAGAGATATGGGGCTTATGACACACCCAAGAATTGCATGGGTTGAAAAAAAAGAAAAAAAAGCCTATGGGGTAAAGTCTATGGAATCAACAACAGAAAGTCTTACATGATTAAGATCTGAATGTTCATCATTATCTTGTTGAATCACTGACCCACTGCTGTGTCCTATTCACACAGGGAACAAGCATTCAAATTGGCTAATGGCCTTTCCCTGGAAGAAGGGTTTTCAGAACAGCTTGAGGGCTGCTTCAGGTAGGGAATGTTTACCCTATTACCTTAACAACAATCTGAGCAGTATTTGCAATGGCACCATCAGATCACTTTTAACAAATCAAAAGATTATATTTCAGGAATCCCTCTTGGGGAAATAGAATGTTTGCCTTTCTCTCTAGTTGAAAATGGGTCTAAGAACAGAGATTTTTTGCCTCAGATACTGTTGACTATGATTTTTCTCTTGTTGATTGAATGAATACTTAAAAGATATTCAATTATTATTTCATCTGTTTGAGAACTGTCATAATATCAGATAATTAACTCCCTTCATATTTTAACAGAAAGATTTTTGTTTGTTTCAGTTTGGTTAGTGTGGCAAAAAAAGTCTGACATAGCCAGACTTTTTGTTATGAGTCTTTGAACTTGATTGTTAGAAAAGCTGCCACCATATACCTAGAGGAATTATTTTAAGGTGCCCTTAGAGATATATATATAGAGTATAGAGTATATATATATATAGAGAGAGTATATATATATATAGAGAGATATATAGAGTATAGAGTATATATATATAGAGTATAGAGTTTTGATGTGGAGGCTATTAGTGATAGTGGGACAGGATAACTGCACAGCTGGTGATGGAGCAGATCACACCTGTCCATGTAATTGTCCAAAGAATAATAGCTTCAAAAATAATGAAGAAAACTGAAAAACACAAATGTCATAGGTCAGAAGCGGGAATAGCCAAGGGACAAATGAGGGCAGAAAAAGGTAAACCTGAAGTTAGGTTAAATAGCCATGAGTAGGAAGTGTATTCAAGGGCCAGGGTTGGGAGCAAGAGGCTATCTCAACAAGATGAGTGAGTTGTAAGTACAACGCTGTTTTGTACCTGTCTAGATCATGTAAGATGGTGTCAACAATATGGAAGCCATTAGATAGTGTGCTTCCAGAGGACTGGAGAACCAGAGGACATGTGGATATTCTGAGATGGCTTTTAGCATGGTTGGAAACTGCCTTCTTCCACAGGTTCTGTCATCTGAACTGTTTAACCATTAGGTGCTGTAAAAATTAAAATTAGATTTCAAATAATAAAAATATTATATTTTAAGAGATTTATTAATGACCATTAGAAATAAAGGAATAAAAGGGATACAAAATAAAAACCATATGCCCATGGCTAATTAGCCTGTTCAAACCCCTGCACTTGCCACCACCATGCACAGGACAGGAAGCCAAAGAACTCAGAGACCCAGAATGCCCACTAAGTTATCTCCTATTTACAGGAAGTACATAATAATAGGAAGTAAGTGGGGTCCCAGGAAATGTAGTTCCTTGGGGGAGGTAATAGATTTCCAAGTATACAGCACTCTCTAGGACTTTAAAAACTCCCTGTCTGAGAATCCCAATAACTTTTTGCTGCATTCATATCTGAGGATTGGAGGAAACTTTACTCACACCATTTTGAAAGGGGTAAGAAAGACCACAAGGCTACCTTAATCTTGTATTGTCTTAGACTTGGACCTTTAACCTTTTCATTTCTGCTTTTCCATCATTGGTGCAGAAAATAGAGCATGAACCACTGAGGATCGTGGAGTGATAGAATCCAAGCAAATGCTGCATACATCCCAGCAGCTATACAAGACCAGAACTGCTAGTGTTGGTTGAATTTATTGAAACTGTGTGAAATTAATATAAATTATATCCCTTTATTCTGTTTGAAAATCCATTTTGTTTAGTATCAGCCCCAACTTTTGTCTGGGCAGAAATGTGTATGATGGAAAGACTCCAGAGACTTTGTGGCTCCCTGACTTCTCTGAAGAGGTTGGCTTTAGTCTTCTGTGATTCTGAGCATCTGGAAGACAAGACTCTGACTTGGACTGAGGTTACTAAGTCTGTCCAACCAGAGAGACCAAGAAGAAATAATGTCAATGACTTTATGAAAGTGGGAACTAAGGAAATGGGGAATTCTGTTTCGGGGGGTTTGGCTTTTGGGTCTCTTGAACTGGAGACTCTTGCAGTTGTTGCAGTCAATTTTGGCTGGCAAGCAGAGACAACCTGGTAAACTCAAATTAATTAGGCATGGCCAGGGGATAATGTGATTTTCTCTTTCTCTTTCTTTCTCTCTAACTTTTACTAATAAATAATTATAAATTAATATAAAGTAGCCAGAGATTTTAATTATAATGATATGGCCACACATGAATTGGGAGACCAGATCTCTCTTTTTTTTTCTCAGTTTTTATTTTAACATGAGGGTAGAATAGAGTTTTTTTTTTTTTAAATGAGTTCCTGGTTTCTTAGAAGCCAAAAGCATCAAGTAGACAATTTAGGTAAAATTACTATTTTTTAATGTGTAT